>NC_135801.1:167073759-167750501 GCF_964213995.1 Mustelus asterias
CTCACGTGAGATGATGGCATCCGTGTCGATGATCCGGCACGTCTTGCAGAGGTTGCTGTGGCAGGGTTGTGTGGTGTCGTGGTCACTGTTCTCCTGAAGGCTGGGTAGTTTGCTGCGGACAATGGTCTGTTTGAGGTTGTGCGGTTGTTTGAAGGCAAGAAGTGGGGATGGCCTTGGCGAGATGTTTGTCTTCATCAATGACATGTTGAAGGCTCCGGAGGAGATGTCGTAGCTTCTCCGCTCCGGGGAGGTACTGGACGACGAAGGGTACTCTGTCCACCGTGTCCCGTGTTTGTCTTCTGAGGTCGGTCGGTGCGGTTTTTCGCTGTGGCGAATCGGAACTCTTGATCGATGAGTCGAGCACCATATCCTGTTCTTATGAGGGCATCTTTCGGCGTCTGGAGGTGTGTGTTGTGATCCTCCTCATCCGAGCAGACCCTGTGTATACGGAGGGCTTGTCCGTAGGGGATGGCTTCTTTAACATGTTTAGCGTGGAAGCTGGAGAAGTGGAGCATCGCGAGGTTATCCGTGGGCTTGCGGTACAGTGAGGTGCTGAGGTGACCGTCCTTAATGGAGATGCGTGTGTCCAAGAATGCAACCGATTCTGGAGAGTAGGCCATGGTGAGTCTGATGGTGGGATGGAACTTGTTGATGTCATCATATTGTTGTTTCAGTGATTGTCCACCATGAGTCCAAAGGAAGAAAATATCATCGATGTATCTAGTGTATAGCATTGATTGAAGGTCCTGTGCGGTGAAGAAGTCTTGTTCGAACCTGTGCATGAAGATGTTGGCATATTGAGGTGCGAATTTGGTCCCCATGGCTGTTCCGTGTGTCTGTATGAAGAACTGGTTGTTGAAGGTGAAGACATTGTGGTCCAGGATGAAGCGGATGAGTTGTAAAATTGCATCTGGAAACTGGCAGTTGTCGGCGTTGGGTACTGAGGCAGTTGCAGCAATGCCATTATCGTGGGGGATCAAAGGTCTTGATCAGAGTGTTGAGTTGACGGGTGCGTTCTTTGGTCGGATCTGCGGGTAACTGTCTGTAGTGTTCCTTGTTATTCAGTTGTCGGTACACTTCTTTGCAGTAATCCGTTCCGTTCAGTATGACGATGGCCCCTCTTTTGTCTGCTGGTTTGATGACAATGTTGTGGTTGGTCTTGAGAGCGCGGATGGCGTTGCGTTGTGCTTGAGTGATGTTCGGGGCTGTCTTGTGAGTGCGGCTGATGAATTTGGTGTTGACGCACCTCCTGATCGCTTGGGCATACATGTCAAGTCGAGGGCAGCGGCCTTCAGAGGCCAACAGCGAACACAATGAGACAGCCAATGAACCGGAACAGCCGACAGAGAGATCCGCACTGCATCCGAAGAGGAAAGAGTCGAATTGGACTCCTCCGGATGATGGAAAGCCATTGAACTGATAGCAATACAGTTTGTAGGTTAACAAATATAGAAATCTAATAACTATAAGGAAACTTTCACTAGCAGACTCTCCACAGCCCACAGCTGCCAGCTTGAAAACGTATCTTCTAGGCCACGCATTATCTTGTGTCATTGAACACTTTTGAGATCTTTCCAAGCGTCCAGAATACGTCTTACTGAAGCACTAGTTGCGGTACAAAATGGAGGCACAAGGACTTTGTCACTAACAATGTACTGCATTCTGCACCAGCTGCCTTTTTCAGGGGTCTCAAAGTTGTCATCAGTACATGCAGCAAATGTAAAGTTTCACTCAGTATATGCATGGTAGTCATGTGGAGGTTGGCGGAGGGTCCGATTTCAGCAGCAACTCCTTTAAACATAGATATTTATTCCAAGCAGTTCGTTCTGTAAATGACACACACACACAACACAGAGACTAATATGACTTGTTTTGCATGCAATGACAGTTCAAATACAGAATGCCAACAGATCAAAGTCCTCCTCTCCCTCAAAAGTTATGATTATTATACACATAAAAGTAAACAACTGGTCTACCCTGACTTCATGAGGACCCTGCGAACAGTTGGCGGGGGGGGGGGGGGGGGGGGGGGTCAGGGGAAGAGCTAGATTTGAGAACACCCTTGCAGGTAAACCAATGCAATTTTTAAAATGTCATGTTGACACCTGTGCCACTGGTACAAGAATACATTCTATTGTAATTCGGGTTCTATGGTCCATAAATAAGTAAGAAACTTACTTCTGATTAATAAGAGCAGAGGGGTGAATACTGCAAGGAAGCAGAAGAGAGATACATAGGAACCTGGGGAACATAGGAGCAGGATTAGGTCATTTAGCCGATCAGGCCTGCTGCACCATTCAAAGCGATCATGGCTGATCATCTATCTCATTTTCCCCATTTTCCTCATATCCTTTGATGTCAAGAAATGGCTAATGAGATAATTGATGCCTTAGTTTTAATTTTCAAAAATTCTCTAAATTCAGGGAAGATTGGAAGATAGCAAGTGTAACTCCTTTGTCCAAAAAGGAAGGGAGACAGCAAACAGGAAACTATAGGCCAGCTAGCCTAACATCTGACAGAGGAAAAAAGTTAGAAGCTATTCTTAAATACGTTATAGCAGGTCACTTGGAAAAATTCAAGGCAATCAGGCAGAGTCAACATGGTTTTGTGAAAGGGAAATCATGTTTAACCAATTTATTGGAGATTTTTTGTAGGGGTAATATGTGCCGTGGATAAAAAGGTTTGAGGTTACAATCAGATCAGCTGGGGTCTTATTGAATGGCACAGCATGCTCGAGTGGCTTACTCCTGCTCCAAATTCATATGTTCATATGTATCCAGAAAGCTATCTATTTCTGTCTAGCACATGATAGTGAACAGGAGAGACAAACACAAATTGGAAGCAAAACATGGGAGAGGTGAGCCTGGAGACAGCAGGAGTGTGAGACACAAA
This sequence comes from Mustelus asterias, assembly GCF_964213995.1. Taxonomy (NCBI): domain Eukaryota; kingdom Metazoa; phylum Chordata; class Chondrichthyes; order Carcharhiniformes; family Triakidae; genus Mustelus; species Mustelus asterias. The sequence goes on from NC_135801.1 coordinate 167,076,652, forward strand.
GAGGAAGAGATACAAACAAGCCGCCGTTCAGTTCAGAGAGTCAGACAATGCGAGACACCGAGGGCCGAATTTTCCACTCAATGCACAGTGCTGGCTGGGGCAAGAAAACAGACGGGCAGCTCTCCAGTAACAACCCTCCACACCAATGGAATTCCCCAGGCAGCCTCTACACAACTAAAATTTGCAAATTCCTCATTGGCATGGAGTATTTGAAACTTTGGCAAGCACAATTTGGAATGAAGCTGAAAAGCAGCGGTAAGTGCCTCGTTCTTAACAATCGATAACTAAGGTCAAGAAAAACAATTATAGGCCGCGATTCTGCTGAATTGGGATAAAGTGCCCACATCGGTGGAAAAATGGGACTGTTTTCCGCTGGCGTTGGCAGCATGCAAACAACTAGCCAACCAGCCCTGCTGTTCTGAGACCCCAGTCTCCAAGTTTGGTGCCCCTCTTCCCAAAAAATAAAAAGGTAGCCAGGTGAGCACCACCATCCCCTCACCAAAGAGAGGAATCTTCCCCTCTCCCACACCAGCCTGAGGGTGACCTGACCGAACCACATCTGCCCCGATCCTCCCAGCTCCCCTCCCCCCTCAGACACCCAACTCAGTCCCCTCCCCCCTCAGATCCACCACTTAGGCCTCCTTCACCCTCAGAACTCCCCCCCCCCCCCCCCCCCCCACTCCCTCACGCCCCCTTCCACCTCAGACTCCCCACTCAGGCCCTCCGCCTTGGCAGTGTCAACAGTGGACTGTCTCCTAGTACCCTAGCACCAACACCCTGGCTTGGTCCAATGGCCATTTGCCCCTCTGCTGCTGCCAGGCTTCAGAGGAAGGGTCCCTCAGGGATACTGGATGTTGGGTGAGCTCGGGCTGGGGGCAAGGGGTAGACCTTGTGTGGGAGTGGCATGGCTGGACTGCCCCCTCTAGCCCTGGCAGACCTGAAGATCACACCTGGTATGGTTACTCTCCATGCACCTCCCCCCCTCCCCCCCATCCCCCCACTCCCCCACAAGCCTAGGCTAGGCTTCCTAGCAAGCTGAAACATTTGAAACCCTCTCCATTCCAGTGGGAACCATTTGATCTCTAACAAATTCAACATGCATCACTGGAAAAAGATTCCATTGACAGCTCAATGGCTTTCCATCATCCTTAGCCCTGTGTTTATTTTCATTTCCCTTCACGCTTGAATGAATCCCATTGGTCAGGAGCACAAAGTTGACAGAGTATCAGCCTGATTGACAGCCTGTGATTTCTTCAAAAATATTGTGGCTGCAAAAAAGGAAGTAAAACCACAAAGGGGTCTGCTCACACCTGCAGCTTCTGACAGGGAGAAAGGAAAATCTCTGCCGCAAATTGGAGTGCTGAAATCATTTAAAAGCCTGCCAGGGGACAGGGGAGTGGTGGTGGTGAGTGGTGGTGAGTGATGGTGGCGGAGGGGGGAGAGAGGAAGGGGGGTGGTTGGCATGGAGATTAAAGTGACCTGGCCACTTCAGAAATTTTCACAGCTGCCAGGCAGAAATGCAGATATTGATCATGGGGCTGGCTGAAATCATCAGTCCAGAGGTGAAGGTTATTATAGAATCATAGAATCCCTACAATGCAGAAGGAGGCCATTCGGCCCATCAAATCTGCATCAACCACAATCCCACCCATGCCCTATTCCGCAACCCCTCATATTTACCCTACTAATCCCCCTGATACTAGGGGCAATTTAGCATGGCCAATCAACCTAATCCGCACATCTTTGGACTATGGGAGGAAACCAGAGGACCTGGAGGAAACCCATGCAGACACCAGGATTATGCTGCTGTTTTGTTTTCAACTTCAATAATACAGTAAAAAAGTTTTGTTTCATTTTGATCCTTTAATAATAAAATAATAATGGTTACTGTCCTGGTGTTCTGCGATATTTTGGCACCCCCACCCCCTGCTCAACAACTCTGAGGTTACACTCGTTCTGAGGTGTTTCACTGGGAAAATGTTTGGGATGCATTGGCTTAAGACAGGAGAGAGGGCTTCAAATTATTGGGGCATCGGATCAAGTTCTGAGGCAGCAGGCACCTATTCAAAAGGGACAGCGCGCACCTGAAAAGACTGGGACTAATGTCCTCACATGAAAGATTTTTTTTATACATTCAAGGGATGTGACTACAAGAGACTCCAGACAAAAACTGGTTGACTCTTAACTGCCCTCTGAAAAAGCTTATTAAACCAACCAATCAGTCAAAAAGGTATTAATCTGGACAGGGCAACCAGCATTGACTTAGGCACCAGAAATAACAGTGGCACATCGCGTCCAATCAACGTTGCAAAGTCTTCTTAACATCTGGGGTCGTATGTCAAAATTCCTTCAACATCAACTCCCTCCACCACTGAGGCACTGTGGCAGCAGTGTGTATTGAAGTGATGCACTGGAGCAACTCACCAAGGCTCCTTCAACATCATCTTCCAAACCCATGACCTCTACCACCAAGAAGGACATGAGGGTCAATAGTAGGACAGCCTCTTTTTCATATTTGGATGCTAGAACACAGTAACATTTCAAAATATGCCTATGAAACCAAATTTGAAGGTGTAGCAAACAGCGAGAGTGATAGCAATCAACTGCAACAGGGCATAGATAGGATATTAGAATAGGCAGACAAGTGGCTGATGGAATTTAATACAAAGTGCGAGGTGATGCACTTGGCAAAAGTAACAGGAAGAGGCAGTATAGTCTTAATAGCACAGTTCTAAAGAATGTGCAGGATCAGAAGGACTTAGGTGTCCATGTGTTCTTTGAAAGGCAGCAGGATATATTGAGGGAGCAGTGAGCAAAGAATATGGTATATTTCATAAATTGTGGTGAACCATCGTTGGTTACCACTGTGGGGTTATTCCAATGTTGCTGTTGGGTTAGGGTGTTGACACTGTGGGGTTGTTATAATGTTGTTGGTGGGCTAGGGTGTTTACACTGTGGGATTAATATACCTGTGGTGGATGCTGTTATGGCACATCCCGGTCGGGCCCCGCCTCCTGGGAGAGGTATAAGACCCTCTGCTCAGGCGGGACCCCTCCAGTCTGGAATGGTGTACTCGTGTTTAAATAGTTCCATTGTTTGTCAATAAAAGCCTTCAATCGCTGAAGCCTTGTACCTCGTGCTTGATTGTCGCGCATCAATTTTATTGACAAACACGAAACTCTCGACAGTAAAGAGAGTATGGAGCAAATGCTGAAACCAGAGCGTCTGACGCTGGACCCACGTGTGGTCGGCGCCTCTAACACCTTCGACCACTGGCTGAAGTGTTTCGAGGACTACCTGGCAGCCTCTGCAGCAGTTACTACGGATAACGACAGACTCCAGGTCCTCCATGCGAGGGTAAGCGACACGGTCTACCTCGCGATTCGTGCGGCCACCACTTACCCGAGGGCCCTCGAGCTCTTGAAAAAGCGATACACGAGACCACCCAACGAGATCCACGCTCGTTACCTCCTCGCTACACGACGTCAGCAGTCGGGCGAAACCATGGAGGACTACGCCAATGAGCTCTTGCAGCTTGCCAGGGGCTGCGACTGCAAAGCTGTGTCGGCTGAGCAGTACATGTACGACCTCGCCCGAGATGCGTTTGTGGCAGGGGTAGGGTCTTCGTACATCCGGCTCAAGCTGTTGGAGAAAGGGAATCTCAACCTGACCCAAGCGATGGAGATGGCTGAGATGCTGGAGGCGGCGTCGAAAAGCTTGGCTCTGTATCCAGAAGACCACGTGGAGACAACGTGGCAGGAGCAGTCACAAATCCCTCCTCGCCCCACGGGCTCGCGCTCCCATATCGACCCGACGACGGCGGCCGCCCCAGGCGGCCCGCGGTGCTATTTTTGCGGAGGAGCCAAGCATCCACGGCAACAGTGTCCAGCTAAAACGGTGATCTGCAGTCAGTGCGGTAAAAAGGGGCACTACGCGAAAGTCTGCAGATCGAAGCCCAAGAACGGCAGTGCAGCCTGTGACCCTCCAGAACGGAGACAATCTCCATCGGCGTCGCAGTACCCACGAGGTCCGACCACGTGCGAACCCAGGACGACGCCATTGTGGCTGGCGGAGGAGGAGGATGACCACCAGGAGTCGCTACGCTTGGCGCCCTCACCCACGTGCGATTCATGGGGGCGGCCATCTTGGTCGACGACGACCAGGAGCGACCAGCAGGGGTCCTCAGCATCAACCTCGGCTGCCTGCAGTGACGTCCAAGGGCCAACGGTGGCGTCGATCACCCTGGACCAGGCTAAGCATCACAGGCTTGACTGTTCAATGATGAACGTCAAGGTAAATGGTCGTACTGTGTATTGTCTGTTTGACAGTGGGAGCACCGAGAGTTTTATTCACCCTGACGCTGCAAAGAGGTGTGGACTCCGGGTTCTACCTGCCAAACAGACAATTTCTATGGCATCACGGTCCCGGTCTGTACCGATCCAAGGACGTTGTGTGGTAACTCTGGAGGTGCAGGGCACAATTTACGAGCGATACAGGCTCCTTGTGTTGCCGCATCTTTGCGCGCCAATTCTCCTCGGACTAAACTTTATGGTCCACATGAAGAGTGTGAGCCTACGGTACGGTGGGCCACTCCCTTCGCTGGCAGTAGGGAATCAGCCACAGCCTCCAAATCGTCCAAAGCGCCCCGCATGCAATCTTTCCACACTAAAGATCACCACACCCTCTTTATTTAAGAATCTGGTACCAGGCTGCAAGCCCATCGCTACTAAAAGTAGGCGTTACAGCGCTGAAGACCGGATCTTCATCAGATCTGAGGTTCAGCGGCTCCTCAAAGAAGGGATCATACAGTCCAGCGCTAGTCCGTGGAGAGCACAGGTCGTGGTGGTTAAAAGCGGGAACAAACCCCGGATGGTCATCGACTACAGTCAGACCATTAATCGTTATACGCAGCTGGATGCGTATCCTCTCCCGCGCATATCTGATATGGTCAATCAGATTGCGCAGTACCGGGTGTTCTCCACCATAGACCTTAAGTCCGCCTACCACCAACTCCCCATCCGCCCAGAGGACCGACAATACACGGCTTTTGAGGCGGATGGTCGTCTGTATCAGTTTCTTAGGGTTCCATTTGGTGTCACCAATGGGGTCTCGGTCTTCCAGCGTGCTATGGACCGAATGGTGGACCAGAACGGGTTGCGGGCTACCTTCCCGTACCTGGATAATGTCACCATCTGCGGCCATGACCAGCAGGACCATGACACAAACCTCCAGAACGTTTTGCGCACTGCGTCTCGCCTGAATCTGACCTATAACAGGGAGAAGTGTGTATTCCGTACGCGCAGGTTAGCTATCCTGGGATACGTGGTGGATAACGGGGTCATCGGCCCTGATCCAGACCGTATGCGCCCCCTTACTGAACTTCCCTTGCCCGCTAGCGCAAAAGCACTGAGGAGATGCCTCGGCTTCTTCTCTTATTATGCGCAGTGGGTCCCCAACTACGCGGACAAAGCCCGTCCGCTCATCAAGTCCACGACTTTCCCACTCACGCCGGAGGCCCAATTGGCCTTCAAGGCTTTGAAAAGCGACATTGCGAAAGCCACGATGCACGCGGTGGATGAATCCATCCCTTTTCAGGTGGAAAGTGATGCATCGGATTTCGCCCTGGCCGCCACACTAAACCAGGCAGGCAGGCCCGTCGCGTTTTTTTCCCGCACCCTTCAAGGTCCCATAATTCGGCATTCAGCGGTGGAGAAGGAGGCCCAGGCTATTGTGGAGGCCATCAGACACTGGTGCCATTACCTGGCGGGGAAGCGGTTCACCCTGATCACGGATCAGCGATCCGTGGCGTTTATGTTCAGTAATACGCAGAGGGGCAAGATCAAGAATGACAAGATCTTGCGGTGGAGAATTGAGCTCTCCACCTATAATTACGATATTATGTATCGTCCAGGGAAACTCAATGAGCCCTCGGATGCCCTCTCGCGCGGAACATGCGCTACCATGCAGGAGGACCGCTTGAACGCCCTCCATAATGACCTGTGCCATCCTGGGGTCACTCGGCTCTACCACTTCCTTTTGCGTTAGGGTGTTGACACTGTGGGGTTGTTATAATGTTGTTGTTGGGCTAGGGTGTTTACACTGTGGGATTAATATACCTGTGGTGGATGCTGTTATGGCACATCCCGGTCGGGCCCCGCCTCCTGGGAGAGGTATAAGACCCTCTGCTCAGGCGGGACCCCTCCAGTCTGGAATGGTGTACTCGTGTTTAAATAGTTCCATTGTTTGTCAATAAAAGCCTTCAATCGCTGAAGCCTTGTACCTCGTGCTTGATTGTCGCGCATCATAAATAGAGACATTGGCCGGGATTTTCTGGCCATGCTCGCCCCAAGACTGGAAAATCTTGCCTGAGGTCAACGAACCTTTGCATGATCTGTGTCCCGCACACTTAAATTCCTGTTGCGGGCGGCACAGGAAAATTCCGCCTATTGAGTACAAAAGCAGGGACGTTATACCGAACCTTTAGAAATCACAACTAATTAGGATGAATGGTGCACCATGGTTAGCACTGCTGCCTCACAGCACCAGGGACCCAGGTTTGATTCCTGACTTGGATCACTGACTGTGCAAAGTCAGCATCTTCTCCCCGTGTCTGCGTGGGTTTCCTCCGGGTGCTCCAGTTTCCTCCCACAGTCCAAAGATGTGCGGGTTAACTTGATTGACAAGGCTGATAGGTTGATTTCCATTGGCTGGTAGTCCAAAGACTCAGCGAGACAGATTTAGGGTTTTGGGCAAGAGATGCAGTGAGGATTTGAGGAAGAGCATTTTAATTACATAGCCTATGAGGGCGGTGGATGCAGTGACAATCAATCAATGATTCAAAAAGGAAATTTGGTAGGCATCTGATACAATTAAGCCTGCAGGGCTCATAGAATCATAGAAACCCTACAGTGCAGAAAGAGGCCATTTGGCCCATCGAGTTTGCACCGACCACAATCCCACCCAGGCCCTACCCCATATCCCTCCATATTTACCCGCTAATCCCTCTAACCTACGCATCTCAGGACACTAAGGGGCAATTTCAGCATGGCCAATCAACCTAACCTGCACATCTTTGGACTGTGGGAGGAAACCAGAGCACCCGGAGGAAACTTACGCAGACACGAGGAGAATGTGCAAACTCCACACAGACAGTGACCCAAGCCGGGAATCGAACCCAGGTCCCTGGAGCTGTGAAGCAGCAGTGCTAACCACTGTGCTACCGTGCCGCCCTATGAAGATAGAATGGAGCAATGGGACTGGCTATATTTTTCTATGGAAGCAGGGCACAGACATGAAGGGGTAAATGGCCTCCCTCTATGCAGTCATGGCTCTAAGTCAATGACATACTTAAAGCCAAATCTTTACATTTAAGGCAAGGCTAGGTGCATCTTTCAGTGGTTGCTCTGGGTGCCTGCTGAAAATAGCAGCTTAAAATCCAAGCATGGGGGATAGCTGGGTGTAAATTACCACACTATTATTTAACTACCGCCTATAGTTCTCCGGCAAGTAGGTGGGTTGTGAGAACGAGTGTTTAAAATGCCCCTCTATCTTTAGGATATTTTACCACAAAAATTATTATTCTCACAGGACACATTCCAACAGTTATGAGGGCAGACTGGCTGCTTAGGGCCCAATTGTAATAGTCCAACAGCTCACCCCACACAAGGTCAGCTAACCAAATATGTCAGGAGATTGTGTGTTTTAATTTGATCTGAATTCAAATCAAATCCTCTCGGCTGCAACAAAAAATAAATCACAATATGCTTTACTTGAATCCTGTATTTCTATTGAGACCTGTGCATGGTGGTGAGGTCACATGAAGGGCAGGCATTACACAGCCCAGTCAAGCACAGAGGGCACACATCACGCGGGTGCTTAAAAGTGCCAGCCTTTGAGATAAAATGTTCAACACACTTGGTTTATCTGGGAGAGGGGAAAACTACATCATGTCTGTCCAAATGAGGCCACATACAATAACGGCAGGCAAATTTCTCACTAGTTTCAAGCAAATACTTTTCCTGCACTTTTAAAAATATGTTTAGTCCACATACACATGGCAAATAGGCTACCCAGAGGGCTACAGGAACAAGCCAGCTGTGCAGGTTTCCAAACCCCTTATTGCACTGAAGAGTTGGACACTCAGATTTAAAGCTGCACTTTCAAATATATATAGATTTGTTAAGCTTGGATTCTTACAACCACAGAGTAAGGTCACTTTGGTCTGTCTTCTATCTTGAAAGATCCCACAAGTGGGGACTGAATTTGGATAAGTGGGCCATGTATCGCATCCAAAGCACTGCATCTCATGATACAATTAGTAAGTAATACCAGACATGTATTTGTGAGTATAACCCCTCTCTCCCTTATACAAGTGAGTTTATGACTGTTCTGCCTGTGTCAATCAGGTTCTCCATTGTTGTGTTTCCTTTCTGATATTTCTACATTGCAGTGACTTCACTGACTGTAAAACACTCTGGGGTGTTTTGAAATTATTCCTGTTATTTTAAAAATAATATTAATCTTAAAGCACGGTTGTGGTTAAATGGAGTATTGCACTGATGATTCAGCACAATGTCTGGTCTGTCACTGCACAAAAACAGAATTCAATATCCAAAGCTGACAATGCAGTTATATAGACTCTGTTTTAATTATTTTCCCAAAGAATTGCTTTTTGGTTTGGAATACCTCAAGAAGATAAGAAATAGGAGCAGGTGAAGGCCATTCAGCCCTTCAAGCCTATTCTGCCATCCAAAGAGATCAAGAATAATCTTTGACTTTAACACAATTTTGCTGCACTATCCTTGTATTCCTTGATGTTTTTGATAAATAGAAATCTATCAATCTCAGTCTTGAACATACTCAACAACTGAGCCTTTGCAGCCCTCTGGGCAGAGAATTAAAGATTGGGGTTTTCCTGGGGTTGGTATAAGGATCGCTGCATTTCTTGATATATTAATGACTAGACATGGGTGTAGAGGGCACAATTTCAAAAACTGCAGATGACACAAAACTTGGAAGAATTGTGAATTGCAAAGAGGATAGTGGCCAACTCCAACTTCAAGAGGACACAAACAGGTGGGAGGCATGGGTTAACACATGCAAGATGAAATTTGCTGCAGAGAAGTGTGTGGTGGTACATTTTGGTAGGTGAAACAGGGCAGAGGCAATAAAAAACAAAGGGTACAATTTTAAAGGGACTTCAATTCCCTCTTCCTCACATCACAATTTCCTTTTCGCAATTTCAAATGCTCTCCAGTATCTTACCTCACCTGGCAGTGTTTACAAGCGAACTGCAGCAGCAAGTGCCAAACACGATGATGGACTTGGGTGCGCATCACAGACAAGTTCAAGCCTGTACTTCCCATTGCTGACACATGCACTTTGGAGAAGGGTGGAGTTCACTTAATGTGGATCAGGAGACAAATATCCCAGTCCCTAATTCTGGGATGTGGAAATCAACTGTGGCTTCCCAGCACGACAGCCTTGCTGAATTTCATGATTTCTGTCATGGGGTGGCGGCTGTAGGTTTTCTGCTTTCTTTCCTTTCTTGGCACTAGACAGCCCTTTCTATGTTTATTTTACCAACAAGCAAACTAGTTACATTCTTCAGGGGTTTTGTCACACAAAGGGATGAAGAATTATGTTCTTGTTTGGGCAGAACAACACAGCACCGTTCATCAGGTTTTACAATCAGGGGCCTGATTCTGATAAGTCCCATCAATCAACAACACTGATTATTTTTAACAAGTTTTCCCCCATTCTCCTTAAATGTCTCATAAACCCAGTTAAACATATGGTACTGTGCTTTTTTTTATACAAGGAAAATATACCAATATGGATCATATTTTCAAAACAAGTTAACTGAGAATGAACAGCCTGGGTACAATTCCATGAAAGCCAGCAGCCCTCCAGTATCTCACCAATTTGTCCATACTTTCACATAAATCTAGACAGTCAACTCCAGCAGATTAATTAACAATAAATAATGGGATTGTTTTTAAAAAATCATTTTATGGGATGTGAGCATTGCTGATTGGGCCAGCATTCATTGCCTGTCCCTAATTGCTGTTGAGAAAGTGTTGGTGAGCTGCCTTCTCAAACTGCTGCAGTCCATGCGGTGTGGGTACACCCACAGTGCAAAGTGCTGCAGTCCATGTGGTGTAAGTACACCCACAGTGCTACTCGGGAGGGAGTTCCAGGATTTTGACCTGGTAACAGTGAATGAACGGCGATATATTTCCAAGTCAGGATGATGAGTGGCTTGGGGGTGGAACCTCCAGATGGTGGTGTTCTCATGTGTCTGCTGCCCTTGTCCTTCGAGATGGTAGCGGTAGTGGGTTTGGAAGGTACAGTTTAAGTAGCTTTGTTGAGTTCCTGCAGTGGATCTTGTAGATGGTACACACAGCTGCCACTGTGTGTCAGTGGTGGAGGATGTGAATGTTTGTGGATGAGCAGGCTGCTTTGTCCTGGATGGTGTTAAACATCTTGAGTGTTGTTGAAGCTGCACTCATCAGGCAAGTGGAGAGTATTCCATCACACTCCTGACTTGCGCCTTATAGATTCATTTATTTATTAATGTCACAAGTAGACTTACATTAACACTGCAATGAAGTAATTGTGAAAATGCCCTAGTCACCACACTCCGGCACCTGTTCGGGTACACTGAGGGAGAATTTAACATGACCAATGCACCTAACCAGCATGTCTTTCAGACTGTGGGAGGAAACCGGAGCACCCGAAGGAAACCCACGCAGACACAGGGAGAACGTGCAAACTCCACACAGTGACCCAAGCTGGGAATCAAACCCAGATCCCTAGTGCTGTGAGGCAGCAGTGCTAGCCACTGTGGTGGACTGGCTTTGGGGAGTCAGGTGGCGAGTTACTCACCACAGAATTCTTAGCCTCTGACCTGCTCTTGCAGCCACAGTATTTATATGGTTAGTCAAGTTCAGTTTCTGGTCAATGGTAACCCCCAGGATGTTGAGAATGGGGATTCAGTGATAGTAAAGCCATTGGACATCAAGAGGCGATAGTTAGATCTTCTCTTTTTTAGATGTTTAGCACTTGGATATTGTTCAGGTCTTGCTGCATGTGGACATGGACTGCTCCAGTATCTGAGGAGTTGTGAATGGTGCTGAACATTGGATGTTTCATCAGTGAACATCCCCACTTCTGACCTTATGATGGAAGGAAGATCATTAATAAAGCAGTGGAAATGGTTGGGCCAAGGAAACTACCCTGAAGAACTCCTGCAGTGATATCCTGGGGCTGAGATGACTGTCCTCCAACCACTACAACCATCTTCATTTGTGCCAGGTATTACTCCCCCTGATTCCCATTAATTCCAGTTTTGCCAAGGCTCCTTGATGCCACATTTGGTCAAATGCGGTCTTGATGTCAAGGGCAAGTCACACTCATCTCACCTTTGGCGTTCAGCTCTTTTGTCCATGTTTGAATCAAGGTTGAAATGAGGTCAGCAGCTGAGATGACGGCCACAGATCTGGCGGACACAAACTGAGTGTCAATGAGCAGGTTATTGCTAAGCAAGTTCCGCTTGATACCACTGTTGATCATCCCTTCATCACTTTACTGATGATCAAGTGTGTACTGATGGGTGGTAATTGGTCGGGTTGAATTTGTCCTGCTTTTTGTGTACAGGACATACTTGGGCAAATTTCCACATTGCTGGGTAGATGCCAGTTTTGTAGCTGTACTGGAACAGCTTGGCTAGGGGTGCGGCAAGTTCTGAAGCACAAGTCTTCAGTACTATTGCTGGAATATTGTCAGGGCCCACAGCCTTTGTAATATCCAGTGCTTTCAGCTGTTTTTAATATCGCATGGAGTGAATTGAATTGGCCGATGACTGGCAGTTAATTTGATGTTAAGGACTCTCCAGAGGAGACAGAGATGGATCATCCACTCATCTAGCTAAATATTGTTATGAACGCTTCAGCCTTATCTTTTGCACTGCTGGGCTCCTCCAGCATTCAGGATGAGGATAGTTGTGGATATCCTCCTCCATTGAATTGTTTATTGTCCACCACCATTCCAAACTGAATGGAGAGCTTAGATCTGATCCATTGGTTGTGGAATTGCTTAGTTCTATCTCTTACACTGCTTCTGCTGTTTTTCATACAAGTAGTCCTGTGTTGTAGTTTCTCCAGGTTGACACCTCATTTTTAGGTATTCCTGGTACTGGTCCAGGCATGCCCTCCTGCACTCTTCATTGAACCAAGGTTGATACTCCAGTTTGATGGTCATGGTAGTGTGGGTGATATGCCAGGCCATAAGGCTACAGATTGTGATGGAGTACAATTCTGCTGACGGCCAACAGTGCCTCATGGTTACTCAGTCTTGGGTTGCTAGATCTGTTCGAAATCCATTTAACATTAGTGCCACACAACACAATGGAGGGCATCGTCAATGTGAAGACAGGGCTTAGTCACCTCAAGGACTGTTCGGTGGTCACTCCTACTGACACTGTCTTGAACAGATGCATCTGTGGCAGGCTGATTGGTGAGAATGAGGTCAAGTATGTTTTTTCTTCTTCTTGGTCCCCTCGCCACCCATCGCAGACCAGCTTAGCAGCTATGTCCTTTAGGACCCAGCCAGCTATGGCACAAATGAGCATTCTTGGTGATCGACATTCCACCCAGAGTATGTTTTATGCTCTTGCTACACCCAATGCTTCCTCTAAGTGGTGTTCAACATGAAAGAGTACTGATTCATCAGCTGATGGGAGACGGTACCTGGGTATCAGCAGGAAGTTTCCTTGCCCATGTTTGATCTGATGCCATGAAACTTCACTATGTCGGAAATCGATGTTGTGGATTCCCAGAGTAACTCCCTCCAGATTATATACCATTGTGCTGGCACCTCTGCTGGGTCTGCCCTGACAGTGGCACAGAACATACCCAGGAATGCTGGCACAGTAGTGGCTGGGATATTATCTATAAGGTACGATATCCTGAGTATGACTATGTCAGGCTATTGCTCAACTAGTCTGTAAGACAGCTCTCCCAAATTTGGCACAAGGCCCCAGATGTTAGTAAAGAAAGACCTGTGTCAACAGGGCTGGGTTTGCCATTGTAGTTTCCGGTGCCTAGGTTGATGCTAGGTGGTCCATCTGGTTTCATTCATTTTTATTGACTTTTTAGTGGTTTGAGATACTGAGTGGCAATTCAGAGGTTTTTGACAGTTAACCACATTTCTGTGGATCTGGAGTCACATGTAAGCCAGACCAGGTGAAAACGACATATTTCCTTTTCAAAAGGACATTACTGAACTGAATGGGTTTGTACGACAGTCCACAATAATTGTCCAGTCCTCAAAGCATTACCCTGGATCTCTGGATTACAAGTCCAGTGACAATACTACTATTGTTCTATAGTTCTATCCTCAACCCAGACACAGACACTATCTTTAAAGCCAGATAGCAACCCAGGGCAGGGCCCTCAGCAGATTTTCCCACCTGCTCTAGGAACACCTAAAATCATACCCCCATCCCAACCAAGAACAAGTTAGCACAAATCAGAGATGGAATCTCAGTCTTTTTCTCTGGGAGAGACACCTAGCTGGGACTCCACACTCAAACGCAAAAGGGAATGGGACTGGTCACATGATCATTGTGTGTCCGGTAATGACCAGCTCGTGACCAATGCTAAAATGGAGTATGGAGGACAACAAGAGGAACAAAATGACCAACCATTTGATGTTGACTTGTGGAAGAACAGAAAGGGGCAGGAGGAGGGAGAGAGATTTAAAATTAATTAAAAATGGATGATGGATTACAAAACGCTGCACTAACACGGTGCACATTGAGCAAATGACGACCAACTGATGATCAATCTGCCATCCTAATAAGGGTTCGTAACGTGCAAACTTGTACCATCGTCCCTTACAGTTGTCACCCAAGTCTCCTTCTCATCAATTGAATTATTTCTCAAAGGATAATGCAGAGATTTCAAGGACTGGATTTACATAACACTGGCAGATCACCAAGGTATTGCCCATTGAATCAGAGGGTACGCTCAAGTGTGGCAACTGAAGGGTGACAGAAATTTTAACATTCACAGTGAGTTCATACTGTATCATGAACTTTTAATAATATTATAGATAAATTATTTTCTATCTCCTTTGTTTAAAGCACTTACTTTTACTTTGGTACAGCTGCATAGGGAACCACATGATTTTCAAGATGCTTCTCACATAACATTTTGCATGAAAAGTGGTTATGACCAAGATGGGAGTAGTGTACTATCTGTCTCTAGTTCCCCTACTCCACGGGTCGTAACATATATAAATGATATTTCCAGCTAGCTACAGCCCACTCTTGTGCTTTACCTATTAATCTTGGAATGATTATTCAGTACCCAGGTTTCTTCAACAGCAAAATTATTAGTTTATTATAAAACCAGACCTGTCAAGGAACACGCACGCATGCACACAAATCAATGATTTATGGGAAAAAGATAGATGGTGAAATGGTATAAAGTTGGTGTCGAGGTACTGGTCCACACTAGCACTGCTTTTCAGGTGGACAAGGAAAACCTGTAGACAGTCAATTTTAGGATGTAGAGTGACTTTAGAGCAAATTCCATTCATCCTCTGCTTTGGACTGGGTCTGGAGCTGGTGTGTTCTTTACCCAAGCATTTGATATCATTTGTCTCCCAAAAGCAAAACCAATCTATCAGTTTTTAAACACAGTTTCCAGGCGCAGTTTTTTTTCAAAGCCATAAACCACCATGTGACTCTTTTGTAAATAGTCCACCAGGGTCAAGAGGTTTCCAGCTTCTTTAAAACTGCTTAGTTACCTTTTCTTATAAAATGCCAGGCCAGATTCTCCAACCTTGCCTGCAACTGGGATTCTCTTGTCCCGCTGCAATGAACAGAGATTTGGCTAAGCGCATCATTCTCTGTACTTGCTGGGAATGGCAACAGGGTGTAAACGGCCGGAGAATTCCACGCGCTGTCTTTTCCAGGAACAGCAGCAACCAGAGTTTTTGCATTAATGATTTGAGGGCTTTTGCAATAAAAGCCAACATGTTATTTCTGCCTCCATTTCCAGCAATAGACTATCTACCAATATCCATTACAAGCCCACTGACTCCCACAGCTATCAGGATTACAGCTCTTCACACCCTACATCCTGTAAGGATTCCATCCCTTTCTCTCAGCTCCTATGCCTCCATCACATTTGTTCCGATGATGCCACTTTCCAAAGTGGTGCTTCTAACATGTGCTCCTTTTCCCTCAACCGTGGATTCCCATCTACAGTTGTCGACAGGGCCCTCAACAGTGTGCAGTCCATCTCCAGTGCCATGACTCTCACCCTCTCCCTCCCTCCCAGAACAAGGATAGAGTCACCTTGGTTCTCACATTTCACCCCACCAGCCTCCGCATGAAAAGCACAATCCTCTGCCATTTTCGCCAACTCCAGCGTGATGCCACCACCAAACACATCTTCCCTTCACTCCCTCTGTCAGCATTCCGCAGAGACCCTTCCCTCTGGGATAACCTAGTCCACTCCTCCACCATACCCAACACCTCTCCTGTCACTCATGGCACCTTCCCATACAATCGCAGAAGAAATCATAGAAATCATAGTCTGTGTGGAGTTTGCACATTCTCCCCGTGTTTGTGTGTGTTTCCTCAGGGTGCTCCGGTTTCCTCCCACAGTCCAAAGATGTGCGGGTTAGGTTGATTGGCCATGCTAAAATTGCTCCTTAGTGTCCTGGGATGCGTAGATTAGAGGGATTAGCGGGTAAAATATGTAGGGATATGGGGATAGGGCCTGGGTGGGTTTGTGGTCGGTGCAGACTCGATGGGCCGAATGGCCTCTTTCTGTACTGTAGGGTTCTATGATTTTATCCCCCCTTTCCTTACCGTTTCTCCCCTTTCTCTAAATTTTACCTCTCTCCCACCCATTCCCCCCTCCCCCACACCTTCGTCTGTCACAGTTTACCCTCTGATTTTAGCTTTGCCGTTTGGCCATTCACACCTTTTCTTCTCTCTATGGACTGCCATTAGCAGTCTTTTCCCCTGGTTTCTATGGCTATGACTTATCTTTCATTCCCTCACCCTGCAGCATAAATATTTCCCACTTTCTATGCCTTTCAGCTTTGACAAAGGTTCATCTGGTTTCAGATAAAGCTCGGCACAACATCGTGGGCCGAAGGGCCTGTTCTGTGCTGTACTGTTCTATGTTCTATGAAAGGTCAGCTCTTTTCTCTCCAGATGCTGCCAGACCTGCTGAGATTTTCCAGCATTCTCTCTTTTGGCCAACATGTCATTTGCCTTCCTAACTGCTTGCTGAACTTGCATGTTAACTTTCTGCATTCCTTGTGTGAGACCATTCCAAGTCTCCCTGAACATTAACACTTACCAGTTCCACATATTTTGAAAAATATTCTGCTTTCTATTCTTACAACCAAAGTGAATAATTTCAAACTTCCCTACATTATACTCCATTTGCTATCTTGTTGTCTACTCGCAACCCATCTATATCCCTCTGCAGCCAATCCACGTCCTCCCGACAGTTTACCACTCCATTTGTATCATCAGCAATCCTAGATATATTACTCTTTGTCTAATTCATTCATATAGATTGTAAATAGCTGAGGCCCCAGCACTGATCTTTCCAACAGTGATCCTTGTGGCACTCCACTATTCACTGTCTGCTGACTTGAAGCTGCTTTGCTTATGCCCACTCTCTACTGCCTGTCAAGTTAACTAATCCTCTACCCATTCCCCCAACTCCATGAGCCATTGCCTACTAAGCTTTTATGGCACCTTATCGATTGGAAATAAAAGGAAAAGAGACCAGGAGTAGACACCTTCACTGTTCTAGTCTGAGACACCAAGGCTGACTAGAATCCCCGACTGAGATCACCACAGATTGGGGATTGAACCACAGATATGGGCCTGTTGGATTTGTATAGTTTGTTTTTACGCTCAGCAGTGTATATACGAGCTGTGGATATCAGAGAGCTCTGCAACAGTGTTTTTTTTAAAGTAGCGAATAGTTCACTTCGTGTCAGTTGCCAACATTCCACAATGTCAAACACATTCCTGCATGTCGTCAAGATATTTAGTGGACAACAATAGTGGCTGAGCTGCAGACAAACATACTCAGCTGTATCTATTAAAATGATCATGCAGTGAAAAATAGAATTAGGTTGGAATATTGCAAAAATTTCACTTGTCACATAACCGACCGACAAAAAAGTTCCTCTGGGCAGGGCAGGATATCAATGTTTAGCAAACTATTTTGCGGATCACTGCTGTTCAGGGAGCAGTGCCAGATGATTCATCAGGTTTTTCCTCTGTTAAATGGGAGCGATTGGTATTTTCATTGTGAAATTGAGCAATGATTTTACAATATTACTATTTTACTATTTTGGTATTTTATCTCCAAGAGACAGCATGGATGTTGTGCTTGCCTACGACAAAAAATTGCACAAAGATAGTTTCCTTGCATCGGAAAGAAGGGCTAGAAAGCAATATAAAACCACTGAGAAACACAGGAAATAGAAGCAGGAGTAGGTCATTTGGCCCTTCAAGCCTGCTCCGCCATTCATTTAGATCATGGCTGATCATCAACTTCAACTGCAACATGGAGAGAGAGGAGGCCCTTAAAAAGACAGAAGGCAACCAGAGCACCCCAGTTCTTAACCTAATAGTTCTGAAGAAAAGTCATATTGGATTTGAAATGTTAACTGTTTCTCTCTCCACAGATGCTGCCAGACATGCTAATCATTTTCAGTACTTTGCCTTTATTTCACCGCAGTCTTGGTCATGAAGAACAAAAGATCTCGAAAAGCACTAAAGCATAGCATCTTTCTTTTGAATACATGTCTTTTGCTCACATAACTGTTGAGATAGCCATACATCCTCTCGTGAGGCTGAATAAAAGCTGGAAAAAATGGCATATTGATTCTCCTGCACAAGAAGATCATAGTTTCACACAGCAGATTCCTGCCAACTGCATGAGAATTGGCAACTCTACTCACAGCTCACCCAAGTGGCCATGCTTCATGTGTGAGCATAAACATTGAAAGCCGACAGATCATCTGACAGTTATCAGTGCTACTGTGAAACCAATACCATACTTCTGCTGTAATCACGCCAGCAGATAACTATTCAGAGCCATTCTTAACAGCCATCATTAAAACGAGAAAACTAAGGTTTAAAACATTCAAACGTGTTCATTTTGTCGCTTCCTTCTCCCACCTGCCTGGATTTCAGGAGCAGGATAGACAGGACACAACTGTATCCTGTTTACCATCAGCTGAGTTTTTCTTGTTGACTTGACGTGCATAATACAAAGTAATCACTGAGATGTCACTCACCTCCAGAGCTCTCATACTGTTGCATCATTCTGCAATAGTTGAGCACAGGACAGAACTTCATAGACCAAGAAAGTCCTGAGTTTAATCTGCAGTCATGGTTCAGGGTTTAACAAAAGAGCAGAAGCAGTGAAAAGCTGAGGGTGTGAGAACAGTACAAGAGAAAAAGGGCATTAAAAGTGACGTCACAGCACAAGGAGCAGTAGCTGGGTTAGGTTCCAGTTAAATTATTTAATCAATCTATGGTTTAAATTGGATTAATAGATTGAAAAAACTAAAAGGCTAAGATTGATTAAATGCAGACGGTGTACAATAACTGCAGCATCTGAGTGCTTTTGTGAAGAGCATCATAATCCAGTCAACCACATCTGAAGTAAGTGTTTCAATCTCAGGAAATTCAAGCTCAGTGTTACGGAGCTGGAATGGGAGGTGTTCATTATGGTTCATTGGGTGGTGGGGGGGAACGACGGGAAATTCTGGACACTTGGGATACAGGAGGCAAGTCACATCCCTTAGATTAGGCAATGGTTACAGATATGTTGAGGGACAGGGATAGGTGAGTGAACTGTGAATCAGGCAGGTGAGAATGCAACCAGGCGCAATGGGGGAGAAACCTCAGCCTTTGCCCTCATTCATCAGGTATGCAGCTCTTGCTGCCGATGTGTATCAGCATACTGGTCATGACACTGTGGTACAGGAGGCCAGTCATGTGCAGGAAATGATGGTACGCGACAGTGTAGTCTGGCAACAGATACGGTTATGTGCTACAGTAATTGTGAATTCTGAAGGTTGCGTTATCTGCCCTGTCTACCAACTTAAGGATGACACCTGATCTGAAAGGAGGGTAGAGAAAACATTTTAAGGACACTCTGAAGGCGGTCTTGTCAGAAAGGCGATGAATTAAATCAGTGCTCGAGAGGAACTCACCACATGGTGGTGCCTCATGCAACACGCCGCATCGCAATCAGAAACTAACTGTATAAACTCTGCTGCGGAGAAGCAATGAAAGCTGTACAAGAGTACGAATCCCCATCTCAGCGCAACTCTAATCCCCTCTGCCCAAAATCCCTGACCTGCCAAGTCAATCCTGAGGACACATTAATCAGGAAGCTTGGCCAACATCATCCTTGTTGTCATAGAGTCACAGAGGTTTACAGCATGGAAACAGGCCCTTCGGCCCAACATGTCCATGCTGCCCAGTTTTTAACCACAAAGCTAGTCCCAATTGCCCACATTTGGCCCATATCCCTCTATCCCCATCTTACCCTTGTAACTGTCTAAACGCTTTCTAAAAGACAAAATTGTACCCACCTCTACTACTACCTCTGGTAGCTTATTCCAGACACTCACCACCCTGTGTGTGGAAAGAATTGCCTCTCTGGACCCTTTTGAATCTCTCCCCTTTCACCTTAAACTTATGCCCTCTAGCTTTAGACTCCCCCACCTTTGGGAAAAGATGTTGACTATCTATCTTATCTATGTCCCTCAATAGTTCATAGACCTCTATGAGTTCACCCCTAAATCTTCTACGCTCCAGGAAAAAAAGTCCATCCAGCCATTCCTTATAACTCAAAGCATCAAGTCCTGGTAGCATCCTAGTAAATCTTTTCTGCACTCTTTTTAGTCTAATAATATCCTTTCTATAATAGGGTGACCAGAACAGTACACAGTATTCCAAGTGTGGCCTTATTAATGTATTGTACAACTTCAACAAGACGTCCCGACTCCTGTATTCAATGTTCTGATGTGGAGATGCCGGCGTTGGACTGGGGTAAACACAGTAAGAAGTTTAACAACACCAGGTTAAAGTCCAACAGGCATTCGGCCTCTGATATTTGGGTAGGCGTTCTCCAAGGCGGCCTTCGCGACACACGACAGCGCAGAGTCGCTGAGCAGAAACTGATAGCCAAGTTCCGCACACACGAGGACGGCCTCAACCGGGATATTGGGTTCATGTCACACTATCTGTAACCCCCACAGAGTTTCACTGGCTGTCTTGTCTGGAGACAATACACATCTTTTTAGCCTGTCTTGATGCTCTCTCCACTCACATTGTTTTGTTTCTTAAAGACTTGATTAGTTGTAAGTATTCGCATTCCAACCATTATTCATGTAAATTGAGTCTGTGTCTTTATATGCTCTGTTTGTGAACAGAATTCCCACTCACCTGAAGAAGGGGCTTGCAGCTCCGAAAGCTTGTGTGGCTTTTGCTACCAAATAAACCTGTTGGACTTTAACCTGGTGTTGTTAAACTTCTTTCAATGTTCTGACCAATGTTCTGTTGTGAGGGACTGATAATGTTGTCTGCCCTGTGCTGGGGTGCCCTGCAGCTGGAGATAAATTTGAGAGTGGGAGGAGGGAGGATCCACTTGTCACATGGGAAACAACCACCTAAGAATTAAGAATCTACTGATGATCATGAAACCATTGTCGATTGTGGGCAAAACCCATCTGGTTCACTGATGTCCTTTATGGAACGAAATCTGCCATCCTTTCTTGTCTGGCCTACATGTAACTCCAGACCCACAGCAATGTGGTTGACTCACAACTTCCCTCTGAACAAGGGCAACTAGAGATGGGCAATAAATGCTGGCCAGCCAGCGACACCCATGTCCTACGAATGAATAAAAAAATAAAGAAAATAATAATGTCTATATTGTTAGCTGGGAACAGCAGGGCCAATCAACAAGGCCGGTGCAACCACAAGGCAAGCTAGGCCATTCAGCAGCAAAACTTGTGGGCAGCAGCAAAAACCTGAATGAACTATTCCTCAAAATACATCAGTAAACAAACAGGCTTCAGCAGCGAGAATGAAAGGTCAAGATCAGGTTCATCCAATTTGCAGCCCACGGGCTGAAAAACTCCAGATTGATTGTTAACGATATGGCAAGACGTGTCAGTGAGTTTGAAGATTTCTAAAGGAGATTGCTCCTCCAATCAAAGCCTGTTCCTCTCCTGTGTTTGCTACTGATAGGTTCACTGTTGATCAGCAAACAGTGGAGAGAAAGAGGCTGTGATTGGAGGAGCAGCGAACACTGGGAACTGTGAGTCTGTGATGTTACAGACAGTCAGGAGCATGTGGGACCTCCGCTCCTCAGTTTCTCCTGGCTCCAGCCATGGGCTCTTGTTCCTGGCTCTAACCACGTCCCTCCTGATTCTTGGTACTCCTCTCAGCAGGCACCTATGTTTGGGCACCTTTAACCTTCAGGCCTCACTCCAGGTCTCACCTTTGCTTCATTGCACCTTCCCCAACCCCAGATGATTTAATGAGAGGATGTGCTAGTGTGCATGAGAGGATGGGTGAGCGGGAGAGTGTGTGCATGAGAGGATGGGCAAATGGGAGAGTGTGCGTGAGAGGATGGGCAAACGGGCAAGCTGACATGTGACTCTGTAATGACTCTGAAATGGCTGAGCAAACCATTCAGTTCAAGGGGAATCAGGGAATGTCCAACAAGCCTTACCAGTGATGCCCACATCCCATGAAAGAATAAAAAATATGAAATTAGAGCTCACAGGCTGAGGGTTATAGATTAGCATGGATTAAGAATTAATTAGTGGGTAGAAAACAGAGAGCAGGAATGTTGGGCACATACTTCACAGAACGTTAACATGCAGGTCCAGCAAGCAATTAGGAAGGCAAATGGTATGTTAACCTTTATTACAAAAGGATAAGAGTAAATAGGTTGAGCTGCAATTATTTAGGGTTTTTGTGAGATCACACCTGGAGCAGTGTGTACTGTTTTGGTTTTCTTACCTAAAGGAGAAGTACAATCAAGGTTCATTCGACTGGTTCGAGGAATGAGAGTTTTGACCCAAGCGGAGGGACTGACTGGATTAGAGCCACATTCTTGACAGCTAAGAAGAATGAGAGGTGTTCTCATTGAAACATGTAAAATTCTGAAGGGGCTTAACAGGCAGATGTATCCCTGAGAGCCTAGAACCAGTAGTCACAGTCTCAGAAAAAGAGGGTGAACCACTTGGGGTAGAAATGAGGAGACATTTCTTAACTCAAAGGGTTGTGAATCTTTGGAATTTCATACCCTTGAGGATGCTCAGAGATGCTCAGTCAGTGAATCAAAAGAGGGAATTAAGGAGCATGGGAATCATTCAGGTAGATGGAGGTGAAGGGAAAAGATCAGTCATCAGTTACTGAATGGTGGAATAGGTGTGAAGGGTCATACAGTGGCAAAACGGAAAGCTTAAAGTAATAATTTCTATTTATACAACATGGTAATACTGCATCCATGAATAATTGAAAATCTGAAATACAACATTAGAAGAACAATTTTTCACTTGGAGAATATTCAAAGCAAGCATTATGAATCCATATCAGACAACAGAATAACCAACACTTATATTGTCTGCAACTGCATTGGAATAGTCTACTAAAAATATATGCACGAATAAATCCATTTTTATATACTGAAGAGAAATGAAGGAGGAGGAAAAGCAGGAAAATGCTCAGAGCAAGCTATCAGAATCCAAGCTTAATTTTAAACCGTGCTTCCTAGAGTTAGATTCCTCCACAAGGGGAAACATCCTCTATACTTCGATCCTGTCAAACCGCCTCAGAATTTTTTGTTCTAATAAAACCATCTCTCATTTTTCTCAACTGCAATGAGTGTAAGCTCAACCTGCTTAATCTTTCCTCATAAGATAGCCTCTTCATCTCACTAATCAGCCTTGTGAGCTTTTTCTGAACTGTTTCCAAAGCGAGTATATTCCTCCTTAAGTAAGGAGACCAAAACTAACCATGGTACACCAGGTGTGGTCTATGACCTCTACAATTGTAACAAGACTACTTTTATACTCTATGCCCCTTTGCAAGCAGGCCAACATTCCATTTGCCTTCCTAATTAGTTGCTGTGTCCACATGCTGTCTTTTTGTGATTCATGTACAAGGTCTTCCAGGGGAGGCAGTGGCACAGTGGTATTGTCACTGGACTAGTAATCCAGAGACCCAGGGCAACGTTCTGGGGACCCAGGTTCAAGTCCTGCCATGGCAGATGATGACATTTGAACTCAATAATAATCTAGAATTAAAAGTCTAATGATGACCATGAAACCATTGTTGATTGTTGTAAAAACCCATTTGGTTCACTAGTGTCCTTTATGAAAGGAAATCTGCCGTACTTACTTGGTCTGTGACTCCAGACCCACAGCAGTTGCCCTCAATGGCAATTCGGGATGGGTTGGCCCACATCCCATGAACGAATAAACAAAAAATCTGCTTGTCTACTTTTTGTGCCATAGTAGGCAACCTCATATTTCCCCACATTATATTCCATTTACCAGATTTTTGCTCACTCACTTAACCTATCAGTTTCCCTTTACATCCTCCTCACAACTTGCTTTTCTACCTATCTTTGTATCATCCACAAATGTGATTACAAAACAATCAGTTCCTTTATTCAAGTCATTAATATAGGTCATACAATATAGATCATAAATAGATTGTTGAAGGCCGCAGCACTGAACATTGTCCTTTTACCTTGACTCTGCTTCCTATTAGTTAGCCAATCCTCCAAGTTAATATATTACCCCAATACCATGAGGTTTTATCTTGTGCAGTAAACCTTTATGTGGCACCTTATCAAATACCTTTTGGAATACACTGATTTCTCTTTATCCACCCTGCTTGTTACATCCTCAAGAAACTCCAATAAAATTGTCAAACACGATTTCCCTTTCACAAAACCATATTGGCTCTGTCTAATTGTATAATGATTTTCTAAATGTCAACCCATCCTTGGGGTTACCATTGACCAGAAGCTCAACTGGACTCACCACATAAACACAGTGGCTACATGAGCAGGTCAGAGGCCAGGAATACTGCGGCGTGTAACTCACCTCCTGACTCCCCAGAGCCTATCCAGGCACAAGTCAGGAGTGTTTTGGAATGCTCTCCACTTGCCTGGATGGGTGCAGCTCCAACAACACTCAGGAAGCTTGACACCATCCAGGACAAAGCAGCCCGCTTGAGTGGCACCACATCTACAAACATTCAATCCCTCCACCACCGGCGTTCAGTAGCAGCAGTGTGTACTAACTACAAGATGCACTGTAGCAATTCACCAAAAATCCTTAGACAGCACCTTCCAAGCCCACGACCACTTCCATCTAGAAGGACAAGGGCAGCAGTTACATGGGAACACCACCCCTGCAAGTTCCCCTCCAAGCCACTCACCATCTGACTTGGAAATATATCGCCGTTCCTTCACAGTCGCTTGGTCAAAATCCTGGAATTCCCTCCCTTACAGCATTGTGGTCAACCGACAGAACATGGATAGCAGCGATTCAAGAAGGCAGCTCACCACCATCTTCTCAAGAGCAACTTGGGATGGGCAATAAACGCTGGCCAGCCAGCAATGCCCATGTCCCACGAATGAATTTAAAAAAAAATGTCCTGCCACTTCCTTAATAATGGATTGCAGCATTTCTCCAGGGACAGATGTTAGAACAACTGGCCTACAATTTCCTGCTGTCTATCTCCCTTCTTTCTTGAACACTTTCTTACTACACTGTAGATAATATAGATGTTGAATGAGGACAGCTCAGATATGCCATCTCACTTTGATGGAAAACACAAGGACTTGACAAAGCACCAGAACACTTCCAAAACCTGTGGGAATAATACCTCATCCACTATGGAAAGAAATATCAGGAAAGTAAATCTTTTTTCCTCTCTCACCTATTTTTGAACATGGTTAAGTGTTAACCTGCTAAAAGAATACATTTTACAGATATTTGCGAGTATACAAAAAGGAGCAGGAGAAAGCCATTCAGCCAGTTCCACCATTAATAAGAGCGTGGCTGGTCTGATAGTGACCTCAAATCTGCATCCCACCTACATCCAATAACCTATCTTTGAAGACATTTGGACAGGTACATGGATAGGAAAGGCTTAGTGGGATAGAGGCCAAACGCAGGCAAATGGGACTAGTTCAGTTTAGGACACCTGGTCAGCATGGAAGAATTGGGCCAAAGGGCCTATTTCCATGCTGTTTATCTATTGTACATTGGTGGGCTCCTGACATTTTGGCTTCCACTAGATTCTCATGCCTGGTCACCACCAAACCTGTCATGAGTGGGATGGGAAAATACCTCTCAGTCTCAGACCCACTCCTCTATCCATCAACTGAATGTAAGATTCTTTAAGTTGAATGCTTTTCAAGACATCACTGTTTACTTTCCCAAGTTCCCTAGCTTCCATGTCTTTCTCCTTAGTAAATACTGATGAGAAATATTTGTTTAGGATCTCAACTATGGCTCCACACATAGAAAACCTTTAAGGGGCCCTATTCTCTCCCTTGTTACTCTTTTGCCCTTAATATACATATAGAATCTCTTTGAATTCTCCTTCACCTTATCTGCCAAAGCTATCTCATGTCCCTGTTTTGCCTTCCTGATTTCCCTTTTAAGTGTATTCCTATACCCTCTATAATCCTCAAGGGATTTACTTGACCCCAACTGCCTATACATGACATATGCTTCCTTTTTTTATTGACCAGAGCCTCAATATCTCTAGTCATCCAGTGTTCCCTAGTCTCACCAGCCTTGCCCTTCACACCAACAGCTGGCCCTGAACTCCCGTTATCTCATTTTTGAAAACCTCCCACTTGCCAGATGTTCCTTTACCTGCTAACAGCCTCCCCCAATCAACTTTTGAACGTTCCTGTCTAATACCATCAAAATTGGCCTTGCCAATTCACAACTTTAACTTGTGAACCAGACCTATCCTTTACCATAACTATTTCAAAACTGATTGAATTATGGTCACTGGTCCCAAAATGCTCCTCTACTAACACTTCAGTCACTTGCTCTGCCTTATTTCCCAAGAAGGTCGGGTTTTGCCCTTTCTCTAGTAGGGCCATCTACATATTGACGTGAATTTTTTCCTGAACACACTTGACAAATTCCTTCCCATCTAAGCCCTTAACACTGTGGCAGTTCCTGTCTATGTTTGGAAAATTAAAATCCCCCACGATTACAACCCTATTATTCATGCAGTTATTTGCGACCTCCCTGCATATTTGCTCTTCAATTTTCCACTGACTGTTGGGGAGCCTATAGTACAATCCCATCACAGAGATCATCCCCTTCTTATGTCTCAGTTCTACCCATATAGCCTCACTGGACGATCTCTTAGGAATATCCTCTCTAAGTTTTCCCTAACCAAAGACGCAACTGCCCCTCCTCTCTTGCCTCCCCTTCTATCCTTCCTATAGTATCTGTACCCCAGAACATTGAGCTGCCAGTCCTGTCCCTCCCTCAGCCATGTTTCATGGTAATAACTACAATATCCCAGTCCCATGTACCCACCCTTGCCCTGAGTTCATCTGCCTTACCTGTCAGGCCACTTGCATTGAAATAAATGCAGTTTAATTCAAACAAAAGAAGAAAGAACAGACAAAAGTACAGCACAGGAACAGGCCCTTCAGCACTTCAAGCCTGTGCCAATCACGATGCCCTAACAAAATTAAAAATCTTCTGCCTTCCTCAGTCTGTATCCCTCTATTCCCTCCCTTTCCATGTACCCATCCAAATGTCTCTTAAATGTGCTAATGTGCCTGCTGCCTCCTCTGGCAGCACGTTCCAGGCACCCACCACTCTCTGCGTGAAAAACTTCCCCCACACATCTCCCTTAAACTTTCCCCCTCTCATCTTGAACCTGTGTCCCCTTGTAATTGACACTTCCATCTTTGGAAAAAGCTATCGACCCTGTCTATGCCTTTCATAATTTTGTAGACCTCTATCAGGTCTCTCCTCAGCCTCCGTTTTTCCAGTGAAAACAATCCTAGTTTATTCAACCTCTCCTCATAGCCAATACCCTCGAGACCAGGCAATGTCCTAGTGAACCTTCCTCCTGAGCTTCCACATCCTTCTGCTGGTGTGGTGACCAGAACTGCACGCAATTCTCCAAATGCGGCCTAACCAAGATTTTATATAGCTGCTAGTACAAGGATACTCTTGTACTCAATGCCCCAGTTGATGAAGTCATCAGTCTTCACCATTCCCTGCCCTGTTCATGCCTGCCTTCACTATTTAACTTGCTTTCTTTCAATTGTGTATTGGCCTCCCCTTTTGTCTCACTACTCTTTAGGATCCCACTCCCCTGACAGAGTAGTTTAAACCCTTCCTTTATGCTACACCCTACCATGTGGTTACTATTAGGGGGCCTGTAAATGACTCCCACAAGTGACTTCTTGCGTTTACCATTTCTAATCTCTACCCAAATCATTTCCACATCCTGGTTTCCTGAACTTAGGTCATCCCTCTGTATTGTCCTAATACCATCATTAACTAACAGAGAGACCCTTCCACTTTTTCCTCACTTCCTGTCCTTCCTAAATGTTCTGTAGCCTTTAATATTCAGGTCCAAATTCATGTCTTCCTGCAGTCAATTCTCTGTAATGGATATCATATTATTCTTGTTTATTTCTATGTGCACTCTCAGTTCATCTGTTTTGTTTCAAATTCTTTGTGCATTCAGATACAAAGCCTTTATTCTTTTTATAACTTCTACTCTCATCTGTTGATTCACTATTGGATTTGTACTCTCTATCCCTTCCTGTCACGGTCTGTTTTTCATTTCCTGTAATAATACCTTTAATGTCATATTTAGATCTCATTTGGACACCTACTTTAACTTGTTGCTTCCCACTGTAGGTGGCTCCCTGGTCTTTCAAACACCCCTAAAGTAAGCCTTCTGTCTAATAAACAACCAACATGAACACACTTGTTGGGCAACTCTTGATGACATCATCTGCATACAATGATGAGCACAAAACTTCAATTCACTGTGAAATCCCAGATTGCCTCGGGTAATAGCACTGTTGCTTCGGGTTCAGAAACTTGTGGGTTTAAGCAACAGATCAGGACATCAGCAAATAATTTACATCAATACTACAGTGCTGTAGAGGCAAGAACTGTCTTTAAACCTTGCTGTTGCTGTAATTCAGGTTGATATTCCTAATGCCTTCTCATAATTTGAAGACCAAGGACTCTCCCAATAGCCTTACCAATAATTTCCCTCCAACCAAATTGTCATAAAATAGATTAACCAGCTGTTTGCATCTGTTTCTGGGGGTTTTGTTTTGTGTAAAATGACTGCTTGTCTATGTGACTCAAACTAATTTAGTCTATATGAAATGCTGAGTTGAATGTTATAAAATCACAAAAAATTAGTGTGCAGGTCAGCAAACAATTCAGAAAGGAAATGGTATGTTATTTTTTGCTACAAAGGTATTGCAGTATAGGAGTAAATAAATTTTACAATTTTATCGCCATGGCATTGGTGAAGCCACACCTGGAATCGTGCATGCAGTTCCGATCTCCTTTTCTAAGGAGAAACACATTTGCCCTGGAGGGAATGCAATGAAGGTTTACTAGGCTGGTCTCTGGAAAAAGGAGATTGTCCTATGACAAGAGATTGAGTAGGCCAGGCCTGGAGTTTAGGAGAATGAGGGGGGATGTAATTGTAACATATAAAATTCTTCAGGGCTAAATGCTGAAAAAATGTTTCCCTGACTGGGGAATCTAGTAAGAGTTTTAACAACACCAGGTTAAAGTCCAACAGGTTTATTTGGTAGCAAATACCATTAGCTTTCGGAGCGCTGCTCCTTCGTCAGATGGAGTGGAAATCTGCTCCCAAACAGGTCACAGAGACACAAAATCAAGTGACAGAATACTGATTAGAATGCGAATCTCTACAGCCAACCGTCTTAAAGATACAGACTTTTGGGAATCTAGAACATGGGGGCCATGATCTCAGACTAAAGGGTCAACCATTTAAGACTGAGGAGAAATCTCTTCACTTAAAAGCTTGAGAATCTTTGGAATTCTCTAACCCAGGGAGCTATAGATTCTCAATTGTTGATTATGTTGAAGACAGAGGCTGACACAATTTTGTGTACCAAAGATATTAAGGGATTTGTGGATAAAGCAGGAAGGTTGAGTTGAGATAGGACATCAACCATGATCTTGTGAATGACAGAGCAAGGCTTGAAGGGCCCAATATTTGAGAGTTGTGATAAGGTTCCATTGAAATGCAAGTCCCATTTTCATCCTTTGGAGCTACTGCATAATCCTTTGCTCTGTCCCACCATATAAACTCTGAATATTTTTAAGACATAGCTAGATAGATTTAAAGGCACTGCTTCCACCGCCTTTTGAGTAAGAGAATTCTAAAAATTCACAACCCTGAGAGAAAAAAATTTCTCATCTCTATCTTATTGTTAAATAGTGGCCCCTAGTTCTAGATTCTCCCACAAGAGGAAACATTCTCTCCACATCCATCCTGTCAAGACTCCTCAGGATCTTATATGTTTCAATCCTCTTACTCGCCTAAACTGCATAATTACAAGCCCAGTTTTTCTTCATAACAGAACCCGCCCATTCTAGGTATTAGTTTAGGAAACCTTCTCCTAACTGCGTTGAACATATTTGCATCTTTCCTTAAATAAGAAGATCAATATTGTACACAGTGCTCCAGATGTGGTTTCACCAGTGCTCTGGCAACCAAAGCATAAACTCCCTACTTTTGTAATCAACTCCCCTCACAATAAATTATAACATTTCTATTAGCTTTCCCAAATACTTACAATACCTTCATATTGGCATTTTGTGTTTCAAGCACTAGGACACCCAGGTCCCTCTGAATCTCAGAACCCTGCCATCTCTCACCACTTAGATAGCAACCTTCTTATTTAATATTCCAGCCAAATGGAGAATTTTATATTTTCCCACATTATACTTCAACTTCCGCCCTCCCTGATGTGTTGCTGTGTCCACAGCTCAGTCTCCAGCACAGTGAGCTGAAGGTCATCAAGCTGCAGACACTTCTGCAGATGTGCTTGTCCTGGATAATACTGGTATGCAGGAGCTGCCACATGCTGCAGCCATGATACGTCACCAGTCCATCCATACTTTTGTGTTTTAATTTATTACTTATTTTATATATTTATTAATCTCATCAAAAATTTCTGTACCCTCTAAAACATTATGAATAGAATAGGCCTTGACCACATACTGGATACTCACCAAACAGTTAGCTTCTTCTCCTGTGGTAGAACAAGAATCAGGTCCTACAGGGGGAAAAAGTTAGAAAAACAAGGAACAGTTCCCACCCCTCCTCACTCAGCTCACCACACACTCACACTCCATTCTGGTCACACTCTAGTGTACTTGGTGGACAGTAGTCAGTTTCTTCGGATGTTCAGAAAAAAATACGGTCAAAAGCTTTTAAAGTGTGCAAGTTAGCATCTCTGTACTGAAAAATTTTTTTAAAAACAACTTCCTTGAAAGCCTACAAACAAGCGCAATAAATAGAAACTTGCAGTATGATTGATTCGATTGGGGCATAATCAGTTTTGTGGGTAGGACTAGCAATTAATGCAATGGCTATTGTAAAGCCGATGAAAAAGATTTTTAAAACTAATTTTGCATTTAAAATTCTGTGAACCTTTTCACTAGTTTGGTCAAATTTGAAAATTCTGGACATTAGGTCCTGTAAATAATGAAGCAGACAAAGATGCCAAGATTTCAAAAAAGGAATCAGTATTTAAACAGTTATTTGTCAGTGTGCAATAGTAAACACTAAGCAAAAAAGGAGCATGAAATAAAAATGGTATCGCCAGCAACCCTGTAAGCATTCCTCACGTTATCCAATCAGGCACTAATGAAAATATTCTTCACATCTTCCTGCACATTTTTGTCCATGCAAGACATTCATCTTCTCTATACACCACGCAATGGATGGTCACATAATTAGTAAAAAGAGAAATTGGCATTGTTGTGAGGCTTTAAATGTCATTAGTCTTGTGTGCTGCTCATCCTGCTGACAGCGCCAATTTGTAATCCAACCATTGTGATTAAATAGGGCATTCCCTCATACTACATAAAATTAATAGAGTTGTGCATATTTAGTTATTTACCACAAAATACAGGGAGCACTTCACGAAGGAAGATTATCTCACTACTTTTGTTGAAAAAGCAATTCTTGAATGAAAACAGGAAAGTCCAATGATGACGGAGTTGCATTTGAGACACAATTCACTGCATTTGATTCAAGGAGTTTTAACAAAATTTGCCACCAAGTCAAGTAAGGAGATATCAAGACCAGTGACCAAAAAAACCTTAGCCAAAGAGGGAGGTTTTAAGGAGCATCTTAAAAGGAAAGAGAGGTAAACAGGTGGAGAGGCAGAGACCAGACAAATAAATTTTGATTTGATTTGATTCATTATTGTCACATGTATTGAGATACAATGAAAAGTACTGTTTCTTGCGCTATACAGACGAAACATACCATTCATAAAGTACATTGGGAGAAGGAAAGGAGAGAGTGCAGAATGGAATGTTACAGTCATAGCTAGAGTGTAGAGAAAGATCAACTTAATGCATGGTAGGTCCATTCAAAAGTCTGATGGCAGCAAAGAAGAAGCTGTTCTTGACTTGGTTGGTACTTGATCTCAGACGTTTGTATGTTTTTCCTGATGGAAGAAGGTGGAAGAGAAAATGTCCGGGATGCGTGAGATCCCTGATTACGCTAGCTCTTTTTCCGAGACATCGGGAAATGTAGATGGAGTCAATGGATAGGAGGCTGCTTTGTGTAATGAACTGGGCTCGTTCACAATCCTTTTTAGTTTTTTGTGGTCTTGGTCAGGGCAGGAGCCATACCAAGCTGTGAATACATCCAGAAAGGATGCTTTCTATGTTGCGTCTGTAAAAATTGGTGAGAGTCGTAGTGGACATGCCAAATTTCCTTAACCTCCTGAGAAAGTAGAGATGTTGGTGGTTTTCTTAACCATAGTGTCGGCATGGCGGGACCCGGACAGGTTGGTTGGTGATCTGAACACCTAGAAACCTGAAACTTTCGACCATTTCCAGTCTATCACCGTTGATGTAGACAGGAGCATGTCCTCCAATATGCTTCCTGAAGTCGGAGGCATCTTCACTAAAGGTGGAATGATAAAATTCAGGAATGTGCAGTGTTGGCCTGAATTGAAGGAAAGCAGGGATCTGGAAGCATTCTAGGATTGAAGGAAGTTACAGAAGTATGGAGAGGTAAAGCCATGGAAAGATTTAAAATCAAGGATCAGAATTTTAAAAATTGAGATATTGCTGCACTGAGAACCAGTATAGATCAGTGAGCGTGGAGACAATGGGTGAATGAAACTTGAAGCAGAGATTTGGATCTGCTCAGGTTTATGAGGTTGCAAGTAGGAGGCCAAGTAGTGCAGCACTAGAACAGTCGACACACATTTTGAAATGGGATACATGCACTACCATCGGGTCTGAAAGGTCATCGGATGTTGGTTGCTTATCAAGTTTTTGTGGGTTTTTTTAATTGTCTTTTCGGATGCAGCATGGTGGATTTACTAACTCTAGCTTTCCTTGAAAAGGTGGCAGTGAGTTTTCTTTTACCTCTGCAGTCCATGTGGTGAAGGTGCAACCACTACTTAGCTCTTAGGTACGGAGTTCCTGAAGTTTGACAACGGCATAGAAGGAATGTGTTGAGTTATGCACAAATTTTCTCTTTTGCTTTGCACAAATTGTTTTCCTTTCAGTACCTGACAACTAGAGGGGTCTACATTAATATCAACACAGCACAGGGTGGGAAGGAACTTTCCACATTATTGTTGCTATATTATCTCAAACTCTTCCCATCCTCTAATGTCAAATAGCTGCATGTCTGTAATGACTTCAATCAGGCCACTAAGGTTGGCCTATTAGAATATGAACTCCCTGATTAAGGAGTCAATTGATGGGCCAATCAGGGAGCTTTGTCCTTGTATTTAACCGAGTGTCAGTTCCTCTGGCACTCCCGAAGGTAGATTGCTGATAGTGCTCTGTGTACTGCTGTTGGAATTGTAAATAAAGGGATTTTGGTGAAGGGACTTCTGCCTCCGAAGACTTATTACAATGTCCTATTTCCTGACAAGTTTAAAGGGACAGACCTGATCTAATTGAATAGCAGAGGAGGCTCAAGGAGCCAAGAGGCCTACTCCTACTTCTACTATTTCCTTTGTTCATACAACTCCTAATTGAGCTGTTTGTTTTATGTTTTCTCAGTATTAAAATGATCAGAGTATAAACACTTTGCCCATCCATCACAAGATCATAAAACCCCTAGGTGGATAAACTTGTGGGTTGGTAAATTAAGATGCAGGAAGCCAGAGCTATTACTGTATTTCATATGTAATGACTCAATATCCAAGCACCACAACTTATCCATCTATATTGAGTTAGCTGATATTAACATGGGTTACACTACAATCAGTCACATTGTCTTGGGTCATCATCATAGCTTAATGCTCCAAAACCAAGTTTATATCAATGTCTATCTACATCTTCTATTGTGGTCTCAGTGAATGTTGTCAAATTTTGGTCTCTCCCCTAACACTGCAACAAAGGTCACAATGCAAACATATCAGACTGAACCCAGCCTTTAGGTAAGGAATGAAAAATCTGGTATGTTTCTCACCTCTGAAGATATGGCTCACATTAAGCCAATATTCACATAATACCAACATATAAACATAGAGCAGGTCATTTGGCCCCTCGAGCATGCTCCACCATTCAATATGATCATGGTTGATTTGATTGTGGCGGCCTCAACTCCACATTTCACCCACCCCAATAACCTTTGAACTCTTGTTAGTCAAGAATCTATCTTCCTCCACCATAAAAATGTAAATTGTCCCTGTCACCACTGATTTCAGGAGAAGAGAGTTCCTAAGACACTTAACCCTCAAGAGAAAATATTAATTTTCATCTCC
Organism: Mustelus asterias; assembly: GCF_964213995.1. Lineage (NCBI taxonomy): Eukaryota > Metazoa > Chordata > Chondrichthyes > Carcharhiniformes > Triakidae > Mustelus > Mustelus asterias. The sequence goes on from NC_135801.1 coordinate 167,110,779, forward strand.
ATTTTAAATGGGAGACACCTTATCCATGCCCCTGGTCGTGATCTCTCCCACAAGTGGAAACATCCTTTCAGCATCCATTCTGTCAAGTCCCCTCAGGATCTTGTGTTTTAATAAGATCACCTCTCAATCTTGTAACCTCCAATGGATACAGGCCCAGCCTGTCCAACCTTTCCTCAGAAAATAAGCCCTCTTCCCAGGTGTTAGTCACGTGAACCTTCTCCGAATTGCTTCCAACACATTTCTATCTTTTCACCAAATAAGAAGACCAAAATTATACATCATACTCCAGATGTGGCCCCACAACTGTAGTAAAACATCCCTATTTTATATTCCATTTCCTTTGCAGTAAATGACAACATTCCATTTGCCTTCCTAATAAGTTGCTGATAAATAATCAACATTTGTGCAAGGTATTGGAGGACAACTGTTATCCTTGAAGACATACCACAGTTCAGTTGGCTGGACGGTTGGTTAGTGATGCAGAGTGATGCCAACAGCATGGGTTCAATCCCCGTACCTGCTGAGGTTATTCATGAGGGCCTGCCTTCTCAACCATGCCCCTCGTCTGAGGTGTGGTGATCTTCAGGTCAAATCACTGCCAGTCAGCTCTCCCCCTCTTAAAGAGGGAACAGCCTATTGTCATCTGGGACTATGGCAACTTTACCTTTCCCACAAAAAGTCAAAGCATTCTGAAGAAGGAGGAAAGTTACGAGGGTAAAATAATTTCCTCTGCCTGTACCTTCCATCCAAATAAAGTCTCACAAAACCACATTGGGAGTCAAAGAACAAATGCCAAAATTGCATGAAACATTGTTTACATTAGAAAGCTAGAATTACCGCACCTTAAAATTAATTACATAAGTATAACATACACATGTTTTTAAAAACACTTAAAAACATTAAACATCAACACAGATGATGTTAATTCTGGGTTTACCACTTAAAATTGAACAAATTAGAAGTGCTTTTCCTTCATTCTGATGTAACTCTATCCAAGTAAAATGCCATCAGAAAGGTCAGGGTTAAGCACACCGTGAGGTACCACGCAATAAAAATAGGAAGTCTTAGGTTCAATCCTGCTTTGTGCTGAGTTAGCTAACGCTGAGCAGCGACAGCATGCAGCTATTGGCCTGCACACGGAGGTGGAGAAATCAGGCAACAGCCCTGCTCCCGATGCCATCCACCGGTGCAGGTGTGGGCGCTGGGCATGGACAGGAACAAACTCAATTGTCATATATCCCCGCTCCCCTCCGTCCTCAAATAACTATAGTTGAGGACACATTACACAGCAAGCGGGACCCATCTCCTTTGGGAGTGCTCTCCAGGTTTCAGAAGTGGACTGGGATAAATCAAATTAGGCTTGATTTGATTTGATTTGAGGCTGTTTTGTTTCGAACAGGCACCAAATCCAGACAAACACAATCCCTGCTCAATAGCAAGTGGTCCAAAAGCTGCTGCTTTTGCCGGGGCGGATCTCAATGCTGAGTGTTGCAGGAAATGCCTGACTTTAAAGGAATTGTCTGCCTGTCACGTGGCAGCAGCTGGTCAAGGTCTACCAAGCAGCCTCACCCCCCCAACCACCCCCTGCCCGTCTTCACACTGTCTGCAGGCGGCTACTTCAACTCAGCAAGACAGGCCGGCTCCCCCGGCCTAGGAACAGACACAGGGAGAAAGGGGCCCTTCTCCAATCTGACCGGGAATCCATCAGGAGGTGGGGGAGGAAAGGAAAGGGTCTCAGACAGGCAGCCAGCCGCGCCCAATCCTTTTAAGGACCGTTTGTCATTGCGGATCGCTCATGTTAAATATGAATTGCCACAGAAGGATATGTACATATATTCCCCCCTCCTCCCCCAGTATATGCTCATTAATACACACCTTCCTTACAAAATAATCGATGCGAATCAATCTTTGAAGAAATGTCAGGAATACAACACGTTTGACAAATTAGGTTACAGCCAGCGGTGTATTTGAAAGCAGGAAATTGCAGTTTCTAATAACACTTGCCCTTTATTGCCAACATTTCTATTTTGACATCAACTGGGAATGTTAAACGTAGCTAAATGTGTCACTGGCCACTGTATGTATGTATGTATATATAATTAAATAACGAAATCGATCCCCTTTGTCGTAGATCCCCATAGACAGTCATCACATTAATCACACAGCCACTTAGCAAATTTCATAAAACGATGCTGAATAATTCAGTTTGCTCTTATTTACAGTATATTGCAAGATGTGCATTACCACATCAAAAAAAACACTGCAATACGCAAGATATAGACGATCCCAGTTGCTGCGTTTCAGCAGCCAACAGTCCCATCCATTGATCATCCTGTAACAATTCACAATGTAGCCGGAGTTGACACGGTTCACGCTTCTAAACTCTCCCTCTAATGACATAAGCCGGTATCAAAATGAGTGCAACTGCCTCGTAATAAAATATCCGCAATCTAACGTTACTTTTGTAGCATTTTTAAAACCCCTCACGGTAACAAATCGAAACTACAACATTTACCATTCTCACAGTCACGATATAATCCTACACGGCATCTCCACACAAACATAGTAAACTCCAGTTTATGGTTGCAGTAATCATTGTCTGACCTTTGAAATACTCCTGGGGCCGCTTCGGAGGGGGATTTTGGATGCCTCCCCAATCTAAATACTTTTTCCCCCCTCGCACCACCCCTTCCTGGGAGTGGATCACTTTCCCGAAGCCCAGGCTCAGAGGTTTCTGACCAAGATCCTGGTGCCACCAAATCCACGCAATGATGCGGGAATGTGACGCGGGCCCGGCACCCTCCTCTGGATATGGACATTGCTACACTCAGCATTCTGGGATTTGGAGTTCATTGCAAATATGAACAAAGCTTTCATTCCCCCTTGTTCCAGAGTGTTCAAAAGTCCAATCTAAACTTTCTGCAGACACTAGGGCATTAATTGGCGAGCCGACGCAGGTTATACCTTAGACTAATATGAAAGGAAAATACTGCCCATGCTGGAATCTGAAACAAAAACAGAAAATGCTGGAAAATCTCAGCAGGTCTGACAGCATCTATGGTGAGAGAATAGAGTAAGAAGTTTAACAATACCAGGTTAAAGTCCAACAGGTTTATTTGTAGCAAATGCCACTAGTTTTCGGAACAGGCTGTCCCTTCGTCAGGTGGAATGGAGAAATGCTCACAAACTCAATTTACAGAATAATGATTGGAATGCAGTCTTTACAGATAATCAAGTCTTAAAGGTACAAACAATGTGAATGGAGGAAGCATTAAGCACAGGTTAAAGAGATGTATATTGTCTCCAGACAGGACAGCCAGTGAGATTCTGCAAGTCCAGACAAGCTGTGGGGGTTACAGATAGTGTGACATGAACCCAAGATCCCGGTTGAGGCCGTCCTCATGTGTGCGGAACTTAACTATCAGTTTCTGCTCAGCGACTCTGCGCTATGAGATGATGGCATCGACACAGATGCCACCATCTCACGTGAGAACACCATCCACCAGGGACACGGTACATACTCTTGCAACTTGGCCAACGTTGTCTACCTGATACGCTGCAGGAAAGGATGTCCCGAGGCATGGTACATTGGGGAAACCATGCAGATGCTACGACAACGGATGAATGAACACCGCTCGACAATTAACAGGCAAGACTGTTCTCTTCCTGAGGGGGAGCACTTCAGCAGTCACGGGCATTCGGCCTCTGATCTTCGCGTAAGCGTTCTCCAAGGCGGCCTTCACGACACACGACAGCGCAGAGTCGCTGAGCAGAAACTGATAGCCAAGTTCCGCACACATGAGGACGGCCTCAACCGGGATCTTGGGTTCATGTCACACTATCTGTAACCCCCACAGCTTGTCTGGACTTGCAGAATCTCACTGGCTGTCCTGTCTGGAGACAATACACATCTCTTTAACCTGTGCTCAATGCTCCCTCCATTCACCTTTAAGACTTAATTATCTGTAAAGACTGCATTCCAATCATAATTCTGTAAATTGACTTTGTGTCCCTGTATGCCCTGTTTGTGAGCATTTCTCCACTCCACCTGACGAAGGGACAGCCTGTTCTGAAAGCTAGTGGCATTTGCTACCAAATAAACCTGTTGGACTTTAACCTGGTGTTGTTAAACTTCTTACTGTGTGTACCCCAGTCCAACGCCGGCATCTCCACATCGTGAGAGGATAGAGCCAACGCTTCGAGTCTGGGATGACCCTTCATCAGAGCTCTAATGAAAGGATCATCCAGACTCCAAACGTTGGCTCTATTCTCTCTCCACAGATGCTGTCAGTCCTGCTGTAATTTTCCAGCATTTTCAGTTTTTGTTTCATCTCAGACTGATTCAGGTAATGTCTTAAATGACCTCTCACTTGATCTAATGTATCAAACCTTTCACCATCCCTGAATAGACAATAACAATTTTATAATTTTTGTTCACTGAGTGAATGAGTTGCCGAGGTTCTAAGCTCTGAAATTTCCATCCTAAACCTGTTTCTATCTTCAACAATAACATCAATAATTAAAATAAAGCAGAACATGCTGAAAATATTGAACAGAGCCTGTGGACAGGACTTAAGCTTTCAGATCCATGACCCTTCTTCAGGACAATGCCCAACTACTTTCATTTATAAAGCACCTTGGTTGTATTAACATGTCCCAAGGTGCTTCACAGGAATGCTGTCAAACACAATTTGATCCGAGGTACTGATATAAGTAATATTAGGGCAGATGATCAAAAGTAGGCTCAGCATCTTATAAGAAGAAAGAGAGGCATAGAGGTTCATGGAAGGAAATTGAAAGTTAAAGTCAAGGCAGATAAGGCACTACCAATGGCGGACTGATCATAAAAGAGACTAAGTTTGGAAGAATTCGGAGATCTCAGAGAGTTTTAAGGGTCCAGAAAGATAGCGAAGGGCAAGGTCACAAAGAGATTGGAAACAAATCCCACTGAAGAACAGCAGGGAGGTTCTCCCTGGCCAATATACACTCATTAAAACAGGTATCTGGGCAATTGTGGAACCCTCATATGTGCAAATTGGTTGCCATGTTTCTTCCGTTACAGCATTTACCACACTTCAAATGTATTAAATTGGCAGGAAAGTAATTTGGGTTGTCATGAAGTTGTAAAAGGCATTCTATAAATACAATTCATTCTTTGTTTTTCTCTTTTCTTCATCCTTTCTTTCTATTCTGCACCATTTAATCACGGAACTAACAGGCTCTTCAGAAGATATGACTTAAGAACTGACTTAAATTTGTCCTCAATATAGAGTCAGTGGACAGTCAGAACACAATGCAATGGAACAGCGAGTACTAATTAAAAGTCAAGGCTCAACACAAACTTATTTACCAGAACATTTAAAAAAATGTATACCACAGAACCAGAGATGGCTTGCTAAGGAGGATGGACCTGGGCCAGTTTAACACCCCCTTGTTCACAAAGACCTGAGAAGCTATAGAGTAAGTAAGGTATCTAGTACGTTCAGGTGCCAATGTTTAATTGAATGTGAGGTTATGAAGGCTCTGTGGGATGACTGATAGCAGAAGGGTAATGTTTCTACTACATATATCAGTCGATTTTTAATGGAAACATGCAAGTATTTTTTGGTAAGTAAGGATATGAAGTTTTTTCAGTTCCCAGTTGCAGTTCTTGTAGTTTTTGTGAATTCAGAACATCCACCTCCAACAGAGAAAAAATACAAAAATCAAGATTGAATCTGGATACCAGATAGAGACATGAATTAATATGTCACTTGATGTACAAGTTTCCCTGTGATTAAGTGAAGTGACATTTAAGACAGCTAGTCCCAATATAGCCCCACCGTAAATTTACCCAGGAGTGGAGCATAAAGACAGAATGGACAGCACCTCTACAGATACAGGTCAAAAGGATAATGGGCAGGTAAGTGGAGCTGAGTCCAAGAAAACATCAGCCATGATCTTATTGAATGGAAGAGCAGGCTTGAGGAGCCAGGTGGCCTACTCCTGCTCCTAGTTCTTATGTTCTTATTAATGCCATCCTGTCAGACAAAGGTAAGGTGACTAATTCTTCCTTGCCTGTTTCTAAGGATGAGTACAGGAGTTGGGACGTCTTGTTGAAGTTGTACAAGACATTGATAAGGCTAGGAATACTGTGTACAGTTCTGGTCACCCTATTATAGAAAGAATATTATTAAACTAGAATCTGAGTATTCTATATTTCTAAATTAAGTGTGCAGAAAAGATTTACTAGGATGCTACCGGGACTTTATGGTTTGAGTTATAAGAAGAGGCTAGATAGACTGGGACTCTTTTCCCTGGAGCGTAGGAGACTTAGGGGTGATCTAATAGAGTCTATAAATAATGAGGGGCATAGATCAGTTAGATTGTCAACAACTTTTTCCAAAAGTAGGGCATAGGTTTAAGGTGAGAGGGGAGAGATACAAAAGGATCCAGAGGGGCAATGTTTTCACACAGTGGTGTTGAGTGTCTGGAACAAGCTGCCAGAGATAGTTGTAGAGGCGGATACAATTTTGCCTCTTTCTTTATATGTTCGTTGAGAATTTTCTTATATTTTACACAACACAGATACAGATCCACACAGTGCTCACATATACATTCCAACACGGCTGGGCATAGAGCTCCCCGTGGCCAGGGGACAAGCCCCTGGTACCCATGGCACCCACTCCGCCCAAGTCCGTTCTAATTGCACCAGTAATGATGGTGATAATATAAAAACAAAAAGGCAGAGGACTATCACTGGAGAACCAACTGAGTGCCCAGGCTAGAAACTAGCGAGCGGAGAAAAGGGAGCGAGAAAGAGAGACAGCGAAGGAGAGAGAAGAAAGAGAGTGAGAGGGAAAAGAGAAAAGTTCTCATGTTGGTCCCCACACCTCGGCAGGGTGGGCAGGCATACTCAGGTAAAGGGCCAGGGCACATCCACCAATCCGGGGGGGGGGGGTGTTCTGTGGGAGCACCCGGGGTCTGGGACCTTCGGGTATCTACCCACCCAGCTCCAACTGCAGTGTCCCTACATGCGCTATAAATGGTTGCCAAGTTTTATAGAACCTAGCAGTGGACTCATGTAGCGTGCACCTTATCTTCTCTAGCTTAATGGTATCTACCACCTCCTTCACCCACTGAGAGTGCGTTGGGGGTGCACCTGATTTCCACCTAAGCCGTATTGCCAGGACTGTAGTGAAAGCTACAAAATCCACTTGGAATTTAGGCAGCGGCGGATTTAAAGGCACGACCCCAAACAGGGCAGCCTGGGGGGAATGCACTTATGTCCTGATCTGGCGTTGCCGCAATCGTCTCAAATATTGATGTCCAGTAGTTATACAGTAATGGGCAAGCCCAGAACATAAGTAAGAGAGCGGTGAGAGCTTGCCGGCACTGTCCACAAATGGGGCTTGTGCCTGGGTACATTCTAGAGAGTCTAATCCTAGTTCGATATGCTCTGTGAAGGAGTTTACATTGTATCACACCCAGCTTGGCACATACTGAGGAGGAGTGTACTCAATGCAGCACCATGTCCCAATCCTCCTCCGAGAACTCCTCCCCTAGATTTCGTTCCCATAAAGATGTAACCACTGATGGAGAGTTTTGTTGGGACAGAATTTGAGAATAAAGAACAGAAATGATGTCACGCATAGTAATAGAAGGCACTAAAAAGATGTCAATGGAGGCATGAGGCGGGACCGTCAGAAATTGGGGGTCGGCTCTCCGCATAAAGTCTCGAATTTGCAAATTTCTGAAAAAGTGCGTTGCAGGTAAAGCAAACTTATCCATCACCTGCTAGAATAACGCAAACATGCCGTCCGCATACAAGTCCCGGAATGTTCTGATCCTGTGCTTGGCCCATATGTTGAAGGCACCATCCAAAACAGACGGAGGACAAAAATAGTTAGCCGATACTGGGAAGGCCAGTGACCAGGCCTGAAACCCAAAGTGGCATCTAAATTGCGTCCAAATTCTAAGAGTTGACTTGACAAGTGCACTCCTAGTATACTGGGAGGAGGGAAAATTTACCGAAGTACATATCAAGGCAGCCAGGGAAGACGAAGCACAGGAGGAGGATTCTAACTGCAGCCAACAAGAAACCTCCTGTTGCCTCTCTCTCTGCACAAAAACACACCACCGCTCTCATATTGGCTGCTCAAGAATAAAATAGAAAATTGGGCAATCTCATACTCCCTTCCTGTTTAGGGCTTTGCAAGACTGTCCTCTGTATTCTTGGGTTTTTCCTATTCCAGACAAAGCTTGAAATGAGCTGATCAACTCTGTGAAAAAAGGATTTGGGGATGAACACTGGGATGCACTGAAAGAGCTATAAAAACTTGGGTAGTATGTTCATCATCACCACATTGATACGGCCCGCTAACGATAACGGGAGGAAAGACCAACATTTGAGGTCCTGTTCTGTCCACCCCAGGAGTGGAGTAAAGTTAGCTCCAAAGAGCCCACTAAATTTGCTATTCACTTGCACTCCCAAGTAAGTAAACTGCCTAATGACAATCTTGAAAGGCAGGATGTGGAGCGGGTGGCTATGAGCTACTGCATTCAAAGGAAGGAGGTCACTCTTATTCAAGTTAAGCTTGTACCTCGAAATACAACCAAACCTCTGTAGTCTAGATAAGACTTCAGGAATCAAGTTGGACAGGTCACCAACATACAATAGTAGGTCGTTCACATACAGCGATACTCTGCGCTCAATTCCCTCCTGACCAATCTCCACCACTCATTTGCTGCTGTGAAAAGCCGCAGCAAGAGGTTCAATAGCAATGGCAAATAACAGGGGGGAGAGTGGGCATCCCTGCCTAGTGCCCCGGGACAAAGGGAAAAAAGCTGAATGCACATTGTTTGTCCGGACCGAGGCTAGAGGGGTGGAGTATAGTATTTTGATCCAGGAGATGAGTTTTGGGCCAAACCCGAACCTCCCAAGAGCATAAAATAAATAATCTCATTCCACCCGATCAAACACTTTTTCAGCATCCAGCGAGGTTAACATCTCTGGTAGCTTGGAGGTGACAGGCGCGTACATAATATTGAACAGCTGCCGAATATGCAAGTACATATGTCTATTTTTAATGAACCCAGTCTGGTCAGGTGAGATGATAGAGGGCAGAATGTCCTCCAAGCGAATGGCCAGAATCTTAGAGATCAGTTTGAGATCCACATTCAGCAATGAGATCGGTCTACAGGAGCTGCAGATTTGCAGTTTCTTATTCTTTTTAAGGATAACGGAAATTGTCACTTGCCTCAAAGTCTGCGGGAGAGAGCGGTTCTCATTTGATCCTTTGATCATGCGCAGTAGCAATTTTGCCTTTTAAAAAGCATTTCGACAGTTATACCCATGGTAGGATGGGTATAGAGGGATATGGGCCAAACGCGGGCAATTGGGACCAGCTTAGTGGTTCAAAAAAAGGGTGACATGGACAAGTTGGGCTGAAGGGCCTGTTTCCATGCTGTAAATCTCTATGACTCTACGAGATTGTCTGAACTCTGGAAATGTTGTTAACTGCAAGCATATGGACTTCTATCTATTCAGTAGACTGGCTAACTGATGCTGTTAAAGTGTCAGCTCCAAGAAGTTTAATCTTAATGTAACCTCACCAATTTATACCAATCTCAGACTTTGCTCTCAACTCTAAATGTAAAATCAGAAAGCAATTTATGCTGAGTTACTGAATAATTGAACTTTCCTTGTTAGCTATCTTGTCAATTAAACATATCCACTAATTTCCTGCATACTCAATGTTTACATTTTTTAATTGGTTTAACAAAAAAAGTTAGTTCATGATTGCTCTCTGATTTCTTGCCAAGAAAGGTTTAATTAATTCACTTGGTAGATTGTGTGGATTTAGAATTGGAGAGGCACAAAACTCTTGAATGGTTGCAAGGCTGGAGGAGATTATAGAAATGAGGTGGAGTGAGACCATGGTATTGCTGGACCTGGAGTCAATAGAGGTCAGGGAGCACAGAGGACAAAAATAACAGGTGAATGAAACTTGGTGCAGGTTAGTATACAGGAAGCAGAGATATGGATTAGACCTTGGAGAAGGTGGAGAGACCATTGCGATAAGTCAAATATTGAATACTCAGATTCTGTCCTGCTCCAGGAGACTACTTGCTAATATGGCACAAGGAGACATGTTGTTTACATCAGACAAGTGGTAATTATTTCAAGTCAGTGGTCAGAGACAGAAGAGTGTGACTGCAAATGTGACTGGATTTTTATGAAGATGTGACTAGTGCGGTTGACGGAGGGAAACCGGTGGATGTGGTGTTTTTGGATTTCCAAAAGGCGTTCGATAAGGTGCCTCACGAAAGGTTGCTGCGGAAGATTGGGGCACACGGAGTTGGGGGTAGGGTGTTAGCGTGGATTGGGGATTGGCTATCCAACAGGAAGCAAAGAGTTGGAATAAATGGGTGCTTTTCTGGTTGGCAGGTGGTGACTAGTGGCGTGCCACAGGGATCGGTACTGGGGCCTCAACTGTTTACTATTTACATAGATGATCTGGAGGAGGGGACTGAGTGTAGGGTAACAAAGTTTGCTGATGACACGAAGATAAGTGGGAAAGTGAATTGCGTGGAGGAAGCGGAAGGTCTGCAGAGAGATTTGGATAGGCTGAGTGAGTGGGCGAGGATCTGGCAGATGGAGTATAACGTTGACAAATGTGAGGTTATTCATTTTGGAAGAAATAATAGTAAATTGGATTATTATTTAAATTGAAAAAAATTACAACATGCTACTGTGCAAAGGGACCTGGGAATCCTTGTGCAGGACTCGGAAAAACTCAGTCTGCAGGTACAACAGGTGATCAAGAAGGCAAATGGGATGTTGGCATTTATTGCGAGGGGGATGGAATATAAAAGCAGAGAAATCTTGCTGCATCTGTACAAGGCATTGGTGAGGCCACAGCTGGAATACTGTGTGCAGTTTTGGTCCCCTTATTTGCGAAAGGATATATTGGCCTTGGAGGGAGTGCAGAGAAGGTTCACCAGGTTGATACAGGAGATGAGGGGTGTAGATTATGAGAAGAGATTGAGCAGATTAGGCTTGTACTCTTCGGAGTTTAGAAGGCTGAGGGGTGATCCTATAGAGGCATATAAGATAATGAAGGGGCTGGATAGGGTAGAAGTGGAGAGATTCTTTCCACTTAGAAAGGAAACCAGAACTAGAGGGCACAGCCTCAAAATAAAGGGGGGTCAGTTTAGGACAGAGTTGAGGAGGAACTTCTTCTCTCAGAGGGTGGTGAATCTCTGGAATTCTCTGCCCACTGAAGTGGTGGAGGCTACCTCGTTGAATATGTTTAAGTCACGGATAGATGGATTTCTGATCGGCAGGGGAATTAAGGGTTATGGGGAGCAGGCGGGTAAGAGGAACTGATTCACTTCAGATCAGCCATGATCTTATTGAATGGCGGGGCAGGCTCGAGGGGCCAGATGGCCTACTCCTGCTCCTATTTCTTATGTATGTTCTTAAATGAGGAGGGTAAAGGGACTCAGAGGGCTAGAGCACAGGAGCCTCAGCTTTTACAATTGTCAAACAGGTTTTAGGTTTTTTCAGCTTGTTTGGATGAAAATGGGGTTGGACCAGCTAACTGGCCATGACACTGTGATAAAAGAAACCATTCAAATAGGTGGAGCAAAGCGGAATAGAATGGTAGTCGGGAATAGTATATTGTTTGACACTTTTTCCTGCGGCAAATAACATGAATCCAGAGAGCTGTGCTGCCTGCCTGGTGCCAGGGTTCGAGACATCTGCTTGGGTTGGTGAGGGAGCTACAGTGGGAGGGGGAGGAAGACGACCCAGTCATCACGATCCATGTAGGTACCCATGACATAGGCACGACAAAGAAGGAGGCTCTGCATATTCAGTATGAGGAACTTGGCACCCAATTAAGAAGCAGTACCTCAAAGATCAAAATCTGCGGAATACTACCTGAGCCGTCATAGGAAAAATCAGAGTAGAGAGTTGAATGCGTGGTTGTAAAACTGCTGCGGGAGACGTGAGTTCAGGTTTGTGGGGCACTGGCACAATTATTGGAGAAAGTGGCATCTGTACCATTGGGAAAGCCAACGTCTGAACTGTGCTGAGGTCAGAGTTCCAGAAAGCCACATAACTAAGAAAGTAGAGAGCGTTTTAAACCAGGTAGTGGGGGCAAGGGATCAAACTTGGGAAAATGTGGCAAACCAAAGAGCAGGGACAAGGCAAAAGAGAAAGTAATTATTACGGGAAACTTGATTTGATTTATTATTGTCATATATATTAGTATACAGTGAAAAGTATTGTTTCTTGTGCGCTATATAGACAAAGCATACCGTACATAAAGAAGGAAATGAGAGGGCATAGAATGTAGTACTACAGTCATAGCTAGGGTGTAGAGAAAGATCAACTTAATGTGAGGTAGGTCCATTCAAAAGTCTGATGGCAGCAGGGAAGAAGCTGTTCTTGAGTCGGTTGGTACATGACCTCAGACTTTTGTATCTTTTTTCTGATGGAAGAAGGTAAAAGAGAGTATGTCTGGGTGCGTGGGGTCCTTGATTATGGTGGTTGCTTTTCTGAGGCAGTGGGAAGTGTAGACAGCGTCAATGGATAGCAGGCTGATTTGCGTGATAGACTGGGTTTCATTCACGACCCTTTGTAATTTCTTGCGGTCTTGGTCAGAGCAGGAGCCATATCAAGCTGTGATACAACCAGAAAGAATGCTTTCTATGGTGCATCTGTAAAAGTTGGTGAGAGTCATAGCGGACATGCCAAATTTCCTTAGTCTTCTGAGAAAGTAGAGGTGTTGTTGGGCTTTCTTAACTATAGTGTCGGCATGGAGAGGCCAGGGCAGATTGTTGGTGACCTGGACACCTAGAAACATAAAGCACTCGACCATTTCTACTTCGCCCCCATGGAGACATGTCCTCCACTATGCTTCCTGAAGTCGATGACTGTCTCCTTCGTTTTGCTGACATTGAGGGAGAGATTATTGTCGTCACACCAGTTCACCAGATTCTCTATCTCTTTCCTGTACTCCGCCTCATCATTGTTTGAGATCCGACCCACTACATGGTGTCATCAGTAAACTTGAAAATCGAGTTGTTGGGGAATTTGGCCACAAGTTCATAAGTATTCAAGGAGTATAGTAAGGGGCTGAGAACATAGCCTTTTGGGGCACTGGTGTTGAGGATGATCGTAGAGGAGGTGTTGTTGCCTATCCCTACTGATTGCGGTCAATGGGTTAGGAAGTCTAGGATCCAGTCGCAGAGGGAGAAGCCGAGCTCCAGGCCACAACATTTGGAGATGAGTTTTGTAAGAATAATGGTGTTGAAGGCTGAGATATAGTCAGTAAATAGCAGGCTGTCATAGGTATCTTTGTTATCCAGAAATACAAAACAGATCATGACAAGAAGGGACAGAGAGTACATATCTAAAGAGAAATCAATGGATGAAGCTAGAGGTTATAAAAAGAATAATAGATAAATAAAAGCTTTGTATCAGAATGCATGTAGCAATCAAAACAAAACAGATGATCTGAGGTCCAGACATAGAAATAAATAAGTATGATTTAATAATAAAAGACATGGCTGCAGGAGGACATGGATTGGAACCTGAATGATAAAGGATTTAGGATATTTAGGAAGGACAGGAAGCAAGGATAAAATGGAGGCAGGTTCTGTTAGTTAATGATGGTATTAGCACAATATAGCGGGATGACCTAAGTTCAGGAAACCAGGATGTGGAAAGGGTTTGGGCAGAGATGAGAAATTGGAAAGGCAACAAGTCACTTCAGGGAGTCATGTACAGGCTCCCGAAAAATAACCACATGGTAGGATGAAGAATAAATGACGAAATAATTGGAGCTAGTGAAAGATACGATGATAACCATGGGAGATTCTAATTTACATAAAAATTGGAAAAGTCAGATGGGCAAAGTGAGCCCAGATGAAGGGTTCATTGAAAGTTTAATTGAAGGTTTTTGGGATAGTTTCTGAGAAAAACATGTTCTGGAGTCCACCAGAGAACAAACTATGCTAGACCTGGCATTCACAGAACCATAGAGTCCCTACAGTGCAGAAGGAGGCCACTTGGCTCCTCGAGTATGCACCGACCACAATCCCACCCAGGCCCTATTCCCGTAACCCCACATATTTACCCTGCTAACCCCCCTGATACCAGGGTCAATTTAGTATAGCCAATCAACCTAACCCGCACATCTTTGGACTGTGGGAGGAAACTGGAGCACTCGGAGGAAACCCATGCAGGCACGGGGAGAATGTGCAAACTCCACACAGACAGTGACCCCAGGCCGGAATTGAACTGGGTCCCTGGAGCTGTGAGGCAGCAGTGCTAACCACTGTGCCACCGTGCCGCAACAAGTTGGAAATAGAGTCATAAGGTGATCGAGGTTTACAGCATGGAAACAGGCCCTTCGGTCCAACTTTTCCATGCCAGCCTTTTTTTTTTAAACCCCTAGGCTAATCCCAATTGCCCGCATTTGGCCCATATCCCTCTATACCCATGTAACTATCTAAATGCTTTTTAAAAGACAAGATTGTACCCGCCTCTACTATTACCTCTGGCAGCTTGTTCCAGACACTCACCACCCTCTGTGTGAAGAAATTGCCCCTCTGGACACTTTTGTATCTCTACACTCTCACCTTAAACCTATGCCCTCTAGTTTTAAACCCCCCACCTTTGGGAAAAGATATTGACTATCTAGCTGATCTGTGCCCCTCATTATTTTATAGACCTCTATAAGATCACCCCTCAGCCTCCTACGCTCCAGAGAAAAAAGTCCCAGTCTATCCAGCCTCTCCTTGTAACTCAAACAATCAAGTCCCGGTAGCATCCTAGTAAATCTTTTCTGCACTCTTTCTAGTTTAATAATATCCTTTCTATAATAGGGTGACCAGAACTGCACACAGTATTCCAAGTGTGGCCTTACCAATGTCTTGTACAACTTCAACAAGATGTCCCAACTCCTGGATTCAATGTTTTGACTGATGAAACCAAGCATGCCGAATGACTTCTTCACAAGTGTCCACCTGTGACTCCACTTTCAAGGAGTTATGAACATGTACCCCTAGATCTCTTTGTTCTGTAACTCTCCACAATGCCCTACCATTAACTGAGTAAGTCCTGCCCTGGTTTAATCTGCCAAAATGCATCACCTCGCATTTGTCTAAATTAAACTCCATCTGCCATTCATCAGCCCACTGGCCCAATTGGTCAACATCCCATTGTAATTAGAGATAACTTTCTTCACTGTCCACTATGCCACCAATCTTGCTGTCATCTGAAAACTTACTAACCATGCCTCCTATATTCTCATCCAAATCATTAATATAAATAATTATTTATATTAATAATTATAAAATAATTAATGATGTCACAGTGATGATGTCCCTAGCTAGCAAAGACCATAATGCGATTAAATGTTACATTCAGTTTGAGAGAGAGAAGAGTGGGTTTGAGACTATGGGCAGAATTTTCCCAGTAAGAGTTTTAACAATACCAGGTTAAAGTCCAACAGGTTTATTTGGTAGCAAATACCATTAGCTTTCGGAGCGCTGCTCCTTCATCAGATGGAGTGGAAATGTGCTCTCAAACAGGGCACAGAGACACAAAAATCAAGTTACAGAATACTGATTAGAATGCGAATCCCTTCAGCCAGCCAGGTCTTAAAGATGCAGACAATGTGGGTGGAGGGAGCATTAAGCACAGGTTAAAGAGATGTGTATTGTCTCCAGACAGGACAGCCTGCAAGTCCAGGAGGCAAGCTGTGGGGGTTACTGATAATGTGACATAAATCCAACATCCCGGTTTAGGCCGTCCTCATGCGTGCGGAACTTGGCTATCAGTTTCTGCTCAGCGACTCTGCGCTGTCATGTGTCGTGAAGGCCGCCTCGGAGAATGCTTACCTGAAGATCAGAGGCTGAATGCCCGTGACTGCTGAAGTGCTCCCCCACAGGGAGAGAACAGTCTTGCCTGGTGATTGTCGAGCGGTGTTCATTCATCCATTGTCGTAGCGTCTGCGTGGTTTCCCCAATGTACCATGCCTCGGGACATCCTTTCTTGCAGCGTATCAGGTAGACAACATTGGCCGAGTTGCAAGAGTAGTCCGGCCATGGGAATTGTAGCGGGTGGGGCATGGACCATGCAAATGTCCGTTGACCTCGGGCGGGATTTTCCAGCATTGGCCGATTACAGCCAGAAAATCCCACCCCATGTTTTTAAACTTAGCAAAGAGCAATTATGATGGCGTGAAAGCTGAGCTGGCTCAAGTAAGCTGGCAAATTAAGTTAAGGGATAGGTTAATGGAGAAGCTGTGGTAAACAATTAAGGGAATATTTCAAAATGCACAGAATAGATACATTCCAACAAGTAAGAAAAGGTGCAAGGGAAGCACCCACCATCCATGGTGAACTAAAAAGATTAAAGGGCATATCAAACTTTTTTAAAAACCATATAATTGAGCACAGGGAGGGGGAAGGTCAGAAGATTGGAAAGAATGTAGGAATCTGCAAAGAATGGCTACAAGATTAATAAGGAGGAAAACTTGGAGTAGGAAGCTAGCTGGAAATATAAAAACAGATAGCAAGAATTTTTATAAATATTTAAATGAGAGAAGTTAACAAAGTGAGGGTTTGTCCTAGAGAAAGTAAGTTTGGAGAATTGATATAGCATAGCCAATTGATTAGCATAGCCAATCAACCTAACCCACACATCTTTGGACTGGGGGAGGAAACAGGAGCACCTGGAGGAAACCCATGCAGGCACAGGGAGAATGTGCAAACTCCACACAGACAGTGACCTGAGGCCGGAATTGAACCTGGGTCCCTGGAGCTGTGAGGCAGCAGTGCTAACCACTGTGCCACCGTGCCACAACAAGTTGGAAATAGAGTCATAGAGGTTTACAGCATGATTAATGATGTCACAGTGATGATGCCCCTAGCGAGCAAAGACCATAACGTGATTAAATGTTACATTCAGTTGGAGAGAGAGAAGAATGGGTTTGAGACTATGGGTGGAATTTTCCCACCATGGGAATTGTAGCGGGAGGGACATGGACCATGCAAATGTCCGTTGACCTCGGGCGGGATTTTCCAGCATTGGCCGATTACAGCCAGGAAATCCCACCCTATGGTGGGATTTAAACTTAGCAAAGAGCAATTATGATGGTGTGAAAGCTGAGCTGGCTCAAGTAAGGGTTTTATCATAAGTTTTATCAGAAGTCTCCACTCTAGGGATACAAGTAACATCCCAGAAGCAGCTATAAACCAGGAAATGGAAGGAAGAGGGGAACTCAGGAAAATTACTGTCACTAGAGAAGTGAGTAAACTTTTGGAGCTGTGGACTGATAAGAGCCTGGGTCCAGATGGACTTCATCCGAGGGTCTTAAAAGAAGTGGCTAGTGAGGTAGTTGATGCATTGGTTTAAATTTTCCAAACTCCCTAGATCGGGGAAAGTCCCATTAGATTGGAAGATAGCAAATGTAACTCCATTATTCAAAGAGGGAGGGAGACAGAAAGTGGGAAAATACAGGCAAGTTAGCCTAACATCTATCAGAGGGGAATCGTTATAAGCTATTATTAAATAAGTTATAGCAGGGTACTTGAATATGCTCAATCAGACAGAGACAACATGATTTTGCACAAGGGAAATCATATTTAACCAACTTATTGGAGTTTTTTTGAGGAAGTAACTTATGCTGTGGATAAAGGGGAACCAGTGATGTAATGTACTTAGATTTTGAATTGGTTGCTTTGAGAGCTGACCACATGATTTGATGGTGATGTGATTAGGGTGTTGCCACAGGCTGCTGTTTTACTTTCAGTTTTGTATTTTGTGCTGAGCAGAGAACATCTCTTTCAATAAAAAATGTGTTAGTTGAATCAACATGTGCAAACCACATTCCTTTCTTTCTGCTAAAACCCACAACCCTTAACATTTCTTTTGCTTTGATTTATTATTGTCACATAAATTGGGATACAATGAAAAGTATTGTTTCTTGCACACTATACAGACAAAATATACTATTCATAGAGTACGTAGGGCAGATGGAGAGGAGAGGGTGCAGGATGTAGTGTTACAGTCATAGATAGGGTGTAGAGAAAGATCAGCTGAATATAAGGTAGGTGCATTCAAAAGCCTGATGGCAGCAGGGAAGAAGCTGTTCTTGAGTCAGTTGGTACGTGTCCTCAGACTTTTGTATCTTTTTCCCAACAGAAGAAGGTGAAAGAGAGAATGTCCGAGGTGTGTAGGCTCATTGATTATGCTGGTTGCTTTTTCAAAGCAGGAGTCAATGGATGGGAGGCTGGTTTGCATGATAGATTGTGCTACGTTCACAACCCTTTGTAGTTTCTTGCGGTCTTGGGCAGAGCAGGAGCCACACCAAGCTGTGATACATTTGAAAAGGATGCTTTCTATGATGCATTTGTAAAAATCAGTGTGAGAGTCATAGCAGACATGCCGAATTTCCTTAGCCTCCTGAGAAAGTAGAGGGCGTTGGAGTGTAAGTTATGAAGAAGACATAAGGAAGCTCCAAACGTTCTGGCAAATGGAGTATAATGTGGGAAAATGTGAAATCGCCTTTTTGGCAGGAAGAATAAAAAAGAAGCATATTACTTAAATGGTGAAAGATTGTGGAGCTCTGAGGTGCAGAGGGATCTGGGTGTCTTAGTGCATAGAATCATGGGATCATTGAAACATACAGCGCAGAAGAGGTCGTTCAGCCCATCGAGTCTGCACCAATACATTAGAAACACCTGAACTCCCACCTAATCCCATCTTTGATTTGATTTATTATTGTCACATGTATTAGCATACAGTGAAAAGTATTCTTTCTTGCGCGCTATTCAGACAAAACATACCGTTCATAGAGAAGGAAATGAGAGAGCGCAGAATGTAATGCTGCAGTCATAGCCAGGGTGTAGAGAAAGATCAACTCAATGCAAGGTAAGTCCATTCAAAAGACTGACGGCAGCAGGGAAGAAGCTGTTCGTGAGTCGGTTGGTACGTGACCTCAGACTTTTGTATCTTTTTCCAATGGAAGAAGGTGGAAGAGAGAATGTTCGGTGTCCGTGGGGTCCTTAATTATGCTGGCTGCTTTGCCCAGGCAGCGGGAAGTGTAGACAGAGTTAATGGATGAGAGGCTGGTTTGCGCGATGGATTGGGCTACATTCACGATCTTTTGTAGTTTCTTGTGGTCTTGGGAAGAGCAGGGGTTATACCAAGCTGTGATACAACCAGAAAGAATACTTTCTATGGTGCATCTGTAAAAGTTGGTGAGAGTTGTAGCTGACATGCAAAATTTCCTTCGCCTTCTGAGAAAGTAGAGGCTTTGATGGGCTTTCTTAATTATAGTGTCAGCATGGGGGGACCAGGACAAGTTGTTGGTGATCTGGACACCTAAAAAGGGCATGTTCTCCTCTACACTTCCTGAAGTCGATAACAATCTCCTTCATTTTATTGACGTTGAGGGAGAGACTATTGTCGCCGCACAATCTGCCAGCACTTGGCCCATAGCCCTGAATGTTATGATGTGCCAAGTGTTCATCCAGATACTTTTTAAAAGGATCTGAGACAACCTGCCTCTCCCACGCTCCCAGGCAGCGCATTCCAAACCATCACCACACTCTGGGTAAAAGCATTTTTCATCACATCCCCCCTAAACCTCCTGCCCCTCACCTTGAACCTATCACCCGTCGTGACCGACCTAAGGGGAACAGCTGCTCCTTATTCACTCTGTCCATGTCTCTGATAATCTTGTACACCTCGATTAGGTCACCCCTCAGACTTCTCTGCTCCAATGAAAACAAACCAAGCCTACGCAACCTCTCTCCATAACTTAAATGTTCCATCCCAGGCAGCATCCTGGTCTTTCTCCTCTCGTACCCCCTCCAGTAAAATCACATCCTTCTGATACTGTGGTGACCAGAACTGCATACAGTACTCTCGCTATGGCCTCACCAAAGTTCTATATAACTCCAACATGACTTCCCTGCTTTTGTAATCTATGCCTTGATTGATAAAGGCCATATGCTTTTTTCACCACCCTACGAACATGACCTTCCACTTTCAAAGATCTGTGGACAAACACGCCAAGGTCCCTTTGTTCCTAATGCCCTACCATTGATTGAGTACTTTCTTATCAAATTACTCCTTCCAAAGTGTATCACCTCACACTTTTCAGGGTTAAATTCCATCTGCCACTTATCTGTCCAGTTGACCATTCCATCTATATCTTCTTGTAGCCCAAGACACTCCGTTAACCACCCATCCAATCTTAACTAATATTTACTAATCCTATACACAGTCATCTAGGTCATTTAAATAAATGAGGAATAATGGGGGACCCATCCCAGATCCCTGTGTTCTACCACTGGACACAGGCTTCCAGTCACTAAAGCAGCCTTTGGTCATCACCCTCTGTCTCCTACAACTGAGCCAATTTTGAATCCACTTTATCAAATTACTCTGTATCCAATGTGAATTTACTTTCTTTACAAGTCTCCCATGTGGGACCTTGTCAAAGGCTTTGCAGAAATCCATATAAACTACATCGACTGCACTACCTTTGACTACACACCTGGTCACCTCCACAAAAGATTCAATCAAATTTGTTAGGTATGACCTCCCACTGACAAAGCCAGGCTGACTATCCCTGATCAAGTTTTCCTCTTCAAGGAGATAGATGCTGTCCTTGAGAAATTTCTCCAATAGTTTCCCGACCACTGACATGAGACTCACTGGTCTGTAGTTCCCTGTTTTATCTCTACAACCCTTCTCAAATAGCGGAACCATATTAGCTGTTCTCCAGTTGTCTGACACCTCCCCCGTGGCCAGAGAGGAATTGAAAATTTGGGTCAGAGCTTCCCACAGCAGTCTAATGCACAATTCATCTGGACCTGGAGATTTATCCACTTTTATCCAACATCTCTAATACCTTGTCCTTCCCTCTGTCAATTTGCTCAAGAACCTCACATTCTCTCTCCCTGAATTCCATACTATCGTCCTCATTCTCTTGGGTGAAGAAGGATGTAAAGTATTCATTCAACACTCTACCAATGTCCTCTGGCTCCACCCACAGATTGCCCCCTTTGTTTCTAATGGGCCCTACTCTTTCCCTGCTTATCCTCTTCCCATTGATATACCTTGGGATTTCCCCTACTTTTACCAGCCAGAGTTTTCTCGTACCCCCTCTTTGCATTCCTAATGCATGAATCACAAAAGGCAAGTATATAAGTCCAGCAAATAATTAGGAAAGCAATAGAATGTTATTATTTATTATGAGGGGAATTTAAAACAAAGTAGAGAGGTTATGTTTCAGTTACAGGCCAGTAGTGAGATCATATCTGGAACATTGTGTACAGTATTGGTCATCTTATTTAATAAAAGTTATAAATACGTTGGAAGTGGTTAAGAGAAGGTCTACCAGATTAATGCCTGGAATTAATGGTTATCTTATGAAGAAAGGTTGGACAGGCTTGTATCTGCTGGAGTTTAGAAGAGTAAGAGGCATATTGACTGAAACATGTAAGATTCTGAGGGGTCTTGACAAGATGGATGAAGAGAGGCTGTTTCTGCTTCTGGGATGATCTATAACTAGGGGGTCACCGTTTAACAATAAGGGGTAGCCCATTTAAAATGGAGATGAGGTGCAATTTTTTCATTCAGCGGGTCGTGGGTCTTTGGAACTCTCTTCCTCAAACATTGTGTAAGCAAAGTCTTTGAATGTTTTTAAGGCACAGGTGGATAGATTTCTGGAAAGCAAGGGGCTGATAGGTTATTGGGAGTAGGTGGAGTGCAGATTTGAGGTTCCTATCAGATCAGCGATGATCTCATTAAATGTCGGTGCAGGCTTGAGGGGTTGAATGGCCTACTCCTGCTCCTTTCTCGTATGTTTAGCTAAACATAGATTGGCAGCATGGAAAAAAAACTGTATTATTTTAATTAATTACATGTCGCCATTTATGATGTTTAATACGTATCTTGTGATGTTTTCTACTTTAAGGTGCAAATTGTTGTAGTCGTAATTCTTATATTATTTAACAGTGTGAACAGATTTACTCATGAAATTAATAATTCATGTTATTTTACAATGATTTGTTACATTTGATTTATTTATCACATTGAACAAAAGCCTAGTCTTCTGACAATTAATTTCAAATAACAACCTGCCTCTAACGTAGTCAAAAATTGGGAGGTTCACTGCTGATTGCACAATGTTCAGCAGCATCTGAGACTCCTCAAATACTGGCACAGTCCATGTTCAAATGCAGCAAAACCTGGACAATATCCAGACTTAGGCTGACACAAGTGACAAGTAACATTCGTGACACAGAATTGTGTCCAATTCCAACAGAAAAAATCTGGCTACCTCGACTTGACATTCAATGGCATTACCATCTTTGAATCCCTTGTCTCTATCAACATCCTGGGGGATACCACTGACCAGAAACTGAATAGGACTCGCCATATAAATACTATGGCTACAAGAACAGAGTAAGAGTTTTAACAACACCAGGTTAAAGTCCAACAGGTTTATTTGGTAGCAAATGCAATTAGCTTTCGGAGCGCTGCTCCTTCGTCAGATGGAGTGGAAATCTGCTTTCAAACAGGGCACAGAGACACAAAATCAGGTTACAGAATACTGATTAGAATGCGAATCCCTACAGCCAACCAGGTCTTAAAGATACAATCAATGTGAGTGGAGGGAGCATTAAGCACAGGTTAAAGAGATGTGTATTGTCTCCAGACAGGACAGCCAGTGAGATTCTGCAAGTCCAGGAGGCAAGCTGTGGGGGTTACTGATAGTGTGACATAAACCCAACATCCCGGTTTAGGCCGTCCTCATGTGTGCAGAACTTGGCTATCAGTTTCTGCTCAGTGACACTGCGCTGCGCTGGGGAAACCATGCAGACGCTACGACAACGGATGAATGAACACCGCTCGACAATCACCAGGCAAGACTGTTCTCTTCCTGTGGGAGAGCACTTCAGCGGTCACGGGCATTCAGCCTCTGATCTTTGGGGAAGCGTTCTCCAAGGCAGCCTTCACGACACACGACGGCGCAGAGTCGCTGAGCAGAAACTGATAGCCAAGTTCTACACACATGAGGACGGCCTAAACCGGGATGTTGGGTTTATGTCACACTATCAGTAACCCCCACAGCTTGCCTCCTGGACTTGCAGAATCTCACTGGCTGTCCTGTCTGGAGACAATACACATCTCTTTAACCTGTGCTTAATGCTCCCTCCACTCACATTGTCTGTATCTTTAAGACCTGGTTGGCTGTAGAGATTCGCATTCTAATCAGTATTCTGTAACTTGATTTTGTGTCTCTGTGCCCTGTTTGAGAGCAGATTTCCACTCCATCTGACGAAGGAGCAGTGCTCCGAAAGCTAATTGCATTTGCTACCAAAGAAACCTGTTGGACTTTAACCTGGTGTTGTTAAAACTCTTACTGTGTTCACCCCAGTCCAACGCCAGCATCTCCACATCATGGCTACAAGAACAGGTCAGAGGGTAAGGGCAAGATTTTACTATCATGTTGCACCCGTTTTCGGGCGCGGAAACTTGGTAAAGTTGGGTGTGAGGTGAGTAGCATGACCCGCGCCCACCTCCGTGCCCGTTCCCCCTTCACCAAGGCCTGAAAATGGCTGTGGTCGGGCCCGTGCCCAAAACGGGCGTGACGGCCATTTAAATGCATTTGCATGCATTTAAATTGACTTAATAGGCTGCATACCCAACCTTACTGGCACTTCCCCCTTCACCACCACATTTGCTCACTCAGAATTGGCGCAAAACAGCCATGCTCTACAAAAGTCTGATTCGGCGCTCCAGCTAGTGAGGAGATAAGTGCTGAGTGTCTGACGCCTCTCTGCTTGAGATCAGTGGAGGAGTCGGGGGGGGGGGGGGATTTGGGGGAGGGGTGTGGGGGTCCAATGGCTCTCTGCTTGAGATCGATGGAGGGGGGAAGGAGGGTCCGCTGCCACTCTGCCTGTGATCAGTGAGGAGTAAGGGGGGTCCACTGATACTCTGCCTGAGATCAGTGAGGGGGAAGGGGGTCCGCTACCACTCTGCCTGTGGTCAGTGAGAGGAAAGGGGGAGGAGGGGCTCGTGATCAGTCTGGGTGGTGGGAGGGTGGGGGGAAAAGGGGGTCAGTAATGTTGTGGGGGTGGGCCAATGTTTGTGAGGGCCAGGGGGACGCATTATCCGGCCCGGGAGTGATGTAGCAGGGAGCCGCTTTCTATCATTTTGTTTTCTGCGCGTGCGCAATTGGAGACGCTGATGGGAGCAGCAGGATTTCAGGGGCGTTAAGTCCCGCCCACAGGTTTCTGCTGTGTGATTCGGAATTGCTGATATTTTTTCAGGAAGAGTGCATATGGGGGCACCTGAGAATAGGTGCAAAAGTCGGATCTGAAATACTCCCAGTTTCAAGTCCGCCCAGCACTTAGAATTAAAATGATAAAATAGGCCCCGAAGAATTCTGAGGTGCGTAACTCACCTGATTTCCAAAGGCTGTCGACCACCTACGAGGCACAAGTCAGGAGTGTGATGGAATACTGTCCCTTGCCTGGTGAATGCAGCTCCAATAACACCATCCAGGACAAAGCTGCCTGCTTGCTTGGCATCTCACAACAACAGGGCAGTTATTAATGGGATGGCGGCTTGATCCCAGATTGAGCCCGCTATTTTCAAACTTGGCAGGGAGGGTGGAGTCCCAACAAGAAAGTGAAAAAAGAAATTAAGGACAGAAGGAATTTTTGTAACAGGTGATCTGGTTCACATGAGTAAAAAGTAAAGTTTATTTATGAGTCACAAGTAAGGCCTACATTAACACTGCAATGAAGTTACTGTGAAATTCCCCTAGTCGCCACACTCCGGCGCCTGTTCAGGTCAATGTACCTAACCAGCATGTCTTTCAGATTGTGGGAGGAAATTGGAGCACCTGGAGGAAATCCACGCAGACATAGGGCGAATGTGCAAACTCTGCACGGACAGTGACCCAAGCCAGGAATCGAACCTGGGTCCTTGGCAATGTGAAGCAGCAGTGCTAACTACTGTGCTACCGTGCCGCCTCTACTTTGATGAGTGTCCCAGTTGAGTCCATGAGATCATTACGGAGAAAATAGGACTAGTATCTTACAAGGTCAAAGTCCAGGGTAAAACCCTAAAGAAACACCTGGAACATGTCAGAGCCAGGGAGTCCATGCCCAAGCAGACCTCACTGCTAGCCATGGAGAAGGCAGCTGCCAGTGTCAGCCCTCAGCTCGAAGCAGACTCTGCGTCAGCCCCTCTGGAGAGTGAAGGTATAGATTGGAAGATGGAGACTGAAGAAATGGACCTCTGGCTGAAGCTGAATTTGAGGAGGAACCCGCATCGCTAACCCTGCGACGCTCCCCTGGAGACTAAGTTCTCCTGTTCGGTTTATGCTGCTTGACCCAGCCCTGCCTTTCATGGACCTCAGACCAAACGCTAAGCCGCAGAAAGGAACTTCTCGCAGTAGGGGGTGCAAGGAGAGACATTGACCTAAGTGGGGTGGGATGCATGATGGCTACGAAAAGCATGGGGGATCATCAATAGATCTCCCCCTGGGCTCTATGGAGTACAAGCTTCCTTACTGAGCAAGCGGAGAGGATCTCCAGTGAGAAACAGACAGCAGGGTTTTTAAACCTGCTGTTCAACCTGTACCAGTGTTGTAGGTCCCAAGGTGTAGACTATCTCACTGTAAGCTGTATGTACTGCCCTTCTCTTTAGTGCACAGTAAAAGATATTTGGTGACAGGAAACTGGCTGTTGGCTGAATTACCATACTTACGTCGGCTTAGGCTGAGTTTGTGGAAATACTGTTCTGGAGATAGAGTCATAGAGTCATAGAGGTTTACAACATGGAAACAGGCCCTTCGGTCCAACTTGACCATGCCACCCTTTTTTAAAAAAAACCCTCAGCTAATCCCAATTGCCCGCATTTGGCCCATATCCCTTTATACCCATCATACCCATCTAACTATCTAAATGCTTTTTAAAAGACAAAATTGTACCCGCCTCTACTACTACCTCTGGCAGCTTGTTCCAGACACTCAACACCCTCTTTGTGAAAAAATTGCCCCTCTGGACACCTTTGTATCTCTCCCCTCTCACCTTAAACTATGCCCTCTAGTTTTACACTCCCCTACCTTTGGGAAAAGATATTGACTATCTAGCTGATCTGTGCCCCTCATTATTTTATAGACCTCTATAACATCACCCCTCAGCCTCCTACGCTCCAGAGAAAAAAAGTCCCAGTCTATCCAGCCTCTCCTTATAACTCAATCTATCAAGTCCCGGTAGCATCTTAGTAAATTTTTTCTGCACTCTTTCTAGTTTAATAATATCCTTTCTATAATAGGGTGACCGGAATTGCACACACTATTCCAAGTGTGGCCTTACCAATGTCTTGTACAACTTCAACAAGACATCCCAACTCCTGTATTCAATGTTCTGACCGATGAAACCAAGCATGCCGAATGCCTTCTTCACCACTCTGTCCACCTGTGACTCCACTTTCAAGGAGCTATGAACATGTACCCCTAGATCTCTTTGTTCTGTAACTCTCCCCAACGCCCTACCATTAACTGAGTAAGTCGTGCCCTGGTTCAATCTACCAAAATGCATCACCTCGCATTTGTCTAAATTAAACTCCATCTGCCATTTGTCAGCCCACTGGCGCAATTGATCAAGATCCCGTTGCATTTGGAGATAACTTTCATCACTATCCACTATGCCACCAATCTTGGAAGAGATTGCAGAGATTCACTAGAAAGAGTGCAGAAAAGATTTGCTAAGATGCTACCGGGACTTGATACTTTGGAGAGCTGGTGCTTAAAATCAGAGAGGACACAAGAATTGTTCCCTGAAGTCCTCTTGGCCTTGTACATGACCATAAGATGGAGCAAAGGCTGCAGAGAGGAAAGAAGAGAAGGACTCGACACGGAAGGCATTATCCATCAATGTTTTTTCTGGAGCTTTTCTTCTACATTACCCTCATACAGGGGCAGTACCTGAAGTAACTGAAGTTCAACAGAGTCGTTGTCACTGTACTACCACATACAACCTGTCATAATTCTTGTTCACACGTTAGATAAATAACAACTGCAATGTTTATTTACATAAACCTATAATACAGAGGCTTGCAGCCTCATGGATGTCAGTCAGATCCCGAGAATGTTCTGGACCAGGCCCTAACCCCCTATCCCTACATATTTCCCCACTAATCCCTCTAACCTACACATCTCAGGGCACGAAGGGCAATTTTTAGATGGCCAATCAACCTAACCCGCACATCTTTGGACTGTGGGAGGAAACCGGAGCACCCGGAGGAAACCCACGCAGACACGAGGAGAATGTGCAAACTCCACACAGACAGTGAGCCAAGTCGGGAATCGAACCCAGGTCCCTGGAGCTGTGAAGCAGCAGTGCTAACCGCTGTGCTACCGTGCCGCCCCTTACGTGACTTATGTGAATCATGGTTTGTTTTCTGGCTGCTTTGATTGGCCTCTACTCTCCCTGGCAAATTTGGAAACATGAGGCTCTGCACATGCGCAGTGGCCCCGAACTGTCAACTGTCAGCCTCTGGTTTGCTGGTCAGCTCAATCGCTGGCCAGCCCGGGACCCCCGCAGTGCCCCGTCCATTCGCGGGCCAGCCCCGACGCCCCCCCTCCCCCACCCCCCGTCCTGGACCACCCCAGTCTCCAGCAGATCCCCCCTGCAGGCAGAACCCCCCCCCCAGTAGTCCCCTCTCCACCCCCGGCAGACACCCCTCCAGGCAGACCCCTGGCCGACCACCACCCCCCCCCCCCCCCCCCCCAATAGCCCACCCCAATTGCTGCCGTCCCTCCAGCCCCGACTGGATCCCAATGCAGAGTAGCAGCACTGCCCTCCCATCCCCAATCACCACCTAGGACCTTCCCACAGCAGGCCCTGCCCCGAAGCCCCGCCCCCAATATGCCTCATCCTATTATCACAGCCCGATGCCCGGTGGACAGTCCTAAGATTCCCCCTGGGCATGGGCACGTTGCCCCTTGCACAGTGCCGGGGGGACAGGCTGGCAGTGCCAGGGTGCACTAGCGCCTGACCTCTGGGGGGGCCCCGATTGCTCCCCTTCACTCCAGCAGGGTCAGGCTGCTAGTTCCCTGAAAGTGGGCAGTTAGTCTGAACCTTGCTGGAGTGAAATACTCCTGGTGGGGTGGGAAATGCTAGCAGGCTCGGAGAATTCAGTCCCAAGCCCGCTAATAGCATTTAAATAGTATATAAAATACTATTTAAATGCTAGCCCTGCCTCCCAGCCTATTTCCGGCGCCACGCAGATGCCGCCGGAATTCCGGGCCAAGGAGACGCAAGCGCAGCACAAGTGCTCATGGGAATGCTGCGAATCGGCCGACACACGATTCTCTCAGTCTGCTGTGCTAAAACATTAGTGCAGCAGGATGGGAAAATTGACCCCACTATGCTTGTGAATGGACTAACATAATCAATATGGACTCGTACTTAAGGCCAATCAGGCCACTCCTGAGGGACAGCAGGCAACCTTTGTTGCAATTGGCACTGTTCACAGCGCTTGACTAGGCTCTCCATGTCAGCATCATTGCCAGGCCACCAGACTCCTGGCAAGCATCTTGATCTTAGATATACTCAGATGGGCACTGTGCAATTTTTAAAAATATAATCCCTGCAGTGCAGAAAAAGGCCATTCAGCCCATCAAGCCTGCACCAACAACAATCCCACCCAGGCCCTATCCCCATAACGCCACATACTTACCTGGCTAGTTCCCCTGACATTAAGGGGCAATTTAATGTGGCCAGTCAAATTAACTCGCACATCTTTGAACTGTGGGAGGAAATTTGGCTATGAGCAACTCCCTTCCTGGTAGAGGGACAACTACTCTGGCTCCCCAAAGTATGATGCTATCTTTGCAGCTTAATACATCCTTCCGTATATAATACGGTTTTATCTCTTCAGAAACTGACTCACTGGCCCAACCTATTTATAAGTACCCCGTGCCTCAGTTTGGACAAGAGCGGATCTCTGTCAGTCTAATACTTGATTTGCTGTGCCAAAACTGGCAACATGTCCAAGAAATTCAACAACATGACAATTTCCTGCCATACTGGGGGAGGAGCTAAACTCTCTGGTAAAGACAGGTGACTAAGCACACCTGCATTCACGATATGTATTCCAGGCCGGTGCTCAAATGTATATTCACAGGCGGACAGAATTAATGCTCAATGCTGAATTCTTAAGAACATAAGAACTAGGAGCAGTAATAGGCCATCTGGCCTCTCGAGCCTGCTCCGCCATTCAATAAGGTCATAGCTGATCTTTTTGTGGACTCAGCTCCACTTACCCGCCCGCTCACCATAACCCTTAATTCCTTTCCTGCTCAAAAATCTATCTATCCTTGCCTTAAAAACATTTAATGAAGTAGCCTCAACTGCTTCCCTGGGCAGGGAATTCCACAGATTTACAACCCTTTGGGTTCCTCGTTAACTCAGTCCTAAGTCTGCTCCCTTTTATTTTGAAGCTATGTCCCCTAGTTCTATTTCACCCACCAATGGAAACATCCTCCCTACTTCTATCTTATCTATTCCCTTCATAATTTTAGATGTTTCTGTAAGATCCCCCCTCATTCTTCTAAATTCCAATGAGTATAGTCCCAGTCTACACAGTCTTTCCTCATAAGCCAACCCTCTCAACTCCGGAATCAATCTAGTGAATCTCCTCTGCAACCCCTCCAGTGCCAGTATGTCCTTTCTCAAGTCAGGAGACCAAAACTGTACACAGTACTCCAGATGTGGCCTCACCCGCACCTTATAACAGCTGTAATATAGAACATAGAACATAGAAAGCCACAGCACAAACAGGCCCTTCGGCCCACAAGTTGCGCTGATCATATCCCTACCTCTAGGCCTATCTATAGCCCTCAATCCCATTAAATCCCATGTACTCATCCAGAAGTCTCTTAAAAGACCCCAACGAGTTTGCCTCCACCACCACCGATGTCAGCCGATTCCACTCACCCACCACCCTCTGAGTGAAAAACTTACCCCTGACATCTCCTCTGTATCTACCCCCCAGCACCTTAAACCTGTGTCCTCTCGTAGCAACCATTTCAGCCCTTGGAAATAGCCTCTGAGAGTCTACCCTATCCAGACCTCTCAACATCTTGTAAACCTCTATCAGGTCACCTCTCATCCTTCGTCTCTCCAGGGAGAAGAGACCAAGCTCCCTCAACCTATCCTCATAAGGCATGCCCCCCAATCCAGGCAACATCCTTGTAAATCTCCTCTGCACCCTTTCAATGGCTTCAACATCTTTCCTGTAATGAGGTGACCAGAACTGCGCGCAGTACTCCAAGTGGGGTCTAACCAGGGTCCTATAAAGCTGCAGCATTATCTCCTGACTCCTAAACTCAATCCCTCGATTAATGAAGGCTAGTACGCCATACGCCTTCTTGACCGCATCCTCCACCTGCGAGGCCGATTTAAGAGTCCTATGGACCCGGACCCCAAGGTCCTTCTGATCCTCTACACTGCTAAGAATGGTACCCTTCATATTATACTGCTGCTTCATCCCATTGGATCTGCCAAAATGGATCACTACACACTTATCCGGGTTGAAGTCCACCTGCCACTGGAGCAAGCTGAGAGGGGTGATTGAAAAGCAGCAGTGCTGGTAAGAGATTAATTGGATTAATTGAATTGTTTATTTATTTAATTAGTCAGCTAGTGTGTGTATTTTTTTGGCCTTTACTTTAACAGCAGTTTTTCAAGTTTAAAGTGAAAACTAGAAGTGGGCAGCAAAGGAGTCTGGGAAGGGTTTTTATTTTAACTTTAAAAGTCAGTTACCTGGGTGGTTCCCCCTCAGTAGTAGTTTTTTTTTCTCTCGGGCCCCTAGCCCTATAAATTGGTGCAGAGGAGATACCCGATCCTCTACACTGGTAGAGGATCCCACCCTTCCATCCTCCTCTAACCTAATTATAAGTGTGGGGAAGTTTTTTGTTTTCTTTTTTTCTTGCTGGTAATGGCTTCAGGGATGGCAGTTCAGGCAGTATGCTGCATCTCCTGTGGGATGTATGTGGTGAGGAAATCCAGTAGTGTTTCAGGAGATTTTAGTTGTAAGAAGTGCATTAGATTGCAGCTTCTGGAGGAGCGTGTAAAGGAGCTGGAGGGGGAGGTAGAGGAACTCCGCATAATTCGGGAGGCGGAGGTGGAAGTTGATAGGAGTTATAGAGAAATAGTAACTCCTAGAAATGAGGCTTGGGTCAATGCCAGGAGGAGGGGTAAGAAGCAATCGGGAAGACAATCCCCTGGGGCGGTTCCCCTCCATAATAGGTTTTCGGTGCTGGAGGCTACAGTTGAGGAGGAATCAACTGAGCATAGAGAGCAGATCTCTGGGGGTGAGCCGAGTGAGAAAGCTCAGGTGGTTAGGGGCTGTAAAAGACTGGGCCTTGTGATTGGGGACTCCACAATTAAGGGGACAGATAGGAGGGTCGGAACTAAAGGTAGGGACTCAGGGTTGGTGTGTTGCCTACCAGGGGCTGGGGTCCGGGATGTGTCTGACAGGGTATTCAGGACTCTTAGGGGGGAGGGAGATAAACCACAAGTTATTGTACATGTGGGGACACACGACATAGGGAGGATAGGGGAAGGGGATATTAGGCAGGGATTTATGGAGTTGGGGTGGAAACTAAAGGCCAAGACTGACAGAGTGGTTATCTCTGGACTCTTGCCTGTACCACGGGATAGTTTAGAGAGGAATAGGGAGAGGGAAGGTTTGAATTCATGGCTGAGGGGATGGTGCAGGAGGGAGGGGTTCAGGTACTTAAGCAATTGGGGCTCGTACTGGGGAAGGTGTGACCTCTATGAGAAGGATGGTCTACACCTTAATCAGAAGGGGACCAATATCCTGGGGGGTAAATTTGCTAAGGCCATGCAGGGAGGTTTAAACTGATTCGGGGGGGGGGAGGGATCCTGAGTAGTGGGGCTGAAAGTGAGGGATGCATGGATGGGGACTGCAATGCACGGCATTGCAGAGGTGGGGTGGAGCAGGGTTTGAAATGTGTATACTTCAATGCCAGGAGTATTCGCAATAAAGTGGGTGAACTTGCAGCGTGGATCAGTACCTGGGACTTCGATGTTGTGGCTATTTCAGAGACATGGATAGAGCAGGGGCAGGAATGGATGCTGCAGGTCCCGGGGTTCAAATGTTTTAGTCGAAGTAGGGAAGGAGGTAGAAGAGGGGGAGGGGTAGCATTATTGGTCAGAGATTGTATCACAGTGTCAGAGAGGAGGTTTGATGAGGACTTATCTGTTGAGGTAGTATGGGCGGAGATTAGAAATAGGAGAGGAGAGGTCACCCTGTTGGGAGTCTTTTATAGACCTCCTAAAAGTTCTAGAGAGGTTGAGGAAAGGATTGCGGAGTCAATCCTGCTTAGGAGTGAAAGTAATAGGGCAATTGTTATGGGGGATTTTAACTTGACTAATATTGACTGGAATTGTTATAGCTCTAGCTCGTTAGAGGGGTCAGTTTTTGTTCAAAGCGTGCAGGAAGGTTTTTTGACTCAGTATGTAGACAGGCCAACTAGAGGTGAGGCTATATTGGATCTGGTGCTGGGAAATGAGCCAGACCAGGTGCTAGACTTGGAAGTTGGTGTGCATTTTGGTGATAGTGACCACAATTCGGTTACGTTCACCTTAGTGATGGAAAGGGATAGGCATGAACCTCGGGCCAGTGGTTTTAGCTGGGGGAAGGGTAATTATGAGGCTATTAGGAGAGAATTAGGAAACATAGGTTGGACTAGGAGATTACAGGGACTGGGAACGTCCGACATGTGGAGTTTTTTCAAGGAGCAGCTACTGCGAGTCTGTGATAGGTATGTCCCTGTCAGGCAAGGAGGAATTGGTAGGGCTAGGGAACCGTGGTGCACCAAAAAAGTTTCTTTGTTGGTTAAAAAGAAAAAGGAGGCTTATGTTCGGATGAGACGTGAGCACTCGGGTAGTGCACTAGAAAGCTTTAGATTGGCTAAGAGGGAGTTGAAGAGCGAGCTTAGAAGGGCTAAAAGGGGACATGAGAAGACTTTGGCGGATAGGGTTAAAGAGAATCCTAAGGCGTTCTATAGGTATGTCAAGAACAGAAGGTTGGTTAGGGCAAGTTTAGGGCCAGTTATAGATGGCAGAGGGAAGTTATGTGTGGAACCGGAGGAGATTGGTGAAGCATTGAACCAATATTTCTCTTCGGTGTTCACGCAAGGGGACATGAATATAGCTGAGGAGGACACTGGGTTGCAAGGGAGTAGAATAGACAGTATTACAGTTGATAAGGAGGATGTGCAGGATATTCTGGAGGGTCTGAAAATAGATAAATCCCCTGGTCCGGATGGGATTTATCCAAGGATTCTCTGGGAGGCAAGAGAAGTGATTGCAGAGCCTCTGGCTCTGATCTTCAGGTCGTCGTTGGCCTCTGGTATAGTACCAGAAGATTGGAGGTTAGCGAATGTTGTCCCATTGTTTAAGAAGGGGAACAGAGACTTCCCCGGGAATTATAGACCGGTGAGTCTCACTTCTGTTGTCGGCAAGATGTTGGAAAAAATTATAAGGGATAGGATTTATAGTTATTTGGAGAGTAATGAATTGATAGGTGATAGTCAGCATGGTTTTGTGGCAGGTAGGTCGTGCCTTACTAACCTTATTGAGTTTTTTGAGAAAGTGACCAAGGAGGTGGATGGGGGCAAGGCAGTGGACGTGGTATATATGGATTTTAGTAAGGCGTTTGATAAGGTTCACCATGGTAGGCTTCTGCAGAAAATGCAGATGTATGGGATTGGGGGTGATCTAGGAAATTGGATCAGGAATTGGCTAGCGGATAGGAAACAGAGGGTGGTGGTTGATAGTAAATATTCATCATGGAGTGCGGTTACAAGTGGTGTACCTCAGGGATCTGTTTTGGGGCCACTGCTGTTTGTAATATTTATTAATGATCTGGATGAGGGTATAGTTGGGTGGATTAGCAAATTTGCTGATGACACCAAAGTCGGTGGTGTGGTAGACAGTGAGGAAGGGTGTCGTAGTTTGCAGGAAGACTTAGACAGGTTGCAAAGTTGGGCCGAGAGGTGGCGGATGGAGTTTAATGCGGAGAAGTGTGAGGTAATTCACTTTGGTAGGAATAACAGATGTGTTGAGTATAGGGCTAACGGGAGGACTTTGAATAGTGTGGAGGAGCAGAGGGATCTAGGTGTATGTGTGCATAGATCCCTGAAAGTTGGGAATCAAGTAGATAAGGTTGTTAAGAAGGCATATGGTGTCTTGGCGTTTATTGGTAGGGGGATTGAATTTAGGAGTCGTAGCGTTATGTTGCAACTGTACACAACTCTGGTGCGGCCGCACTTGGAGTACTGTGTGCAGTTCTGGTCCCCACATTACAGGAAGGATGTGGAGGCTTTGGAGAGGGTGCAGAGGAGGTTTACCAGGATGTTGCCTGGTATGGAGGGGAGATCCTATGAGGAGAGGCTGAGGGATTTGGGATTGTTTTCGCTGGAAAGGCGGCGGCTAAGAGGGGATCTTATTGAAACATATAAGATGATTAGAGGTTTAGATAGGGTGGATAGTGATAGCCTTTTTCCTCTGATGGAGAAATCCAGCACGAGGGGGCATGGCTTTAAATTGAGGGGGGGTAGTTATAGAACCGATGTCAGGGGTAGGTTCTTTACCCAGAGGGTGGTGAGGGATTGGAATGCCCTGCCAGCATCAGTAGTAAATGCGCCTAGTTTGGGGGCGTTTAAGAGATCCGTAGATAGGTTCATGGACGAAAAGAAATTGGTTTAGGTTGGAGGGTCACAGTTTTTTTTTTTTTTTAACTGGTCGGTGCAACATCGTGGGCCGAAGGGCCTGTTCTGCGCTGTAATGTTCTATGTTCTATGTTCTATGTTCTATGCCACTTCTCCGCCCAGTCTTGCATTCTATCTATGTCTCGCTGCAACTTCTGACATCCCTCCAAACTATCCACAACACCACCTACCTTGGTGTCGTCAGCAAACTTACCAACCCATCCCTCCACTTCCTCATCCAGGTCATTTATGAAAATGACAAACAGCAAGGGTCCCAGAACAGATCCCTGGGGCACTCCACTGGTCACTGACCTCCATGCAGAGAAAGACCCCTCCACAGCCACTCTCTGCCTTCTGCAGGCAAGCCAGTTCTGGATCCACAAGGCAACAGCCCCTTGGATCCCATGCCCTCTCACTTTCTCAAGAAGTCTTGCATGGGGGACCTTATCGAACGCCTTGCTGAAGTCCATATAGACCACATCCACATAATCTCCCTCTTTTTAAACTCCATCCCTCTGGCAATGAAAGGCAACATTCCATTTGCCTCTTTAATTACCTGCTGCACCTGCAAACCAACTTTTTGTGATTCATGCACAAGGACACCCAGGTCCCTCTGCACAGCAGCATGCTGCAATTTTTTACCATTTAAATAATAATCCATTTTGTTGTAATTCCTGCCGAAATGGATGACCTCATATTTACCAACACTATACTCCATCTGCCAGACCCTTGCCCACTCACTTGAACTATCTATATCCCTCTGCAGACTTTCAGTGTCCTCTGCACACTTTGCTCTACCACTCATCTTAGTGTCACCTGTGAACTTTGACTCACTACACTTGACCCCAACTCCAAATCATCTATGTAAATTGTAAACAATTGCAGTCCCAACACTGATCCCTGAGGCACAGCACTAATCACTGATCACAAACCAGAAAAACACCCATTTATCCCCACTCTTTGCCTTCTGTTAGTTAACCAATCCTCTATCCATGCTAATACATTGGACCATAATACTGTGCACCTTTATCTTATGCAGCAGCTTTTTGTGCGGCACCTTGTCGAATGTCTTCTGGAAATCCAGACACACCAAATCCACCGGTTCCCCGTTGTCCACCGCGCTCGTAATGTCCTCAAAGAATTCCACTAAATTGGTTAAATATGACCTGCCTTTCATGAACCCATGTTGCATCTGCCCAATGGGACAATTTCTATCCCGATGTCTCGCTATTTCTTCCTTGATGATAGATTCAAGCATTTTCCTCATTACAGAAGTTAAACTAACCTGTCTATAGTTACCCACCTTCTGTCTACCTCCTTTTTTTAAACAGTGGCGTAAAATTTGCTGTTTTCCAATCTGCCGGATCCGCCCCAGAATCCAGCGAATTTTGATAAATTACCACAAGCACATTTGCTGTTTCTCCTGCCATCTCTTTTATTACCCTAGGATGCATTCCATCAGGGCCAGGAGACTTGTCTACCTTTAGCCCATTAGCTTGCCCAACACTACCTCTTTAGTGATAATGATCGTTTCTAGGTCCTCACCTGCCATAGTCTCCTTGTCATCAATTTTTGGCATGTTATTTGTGACTTCCACTGTGAAGACTGACACCAAATACCTGTTCAATGCCTCAGCCATTTCCTCATTTCCCATTATTAAATCCCCCTTCTCACTCTCTAAAGGACCAATGTTTATCTTAGCCATTCTTTTTCACTTTATATATTTATAGAAACTTTTGCTATCTGTTTTTATTTTCTGAGCTAGTTTACTTTCATAATCTTATCTTACTTTTCTTTATAGCTTTTTTCGTGGCTTTCTGTAGACCTTTAAAGATTTCTCAATCCTTTAGTTTCTCACTAATCTTTGCCATTTTGTATGCATTTTCTTTCAATTCAATCCTTTATTCCCTTAGATATCTATGGCTGATTATCCCTTTTTCTACAGTCCTTCCTTTTCACTGGTATTACTTTTGCTGAGCACTGTGAAAAATCGCTTTGAAAGTCTTCCACTGTTCCTCAATTATCTCATCATAACGTTTTTGCTCCCAGTCTACTTCATCCCATTGAAGTCTCCTTTTTTAAGCACAATACTGGCATTGGATTTTGCCTTTTGGCCCTTCATCTGTATTTTACGTTCAACCATAATGTGATTGCTTTTTCCTAGAGGATCCCCGACTGTGAGATCATTAATTATTCCTGTCTCATTACACAGGACCAGATCTAGCATAGCTTGCTCCCGTGTAGGTTCCATTACATACTGTTCGAGGAAACTATTGCGAATACATTCCATGAACTCCTCCTAAGGCTGCTTTGACCGACCTGGTTAGAACAATCGACATGTAAATTAAAATCCCCCATGATAATTGACATAGCATTTGTACATGCTTCAGTTATTTCTTTGTTTATTGTCCGCTCCACCATGATGTTATTATTTGGTGGCCTATAGACTATGCCTATCAGTGACTTTTTCTCTTTGCTATTTCTGATTTCCACCCAAATGGATTCAACTTTTTTCTCCATAGAACATATATGATCTTTCACTACCGCCCTATATCATTCTTAAATATCAGAGTTGGACCACCTCCGTTAACTTCCTGTCTGTCCTTCCGAATAGTCTGATACCCCTGGATATTTAACTCCTAGTCATGACCACCCTGCAACCATGTCTCTGTAATGGCCACTAAATCATGCTTATTTGCGATGATTTGTGCCATCAACTCATTTACCTTGTTTCGAATGCTACGAGCATTTAGGTAAAGTGCCCTTATACTGGTTTCTATATATTTTTTTGGATCCTAACACCTCCATTAATAACATCTCCTGAATTCTCCTTCCTTTCAACTTTTTAAATAATTTTCTATGTAGTTGAACCCTCCTCCACACGTGCTAACCTGCTGCTTTGGTTCCCAGTAAGCATTATAGGGGGCAGCACGGTGGCACAGTGGTTAGCACTGCTGCCTCACAGCGCCAGGGACCCAGGTTCGATTCCCGGCTTGGGTCACTCTCTGTGTGGTGTTTGCGTGTTCTCCCCGTGTCTGCGTGAGTTTCCTCCAGATGCTCCGGTATCCTACCACAGTCCAAAGACATGCTGGCTAGGTGCATTAGCCAAGCTAAATTCTCCCTCAGTGTACCGGAATAGGCGCCGGAGTGTGGCAACTAGGGGCTTTTCACAGTAACTTCATTACAGTGTGAATGTAACTCTACTTGTGACTAATAAATAAACTTTAAACTTCCCTTAGTTTTACCCTTCTCTTTCCCCCCACTTGTGACCACCCTATTTATCCATTCCGCTAGGACACAGTCCCAGATCGGTTCATGTGTAGACCGTCCCAACAGAACAGATCCCTCCTGTACCAATACAGGATTGCCAATTCAATTGGCGGTATAGCCCTGTCTTGAAAAAAACCCAAGAGCGATCTGTAGTCCATAACAACTGTAAAGTGCCTCCCATGCATATATTAGTCAAACGTCTTTACCCCATATATTATTGACAAGCCTTCTTTTTCAATCTGACAGCAGCCTTTTCCGAGAGAGAACTCAGAGAGTTCTTGACACATACCCCATAGATCTTTCAAATCTGTCGTCCACCTTATGGGACAATGCTGCACCGACGCCACATGGAGAGGCATCACAGTTTAACACTAATTCCTTAGATGGGTCAAAATGCACCAATTAACTCAATGAATGTAACAATTGCTTTACACTGTTAAAAGTTTCTCCCTGGGGTGTCCTTGAAAACCAACGCTGGTGCTTTAGCAGCATATGCAAGGAGGCCAAAAATGTCAACCAATTTGGTGGAAAGCACCGATAGTAATTCACTATTCCTAAGAATGACTTGAGCTCAGATGTGTTTGAGCCAGTGCCTCCTTTATTGCTCTGACCTTGTTTTCCTCTGGGGTGTAACCCTTGTTCATCTACGTGAAACCCCAGATAGGTTATCTCAGTGGCTTGAAAAGTACATTTCTCCTTCTTGAGGTGAACTCCAGCATCTTGAAATCCCTTTAGCACCTCCTCTGAGTTAGCTTGATGCTCAACTTCCGTCGATCCAGTTATCAAAACATCATCCAAGTATACCACAACTCATGGCAGTCCTTGCAATAGACTATCCATTGCTCCCTGGGAAATAGCATAAGCTGATGCCACATGAAAGGATAGGCACATATACTGAAACAAACCTTTGTGCATGTTTATTGTATCATAACCTCGGGAAGCATTGTCAAACTCAAGTTGCTGATATGCATGACTCATGTCCAACTTTGTATAAAACTGACCTCCGGCTAGCATTGCGTATAGGTCTTCAATCTTGGGCATTGGATACTTATCTAACTTGGCAGCCTGATTAACTGTTAATTTGCAGTCTCCACAGATGCAGATGGTCTTGTCAGGCGTTGTCACAGGGATTATTGGTGCTGCCCACTCCACGAATTGAACTGGTTAAATAATACCCAGTTCTTCCAATCTCTTCAATTCAATGAACAACCTTTCTGGCAAGGCATATGGTACTGGTTTTTCTCTAAAAAAGAAGGGTTGTCTCTGGATCTACGTAGATCTTCAACTGGAGGCCCTTTATTTTATCTAACTCAAAAAAATATTGTCATAATTCTTTATTAACGCAGACAGATCCCCTTCCCATACTTGGAAGATCTCCATCCAGTTTAGCTTGATTACTTTGAGCCAATCACAGCCCAAAAGACTTGGCCCTTGGCCTGACACTATTATTATTGGGAGCTGGGGGGACTGCTGCCAATAGCTTACAGGTACTGATGGCTTATCTTGATGGCTTCTCCCTTGTAAGTTGTTAGTTTTGTTGTGGTATCCTTCAAACTCAATGGCCGTACTTGTTGTAAATATCGAAATGTGCATTCTCCTATCACCGTGGCAAAGGCTCCCGTATCAAATTTCATCTTTAAGGGCCTACCGTTTACCAAAAGGATCACAGTGATGGGAGTTATGCTTGAACATTAGTGAACACCAGTGAACATTTAAATCCTTAGTACTGGACTCTTCCATATTATGCACTTGCTAACTCTATTACTGGGAAGACTAGACTTACTTTTATATCATAGAACATAGAACATAGAACATTACAGCGCAGAACAGGCCCTTCGGCCCACGATGTTGCACCGACCAGTTAAAAAAAAACTGTGACCCTCCAACCTAAACCAATTTCTTTTCGTCCATGAACCTATCTACGGATCTCTTAAACGCCCCCAAACTAGGCGCATTTACTACTGATGCTGGCAGGGCATTCCAATCCCTCACCACCCTCTGGGTAAAGAACCTACCCCTGACATCGGTTCTATAACGACCCCCCCTCAATTTAAAGCCATGCCCCCTCGTGCTGGATTTCTCCATCAGAGGAAAAAGGCTATCACTATCCACCCTATCTAAACCTCTAATCATCTTATATGTTTCAATAAGATCCCCTCTTAGCCGCCGCCTTTCCAGCGAAAACAATCCCAAATCCCTCAGCCTCTCCTCATAGGATCTCCCCTCCATACCAGGCAACATCCTGGTAAACCTCCTCTGCACCCTCTCCAAAGCCTCCACATCCTTCCTGTAATGTGGGGACCAGAACTGCACACAGTACTCCAAGTGCGGCCGCACCAGAGTTGTGTACAGTTGCAACATAACGCTACGACTCCTAAATTCAATCCCCCTACCAATAAACGCCAAGACACCATATGCCTTCTTAACAACCTTATCTACTTGATTCCCAACTTTCAGGGATCTATGCACACATACACCTAGATCCCTCTGCTCCTCCACACTATTCAAAGTCCTCCCGTTAGCCCTATACTCAACACATCTGTTATTCCTACCAAAGTGAATTACCTCACACTTCTCCGCATTAAACTCCATCCGCCACCTCTCGGCCCAACTTTGCAACCTGTCTAAGTCTTCCTGCAAACTACGACACCCTTCCTCACTGTCTACCACACCACCGACTTTGGTGTCATCAGCAAATTTGCTAATCCACCCAACTATACCCTCATCCAGATCATTAATAAATATTACAAACAGCAGTGGCCCCAAAACAGATCCCTGAGGTACACCACTTGTAACCGCACTCCATGATGAATATTTACTATCAACCACCACCCTCTGTTTCCTATCCGCTAGCCAATTCCTGATCCAATTTCCTAGATCACCCCCAATCCCATACATCTGCATTTTCTGCAGAAGCCTACCATGGTGAACCTTATCAAACGCCTTACTAAAATCCATATATACCACGTCCACTGCCTTGCCCCCATCCACCTCCTTGGTCACTTTCTCAAAAAACTCAATAAGGTTAGTAAGGCACGACCTACCTGCCACAAAACCATGCTGACTATCACCTATCAATTCATTACTCTCCAAATAACTATAAATCCTATCCCTTATAATTTTTTCCAACATCTTGCCGACAACAGAAGTGAGACTCACCGGTCTATAATTCCCGGGGAAGTCTCTGTTCCCCTTCTTAAACAATGGGACAACATTCGCTAACCTCCAATCTTCTGGTACTATACCAGAGGCCAACGACGACCTGAAGATCAGAGCCAGAGGCTCTGCAATCACTTCTCTTGCCTCCCAGAGAATCCTCAGTGCCTTAAGTGACCTTTCATGTGGCAGAGAAAACATTCAGCCTCTTTTTACTGGCAGGCTTCAGGGGAGTTATTACCGGTAACATTCTACTTCAATCATAGGTGATTGATTGGCTTTTATAAGTCTTCTTGCTCTATTTGTG
This sequence comes from Mustelus asterias, assembly GCF_964213995.1. NCBI lineage: Eukaryota > Metazoa > Chordata > Chondrichthyes > Carcharhiniformes > Triakidae > Mustelus > Mustelus asterias. The sequence continues at coordinate 167,152,356 of NC_135801.1, forward strand.
GCTGCATTTGCTTCCTATTTTAAAATTACATCTTCATTTTTTGGTGACACTGCTGATTGCAATTTCCCGCCTTAACTGGTGAACTGCACCACTTTGCGCACACTGACGCTCCTGTGTGCCCTTCTCAGTGCTCTCCACCGCCAATGCCATCTCCAGCACCTTCTTAAAGTTTGTATCTGCCTTTGCTAATAGCTTCCTTTCCTCATTATTTAACTCGCAGACTAAACAGTCCTGCAGCATATTGTTTGGAGTGGCTCTGAGGATGCAGTGCTCTGAGAGCTGTCTTAACTTAATAATATAAGTTGCAATAGTTTCCCTAGGGACTGTACTTAAACTTAAATTGCTGCAATATTACTGATGGCTTTGGATGGTAGTATGTTTTCACCAATTCAACTATCTCAGTGAATAACTTGGAGTTAGGCGCATTTGGGGATGTGAGACTGCATATTAAATTGTAGGCCTGGATCCCACATGAACGCAGAAGAACTGTCTTTCTCTTCTCCTCCTGCTCTTTTCCATTGGCTTGAAAATAGTCAAAACCTTCAATGCATTGTGTCCAATTCTCCACAGAAGCATCAAAAGGATCTATCCGTCCAAATAGGCGGCATATCTGCAAACTTTCTTCTGTTTCTGGACTTGAACTAAACTTCAACATGACTTTATGCTCATGATCTTGGGACCGCTGGGATTCCAGTTCACCAGTTAGGTAAATAACACCTGCCACATTTATTTACATACAACTATGATAAAGAGGCTTGCAGCCTCATGGCTGCCAGCTGGCTTCGAGGATTGAACTGATACAGAAGCATGCGCTTGCTAGGGTGATCCCCTATCCTGGTCCCTCATTGGTCACCCGGATCAGTTAATCCTCTCAGCAGATCGCCCCTTAGAGGGGACAAACATCACATCTATGTTCCATCAAACTGGAGTGGAAGCAAGTCATCCTCCCTTCCAAGGAAATGGGCTTGTATTCACTGGGATTTAGAAGAATAAGAGGTGATCTAATTGAAACATATAAAATTCAGACAGGGCCGGAGAGACAGGAAAAGGGATGTTGTTTCCTCTGACTAGAGGGTCAAAACAAGGGGTCACAGTCTCAGAATCAGGGAAGGCCATTTTGGACTGAGATGAGGAGAAATTCGTTCACTCGGAGGGTGGTCAACCTGTGGAATTCTCTACCACAGAATACTGTGGAGGACAAGTCACTGAATATATTTAGGAAGGAAATAGATTTCTAGACTTCTAAAGGTGTCAAGGGATTTGGGGAGAGCACAGGAGTGTAGTGTTGAAGTAGAAGATCAGACATGATCATGTTGAATGGCAGAGAAGGCTCAAAGAGCAGAATGGCTCTGCTCCGACTTTCTATGTTTCTGTCCAAGTGTTTTTAGCACGAGCTATCACAATGCTTTCCTCTGTATCCAAATGTATTTTATTTGTACCATTTTTGGTTAACATCATGCCTGTGCAGCTTGGGTTGGTTTTGTATATGTTTCCATGATAAGGAAATTTGTGATCCTGGACTGAGTAGGAGGGACTGTTGTGTAATGTTCCTAATTACAATTCAATGAACTCTGGTATGAAAACACTTGGGCCAAGAAATTAAGTTAGGAAAGATCAGGGTTGGCTACGATTTCCCACCATGGTCAAATAGGCTCCTGTAACTCAACTGCCTAGACCAGGCATAAAGGATTTTATGGTCAAGCATATGTCTATGTCTATGGACAGTAAGAAGTTTCACGACACCAGGTTAAAGTCCAACAGATTTATTTGGTAGCAAATACCATAAGCTTTCGGAGCACTGCTCCTTCGTCAGATGGAGTGGAAATGTGCTCTCAAACAGTGCACAGACACAGAAATCAAGTTGCAGAATACTGATTAGAATGCAAATCTCTACAGCCAGCCAGGTCTTAAAGGTACAGACAATGTGGGTGGAGGGAGCATTCAACACAGGTTAAAGAGATGTGTATTGTCTCCAGACAGAACAGCTAGTGAGATTCTGCAAGACTGTGGGGGTTACTGATAATGTGACATAAATCCAACATCCCGGTTTAGGCCGTCCTCATGTGTGCGGAACTGATTTTGATTTGGTGCGTCAACACCAAATTCATCAGCCGCACTCATAAGACAGCACCGAACATCACCCAAGCACAACGCAACGCCATCCACGCTCTCAAGACCAACCGCAACATTGTCATCAAATCAGCAGACAAAGGAGGGGCCATCGTCATACTGAACAGAACGGATTACTGCAAAGAAGTGTACCGACAACTGAACAACGAGGAACACTACAGACAGTTACCCACAGATCCGACCAAAGAACACACCCGTCAACTCAACACTCTGATCAAAACCTTTGATCCGGACCTTCAAAACACCCTCCATGCTCTCATCCCACGTACTCCACGCGTTGGAGTTCTCTACTGCCTCCCAAAAATACACAAGGCAAACACACCCGGCCGTCCCATCGTTTCAGGAAATGGAACCCTGTGCGAGAACCTTTCCGGCTATGTCGAGGGCATCTTGAAACCCATTGTACAAAGAACCCCCAGCTTTTGTCGCGACACTACGGACTTCCTACAGAAACTCAGCACACATGGAGCAGTTGAACCAGGAGCACTCCTCGTCACAATGGATGTCTCGGCACTCTACACCAGCATCCCCCACGATGATGGCATTGCTGCAACGGCCTCAGTACTCAATGCCGTCAACTGCCAGTTTCCAGATGCAATTTTACAACTCATCCGCTTCATCCTGGACCACAATATCTTCACCTTCAACAACCAGTTCTTCATCCAGACACACGGAACAGCCATGGGGACCAAATTCGCACCTCAATATGCCAACATCTTCATGCACAGGTTCGAACAAGACTTCTTCACCGCACAGGACCTTCAACCGATGCTATACACTAGATACATCGATGACATTTTCTTCCTTTGGAGTCATGGTGAGCAATCACTGAAACAACAATATGATGACATCAACAAGTTCCATCCCACCATCAGACTCACCATGGACTACTCTCCGGAATCGGTTGCATTCTTGGACACACGCATCTCCATTAAGGACGGTCACCTCAGCACCTCAATGTACCACAAGCCCACGGATAAACTCATGATGCTCCACTTCTCCAGCTTCCACCCTAAACACGTAAAAGAAGCCATCCCCTACGGACAAGCCCTCCGAATACACAGGATCTGCTCGGATGAGGAGGATCGCAACAGACACCTCCAGACGCTGAAAGATGCCCTCATAAGAACAGGATATGGCGCTCGACTCATCGATCAACAGTTCCGACGCGCCACAGCGAAAAACCGCACCGACCTTCTCAGAGGACAAACACGGGACACGGTGGACAGAGTACCCTTCATCGTCCAGTACTTCCCTGGAGCGGAGAAGCTACGGCATCTCCTCCGGAGCCTTCAACATGTCATTGATGAAGACAACATCTCGCCAAGGCCATCCCCACACCCCCACTTCTTGCCTTCAAACAACCACGCAACCTCAAACAGACCATTGTCCGCAGCAAACTACCCAGCCTTCAGGAGAACAGTGACCACGACACCACACAACCCTGCCACAGCAACCTCTGCAAGACGTGCCAGATCATCGACACGGATGCCATCATCTCACGTGAGAACACCATCTACCAGGTACACGGTACCTACTCTTGCAACTCGGCCAACGTTGTCTACCTGATACGCTGCAGGAAAGGATGTCCCGAGGCATGGTACATTGGGGAAACCATGCAGACGCTACGACAATGGATGAATGAACACCGCTCAACAATCACCAGGCAAGACTGTCCTCTTCCTGTGGGGGAGCACTTCAGTAGTCACTGGCATTCAGCCTTGGATCTTCAGGTAAGCGTTCTCCAAGGCGGCCTTCACGACACACGACAGCGCAGAGTCGCTGAGCAGAAACTGATAGCCAAGTTCCGCACACATGAGGACGGCCTAAACCGGGATGTTGGATTTATGTCACATTATCAGTAACCCCCACAGCTTGCCCCTGGTCTTGCAGAATCTCACTAGCTGTTCTGTCTGGAGACAATACACATCTCTTTAACCTGTGTTGAATGCTCCCTCCACCCACATTGTCTGTACCTTTAAGACCTGGCTGGCTGTAGAGATTTGCATTCTAATTTGTATTCTGTAACTTGATTTCTGTGTCTGTGCACTGTTTGAGAGCACATTTCCACTCCATCTGACGAAGGAGCAGTGCTCCGAAAGCTTATGGTATTTGCTACCAAATAAACCTGTTGGACTTTAACCTGGTGTTGTGACACTTCTTACTGTGTTTACCCCAGTCCAACGCCGACATCTCCACATTATGTCTATGGAAACAGACTCCAGTGAGCATCAGTGTCTCCAGAACATAAAGGGAGGAAACATAGGAATTATGCTTCTCACGGCTGAATGTAATGCAAATGACCACAGGATGGCACTGATCAGCTGTACTAGTTCCATAACATACTGCAGTAATAGTATGTTACAGTTCATTCAGGGGATCGTGAGTTGCTGTAGCAACATGCAGACATGAATATTGTAGTCTGGAGCTATGGATAGCGATGGCAGAGGTTCCAGCATTCTCTCCATCACATAGCTGACCAGGAATCTTTCCCACTCTTACCACCTGCTATTGGCATGAGTTGAAAGGATTAGCAGGCTGATACTCAAATTTATTCGGCTGTTACGAACACACCTTCCTTGGCTATCAAATCCTCAAACTCAAATATGGAAAGAGACTCAAATCTGAAGCTTCTGGCTCAGAGACAGGGACACTAGCTTCTGCACCATAAGACCTCCCCGTAACACAGTGTACACGTTGTGTCTTGATTATTGCTTGCAAACCTTAGCGACAGACAAACAGATGTTTTTAGTTAAAAGCAAGTTACTGCGGATGCTGGAATCTGAAACAAAAACAGAAAATGCTGGAAGATCACAGCAGGCCTGACAGCATCTGTGGAGAGAGAATAGGCAGGATGACTCTTTGTCAGGGTGTGATGAAACTCTGATGAAGCTCTGACAGGAGCCCTGACGAAGAGTCATCCAGACTCAAAACATTGGCTCTGTCCTCTCTCTGCAGATACTGTCAGGCCTGCTGTGATTTTCCAGATGTTTGTGAGTGTTGTGAATGGTCATTTTCCATGTTACTTTGTTTGTGCTGCTGGAGATGGGCATCTCTGAAATATTTTGGAAAATTGATGTTTGCAGACAAGCATTTGAAGGGAAAATGTATTATTTCGACTGTCAAGTAATCCTAAATGTAATGTAGTGAAACATGTGGTCAAAGTTTGTATTTTTGTGACAGACTCACAGAAAAGGGAAACTGAGAAAGGAAACTGACCCTCCCAGTTGCGAAGGAAACTAAGACTGAAAGACTGAAGACTGAAGATGGAAACCAAAACTTCTGGTTGAAAATATATAAAAGGAGACAGAACCATCAGAGCTCAATGGCACAGTGTTGCAGTACAAGCAGGTTGAAGAAAACAGAGGCTCGATCCAGAAATTAAGAATTCCTTAAGGTTAACATTGGTGGAGCTTTGCCATCCAGATAGTCATATGCAGAGTTAAGGAGATTCTGCAGATGTGTGCCACTTTTGGTGAACACCATGCCTGTGGGACTTGGGTTGGATATGTGCTGCAATCAATTAAGGATCAAGTTAAATCCTAAAAGAATATAAATTGGCAAGAAAAAGCAATAGACCTGAAGATTGGGAGCAGTTTAAAATTCAGCATAGGTAGACCAAGGGTTTGATTAAGAAGGGGAAAATAGAGTATGAAAGTAAGCTAGTGAGGAACATAAAACTGACTGTAAAAGTTTCTATAGTTATGTAAAGAGTAAAATATTGACAAAAACGAATGTAAACCCCTTAGTCAGAAATGGCAGAATTCATAATGGGGAATAAAGAAATGGCTGAGGAACTAAATTCGGTACTTTGCTTCTGTCTTCACAAAGGAAGACATGCGTTCTTTACGCAGAGAGTGGTTGGGGTGTGGAATGGACTGCCTGCAGTGATAGTGGAGTCAGACACTTTAGGAACATTTAAGCGGTTATTGGATAGGCACATGGAGCACACCAGGATGATAGGGAGTGGGATAGCTTGATCTTGGTTTCTGATAAAGCTCGGCACAACATCGTGGGCCGAAGGGCCTGTTCAGTGCTGTACTGTTCTATGTTCTATGAATAAGGTACCAGAAGTTCTGAGAAACACAAGTTTTACTGAGGAGCTGAAGGAAATCAATATTAGTAGAGAAATGGTTTTGGGAAAATTAATGGGATTGAAGGCAAATAAATCTCCAAGGCCTGATAATCTTCAGCCCAGAGTATGTGAGGAAGTGGCCCTAGAAATAGTAGATCCATTTGTGGTAATTTTCCAAAAATCCTTTGGACTTTGGAATGGTTCCTACAGATTGGAAGCGAGCTAATGTAAGCCCGCTATTCAAAAAGAGAGGTCGAGAGAAAACAGGGAACTATAGACCAGTGAGCCTAACGTCAGTACTGGGGAAGTTGCTAGAGTATATTATCAAGGATTTCATAACTCAGCATTTGGAAGGCTGTGGCATAATCAGCATGGATTTATGAAAGGGAAATTATGCTTGACAAATCTACTGGAATTCTTTGAAGATGTAACTATTAGAGTTAACGAAGGAGAACTGATGGATGTGGTTTATTTAGACTATCAGAAGACTTTCAACAAGGTCTCACATATCAGATCACTATGTAAAGTTAAAAGGCATGGGATTGCGGGTAGTGTCATGAGATGGATAGAAAGCTGGTTAGCTGACAGAAAGCAAAGAGTTGGAATAAATGGGTCTTTTTCCTATTAGCAGGCTGTGACTAGTGGGGTACCGTAGGGATCTGTACTAGGATCCCAACAGTTCACATTACATATTAATGGTTTGGATGAGGGAACTAAATGTATTATCTCCAAATTTGCAGATGATACAAAGTTGGGTGGGAGGGTGAGCTGTGAGGAGAATACGGAGACGCTTCAGTGTGATTTGGACAAGCCGAGATGGCAAATGCATGGCAGATGCAGTATAATGTGGATAAATGTGAGGTTATCCACTTCAGTAGCAAAGATAGGAAGGCAGATTATTATTTGAATGGGTGTAAATTGAGAAAGATGGATACTCAGTGAGACCTTGGTGTCCTCATGCATCAGTCACTGAAAGCAAGTATGCAGGTATAGCAGGCAGTAAAGAAGTCAAATGGTATGTTGGCCTTCATAGCGAGAGGATTTCAGTATAGGAATAGGGATGTTTACTGCAACTGTATAGGTCATTGGTGAGGCCACAGCTGGAGTATTGCGTGCAGTTTTGGTATCCTTATTTGAGGAAAGATGTTCTTGCTATAGAGGAAGTACAGCGAAGTTTTACCAGGCTGGTTCCTGGAATGGCAAAACTGTCATATGGGGAGAGACTAAGTTGGTTAAGATTATAATCATAAGAGTTGAGAGTAGTGACAGGGGATCTTATAGAAACTTATAAAATTCTAACAGGATTAGACAGGGTAGATTCAGAAAGCATGTTCCTGATGGAGGGGAATCCAGATCTAAGGATCATAGTTTGAGGACAAGGGCTAAACCTTTTAGGATTGAGGTGAAGAGAAATTTCTTCACCCAGAGAGTGGTGAATCTGTGGAATTCACTACCACAGAAAGTAATTGAGGCCAAAACATTGTGTGATTTCACACAATGACTGAAGATTGGCTAACAGGAAATTGAGAGGAGGTTTAAATAGGTATTTTTCTGGTTGACGGGATGTGACGAGTGGTGTGCCATAGGAATCAGTGCTGCGGCCTCAACTTTTTACAATTTTTATAAATGACTTGGATGAAGGACCGAAGGTGTAGTTACTAAATATGCTGTTGATGTAAAGATAGGTAGAAAAGTAAGTTGCGAAGAGGACATAAAGAGGCTACAGACATAGAGTCATACAGCACAGAAACAGGCCCTTCGGCCCACCATGCCAACGATCAAATATCAATCTATACTAATCCCATTTACCAGTACTCGGTACCAGCCTACTATGCCTTGGCGATTTAAGTGCTCATCCAGATGTTTCTTGAATGTTACAAAGGGACATAGATATGTTAAGTGAGTGGGCAAAGATCTGGCAAAGGGAGTATAATGTGGGCAAACGTGAAATAGTCAATTTTGTCAGGAAGAATTAAAAAAACATGTTATCTAAATGGTAAGAAATTGCAAAGCTCTGAGATTCAGAAGGATCTGGGTGTCCTAGTGCATGAATCACAAATGGCTAGTATGCAAGTACAGAAAGTAATTTGGAAAGCTAATAGAATTGCAAGGAGAATTGAATACAAAAGTAGGAAGATTATACTTCATCATATAGGGCTTTGATGAGACCACATTTGTCAACAACATCTTCCATCATGTTGCTGATGATCGAGAGTAAACTGATGGGCCGGTTGTGGTAAACCACTGTTATATGTTATCTGTCGTGGTTAACCACCGTAGTTAGTATTTCTCAGTACCTGTATATGTGGCACATCCCTGTTGGTTCCGCCCAAGTCTCCTCCCCCACTGGTCTGGGTATAAAGGCGGTGGCTCCTCCACCTTGCTCTCAGTTCAGACCAGATCATCGACAGGGATGGCTCCAAGTTCTTGCTAATAAAAGCCTATTTGTCTTGCTCACAACTAGTCTCGGCTCGATTGATAGTGTATCAATTTTATTAGCAAGTTATTTTTGAAGAATGGAGCAGCTGAATACTGAAACCTGAAAGGCTGAATCTGGACCCGCAAGCTGCCGGAGCCTCTAACACGTTTGACCACTGGCTGCAATGCTTCGAGGATTACATCGAAGCCTCCACTGCCATCAGTACAGATGCTGACAAACTACGGGTGCTCCGCGGCCAGGTAAGCGACGTAGTATATGCTACGATCCGAGACGCGGAAAATTATATGGCCGCTATCGAACTGTTAAAAGGCCTGTATAATAAACGGCCAAACGAAGTCTATGCAAGACACCTCCTCGCTACGCGCAGACGGCAGCCAGGTGAATCAGTTGACCAGTTCCTGCGCGCGTTGCGTCTGCTTGCCCGGGACTGTAACTGTAGGTCTGTGACTGCCACCCAATATACAGATGACTTAATCTGGGATGCCTTTGTCATGGGCATCGGAACCACTTACATCCGGCAACGGCTGCTGGAACAGGGTGCGCTGGACTTAAAGAAAACAGTGCAACTGGCTGAATCCCGAGACGTGACCTCACAATACCTCGAATCCTACTCACCTGACCATCCTGGACACTGCGGCCGTCACTACCGGGAGGACCACAGCCCTACACCGCCCCATGCCTCTCCGGTGACCTGACCACGGCTGCAACATCTGGAGGCCCGAAATGCTACTTCTGCAGCCTGGGTAAGCACCCCCGACAACACTGCCCGGCGAGGGAGTCGTTCTGCTCCGTGTGTGGGAAGAAGGGGCACTACGTCAAGGCTTGCCGTAAGTCTGCTCCCAAATCCACGAGCGCCGCATGTGACCCGCGGACGCCGCCATCTTGGACGCCCCCGGCTGCGTGCGACCCGTGGGGGCCGCTATCTTGGACGCCCCCGGCTGTGTGCGACCCTTGGGGGCCGCCATCTTGGACGACACCAGCCGCGTCCGACCCACAGGGGCCGCCATCTTGGCCGACCCCAGCTGCGTGCGACCCGCGGGGGCTGCCATCTTGGATGACGTCATCGGCCGTCGGCGACCCGCGGGGGCCGTCCTCTTGGCCGACAACTGCCGTGAGTGACCAGCAGGGGCCGCCATCTCCTACCTCATCAGCCTCCTACAGCTATCGGCAGGATTCAACAGTGGCATCAGTGACCCTGGATCAGACGAAGCCTCATCGTCTCGCCGAGTCCATGATGGACATTGAGGTAAACGGGCACAGGGAGCATTGTTTGTTTGACAATGGGAGTATGGAGAGCTTCATTCACCCCGATACGGTGCGCCGATACGCCTTTTCCGTGCAGCCCATCCAGCAGATGATCTCTATGGCGTCACAATCCCGCTCTGTAAATGTCCTCGGCTGCTGCGTGGTGACCCTGAAGGTGCGGGGCACGGTATACGATAACTTCAGGCTCCTCGTGCTGCCACACCTCTGCGCTTCCATACTCCTGGGGCTCGACTTCATGACCCATCTGAAGAGTGTCACTATACAGTCTAATGGCCCTTTTCCCCCGCTCTCCGTCTGCAATCAGCAGCGTCTAAATTGCACACTGCGCACCACCTGCAGTCTCTCGACACTTAAGATCGGCCCTTCCTCCTTGTTTGCGAATCTCACTCCCGACTGCAAGCCCATTGCCACCAAGAGCAGGCGGTATAGTGCTGGAGACAGGGCCTTCATTAGGTCCGAAGACCAGCGGCTCCTCAGGGAAGGGATCATCGAAGCCAGTACCAGCCCCTGGTGAGCACAAGTGGTAGTCGTTAATAGAACATAGAACATAGAACAGTATAGCACAGAACAGGCCCTTCAGCCCACGATGTTGTGCCGAGCTTTATCTGAAACCAAGATCAAGCTATCCCACTCCCTATCATCCTGGTGTGCTCCATGTGCCGATCCAATCACCGCTTAAATGTTCCTCAAGTGTCTAACTCCACTATCACTGCAGGCAGTCCATTCCACACCCCAACCACTGTCTGCGTAAAGAACCTACCTCTGATATCCTTCCTATATCTCCCACCATGAACCCTATAGTTATGCCCCCTTGTAATAGCTCCATCCACCCGAGGAAATAGTCTTTGAACATTCACTCTATCTATCCCCTTCATCATTTTATAAACCTCTATTAAGTCTCCCCTCAGCTTCCTCCGCTCCAGAGAGAACAGCCCTAGCTCCCTCAACTTTTCCTCATAAGACCTACCCTCCAAACCAGGCAGCATCCTGGTAAATCTCCTCTGCACTCTTTCCAGCGCTTCCACATCCTTCTTATAGTGAGGTGACCAGAACTGCACACAATATTCCAAATGTGGTCTCACCAGGGTCCTGTACAGTTGCAACATAACCCCACGGCTCTTAAACTCCAACCCCCTGTTAATAAAAGCTAACACACTATAGGCCTTCTTCACAGCTCTATCCACTTGAGCGGCAACCTTTAGCGATCTGTGGATATGGACCCCAAGATCTCTCTGTTCCTCCACAGTCTTCAGAACCCTACCTTTGACCCTGTAATCCACATTTAAATTAGTCCTACCAAAATGAATCACCTCACATTTATCAGGGTTAAACTCCATTTGCCATTTTTCAGCCCAGCTTTGCATCCTATCTATGTCTCTTTGCAGCCTACAACAGCCCTCCACCTCATCCACTACTCCACCAATCTTGGTGTCATCAGCAAATTTACTGATCCACCCTTCAGCCCCTCCTCTAAGTCATTAATAAAAATCACAAAGAGCAGAGGACCAAGCACTGATCTCTGTGGCACTCCGCTAGCAACCTGCCTCCAATCCAAAAATTTTCCATCCACCACCACCCTCTGTCTTCGATCAGACAGCCAGTTACCTATCCAATCGGCCAACTTTCCCTCTATCCCACACCTCCTCACTTTCATCATAAGCCGACCATGGGGGACCTTATCAAACACCTTACTAAAATCCATGTATACGACATCAACTGCCCTACCTTCATCAACACACTTAGTTACCTCCTCAAAAATTTCAATCAAATTTGTGAGGCATGACTTGCCCTTCACGAATCCGTGCTGACTATCCTGGATTAATCCGCATCTTTCTAAATGGTCGTAAATCCCATCCCTAAGGACCTTTTCCATCAATTTACCAACCACCGAAGTAAGACTAACCGGTCTATAATTACCAGGGTCATTTCTATTCCATTTCTTAAACAGAGGAACAACATTCGCCATTCTCCAGTCCTCTGGCACCATCCCCGTGGACAGCAAGGACCCAAAGATCAAAGCCAAAGGCTCTGCAATCTCATCCCTTGCCTCCCAAAGAATCCTAGGACATATTTCATCAGGCCCAGGGGACTTATCGACCTTCAGTTTATTCAAAACTGCCAGGACATCCTCCCTCCGAACATCTATTTCCTCCAGCCTATTAGCCTGTGACACCTTCTCTTCCTCAAAAACATGGCCCCTCTCCTTGGTGAACACCGAAGAAAAGTATTCATTCATCACCTCGCCTATCTCTACTGACTCCATACACAAGTTCCCACTACCGTCCTTGACCGGCCCTAACCTCACCCTGGTCATTCTTTTATTCCTCACATAAGAGTAAAAAGCCTTGGGGTTTTCCTTGATCCGAGCCACCAAGGACTTCTCATGTCCCCTCCTAGCTCTCCTAAGCCCCTTTTTCAGCTCGTTCCTTGCTAACTTGTAACCCTCAATCGAGCCATCTGAACCTTGTTTCCTCATCCCTACATAAGCTTCCCTCTTCCTTTTCACAAGACATTCCACCTCTTTCGTGAACCATCGTTCCCTCACTCGGCCATTTCCTCCCTGCCTGACAGGGACATACCTATCAAAGACACCCAGTATTTGTTCCTTGAAAAAGTTCCACTTTTCATTAGTGCCCTTCCCTGACAGTTTCTGTTCCCAACTTATGCCCCCTAATTCTTGCCTAATCGCATCATAATTACCTCTCCCCCAATTGTAAACCTTGGCCTGCCGTACGGCCCTATCCCTCTCCATTGCAATAACAAAAGACACCGAATTGTGGTCACTATCTCCAAAGTGCTCTCCCACAACCAAATCTAACACTTGGCCCGGTTCATTTCCCAGTACCAAATCCAATGTGGCCTCACCTCTTGTCGGCCTATCCACATATTGTGTCAGGAAACCCTCCTGCACACACTGCACAAAAACTGCCCCATCCGAACTATTCGACCTACAAAGGTTCCAATCAATATTTGGAAAGTTAAAGTCCCCCATGACAACTACCCTGTGACCCCCACACATATCCATAATCTGCTTAGCAATTTCTTCCTCCACATCTCTATTACTATTTGGGGGCCTATAGTAAACTCCTAACAATGTGACCGCTCCTTTCCTATTTCTAACCTCAGCCTAAGTCCGGGGAGAAACACAGAATGGTCATTGACTACAGTCAGACCATTAACCGATATACACAGCTGGATGCGTACCCCCTTCCCCGCATATCTGACATGGTCAATCAAATTGCACAATATCGGGTATTCTCCACCATTGACTTGAAGTCGGCGTACCACCAGCTCCCTATCCGCCCAGAGGACCACCAATATATGGCGTTCGAGGCGGATGGTTGCCTTTACCACTTCCTCAGGGTCCCCTTTGGCGTCACCAATGGGGTCTCAGTCTTCCAGCGTGAAATGGACCGAATGGTAGACCAGAACGGGCTGCGGGCTACCTTCCCGTACCTGGATAACGTCACCATCTGCGGCCATGATCAGCAGGACCACGATGCCAACTTCCACAGATTCCTGCACACGGCTAGGCTCCTTAACCTGATCTACAATAAGGAGAAATGCGTGTTCAGTACACGCCGCCTCGCCATCCTTGGGTACGTAGTGGAGAATGGGGTTCTCAGCCCCAATCCCGACCGTATGCGTCCCCTTCTGGAACTTCCCCTCCCCACTAGCTTCAAAGCACTGAGAAGATGCCTGGGCTTCTTCTCGTACTATGCCCAGTGGGTCCCCAACTATGCGGATAAAGCCCGTCCGCTCATAAAATCCACCCTTTTTCCCTTGACGGCGGAGGCCCGGCTGGCCTTCGACCGTATCAAAGCCGACATCGCGAAGGCCACGATGCACGCTATAGACGAATCCATCCCGTTCCAGGTGAAGAGCGATGCGTCTGATTTTGCCCTAGCCAGGCAGGCAGACCTGTGGCCTTCTTTTCACGAACCCTCCAGGGCCCCGAAACTTAACACTCCTCTGTCGAGAAAGAGGCCCAAGCCATAGTGGAAGCTGTGCGACACTGGCGCCACTATTTAGCTGGTAAACAGTTTACCTTACTCACGGACCAACGATCCATTGCCTTCATGTTCAACAACACGCAGCGGGGCAAGATCAAGAACGACAAGATATTACAGTGGAGGATCGAACTCTCCACCTACAATTACGATATCTTATATCGGCCCAGGAAGCTCAATGAGCCACCTGACGCTCTGTCCCGAGGAACATGCGCCAGTGCACAGGTGGACCGGTTACAGGCTCTCCACAACGACCTCTGCCACCGGGGGCCACCAGGTTTTTCCAGTTTATAAGAGCCCGAAACCTGCCCTACTCAGTTGAGGATGTCAGGTCCGTAACTCGGAACTGCCAGGTCTGCGCGGAATGCAAGCCGCACTTCTACCGGCCAGACAGGGCACATCTCATAAAAGCCACCCACCCCTTTGAACGCCTCAGCAAAGGCCCCCTCCCCTCATCTGATCGCAACATATACTTCCTCAACGTCATTGACGAGTACTCACATTTCCCCTTTGCAATTCCCTGCCCAGATATGTCCTCGGCCACAGTCATTAGGGCCCTGCGCGGCCTCTTCACTCTGTTTGGTTACCTCAGCTATATCCATAGCGACCGGGGATCCTCCTTCATGGGTGAGGAACTGCGACAGTACCTGCTCTCCAAAGGCATAGCCTCAAGTAGGACTACCAGTTACAACCCCCGGGGTAACGGACAGGTGGAGAGAGAGAATGCCACTGTCTGGAAGACCGTTTTACTATCACTACGGTCTAAAGGCCTTCCAGTCACCCGCTGGCAAGAGGTCCTACCGGAGGCACTACACTCCATTAGGTCCCTCCTTTGCACAGCAACCAATGCCACCCCCCATGAACGGATGTTCGTGTTCCCCAGGAAGTCTTCCTCAGGGACTTCACTACCATCATGGCTGGCATACCCGGGCCCTGTCCTGCTTCGGAAGCATGCCAGGACCCGTAAGTCTGACCCCCTGGTCGAGAGGGTACAACTCCTCCACGCCAACTCCCAGTACGCCTACATGCAGTACCCCGACGGGGGGGAGGATACAGTATCTATCTGTGACCTAGCGCCCGCGAGTGACTCAGGGACCCCTATAGCCCCCAACCCATCACCCCCAACCCTCGACTTTGTCCCTACCATGTCAGAATCACTACTCACTCCTCTCGCCCCTGTGTACAGCTCGCCTAAGCCCCAGGAGTCGTCACCACGCACCCGATGGGCGGATGAAAACACGGATGACAGCTACGTTCCGGCGCCCGAAACGACACCGCGACCTGAAAGCACGTTGGAACCGGTACTACGGAGATCGCAGCGGAAGAGCGGGCCTCCGGATAGACTCAATCTGTAAATATTGTAAATATTGTTCACTCTGCCTCACCCCCCACGGACTCTTTTTTTAAACAGGGGGTGAATGTGGTAAACCACTGTTATATGTTATCTGTAGTGGTTAACTACCGTAGTTAGTATTTCTCAGTACCTGTATATGTGGCACATCCCTGTCGGTTCTGCCCAAGTCTCCTCCCCCCTGGTCTGGGTATAAAGGCGGTGGCTCCTCCACCTTGCTCTCAGTTCAGACCAGATCACCGACAGGGATGGCTCCAAGTTCTTGCTAATAAAAGCCTATTTGTCTTGCTCACAACTAGTCTCGGCTCGATTGATAGTGCATCACCGGTAATTGGCCTGGTTGGATTTGTCCCACTTATTAACTGATGTTAACTTATTAACTTATGTTGAATATGGGTTTGAAAGTGTTGGGTGGTTACTTAAGATAGTATTCAGTATTTACTTTGTTTGATCCTTTTATGGTAAAAAATTCTCGTTTTAAATCATTACAGATTTTTTATTTTATAAACAGATTTTTCATTGGTCATGAATTGAAGGGTTTTAGAAAACAGGGAGGAAAGTGGAGTTGAGGCTGAGATGCGATCAGCTCGAAGGGTTGAATTGCCTACTCCTGCTCCTAGTTCTTATGCTCTTATGAAATCTTCTGGCTTCATTCTTTCAGTAAACAATTGCGATTTTCGATTTCTTCTTTAAGAAAGGTTACTTGTCTTGTTCATCGTAACAGTTATATGACTCCCTTTCCTTTATCAATGTCCCTTATTCATCCTTAGCTTTTTTTTGCAGGATAAGCACAAAGGTAAAAGTAGTGGTTCATTTTTCAATGAAGCAACCTTTCTTTAAATGACTCATTGGTGGTGATACGGCCAAGCTTTCAAATCTCAAGTGCCAGAAAAACAAGCTGTATACAGACAAAGAGTCATGAATTTTAAACATAGCATGTTAATACACTCCTTAATAATCTCCTTTAACTCCAGGCATATACCATGGAACAAAGGAGATATTCAAAGACTGGACACAGAGCAGAGAAGAGCCAAAAGACTGATTGATCCCTTCTGTCAAAGATTTCAATTATGAAGTCTGGAAGAATTTTCACCTTTTAGTCATATAAGAGGTGAATTTGTAATGATAGTCAAGGAAGTTGAGATCTTATCCAGAATATTACTTTAATAGGGACATAAGTTCAAACTAATAAAATGTAGAGAAAATAAGAACACAAGAAATAGGAGCAGAGGTGGGTCACCTGGTCCCGTAAACCTGCTAGTCTGATTGTGGCCTTAACTCTTGCCTGCCCTCCATAACCCTCGACTCCCTTGTAGATCAAATCAGTCTTTAATATATTAATGACCCAGCCTCCACTGCTCTCTGGCATAAAGCGCTCCAAAGATTAGCGACTCAGAAAAATAGGTGCAGGAGTAGGCCCTTCGAGCCTGCACCACCAATCAATATGATCACGGTTGATCACGCACTTTCAGTATCCCACTTCCGCCTTCTCTCCATACCCCTTGATCCCTTTAGCCACAAGGGCCACGTCCAGTTCCCTCTTGAACATGTCTAACGAACTGGACCCAACAGCTTTCTGTGGTAGAGAATTCCACAGGTTTGCAACTCTCTGAATGAAGAAGTTCTTCCCCATCTAAGTCCTGAATGGCTTACCCCCTATTCTTAGACTGTGACCCCTGTTTCTGCATATCTCCAACATTTGGAACATTCTTCCCGCATCTAGCCTGTCCTGTCCCATCAGGATTTTATATGTTTCTATGAGATCCCCTCTCATTCTTCTAAATTCCAGTGAGTACAAGCCCCGTCGATCCAGTATCTCTTCATATGTCAGTCCTGCCATTCCAGGAATCAGTCTGGTGAACTTTTGCTGGAATCCCTCAATAACAAGAATGTCCTTCCTCAGACTAGGAGACCAAAACCGCACACAATACTCAAGGTGTGGCCTCACTAAGGCCCTGTATAACTGCAGTAAGACATCCTTACTCCTATACTCAAATCCTCTTGCTATGAAGGCCAGGTTGCCTTCTCTTAGAGATGATGTTTCCTCTTCATCTCCACGTTAAATGGGAGGTCCTTAATTTTTAAACTGTGCCCCAGAGTTCCAGATTCCCCCTCAAAGGGAGACAATCTCTCATTATCTGCCCTGTCGAGGCCCCTCAGAATCTTACATGTTTCAACAAATAGAATCATTGAATCATAGGGTGCAGAGTTCTCCCCTTACCCCCTCCCTGAGCACAAACCCTGCAGAGTTCTCCCTGATCACAAACCCTGCAGATTCTCCCCTTACCCCCTCCCTGATCACAAACCCTGCAGAGTTCTCCTCTTTATCCACAACATATGTTACTTCTTCAAAGAAGTTGGTAGACTTTCTCGCTGTTTTTTTCAATAAGGTAAGGATCCTGATTTTTCGGTACTCCGTGCAAAATATCGCGCCAGGAAAGTGGGGAGGAGCCTGAGCTCGCCGGTGAAGCCGCTGGGCTCCTGGGGGCAGGGCGCGATTGTGCAGGCACCCCGATCTTCCAGTATGCCGGGAGATCTCCTGCCCCATCCCCCACTGACATGGCCCGCCCACACCTTCCCCTCCCCATGAACATGCCCCCCCCACCCCCGGACATGGCTCCCCGCCCCACGGACATCAGGCCATCTACCCCCTAGTCTATCGTGAATCCTGCACTATTCCCTCTTCACACCCTCCCCAATAATCACCCCTGCAGAGTTCCCCTCTCCCCACTCCCCAGTTGTGAACGCTGCAGAGTTCCCCCTTCCCGATCAGGGACCCTACAGAGTTTCCCCCTTCTCTTTATCCACAGCAAATGTTACTTCTTCAGAGAAGTTACATATATTGGTTTTCATAAAACCATGTTGACTCTGTCCAATTACTTTGAATTTTTCCAAGTGTCCTGCTATATAGCCTTTAATAATCGCTTCTAAAATTTCCCTATGGGCTCGTCAGCATGTTTAATCCCTGCATAAAAATAACATCAATCATCAACATACCTCCGCTTCAATCCTTTTCACTCACCCAACTTTGAGGGCAGGCAATGGCCTAGTGGTATTATCGTTCGAACATCAATCCAGAAACCCAGATAATGTTCTGGGCACCTGGGGTTGAATCCTGCCACGGCAAATGGTGGAATTTGAATTCAATAAAAAATATCTGGAATTATGAGTCTACTGATGACCATGAAACCATTGTCGATTGTCAGAAAAACCCATCTGGTTCACTAATGTCCTTTAGGGAAGGAAATCTGCCGCCCTTAACTGGTCTGGCCTACGTGTGACTCTAAAGCCACAGCAATATGGTTGTGGTTGACTCTCAACTACCCTCTGAATTGGCCTAGAAAGCCACTCAGTTGTAACAATCGCTACAAAGTCTCAACAAAGAAATGAAATCGGACAGACCACCTGGCACCGACCTAGGCACCAACGGCAAAACAAGCAGCCCTGTCGACCCTGCAAAGTCCTCCTTACTAACATCTAGGGGCTAGTGCCAAAATTGGGAGAGTTGTCTCACAGACTAGTCAAGCAACAGCCTGACATAGTCATTCTCATGGAATCATACCTTACAGATAACACCCCAGACACCACCATTGCCATCCCTGGATATGTCCAATCTCATCGGCAGGACAGACCCAGCAGAGGTGGCGGCACAGTGGTATACAGTCGGGAGGGAGTTGCCCTGGGAGTCCTTAACATCGACTTCGGACCCCATGAAGTCTCATGGCTTCAGGTTAAACATGGGCAAGGAAATATCTTACTGGTTACCACATACTATCCTCCTTCGGCTGATGAATCAGTATTCCTCCATGTTGAACAACACTTGGAGGAAGCACTGAGGGTGGCAAGGGCGTAAAATGTACTCTGGATGGGGATTTCAATGTCCACCATCAAGAGTGGCTCAGTAGCAGCACTACTGATCGAGCATGTCGGGTCTTAAAGGATGTAACTGCTAGACTGGGTCTGCAGCAGGTGGTGAAGGAACCAACAAGAGGAAATAACATACCAGACCTCATCCTTACCAATCTGCCGCCTGCAGATGCATCTGTCCATGACAGTATTGGTGAGAGTGACCACCGCACAGTCCTTGTGGAGACGAAGTCCTGCCTTCACATTGAGAATAACCTCCATCGTGTTGTGTGGCACTATCACCATGCTAAATGGGACAGACTTTGAACTGATCTAGCAACTCAAGACTGGGCATCTATGAGGCACTGTGGGCCATCAACAGCAGTGGAATTGTACTCCAGAACAATCAGCAACCTCATGGCCCGGCATATCCCCCACTCAACCCTGGTTCAATGGACAGTGTAGGAGGGCATGCCAGGAGCAGCATCAGGCATACCTAAAAATGAGGTGTCAACCTGGTGAACATAAGAACATAAGAACATAAGAAATAGGAGCAGGAGTAGGCCATCTAGCCCCTCGAGCCTGCCCCGCCATTCAATAAGATCATGGCTGATCTGACGTGGATCAGTACCACTTACCCGCCTGATCCCCATAACCCTTAATTCCCTTACCGATCAGGAATCCATCCATCCGCGCTTTAAACATATTCAGCGAGGTAGCCTCCACCACCTCAGTGGGCAGAGAATTCCAGAGATTCACCACCCTCTGGGAGAAGAAGTTCCTCCTCAACTCTGTCTTAAACCGACCCCCCTTTATTTTGAGGCTGTGTCCTCTAGTTTTAACTTCCTTACTAAGTGGAAAGAATCTCTCCGCCTCCACCCTATCCAGCCCCCGCATTATCTTATAAGTCTCCATAAGATCCCCCCTCATCCTTCTAAACTCCAACGAGTACAAACCCAATCTCCTCAGCCTCTCCTCATAATCCAAACCCCTCATCTCCGGTATCAACCTGGTGAACCTTCTCTGCACTCCCTCCAATGCCAATATATCCTTCCTCATATAAGGGGACCAATACTGCACACAGTATTCCAGCTGCGGCCTCACCAATGCCCTGTACAGGTGCATCAAGACATCCCTGCTTTTATATTCTATCCCCTTCGCAATATAGGCCAACATCCCATTTGCCTTCTTGATCACCTGTTGTACCTGCAGACTGGGCTTTTGCGTCTCATGCACAAGGACCCCCAGGTCCCTTTGCACGGTAGCATGTATTAATTTGTTTCCATTGAGATAGTAATCCCATTTGTTATTATTTCCTCCAAAGTGTATAACCTCGCATTTCTCAACGTTATACTCCATTTGCCATATCCTCGCCCACTCACTCAGCCTGTCCAAATCTCTCTGCAGATCTTCTCCGTCCTCCACACGATTCACTTTTCCACTTATCTTTGTGTCGTCTGCAAACTTCGTTACCCTACACTCCGTCCCCTCCTCCAGATCATCTATATAAATGGTAAACAGTTGCGGCCCGAGTACCGATCCCTGCGGCACGCCACTAGTTACCTTCCTCCAACCGGAAAAACACCCATTTATTCTGACTCTTTGCTTCCTGTCGGATAGCCAGTCCCCAATCCACTTTAACACACTACCCCCAACTCCGTGTGCCCTAATCTTCTTCAGCAGCCTTTTATGGGGCACCTTATCAAACGCCTTTTGGAAATCCAAAAACACCGCATCCACCGGTTCTCCTCCATCAACCGCCCTAGTCACATCTTCATAAAAATCCAACATGTTCGTCAAGCACGACTTTCCCCTCATGAATCCATGCTGCGTCTGATTGATCGAACCATTTCTATCCAGATGCCCTGCTATCTCCTCTTTAATAATGGATTCCAGCATTTTCCCTACTACAGACGTTAAGCTGACCGGCCTATAGTTACCCGCCTTTTGTCTCCTTCCTTTTTTAAACAGCGGCGTAACATTAGCCGTTTTCCAATCAACCGGCACTACCCCAGAATGCAACGAGTTTTGATAAATAATCACTAACGCATCCACTATTACCTCTGACATTTCTTTCAATACCCTGGGATGCATTCCATCCGGACCCGGGGACTTGTCCACCTTCAGTCCCATTAGTCTACCCAGCACTGCCTCTCTGGTAACATTAATTGTATTAAGTATTTCTCCTGCTGCCAACCCTCTATCGTTAATACTTGGCAAACTATTTGTGTCCTCCACCGTGAAGACCGACACAAAAAACTTATTTAAAGACTCAGCCAGATCCTCATTTCCCACTATTAACTCCCCCCTCTCGTCCTCCAAGGGTCCAACATTCACTCTAGCCACTCTATTCCTTTTTATATATTTATAAAAACTTTTACTATCATTTTTTATATTAATTGCTAGCCTAGCTTCATAGTCTATCCTTCCTTTCTTTATCGCTTTCTTAGTCTCTCTTTGTTGTTTCTTAAATTTTTCCCAATCACTTGTTTCTCCACTATTTTTGGCCACTCTGTACGCAGCTGTTTTTATTTTAATACTCTCCTTTATTTCCTTCGTTATCCACGGCTGGTTCTCCCTTTTCTTACAATCCTTGTTTTTTGCTGGAATATATTTTTGCTGAGAACTGAAAAGGATCTCCTTAAAAATCCTCCACTGTTCCTCAGCTATCCTACCTGCCAGCCTGCTCTCCCAGTCTACCTTAGCCAATTCATCCCTTATCCTATCATATTTCCCTCTGTTCAAACAGAGGACACTGGTTTGAGACCAAACTTTCTCCTCTTCCATCTGAATCAGAAATTCGACCATATTGTGGTCACTAGACCCAAGAGGGTCCTTCACAATAAGATCCTTAATTCTACCTACCTCGTTACACAATACCAGATCCAAAATAGCTCGTTCCCTCGTCGGTTCCGTAACATGCTGTTCAAGGAAACTATCCCGACAGCATTCTAAGAACTCTTCCTCCATTCCACCCTTACCGACTTGAGTCTGCCAGTCAATGTGCATGTTGAAGTCCCCCATGATTATTGCCGTTCCGTTTTTACACGCATCCCTTATCTGCTTGTTTATAGCCCTCCCTACCTCAACATTATTATTTGGGGGCCTATATACCACACCTACTAGTGTCTTTCTCCCTCTACTATTCCTCATCTCTACCCATAATGATTCCACGTTTTGTTCCTCAGAGCCTATGTCATCCCTCAGTACTACCCTGATATTATATCTTATTAATAGCGCGACCCCACCACCTTTTCCTTCCTGTCTATTCTTCCTAAACGCCTGATACCCCTGGATATTCATCTCCCAGTCCTGGTCACCTTTCAGCCACGTTTCTGTAATGGCCACTAGATCGTACCCACTTGTGCTGATTTGCACCATCAACTCATTCACCTTGTTCCGAATGCTTCGTGCATTCAGGCAAAGTGTCCTTATTCCAGCTTTTATCTGGACCTGCTTTGATGAGTCGCGAACACCCTCTCCCTCTACTCCCTTATCTAAATTACCGCCTTCATTCACTTCATGAAGCTACCAAACAGGACTACTTGCATGCCAAACGGCAAAAACAGCAAGTGATAGACAGAGCTAAGCGATCCCACAACCAACAGATGCAGTCTTTCCACATCCACTCGAGAATAGTGGTGGACAATTAAACAACTCATTGGAGGAGGAGGCTCCACAAATATCTCCATCCTCAATGATGGAGGAGCCCAGCACATCAGTGCCAAAGATAAGGTTGAAGCATTTGCAGCAATCTTCAGCCAGAAGTGCCGAGTGGATGATCCATCTTGGCCTCTTCCAGCGGTCCCCAGCATCTCAGATGCCAATCTCCAGCCAATTCAATTCACTCCACGTGATATCAAGAAACGGTTGGAGGCACTGGATACTGCAATGATAACGGGCCCTGATAACATTCCGGCAATAGTACTGAAGACTTGTGCTCCAGAACTTGCCGTTCCCCTAGCCAAACACTTCCAGTCCAGTTATAACACTGGCATCTACCCAACCATATGAAAAATTGCCCAGGTATGTCCTGTACACAAAAAGCAGGACAAATCCAACCCAGCCAATTACCGCCCAATCAATCTACTCTTGATCATCAGTAAAGTGATGTAAGGGGTCGTCAACAATGCTATCAAGCAGCACGTGCTCAGCAATAACCTGCTCAGTGACGCCCAGTTTGGGTTTCGCCAGGGTCACTCAGTTCCTGACCTCATTACAGCCTTGGTTCAAACATGGACAAAAGAGCTAAATTCCAGAGGTGAGGTGAGAGTGACAGCCCTCGACATCAAGGCCACATTCGACCGAATGTGGCATCAGGGAGCCCTAGCAAAACTGGAATCAATGGGTATCAGGAGGCAAACTCTCTGCTGGTTGGAGTCATACCTGGTACATAGGAAGGTGGCTGTGGTTGTGGAGGGCCAGTCATCTCAGCTCCAGGACATCACTGCAGGAGTCCCTCAGGGTCGTGTTCTAGGCCCAACAATCTTCAGCTGTTTCATCAATGACCTTCCCTCCATCATAAGGTCAGAAGTGGGGATGTCCGCCGATGTTTGCACAATGTTCAGCACCATTTGCGACTCCTCAGATACTGAAGCAGTCCATGTTCAAATGCACAAGATCTGGACAATATCCAGGCTTGGGCTGACAAGTGGCAAGTAACATTTGTGCCACACAAATGCCAGGCAATGACCATCACCAATAAGGGACACTTTAACCACTGCTCCTTGACATTCAATGGTGTAACCATCACTGAATCTCCCACTGTCAACATCCTTGAGGTTATCATTGATCAGAAACTCAACTGGACTCACCACATAAGAACATAAGAATTAGGAGCAGGAGTAGGCCATCTGGCCCCTCGAGCCTGCTCCGCCATTCAATAAGATCATGGCTGATCTTTTCGTGGACTCAGCTCCACTCACCTGCCCGCTCACAATAACCCTTAATTCATTTACTGTTCAAAAATTTATCTATCCTTGCCTTAAAAACATTCAATGAGGAAGCCTCAACTGCTTCACTAGACAGGGAATTCCACAGATTCACAACCTTTTGTGTGAAGAAGTTCCTCCTCAACTCAGCCCTAAATCTGCTTCCCCTTAGTTTGAGGCCATTCCCCCCAAGTTCGAGTTTCACCTGCCAGTGGAAACAACTTCCCTGCTTCTATCTTATCTATTTCCTTCATAATCTTATATATTTCTATAAGATCTCCCCTCATTCTTCTGAATTCCTTTGACTATAGCTCAAGTCTACTCACTCTCTCCTCATAAGCCAACCCTCTCAACTCTGGAATCAACCTAGTGAATCTCCTCTGCACCCCTTCCAGTGCCAGTAAATCCTTTCTCAAGTAAGGAGACCAAAACTGCACACAGTACTCCAGGTGTGGCCTCACCAGCACCTTATACAGCTGCAACATAACCTCGCTGTTTTTAAACTCCAACCCTCTAGCAATGAAGGACAAAATTACATTTGCCTTCTTAATTACCTGCTGCATCTGCAAACCAACTTCTTATGATTCTTGCACAAGGACACCCAGGTCATTCTGCACAGCAGCATGCTGCAAATTTTTACCATTTAAATAATAGTCCATTTTGCTGTTATTCCTACCAAAATGGATGACCTCACATTTACCAACATTGTACTCTATCGCCCACTCACTTAGACTATCTATATCCCTTTGCAGGCTTTCAGTATCCTCTGCACACTTTGCTCTGCCACTCATCTTATTTTGACGCACTACACTTGGTTCCCAACTCCAAATCATCTATGTAAATTGTAAACAATTGCAGTCCCAACACTGATCCCTGAGGCACACCACTAGTCACTGATAGCCAACCAGAAAAACAGCCATTTACCCCACTCTTTGCTTTTTGTTAGTTAACCAATCCTCTATCCATGCTAATACATTACCCATAACACCGTGCACCTTTATCTTATGTAGCACCTTGTCAAATACTTTCTGGAAATCCAGATACACCACATCCACAGGTTCCCCAATGTTCACTGCACATGTAATGTTCTCAAAGAATTCCACCAAATTAGTCTAATATGACCTTTCCTTCATGAACACATGCTGCGTCTTACCAATGGGACAATTTATATCCAGATGTCTCGCTATTTCTTCCTTGATGATAGATTCAAGCATTTTCCCTACTACAGAAGTTAAGCTAACCGGCCTATAGTTACCTGCCTTTTGTCTATCTCCTTTTTTTAAACAGTGGCTTCACATCTGCTGTTTTCCAATCTGCGGGAACCACCCCAGAGTCCAGCGAAATTTGGTAAATTACCATTAGTGCATTTGCTATTTTTCCCGCCATCTCTTTTAGTACCCTGGGATGCATTCCATCTGGACCAAGAAACGTCTACCTTTAGCCCCATTAGCTTGTCCAACACTACCTCTTTCGTGATAATGATAGTTTTTAGGTCCTCACCTGCCATAGCCTTCCTGTCATCAATTTTTGACATGTTAGAACCATAGATAGAACCATAGAAAATTACAGCTCAGAAACAGGCCTTTTGGCCCTTCTTGTCTGTGCCGAACCATTTTATGTTTAGTCCCACTGACCTGCACTTGGACCATATCCCTCCACACCCCTCTCATCCATGAACCCGTCCAAGTTTTTCTTAAATGTTAAAAGTGACCCCGCATTTACCACTTTATCCGGCAGCTCATTCCACACTCCCACCACTCTCTGCGTGAAGAAGCCCCCCCCTAATATTCCCTTTAAACTTTTCTCCTTTCACCCTTAACCCATGCCCTCTGGTTTTTTTCTCCCCTAGCCTCAGCGGAAAAAGCCTGCTTGCATTCACTCTATCTATACCCATCAAAATCTTATACACCTCTATCAAATCTCCCCTCAATCTTCTACGTTCCAGGGAATAAAGTCCCAACCTATTCAATCTCTCTCTGTAACTCAGCTTCTCAAGTCCCGGCAACATCCTTGTGAACCTTCTCTGCACTCTTTCAATCTTATTTACATCCTTCCTGTAACTAGGTGACCAAAACTGTACACAATACTCCAAATTCGGCCTCACCAATGCCTTATATAACCTTACCATAACACTCCAACTTTTATACTCGATACTCCGATTTATAAAGGCCAATGTACCAAAGGCACTCTTTACGACCCTATCCACCTGTGACGTCACTTTTAGGGAATTCTGTACCTGTATTCCCAGATCCCTCTGTTCAACTGCACTCTTCAGAGTCCTACCATTTACCCTGTACGTTCTTCTTTGGTTTGTCCTTCCAAAGTGCAATATCTCACACTTGTCTGCATTAAATTCCATTTGCCATTTTTCAGCCCATTTTTCTAGTTGGTCCAAATCCCTCTGCAAGCTTTGAAAACTTTCCTCACTGTCCACTACACCTCCAATCTTTGTATCATCAGCAAACTTGCTGATCCAATTTACCACATTATCATCCAGATCATTGATATAGATGACAAACAACAATGGACCCAACACCGATCCCTGCGGCACACCACTAGTCACAGGCCTCCACTCAGAGAAGCAATCCTCCACAACCACTCTCTGGCTTCTTCCATTGAGCAAGTGTCTTATCCAATTTACTACCTCCCCATGTATACCTAGCGACTGAACCTTCCTAACTAACCTCCCATGAAGGACCTGTTATTTGTGTCTTCCACTGTGAAGACCGACACAAAATACCTGTTCAATGCCTCAGCCATTTTCTCATTTCCAGTTATTATATCCCCTTTCTCATCCTCTAAATGACCAATGTTTACTTTAGCCACTCTTTTTCGTTTTATATATTTGTGGAAACATAAACACAGTGGCTACAAGAGCAGGTCAAAAGCTACAAATACTGTGGCGAGGAACTCACCTCCTGAATCCCCAAAGCCTATCCACCACCTACAAGGCACAAGTCAGGAATGTGATGGAATACTCCCCACTTGCCTGGATGGGTGCAGCTCCAACAACACTCAAGAAGCTTGATCGCATCCAGGACAAACCAGCCCACTTGATGGGCACCACATCTACAAACATTCAATCCCTCCACCACCGACACTCAGTAGCAGCAGTGTGTACTATCTACAAGATGCACTGCAGCAATTCACGAAAGATCCTTAGACAGCACCTTCCAAACCCACAACCACTTCCATCTAGAAGGACAAGTGCAGCAGATACATGGGAACACCACCACCTGCAAGTTCCCCTCCAAGCCACTCACCATCCTGACTTGGAAATATATCGCCATTCCTTTGTGGTCGTTGGGTCAAAATCCTGGAATTCCCTCCCTAATGGCATTGTGTGTCAACCCACAGAACATGGACTGCAGCGATTCAAGAAGGCAGCTCACCACCACCTTCTCAAGGGCAACCAGGGATGGGCAATAAATGCTGGCCAGCCAGCGACACACATGTCCCATGAATGAATTAAAAAAAACTTTAAAACCTTCCAGTACTACCATGCCATGATCAATCATCTCATCCACCCTGCAGCCCCCACTCTCATATAAACAAGCTCAGAGAACCTTAAACATATCGGACAAATGGAATGGTCGAGGCTCCTGCACTCTTGCCCTTGGGTCCCTTGCCTGCTCCACTCACAGTCACACGTTCTAGTCTCTGACCATTGACCAAATCAGAAGTCCCTATCCTCTGGGGTATGACTGCCTCCTGGTAGAAAGCATCCAGGTAAGGTTCTCCCTCCCTGATGTGTTGCAATATCTGCAGCTTGGCCTCCATCTTAGTTGAAGCCCTTCGAGCCACAAACATTCATTGAGAATCACACTGGCATTCAGGAGCTCCCACAACTTTACAATAAGTTTGGGATTTGGCCACAAATTCCAAGAACCCATAGTCGCAATCAACAATAAACCTCTCAACTCAGTTCAGACATTCTGCTGCCTTACGATTATACTCTCGAACAATACCATGTTAGGCGGTGAAATTGCCCATCGCCTGGCAAAAGCAAATCCAGTATTTAGCAGGTCCACCGACAGGGTTTGGAGAGAGCACAGATTTTCTCTCAAAATAAAAATCAAAGTTTACCAGGCAGTGGCTCATCATCACTTGATAGCTGCAAGGCACGAACAATTTCTTCGCATCACATAAAGCAACTAGATGCATTCCACCTTCGCTTGCAAAAGAGCCATCTGCAACATCAAGTAGCAGGACAAAATACCGAACACCAAAGTACTCACAAGATGTCGCACATCTAGAATCGCGAGATTGTTCATCTGAACTCAACTTCACTGAGTCGGTCATGTGATTTGCATGGAGGACTTTGCATCAGTATTCACAAAGGAGAGGGACATGTTGACTGGTAGTGTCTCAGAGAGATGTGTTGACCCATTAGAAAAAATCTCAATTACAAGGGAGGAAGTGTTAGGTTTTTTAGGAAAGATTAAGACAGGGCTGGATGGCATCTATCCTAGACTCCTCAGGGAGGCAAGAGATGAAATTGCTGGGCCTCTAACAGAAATCTTTGTCTCTTCACTGGACACAGGTGAGGTCCCAGAGGATTGGAGGATAGTAAATGTGGTCCCGTTATTTAAGAAGGGTAGCAAGGATAACCCGGGTAATTATAGGCCGGTGAGCTTGACATCCGTGGTAGGGAAATTGTTGGAGAAGATTCTTAGAGATAGGATATATGCGCATTTAGAACTGAATAATCTCATTCGCGATAGACAACATGGTTTTGTACGAGGGAGGACATGCCTCACAAATTTGGTTGAGTTTTTTGAGGAGGTGACAAAAACTATTGACGAGGGAAGGGCTGTGGATGTTGTCTATATGGATTTTAGTAAAGCGTTTGACAAGGTTCCTCATGGAAGGCTGGTGCAAAAGGTTAAATCTCACGGGATAAAAGGTGAGCTAGCTACATGGGTGGAGAACTGGCTTAGCCATAGAAGACAGGGGCTAACAGTGGAGGGGTCTTTTTCCGGTTGGAGGTCTGTGACTAGTGGTGTTCCGCAGGGCTCTGTACTGGGACCTCTGCTGTTTGTGATATATATAAATGATTTGGAGGAAGATGTAGCTGGTGTGATCAGTAAGTTTGCGGATGACACGAAGATGGCTGGACTTGCGGATAGCGAAGAGCATTGTCGGGCAATACAGCAGGATATAGATGGGCTGGAAAATTGGGCGGAGAGGTGGCAGATGGAGTTTAATCTGGATAAATGCGAAGTGATGCATTTTGGAAGAAATAATGTAGGGAGGAGTTATACAATAAATGGCAGAGTCATCAGGAGTATAGAAACACAGAGGGACCTAGGTGTGCAAGTCCACAAATCCTTGAAGGTGGCAACACAGGTGGAGAAGGTGGTGAAGAAGGCATATGGTATGCTTGCCTTTATAGGACGGGGTATAGAGTATAAAAGCTGGAGTCTGATGATGCAGCTGTATAGAACGCTGGTTAGGCCACATTTGGAGTACTGCGTCCAGTTCTGGTCGCCGCACTACCAGAAGGACGTGGAGGCATTGGAGAGAGTGCAGAGAAGGTTTACCAGGATGTTGCCTGGTATGGAGGGTCTTAGCTATGAGGAGAGATTGGGTAAACTGGGGTTGTTCTCCCTGGAAAGACAGAGGATGAGGGGCGACCTAATAGAGGTGTATAAAATTATGAAGGGCATAGATAGGGTGAACAGTGGGAAGCTTTTTCCCAGGTTGGAGGTGACGAACACAAGGGGTCACGGGTTCAAGGTGAGGGGGGCAAGGTTCAATACAGATGTCAGGGGGACGTATTTTACACAGAGGGTGGTGGGGGCCTGGAAGCACTGCCAAGCAAGGTGCTTGAGGCGGACACGCTGGAATCGTTTAAGACTTATCTAGATAGCCACATGGACAGACTGGGAATAGAGGGATACAAATGAATGGTCTAGTTGGGCACATGAGCGGCGCAGGCTTGGAGGGCCGAAGGGCCTGTTCCTGTGCTGTATTGTTCTTTGTTCTTTGTTTGACTCCCGCGTCCCAGAGGTGGCCTTGCATAGCCAGCTGAACACAAGAATCCACACCATAGATGCCCCAAACCCAAATAAGAAGGCATTCTGAAAACCAATCTCAGTGCCTATACGTTGGACCCCACTATATGAGAAACAACAACCCTGGATAGATCCAAATGAAAAAGTCTCTGTCAGGAAGTAATCTCAACGTTTTGAGGAGAACAGTGCCATGCCCCTCCAGAATAAGTGAGCAAAGACAGTGCCTTCACCCACACCTCTAATAGTGACTTCGTAGAACCAGAGAATCCTCACAGTGCAGAAGGAGGCCGTTCGGCCCATTCAGTCTGCACTGATTCTTCGACAGAGCATCCCACATAGGCCCTCCCCTGTAACCCCATGTATTTAGCCCGCTAATCCCCCTAACTCATACATTCTGGGATACTGAGGGGCAATTAAGCATGGCTAATCCACCTAACCTTAATATGTAATATTTGAAATCAGATCTGCAAATCAAGATTTGGGGTTTACCACACATGAGATGACACCAATCTGGGCAGTGAGCAATGTTGAACACTCATCCATTGAAGTGATGGGAGAACCAATCACTGTGTGGTAAACAGATTCAAAGGAATCAATATTTATATTATGTGAGTAAAAATGTCGATGATATTTTTTGTCTGAAGCCAATCTGAAAGGCTTCAGGTTATAAAACTTAGGTTTACAGGCAGGCAAATGTGTGACGATTCTGTTTTCAGCTGTGGGTACAGAAAGGTCTGTGGATTTGGCTTGCATGACATGTTAATGAATAAGGGGAACAGAAATAAAGCTGTTTCCTTCAATTAAAAGCTTATATTTATAAAATGATATAAAGAGAATGACATGGTTTCACCACATGTGGGAAACGGTTAGAGGTGGATCCTGAAGAATAACCTCAAACATGCAATTGGAAGCTAGGGTCCAGTGAGTGATGCATTATGGAAATATGCTTCTGGAAATGGATCTGTACAAAGCATTGGCAGAAAGAGTTGCAAAAGAATGGAAGAGAAACTATTGATTGTTGGTGTGCCTAAGGCATCTGTGAGTTGTTATTTTGTGTAACATTAACTTAAAATAAACCCAAAGCTAATAGAACGGTAAATTCTCTGTCTAAATGTTGATCTATAATAGGCTGGCCTGCCTTCCTGTACACGAGGTATGCTGAATTAGTTAGGTTTACCAAGATATGATTGTATTACAGAAACAAATTGGCTACATATTTCATGAATGACAGAACTACTGGAAACCTGTAGAAGTAGAAGAATTCGAAGCAGCAGGAAATTGCATTAACTGTCAAACTTCATTGCGTTTTGAACTTTAATGATACGTTGTTAGTTAAGTTTTGTTAACCTTAACTGCAAGCTTCACCAAGGGTCACTGGAGGTGTACTTTTCGGCCAGTTAAATGGTCATAGTGCTTGCTTTCTAATTAAAGACCAACCACAATCACAAGTGACGTGGAGTAAGCTGCTCCTGGAATGCGGCTTCATTGTGGCAGTGATTATGGTTACACAGGGATCCTGTGGGCAGGATTTGAAGAAATGTGGCGCCATCATCAGACAAGGAGGTTACAAGATTGGGAAACGGACATATATAAATTTAAAAACAGCCCTTTCCCTAAGTAATTGAAAGAAATTGAATAAACTTACACCAAAATGCCTTACAAAGGGTGTGTAGATTTCCCGCAATTATCATTTTTTGCAGTGTAATGGTGTGATAATGTAGGCTGTTTGTGTGTTGGTTCCTGGATTCAAATCACAGCAATAGTTCATGCTGACCCCTTTTGTATTCTAGGGGTAGTCTTCTACAATTTGAAAGATTGATTGCTTTCAAATTCTTTACTAGCTACTAATTATAAAGAAATACTCAAAAGCAAAGCAAATTTTGGTTTTTTTTAGAAAAAGATTTGTCTCTGCCAAATAAGCCTGCTTTCTGACCATCTTTCTTCAGATTCCTCAAACCAGTTACACACAGCGAGTCCAGGGGGTGACAGCCTAATGGTTATGGATTGGAGCAAACTAGAAGTTGAGTCCCAATTCCTCTGTAAAACTTGTGAAAAGGAATACGAAAATAAAAATCGAATGCCATAAAAAATTATCACAAAAACTGAGATTACGTAAAATATACACTCCAGAACTTTTGACCAACCAATCCATGCCAATGTTTATGCTCCACTCAAGCTTTCTCCCACCTTTCCTCATAACTCTAAATTTCTTTCTCTCTCATATATGTATGTAATGCATACAAAGGTTTCCCACCGAGTAAACATTCTGCATCCCTGCTACCATCAGGTGCTTCTGACAAGTGGCATAAAACAAGGAACTGATTCATCAGTTGAGGAAGGCACTAGGTGGTAATCAGCTGGAGATTTTTTTGCCCACCTATGACCTGATGTTACGAGACTTCATGAGATCTTGAGTCAATGTTAAAGACTTTCAGGTGACTCCATCCTAATTATATCCCACTATATTGCCAAATTCGGTGGGCTGCCCAGTCTGTGGGATAGGACATACCCAGGGATGGTGACGCAGAAACCTGGGACATTGGCTGTAAGGTATGACTTGGTGAGTATGACGATATCAGTCTGTGGGACAGCTCTCCCAATCTTGGCACAAGTCCCTAGATGTCAGTGAGGAGAACTCTGCAGGGTGGATTGGGCAGGGTATGTATTTGTCATTTCCAGTCATAGGTAGGTGGATAATCCAGTTTTGTTCTTATTTGACTTTTCTGCAGGTTTGATACAGTTGAGCTTGCTTTGCTATTTCAAAGACACAAGCACATTACTGTGTTTCTAGAGTCACATGTAGGCCAGACCAGGTAAGGACAATAGATTTACGTCTCAGAAGGTCATGAGAGAACCAGATAGGTTTATAGAACAACCTGGTAGTTTCATGATCATGAGACAAGCTTTTCATACCATATTTATTCCTTAACTGCATTTAAAATTGCTTCTGCTGCCAGGTGCGATTTGAAGTCATATCTTTGGAGTCATAATTTGGGTGACTGTTAAGACCGAGGCCAGAAACTCCAAGGTATTTTATAAAGATAGCCTAGATCCTACCTTTTTTACATTTGAGTTTGACACAGGTGAACCTGATGTATGATTCAAATGACCCACTAGGAAGCTTTTATCAAGCAAAGTATATTTAAGAATACTGTTAAAATATTATAAAAGGATTTAGCATAACTTTTACCAATTACAAATATCAAACATGATATAGTATAAACCTTAACAGCTAGCTAACTATGATATTCCAAGTCAAACAACCGCCACAAACATACACCACTTTCTAGACTTAGCACAAAAAGCAAGTATGCTCACATGATGCTGGATTTTGCAGCTTTTTGACACCTGCTGTAAATTGGTCCTTTGAATGTTGGATAAAAACTCTCAGGTTTCTCAGTCGTGGAACTTTTGGCATGCTTCTGGAGAGAGAGAGACAGAGACACTGCTTTCTGTTTCAAGTCCAAACAACATCTGAGAAAAATGAAACTAAAACATTAATCCAGATTAAAAATCAACATGATGTCCATTATGTTGCATCAGTAACAATTAGAGACACTGGCTGCAGACAAAATGGTGCTGACATAAAATGCTAGGAGCTGCTTGAAACACCTGTAAAGAAACATGATTAAAATACATCTGTTCTGGGACCCTTGCTGTTTGTCATTTTCATAAATGACCTGGATGAGGAAGTGGAGGGATGAGTTGGTAAGTTTGCTGACGACACCAAGGTAGGTGGTGTTGTGGATAGTTTGGAGGGATGTCAGAAGTTGCAGCGAGACATAGATAGAATGCAAGACTGGGCGGAGAAGTGGCAGATGGACTTCAACCCGGATAAGTGTGTAGTGATCCATTTTGGCAGATCCAATGGGATGAAGCAGCAGTATAATATGAAGGGTACCATTCTTAGCAGTGTAGAGGATCAGAAGGACCTTGGGGTCCGGGTCCATAGGACTCTTAAATCGGCCTCGCAGGTGGAGGATGCGGTCAAGAAGGCGTACTAGCCTTCATTAATCGAGGGATTGAGTTTAGGAGTCGGGAGATAATGCTGCAGCTTTATAGGACCCTGGTTAGACCCCACTTGGAGTACTGCGCGCAGTTCTGGTCACCTCATTACAGGAAAGATGTTGAAGCCATTGAAAGGGTGCAGAGGAGATTTACAAGGATGTTGCCTGGATTGGGGGGCATGCCTTATGAGGATAGGTTGAGGGAGCTTGGTCTCTTCTCCCTGGAGAGACAAAGGATGAGAGGTGACCTGATAGAGGTTTACAAGATGTTGAGAGGTCTGGATAGGGTAGACTCTCAGAGGCTATTTCCAAGGGCTGAAATGGTTGCTACGAGAGGACACAGGTTTAAGGTGCTGGGGGGTAGGTACAGAGGAGATGTCAGGGGTAAGTTTTTCACTCAGAGGGTGGTGAGTGAGTGGAATCGGCTGACGTCGGTGGTGGTGGAGGCAAACTCGTTGGGGTCTTTTAAGAGACTTCTGGATGAGTACATGGGATTTAATGGGATTGAGGGCTATAGATAGGCCTAGAGGTAGGGATATGATCAGCGCAACTTGTGGGCCGAAGGGCCTGTTTGTGCTGTGGCTTTCTATGTTCTATGTTCTATGTTCTACATTCCTTAAGGCACAGTGCCATCACAAGTCCTACCACATTTCAATTCTCTTTTTATGACTTATGTGTCTGTAGAATACTTCATGACTTATTTTCATATTACAGTAAAGTAATGGGCGGCATGGTGGCACAGTGATTAGCACTGCTGCCTCACAGCGCAAGGGACCTGGGTTCAATTCCAGGCTTGGGTGACTGTGTGGAGTTTGCACATTCTCACTGTGTCTGCGTGGGTTTCCTCCGGGTGCTCCGGTTTCTTCCCACAGTCCAAAGATGTGTGGGTTAGGTTGATTGGCCATGGTAAATTGCCCCTTAGTGTCAGGGGGGATTAGCAGAGTAAATTCATTGAGTTACGGGGATAGGGTCTGGGTAGGATTGTTGTTGGTGTAGAGTCGATGGGTCGAATGGTCTCGTTCTGCACTGTAAAGATTCTATGATTCATTCGTCAGACAGGCTGTCGCTGGCTGGCCAGCATTTATTGCCCACCCTAGTTGTCCTTGAGAAGGTGGTGGTGAGCTGCCTTCTTTGAATCGCTGCAGTCCATGTTCTGTGGGTTGACCCACAATGCCGTTAGGAAGGGAATTCCAGGATTTTGACCCAGCGACTGTGAAGGACGGTGAGTGGCTTGGAGGGGAACTTGCAGCTGTTGGTGTTCCATTTATCTGCTGCCCTTGTCCTTCTAGATAGAAGTGGTTGTGGGTTTGGAAGGTGCTGTGTAAGGATGTTTGGTGAATTGCTGCAGTGCATCTTGTAGATAGTACACATTGCTGCAACTGAGTATCAGTGGTGGAGGGATTGAATGTTTGTAGATGTGATGTCAATCAAGCGGGCTGCTTTGTTCTGGATGGTGTCAAGCTTCTTGAGTGCTGTTGGAGCTGTACCCATCCAGGCAAGTGGCGAGTATTCCATCACATTCCTGACTTGTGCCTTGTAGATGGTGGATGGGCTTTGGGGAGTCAGGAGGTGAGTTACTTGCCACAGTTTTCCTAGCCTCTGACCTGCTCTTGTAGCCACTGTGTTTACGTGGTGAGTCCAGTTGAGTTTCTGCTCAATGGTAACCCCAAGAATGTTGACAGTGGGAGATTCAGTGATGGTAACACCATTGAATGTCAAGGGGCAGTGGTTAGAGTGTCCCTTATTGGTGATGGTCATTGCCTGGCATTTGTGTGGCGCAAATGTTACTTGGCACTTGTCAGCCTAAGCCTGGATATTGTCCAGATCTTGTTGCACTTGAACATGGACTGCTTCAGTATCTGAGGAGCTGCAAATGGTGCTGATCCTTGTGCAATCATCGGCGAACATCCCCACTTCTGACCTTATGATGGACCTTATGATGTTGTGATTCTAAAGTCCATCTGTTCGCAAATGCCTCTTTCGCAAATTTATTTACCCATGCAAAGGTCTTTATACACCAGTTCACCAGTTTCAACAACACTCAAGAAGCTTAAAACCATCCAAGACAAAGCAGCCAACTTGATTGGCACCCCATCCACAATCACTCCCTCCACCA
Source organism: Mustelus asterias (assembly GCF_964213995.1). Lineage (NCBI taxonomy): Eukaryota > Metazoa > Chordata > Chondrichthyes > Carcharhiniformes > Triakidae > Mustelus > Mustelus asterias. The sequence goes on from NC_135801.1 coordinate 167,188,545, forward strand.
CTGATGAACAGTGGCAGCTGTGTGTACCACCACTGTAGGAACTCACCAAGGTTCCCCAGACAACACCTTCCAAACCCATGACCACAACCATCTAGGACAAGGGCAGAAGACACATGGAAACACCACCACCTGATGGTTCCCCACCAAGTCACTCACCATCCAGTCTTGGAAATATATCACTGTTCCTTCACTGTCACTGGGGCTAAATCCTGGAACTCCCTTCCTAACAGCATTGTGATGTACCTGCATTTAAGGCATCTTGCAGCACATGAAAAAGCAGTTCACCATCACCTTCTCAGGGCAACTGGGAATCAGCAATAAATGCTGGCCTAATCAGTGACGCCCACATCCCATAAATGATTTTTTTAAAAATGAGAGGTGATTAATTAATGATCTCATAGTGAAGGCATCCCTAGGTAGCAATGACCATAATATTATTGAATTTTACATTTAGCTAAAGGGAGAGAGGAGTTAGTCTGAGACTAGTTATTGAAACTTAAATAAGGGCAATTATGAGGGCATGAAAGGTGGGCTGACTAAAGTAAATTGGCAAACGAGGTAAAGGGAAAGGCCAATAGAGATGGTGGCAAACATTTAAGGGAATATTATACACAGAATAGATATATTCTAATGAATAAGAAAATGTCTAAGGGATGGATACACTATCTGTGGTTAACTGCAGAAGTTAAAGATACTACCAAACTTAAATAAAAAGTATATCATTGTGAATAGATGGGGGACGGTCAGAAGTGTTATGGTTCAGCTAAAAAACTCCGAAGTGTTTTATGGAGCCTGCTTGGATCATAAGTTTTGCATTTTGAATTTAGCTAGGATAAGCATGATATGTTACTCTTCAGGTATGATTCAAATGCCCCACTAGGGAGCTATTATCAAACAAAATTTAATTAAGAATATAGAACCATAGAACATTACAGCACAGAAACAGGCCTTTTGGCCCTTCTAGGCTGAGCTGAACCATTTTTCTGCCTAGTCCCACTGACCTGCACCTGGACCATATCCCTCCACACCCCTCTCATCCATGTACCTGTCCAAGTTTTTCTTAAATGTTAAAAGTGAGCCCGCATTCACCACTTCATCTGGCAGCTCATTCCACACTCCCACCACTCTCTGTGTGAAGAAGCCCCCTCTAATATTCCCTTTAAACTTTTCCCCCTTCACCCTTAACCCATGTCCTCCAGTTTTTTTTCTCCCCGAGCCTCAGTGGAAAAAGCCTGCTTGCATTCACTCTACCTGTACCCATCATAATTTTATACACCTCTATCAAATCTCCCCTCATTCTTCTACGCTCCAGGGAATAAAGTCCTAACCTATCCAACCTTTCTCTGTAACTCAGTTTCTCAAGTCCCAGCAACATCCTTGTAAACCTTCTCTGCACTCTTTCAACCTTATTAATATCCTTCCTGTAATTAGGTGACCAAAACTGCACACAATACTCTAAATTCGGCCTCACCAATGTCTTATACAACCTCACTAAAACATTCCAACTGTTATACTCAATACTTTGATTTATAAAGGCCAATGTACCAAAAGCACTCTTTACGACCCTATCTACCTGTGACGCCACTTTTAGGGAATTATGTATCTGTATTCCCAGATCCCTCTGTTCTACTGCACTCTTCAGTGTCCTACCATTTACCTTGTATATATAGTTATGGATATATGTATGGAAAGAAAATTAGCAATAACATTTATAAATTACAAACAAAAATGAAACAACCACAATAAAGTATAACCCTTAACAAAATATTTCTAAGATGTTTCAATCAAACCAAAATCTTCCATAGACAAAACCCTTTAAACAAGTTCAACACAGTAAAGTCTAATGCTCACTTGATACCGGAGTTGAGTCCTTTGGTTGGAGAATTGAAAACTCTCTGTCTTGTAAGTTCTAATAGTCCTCTTGACACACCCAGAACAGTTTGAAGTCAGAACAGCTTCCCTTGGTGGTCAAGCCACCAAGGGCAGATTCTCCCCTTCAGAAGGCTGGACCTTGTTTTCAGATAACAGCAGAATTTCCAAATAAAACAGGGAGAGAGAAACTCTTCTTTTCAGCTTGCTGTCCCTTCTAAAAACTAACCTGCAGCTCAGAACTGAAAACGAAAGAGTTCCTGTCATCTCACCTTCCATACATTGTTTTCCTCCATACAATGAAGGGTCATAAAAACTAATCTCAGAAAGTACCTGAGGCCTCCACTTAAGCCACTTAAGGAACAATAGAAGGATTCTCGTAAACAGCCCGGCAACAATGACATTAGCTAAGGCTGTGAACTACAGAGAACATGAGTTTTTAACAAAAACTCTTAAAGGTACACTAACTTCACAGAAGATTGGACAGAATATATGGAACAGCAAAGGATGACTAAAAGATTAGGAAGGAGGAAAAATTAGAGTACAAGAGAAAGATAGCCAGTGATATAAAAACAGACAGTAAGAGTTTCTATAAATACTTTTAAAATAAACTAGTTATTACAGTGAGCGCTGCTCTTAAAGAAATTGAGTCTGGAGAAATGATAAAGGAATATAAGGAGATGGCAAATGAATTGAACAAGTATTTTTCATCAGTCTTCACTAGAGAGAATACAAGCAAATTCCCAGAAGCAACTATAAACTAGGAAATGGAGGCAATCAGGAAAATTACAGTCACCAGAGAAGTGATACTATGTAAATTGTTGGAGTTGTTGGCTGATAGGTATTCGGATCCTGATGGACTTCATCCTAGGGTCTAAAAAGAAGTGACTAGTGAGATAGTTGGTCCATTTATTTTAGTTTTGCAAAGCACCCAGGATTCAAAGAGTCCCATTAGATTGGAAGATAGCAAATGTAACCCCATTTTTCAAAAAGGGTGGGAGACAGAAAATGGGAAACAATAGGCCATCTGTCACAGGGAAAGTATTAGAAGTTATTATTAAAGAAGTTATCTGAGGGCATTTGGGTAAGTTTAAGGTAATCAGGCAGAGTTGACATAGAATCATAGGATCCCTACAGTGCAGAAGGAGGCCATTTAACCCATCGTGTCTGTACCAACCACAATCCCATCCAGGCTCTATTCTCGTAACCCCACATATTTGCCCTGCTAATCCCCCTGAAACTGAGGTCAATTTAGCATAACCAATCAACCTAACCCACGCATCTTTGGACTGTGGGAGGAAACTGGAGCAAACCCATGCAGACACAGCAAGAATGTGCAAACTCCACACAGACAGTGACCCAAGGCCAGAATTGAACCCGAGTCCCTGGTGCTGTGAGGCAGCAGTGCTAACCACTGTGCCGCCCTTGGTTTTGTGAAAGCAAAATTACGTTTAACCAATCATTGGAGTTCTTTGAAGAATGATGTGGAGATGCCGGCATTGGACTGGGGTGGACACAGTAAGAAGTCTCACAACACCAGGTTAAAGTTCAACAGGTTTATTTGGAATCACGAGCTTTTGGAGCGCTGCACCTTCCTCACTCGCCTGAGGAAGGAGCAGCACTCCAGAAGCTTGTGCCTCCAAATCAACCTGTCGGACTTTAACCTGGTGTTGTGAGACTTCTTACTGTTCTTTGAGGAGGTAACATGTGCTGTGGATAAAGGGGGACTGATGGATGTATTGGGTGGGATTCTCCCAACAAAATTCCAAATTTCAGCAGGATTTTCAAAATGTGCACTGCAGAGTGCACTAGCGTCAATATCATTAAAAATCAGAGTACGGGACCTATTCCCGCTGGAAAGGCTGGCAGCATAGCGCTGAGCGGGCCACTGCGCATGTGCTGATCTGCCAGCGCCAGGATCGGCGCATGCGCAGTAACCTCGCACTGCTAGCTTCCCGATTGCTGGCTTGCTCGATCGCTGGCCAGCCACGCGGCTTCGCATCGCTGGCCATGCGAAGCCCCCCACCACCCAATCGCTGCCCCCCCACCCCCACCGAATGCGTCCTGGCTAGTCTCGAACATCCCCACTGCAACCAGTCCTGACCCCAACCCACCCACCTCGATGGGCAGCCCTGATTGCTGGCCTCCCTCCCTTTGTCACTGTCGAATCCTGAGTGTCAGGGGGACCCCCCACCCCCATTGATCTCATCCCCAGAGGCCCTGCCCACTGTAGACCCACCCCATTAGGCCCCCACCCCCTTGGCACTGCCCAATGTCCAGTGGGCATTGCCAAAGTGCTCCTGTGGGCATCGCCACTTTGCCCCTTGGGCAGTGTTGGGGGCCAGGCTGGCACTGCCAAGCTGGCAATGAGCAGAGGGCACCCCCCTTACCGCCGACCTCCTGTGGGGCCTCTGTGCCCCCCTTCACTCCAACAGGGTCAGGCTGCCAGAACAAGTGGGGAGCTATAGTAGACCCAGCTGGAGTGAAACATGCCTGGCGGGGTGGGTGGAGGGAGACTCTAATGGCCCGGAGATTTCAGTCCCAAGCCCGCTGATGAGATTATTTTTGATTTCATAGTATCATAGAATCATAGAAACCCTACAGTGCAGAAGGAGGCCATTTGGCCCATCGAGTCTGCACCGACCACAATCCCACCCATATCCCTACATATTTACCCGCTAATCCCTCTAACCTACCCATCTCAGAACTCTAAGGGGCAATCTTTATTCTGGCAAATCAACCTAACCCGCACATCTTTGGACTGTGGGAGGAAACCGGAGCACCCGGAGGAAATTTGATTTGATTTGATTTATTATTGTCACATGTATTAACATATAGTGAAAAGTATTGTTTCTTAGAACAAAGAACAAAGAACAGTACAGCACAGGAAACAGGCCCTTCGGCCCTCCAAGCCTGCGCCGCTCCTTGGTCCAACTAGACCAATTGTTTGTATCCCTCCATTCCCAGGCTGCTCCAGGTAACTATCCAGGTAAGTTTTAAACGATGTCAGCGTGCCTGCCTCCACCACCCTACTTGGCAGCGCATTCCAGGCCCCCACCACCCTCTGTGTAAAAAACGTCCCTCTGATATCTGAGTTATACTTCGCCCCTCTCACCTTGAGCGCGTGACCCCTCGTGATCGTCACCTCCGACCTGGGAAAAAGCTTCCCACTGTTCACCCTATCTATATCCTTCATAATCTTGTACACCTCTATTAGATCTCCCCTCATTCTCCGTCTTTCCAGGGAGAACAACCCCAGTTTACCCAATCTCTCCTCATAGCTAAGACCCTCCATACCAGGCAACATCCTGGTAAACCTTCTCTGCACTCTCTCCAATGCCTCCACGTCCTTCTGGTAATGCGGCGACCAGAACTGGATGCAGTACTCCAAATGTGGCCTAACCAGCGTTCTATACAGCTGCATCATCAGACTCCAGCTTTTATACTCTATACCCCGTCCTATAAAGGCAAGCATACCATATGCCTTCTTCACCACCTTCTCCACCTGTGTTGCCACCTTCAAGGATTTGTGGACTTGCACACCTAGGTCCCTCTGTGTTTCTATACTCCTGATGACTCTGCCATTTATTGTATAACTCCTCCCTACATTATTTCTTCCAAAATGCATCACTTCGCATTTATCCGGATTAAACTCCATCTGCCACCTCTCCGTCCAATTTTCCAGCCTATCTATATCCTGCTGTATTGCCCGACAATGCTCTTCGCTATCCGCAAGTCCAGCCATCTTCATGTCATCCGCAAACTTGCTGATTACACCAGTTACACCTTCTTCCAAATCATTTATATATATCACAAATAGCAGAGGCCCCAGTACAGAGCCCTGCGGAACACCACTGGTCACAGACCTCCAGCCGGAAAAAGACCCTTCGACCACTACCCTCTGTCTCCTATGGCCAAGCCAGTTCTCCACCCATCTAGCCACTTCTCCTTGTATCCCATGAGCCTTAACCTTCTTAACCAACCTGCCATGTGGGACTTTGTCAAATGCCTTACTGAAATCCATATAGACGACATCCATGGCCCTTCCTTCATCAACCGTTTTTGTCACTTCCTCAAAAAACTCCACCAAATTTGTAAGGCACGACCTCCCTCTTACAAAACCGTGCTGTCTGTCACTAATGAGATTGTTCCGTTCTAAATGCACATACATCCTGTCTCTAAGAATCCTCTCCAACAACTTCCCTACCACGGACGTCAGGCTCACCGGCCTATAATTTCCTGGGTTATCCCTGCTACCCTTCTTAAACAACGGGACCACATTCGCTATCCTCCAATCCTCAGGGACCTCACCCGTGTCCAAAGAAGCGACAAAGATTTCCGTCAGAGGCCCAGCAATTTCATCTCTCGTCTCCCTGAGCAGTCGAGGATAGATGCCATCAGGCCCTGGGGCTTTGTCAGTTTTAATGTTCCCTAAAAAACCTAACACTTCCTCTCTTGTAATGGAGATTTTCTCTAACGGGTCAACACCTCCCTCCAAGACACTCCCGGTTAACACGCCCCTCTCCTTCGTGAATACCGATGCAAAGTATTCATTTAGGATCTCCCCTATTCCCTTGGGTTCTAAGCATAATTCCCCTCCTTTGTCCCTGAGAGGTCCGATTTTCTCCCTGACAACTCTTTTGTTCCTAACGTATGAATAGAATGCCTTAGGATTCTCCTTAATCCTGCCTGCCAAGAACATCTCGTGACCTCTTTTTGCCCTTCTAGCTCCCCGTTTGAGTTCTTTCCTACTCTCTCTGTATTCCTCCAGAGCTCCATCTGTTTTCTGTTGCCTGGACTTAACGTACACCTCCCTTTTCATTTTAATCAGATCCTCAATTTCCCTGGTTATCCACGGCTCTCGAATCCTACCTTTCCTATCTTTCCTTTTTACAGGCACATGCCTATCCTGCAGCCTTATCAATAGTTCCTTAAAAGACTCCCACATGCCAGACGCGGACTTACCCTCGAACATCCTCTCCCAATCAACATCCACCAATTCCTGCCTAATTCGGCTATAGTTAGCCTTCCCCCAATTTAGCACCCTGCCCATAGGACAGCACTCATCCTTGTCCATTGCTATCCTAAAGTTAACAGAGTTGTGGTCACTATTTGCCACATATTCCCCTACCGAAACTTTGACGACCTGACCGGGCTCATTTCCCAGAACTAGGTCCAGTATAGCCCCCTCTCTAGTCGGGCTATCTACATACTGTTCCAAAGAACCTTCCAGTACGCATTTTACAAATTCCTCCCCGTCCGGACCCCCAGCTCTAAGCACTTTCCAGTCTGTGCCAGGGAAATTAAAGTCCCCCACTACAACAACCCTATTTTTTCTGCATCTATCCAGAATCTCCTGACATATCCTTTCCTCCACTTCCCGTGGGCTGTTGGGTGGTCTGTAGTACACCCCCAGCATAGTGACTGCACCCTTCCTGTTTCTGAGTTCCACCCACAGCGACTCAGTACATGACCCCTCTAAGTTGTCTACCCTCTTGCGTGGTATACAGACATAACATCCTGAAAAGGCAGTGGAAGCAGAGACTTTGAATATTTTTAAGGCTGAGGTGGATAGATTCTTGGTAAGAAAAGGGTTGATAGCCTATTGGGGGTAGGCATGATGGAATTGAGGTCACTAACAGATCAGCCAGGATCTTATTAAATGGCAAAGTAGGTTCCATGTTCTGAATGACCTACTCCTGCTCTTTATTCAGGTATAAAGGGCCCTATTTTACCATTGCATCGCGCCCAAAACGTGATAAAGTCGGGTGTGAGGCCATTAACGTGATCCGCGCCCGCGTCCGCGCAGATGGCCTCTTTACTGAGACCCGGGAATGGCCATGATTCGATTCGCGCCCGTAACGGGCGCAACGGCGATTTAAATGCATTTGCATGCATTTAAATTGAATTAATGAACTGCCCGCCCAACTTTATCAGCATTTCCCCCTTTACCGCCGCGTTCGCCGATCCGGAATCGCGCTGAAATGAACCTGCTGAATAAAAGTCTGAATCGGGCACTCCAGCTGCTGAAGAGGCGAGTTCAGAGCTTCCAACGGCTCTTTGACTCAGATCGGTGGTAGAGGGGGGAGGGAGGTGGGTCACATCATTCTCTTGTTGGGGGGGAAGGGGAGTGAGGCCATAGCATTCTTTGGTGGGGGAGGGGGGGGCGGGGGGGAGCGGGAGTGAGCCAGATCGTTGTCAGCTGGTGGTGGTGGGGGGGAGGGCCAATCGTAGTCTGGTGGGGAGGGGGGGCGGGCGGGAAGCGGGAGTGAGGCCAGATCGTTGTCAGCTGGTGGTGGTGGGGGGGAGGGCTGATCGTTGTCTGGTGGGGAGGGGGGGAGGTGGAGAGGGCCGATCATTGTCTGGTGGGGGGGGGGGGGGCGGGGTTGGGCCAATCATTGCCTGGTTGGGGGGGAGGGCCGCTCGTTGTCTGGTTGTGGCGGGAGGGGAGTGAGGCTAGATCATTCTCTGGTGAGGACGGGGGGAGGGAGGAGGAGGCGGGTCAGATGTTCCTCTTGGGTGGGGGGGAGGGGTAGTGAGGCCAGATCATTCGCTTGGTGGGGGGGGGGGGGGTAGTGAGGCCAGATCATTCTCTGGGGTGGGATGGGGTCGAGTGATGCCAGATCATTCTCTGGGGGGGAGGAGGGCGGGGAGTGAGGCCAGATCATTCTTTGAGGGGGTTGGGGGGACGGAGCGAGGCCAGATCATTCTCTTGGGGGAAGGGAGGAGTGAGGCCAGATCATTCTCTGGGGGCGGGGGGGGGAGGGGGGGGGGGAGGTGGGGGAGTGAGTGAGGCCAGATCATTCTCTGGGGGTGGAGGGGGAGGGGGGTAAGATGTATCTCTGGTAGGGAGCGGGGGGCAGATGGATCTCTGGTGGGGGGGGGGCAGGGGGTCCGCTGCAACTCCACAGCCGATCGGTGGGGGGGAAGGGGGAAGGGGCTCGCGATCGGTCTGGATAGCGGGGGTGGGTGGATAAGGGGGACAGTGATGCCTGTGGGGGCCATCGCTCCCGCTTTTCAGTCCTGGGCTGGTTTATCTGCTTTTTGCGGCCCGGGAGCAATCTGACATGGGTGCGCTTTTTCAAATTTTTTTCTAAATGCGCATGCGCAGTTCAGAGCTCCGATCGTTTCAGGCTTACTAAGCCCCGCCCACAGCACGAATGGGACTCGCAATTTTTTTTTCAGGCTGAGTGCGCCTGAAAGCAGATTTCCAAGTCAGATCTGAATTAAACCCAGATTCAGCACTTAGAATGAAAATGGTAAAATCAGGCCCAAAGAGTTGTGCTCAGAATGCAGGATTTCCCTCATTGGTTTTGGAAGCTCATCATTAGGGTCAAATGGAGGGTTCACTGTATGGCCATCAACACTGGCTGTGATTTTCCTGAATTGACTAATTAGTGGCCAGAGGGCAAGCTTGGATGGTGGGCAGCAGACTGTTGAAACTGGAAGGCCAATAAGAGGTCCTCCAGCATTGAGGCAGCTGAAGGTAAGCGAGAGGGAGGAGGTACCTCAATTGGATAAGCCCCTTCTCCAACTTGTTAAATTTTAAAATACCCTTATCAACTGGGCCACTATATGTAGGGGGAATGGGCATGTTGGGCCGGGAGTGTGAATTTTTGCTCCTGCTGGTCTCCATGCTTGTTGAGTTTATTTATTAATGTCACAAGTAGGCTTACATTAACACTGCAATGAAGTTATTGGGAAAATCCTCAAGTCGCCACACTCCAGCGCCTGCTCAGAGAGAATTTAGCATAGCCAATGCACCTAACTAGCACATCTTTCAGATTGTAGGAGAAAACCAGAGCACCTGGAAGAAACCCACACAGACACAGGGAGAATGTGCAAACTCCACGCAGTGACCCAAGCTGGGAATTGAACCCGGGTCCCTAGCGCTATAAGGCAGCTCTGCTAACCACTGTGCCACCATGCCGCCCATACTCCAAATGAGGTTAAAAATCCTCTCCACTGTATGCAGTTTTGATCATCAAGAAACAAAAGAGTTGGTCAAGAATCTGAGGCAGTGGAGGCAAGAGTATTAAGTCTGATTCCCTGCTTTGAAATGTCATTATTATGAGAAAAAAAGCAAAGGAACAAGCTTTTCTTTTCTCGGAAGGGTTGTCTGACAGGGAATCTTTTAGATCCGTATAAAATTGTTAATGGTATTGAAATATTGCCACAAACTAAACTTGAAGAACCATGAATTCCATGAGAACCGGGGATATGATGTTGATATGATTCCTCTGGGTTAATTAATTAAGGTGGGCCGATTAGCTTCCTAAATCTGTAATAATTTTGCGACAGTGTGAGTTGCTTCTTCACCATCAACCATACGTTGATGGTGAAGACGTCAGGGGCAGTCAGGTAGATATGTATGCTAAAGGAGATGAGAAACTGGCCACAGAGTGCTCTGTTGGAGAGATCTCAAGGCCATATGTGATGACAACGTCATCATTGCAGCTGTAGCGCAGCTTCTTTTGAATCCATGCTCATTAGAGTATCAAAATAGTACACCACCATGTCTCCCCAAGGGTAGTTTATTTTAAAAATGTGGAACTTTGTTGCCTATTTGTCCTTGAAGTTTCTCACAAAAGACTGCTACACATTGAGATCAGCTGTGGAGACTCATATGCCATGGCTCATTGCCCAGTAAATATTAATGCTTTGACCCATGGGTACAGTAATTCAGGTTACAGCATTCATTCAATCCAGAATACGTTTGCTACTATTATCATAAAATAACAGCTTGTTAAAAGTTTTATTAAGATTTGCACTCCTGATCTAGAATTATTGAACAGCAGCTGACACTTCACAGCATGAGAGGCCAAAACAGATGCTAGTTACACAAACTTCACTGACACTATGTTAACAGGAAGTACTGCACTTCCAGTATTCTTCATTGGTAGAATAAGCTATTCAGCAACTGAGGCTTGACAAAGAGTGCTTGTCCATAGTGCCTCAACTAAAACAAGCTGGCACCATAAGTATATCAAGCATAGATAGACTCCCCATTTGACCTCCTGGTTTTAAGGATGTTGAGTGAGGAAATACGTCAATCTCATTATATCATGTGTTTTTGTTTTTCCAAGGCTGTTTTATTTTTATAGATCACTGCTAATATATATTTTCACAACATGAAAAATGTTAGCCCTTTTTCCTTACTAAATTATTTATTTTCTCCCATTGCTGTTATTCTCTCTTTACAGTATTAAAAGTTGGAAATAGTTGGAAATATGTCCTTCCCACCCCTCTCCCTGCACAGCCTGCACACAGGTCGAAGATCACATCAAAAATGTAATTTATTTCTACATTTTCCACCTCTTCAGCCCTCCTAATGCTTTCTAATACTTACAGTTCAGAGGGTTCACCCAGAACCAAATCTTAAGGGTCCTTGATTGACCCATCACAGGAGAGTGTGATACTTGCTGCAGCACATCATCCAAGTGTAATTTTTGGCTCAGCGGTGGCACTCTCACCTCAGAGATGGAAGATCATGTCTTGAAGACATGTCAAAAGAGCTATAATCAACATTCATCCCTCAGCTAACAGCGCTTAGTAAATAATTCCTGCTGATGGTATATAGAAGAATGTAGGCTTGAGTAGAGATAGCAGTAGCAGCAGAAGATAAAAAAAAGAGTGAGAGAGTGGTAGTGGGAGAAGTGATGTGGAGATGCCGGCGTTGGACTGGGGTAAGCACAGTAAGAAGTCTCACAGCACCAGGTTAAAGTCCAACAGGGAGAAGTGCACAGACCTGATTGGAGACAGTAGCAGCAGAGATTAGATAAGAGAGAGAAAGAGAAAGTAAGAGAAGTGCACAGGCCTGATCGCAGACAAGAGGATAAAAGAGGGAATGAGCAAGAAAGACAGAGGGCCCAATTTTACCAAAACTTCGCGCCCGTTTTCGCAGTAAAGTTAGATGTCGGGCCTATACTGCGATCTGCGCCCAATTCCAAGCAGATCGCTTCTTTACCGACACCCGATTCTTACACCATCACTGGACCCGCGCCCGAATCGGGTGGCCCGACGATTTAAATGCATTTGCATGCATTTAAATCGACTTAATGAAACGCACACCCAACTCTACCGCCAAATCCCACTTTACCGTCTTCTGGCCCATTCCGCATCCACGCTTTTAGCGACCTGCAAAATAAAAGTCTGAAGTCGTCGCTGCAGCTTCCGAAGAGCGGGGTCAGAGCCTCCAGCGGCTCTCTGACCCAGGTCATCCTCTGGTTGGGGGTGGGGGGGGTGGGGGGGTGGGAGGAGGTGGGGGGTGGTGGGAGGGGGTGGGGTGGGGGGGTGAGACCCAGATCATCCTCTGGTCGGGGGAGGAGGGGGGGTCCGCTGCCAGTCTGCAGCCGATCGGTGGGGCGGGAGGGGGCAGGGGGGCCGCCGCCACTCTGTGGGCGATCCCTCCTCCCCACCAGAGGAACAAATCCCTTCTGCCGGAGTGGACGTTCGGCCATGCAATCCCACAAAATCTTTAGGATGAAGCAATTCCTCGCTAAGAAGATGAAGCAGAACCGGCCGATTCCACAGTGGATCCGCACGAAAACCGGCTACAAGATTAGTCCAAGAGGAGATACTGGAGAAGGACCAAGCTGGGCCTGTAAAGGGATACACCATCACTGGTACACTACCAGCCACAGCCATCTCTCCCGCTCTCTTGCCCCTGTTTGGTCCAGCTTGGTCCTTCACCAGTGTCTCCTCTTGGACTTGTACTGATCTTGTAGCCAGTTTTCATGCGGATCCACTGTGGAATCAGCCGGTTCTGCTTCATCTTCTTAGCGAGGAATCGCTTCATCCTGAAGGTTTTGTGGGATGGCATGGCCGCACATCCACTCCGGCAGGAGGGATTCGTTCCTCCGGTGGGGAGGAGGGATCGCCCACAGAGTGGCGGCGGACACCCCTGCCCCCTCCCTCCCCACCGATTGGCCACAGACTGGCAGCGGATCCCCCCCCTGACCAGAGGATGATCTGGGTCCCACCCTCCCAGAGGATGATCTGGGTCCCACCCCCCTATTCCCCCCCCCCACCCCCCAGAGGATGACCGTCAGAGAGCCACTCTCTCCGCTTTCTGCTTTTTTTTCTCTCGTGCCCGGGCCGCTGTCAGATTTTTTTTGAACTGCGCATGCGCAGTTCAGAGCTCCGATCGATCCACCAGCACTAAGCCCCGCCCACAGCGCGAATCGGACCGGAGCCGGCAAAACGCATATGGGCGCGCTGGAAAGAGGATTCCAGGCTCGGATCTATTTGACGCCCGAATTCAGCACTTAGACTCAAATTGGTAAAATCAGGCCCAGAGAGTGAAACAAAGAGCAAGAAAGAGAGAGCACAAGGGAGAAGAATGCAGACCTGATTGGAAACAACAGCAGCAACAGTGGAGGATAATAGAGGGACAGAAAGCGAGCTGGAGAAGAGCACAGCCTTGACTGGGGACAACAGTAGCAGCAGTAAAGAGAGTGAAAAAGAGTGAGAAAACAGCACAGACTTGACTGGAGACAGCAGTTGCAGGGTAGGATAAAGCGGGAGAAGTTCACAGACTTGGCAGCAGTGAACCTGGGCACATGCACATTTGAAAGCGAAGGAAGAAAAAAAACCAGTGTGTGACATGACAGGAATGCCGTGAGTTGATTGATGGTGAATATTGTTGTTTTGCTTCCCTTTCTCCAAGTTTGCAAGTTAGTCAAAGGATCTGGGAAATTATAAACTTCATCTTTTTTTAGATAATCAGGGTTTTGTTAAACATTTAAGTGAACTTCCCTATGTTTAATTGACATGAGCAGAAGGGAAATGAGCGGTTGGTGAGTCTTCCTTTTTCAAGTATTAAATTTTATTATCTAATATATGGAGGAATGAGAGGACAGCTCCAATCTCTTGAGTGCACATCCTTTGCCGTGTGGAAGCTTCAGGATACTTCCCATATGCTGGATAACAATATTTATGGGAACGTCATCAACCGCAGAAGCCGAAGCTCCAGGTTTTGGAACTTGTGCAACAGCTGGCATCACAGCAGCCATCCACAAGTTTTGTAGATAGCGCGTTTATAGATGTGATCACCTCTAGCTTAAGCATACTTAGGGAGAGAGGGAATGGGTGACCACAAGGCAGTGAAGAAGAAGCAGACAGGTAGGGCAGTAGTCCCCAGAGTGCACCTCGCTCTCCAGCCAATATTCAGTTCTGAATATGGATGAGAATGGTGGCTCATCTGGGAAGTGCAGCCAGAGCCAAGTCTATGGCACCACTGCTGGCTGGCTCAGCTGGGGAGTGGGGGTGGGGGGGTGGGGGAGGGGGGGGGGGGTGATCAGTTAGTGGTCGTGGTCCTCATAGGTACTAATGACATAGGAAGAAAGAGGGAAGTGATCCTCGAGTCTGAATTTAGACAGCTAATAGGGAAACCAGCAAGGCCACAGTGCAGAGTTGGAGAGGGAGGAGAGTGATCACTCAAAGCTCAAGGGAGAAAAAGTACAGATTCCATTTTGAAGATGTTGCTATTCGGGACTGTAGAGCCACTAGAACATAGAATATAGAACAGTATAGCACAGAACAGGCCCTTCGGCCCACGATGTTGTGCCGAGCTTTATCTGAAACCAAGATCAAGCTATCCCACTCCCTATCATCCTGGTGTGCTCCATGTGCCTATCCAATAACCGCTTAAATGTTCCTAAAGTGTCTGACTCCACTATCACTGCAGGCAGTCCATTCCACACCCCAACCACTCTCTGCGTAAAGAACCTTCCTCTGATATCCTTCCTATATTTCCCACCATGAACCCTATAGTTATGCCCCCTTGTAATAGCCCCCTTGTAATAGCTCCATCCACCCATTAGACACCGATATCGGGGTTTGGGGGAAGTACATAGAGAGACTGCAGTTTTTTTTGCAGCAACCAAAATAACAGTAGAGGAGAAGCAGAAGATGATACTGCCCAGAGTCTGTGGCCCACAGACCTACAATTTATTAAGGTGTTTGACGTCACCTGAAGCTCCAGACACAAAAACCTTCAACCAGTTAGTCAGTTTAGTTAAGGATCATTATAAACCCAGACCTTCCACTCTGCTGTTAGAGAGCTGGAAGAGACGGTCTCTGGCTTCGACGGCAGGTCGAGCACTGTGAGTTCAGGCCTTCGTTGGGAGACATGTTGAGAGATCATTTGGTTTGGGCGATCAAAAACCCCAACACCCAAAAGGACCTACTTGCTGAAACCAAGATTTCACTGAAAAAAGCAGTCGCAATGGCCCAAGCAACTGAGAGTGCAAAGCAAGGCGTGTATGAGCTGCGAGGCATGAAGAATGAGGTCAACCAGTTGTGGCGACGAACGGATGCTGCTAGGAACAGCCCGAGTGAGAGCATAGCGGAGCCTGAGAAGAGTCATTTAGCACCGGGGTCTGAAGCGTTTTTTCAGTGTGGGAGAGACCACTCCCAAGAAACATGATAATGCAAGAATTTTATCTGCTTCAGATGCAAAAAGAAGGGTCACCTGCAAGCTAGGTATACAGCGAAGCAGGCTTTAAAGAACACTCCAAAAAACAAGAAGGAAATGATGAATACAAGCCTTGTGAATTAGCTGGCAGAGGAACCAAGGGAGGGATCCAAGGCTTACACACTCCATCAAGTCCAATTTAGCAAGATACCTCCCATTGAGATTGTTTTAATGGTTAATGACCACATCCTGAAAATGGAGGTCGACACTGGTGCTGCAGCCACTGTCATGGGTGAAAAAACATTTAAACATCTCCAAAAGGGACTGCAACCCTTAAGTCTTAGCCATTCTGAGGCTACAGTGGGGAGACATTAAAATTAGTGGGGACATCCTCCATGCCTGTATTCTTTAGGAACCAGTCAGCTCAACTATCCATCATGGTGATTTAAGACTAGGGCATCATTAAGCCTGTGCAGTTTTCCGAATGGGCCATGCCCATTGTCCCCATCCTGAAACTGGGCCATACCGTGAGAATCTGTAGGGATTATAAACTAAGAGAAACATGGGAGCCCACTGGGTTGTTACCCCATTCTCAGGATAGAGGACATCTGTGCTAAGTTAGCAGGGGGCCTCAAATATACTAAGCTAGACCTAAGTCATGCTTATAAACAACTGGAACTGGAAGAAGACTCCATAATGTTAGTTACAATAAATACCCACAAAAGGTTACATCAGTATACCCAATTGCCATGTGGTGTCTCTTCAGCCTGTGCCATTTTTCAGCACACTATGGAGAGCCTGTTACAAAGAATCTCCAAAGTGGTAGTATACTTGGACGACAGAGGAGACATTATTTTATTCATTTGTGGGACATGGGCATCGCTGGCTGGCCAACATTTATTGCCCAGCACTAATTGCCCTTGAGAAGGTGATGGTGAGCTGCCTTCTTGAATCGTTGCAGTCCATGTGCTGTGGGTTGACCCACAATGCCGTTAGGGTGCGAATTCCAGGATTTTGACCCAGTGACTGCGAAGGAATGGCAATATATTTCCAAGTCAGGATGGTGAATGTCTTGGAGAGGAACTTGCAGGTGGTGGTGTTCCCATTTATCTGCTGCCCTTGTCCTTCTATATGGAAAAGTGGTCATAGGTTTGGAATTATGCTGCCTAAGGACCTTTGGTGAATTGCCACAGTGCATCTTGTAGATACTACTACACATTGCTGTTACAGAACGCAGTCGTGGAGGGAGTGGATGTTTGTGGATGCCATTTAAGCAGACTGCTTTGTCCTGGATGGTGTCAAGCTTCTTGAGTGGCGTTGGAGTTGCACCCATCTAGGCAAGTGGGGAGTATTCCATTAGATCCCTGACTTTGCCTTGTGGATAGGCTTTGGGGAGGTGAGTTACTTGCCGCACTATTCCTAGCCTCTGACCTGCTCTTGTAGCCACTGTGTTTACGTGGTGAGTCCAGTTGAATTTCTGGTCAATAGTAACTCCAAGGATGTTGACAATGGGAGATTCAGCGATTCAGCGATACTGCTTCAGTATCTGAGGAGTCGCGAATGGTGCTGAACATTGGGCAGTTATTGGCGAACATCCCCACTTCTGACTTTATGATAGAGGGGAGGTCAGTGATGAAACAGCTGAAGATTACTGGGCCTAGGACACTACCCTGAAGGTAGTGCTTTCCAAAAAACATGCTTTCAAACATGCTTTGAAAAAAACATCAGCAATGGAAATCAGGAGACATGCAGAAAGAAGAGGCTTTAAAATTGTAGACTTTGCTTGTGCACTTAGACACAAGCAAGCCATTACTAGTCACTTGTAGCACCTCACCATATGGAGTTGGAGCAGTTCTATCCCATAGAATGGGAGATGGTGCGGAGAGACCAACTGTGTTTGCTTTGGGGAGTTTGTCAAATGCTGAGAAAAAGTACTCACAAATCAGCAAAGAAAGCCTAGCTGTCATCTATGATGTGAACAAATTTCACTAGTACATCTAAGGATGACACTTCACCATCGTGTCAGACCATAAGCCGTTGTTTGGGCTTTTCCGGGAAGATAAATCATTGTTATCTATTGCCTTGGCCAGGGTGCAAAGATGGGCCTGGAACACATCTCAAATGCAGATGCATTTAGCTGTCTCCCACTGCCACAGAAAACACCGTCGCCACCTGTTCCACAGGAGATAATATTGGCTCTGCCTTTTTGGACACCCTGCCTTTCTCAGCAGCCCACAATAAGCTGTAGACAGGTAGGGACCTGTCACTGTCGAAGGTCAGGAAAATTATACAGACAGGGTGGCACTTCGACAAGGCAGAGCTGGGACGAGATAACCTGCAAAGATGGTGTGCTATTGTGGGGGGGACCGTGTCATTGTATGACCCCCAGGGCAATGGCCACTATTTACACCATGCCCACTCTGGCAGAATGAAAGCAGACGTTATGCCTGGTAGCCTGGCATTGGCAGAGAAATTGAACAAATGGTTGGACAGTGTGAATGTTGTCAGGAAGAGCAAATGTTACCGCCACCAGCAAACATGCACTTCTGGGGGTGGCCAAACTGTCTGTGGTTGAGGCTTTATGTAGATTTTGCTGGGCCTTTTTTGGGGCACATGTTCCTAGTCCTAGTAGATGCCCATTCTGAACGGCTGGACGTTCAGCTCATGAGATCCACCATAGCCACATCTACTATTGATAAACTGAGGCAGATCTTCGAAATCCATAGTCTTCCTGAAGTGTTGGTATCAGACAATAGGACAGCATTCACGGCTGATGAATTTCTGACTTTCGTCAAGTCTAATTGCATTCGTCATGTCAGGTCAGTCTCCTACCATCCTGCCTCGAATGGGTTGGCAGAGCAAGCTGTGCAGACGTTAAAGGCTTCCATCCTACAACACTCCACCTCATGCCATAACTGGGGTAGTGCCTGCTGAATTGCTAATGGGTCAGCGCCTGCGTACCTGTTTAGACTTAGTATTCCCAAATTTGTTGGGGAGCAAGCCTCTCTGAAAGAATATCATGATTCTCAGAAAGGGGGCAGATCGTTTAACATTGATGAACTTATTTTGGCAAGGGATTTTGGGGGCAGGCCTGCCTGGGTGCCAGGGAGAGTTGTGGAGAAGATGGGGCCAGTCTCATCTGTGGTGGAGGCACAGGGCCATTGAGTAAAGAAGCATGTTGACCACTTACACAAGAGAATAGAGCCAGCTCCAGGAGACATGCATGTGTGCCTGCCTCAAATTTATATATACCGGCCTCTGAATTCAAGATTTCGATGCCCACGATTGGGCCAAGGCAACCTCTGGCTTTGGAGGCTGAGGCAGAAGAAGGGGCCGGCAAGGGCCTAACTCCAGAGGTGGTTAGCATGTCCGCACCATCAATGGATCCTGTGTCATCGGCTGCTTTAATGGGAGATCCTTCATGGGCCACGTGACCGGGCTGGAACCAATGGAGCGCAGGTGACAAACCTGGGCCAATCAGGAGCGAGGGTGGGTATTCCGGGGGCTGGAAGGCTTCAGTTGGAATCAGGGCCTTGTCGGGAGTAGATCGTATAGTTGTGTTGTTAAACCCTTAGTTGTACATAGTTCTTCTCATTTGATGAATCTTTTAATTTATTACCTGGCACATCAAGTCATCCGGAGTTACTACAATGTCCCAGAGGAGTCTAGCACAGTATCCATTTCGCTTGAGCTAAGGAGTAAAAAAGGTGCAAGTACATTACTTGGTGTAGAGAAACCTGCAAGAATTACAGAGTAGTTACAATATATTTAGTTATCTAAATAAACACTGGGATAGTGGTAGTGTAAAGGGCAGGGACGGGTAGGAATTCCTAGCATGAGTTCAGGAAACTTTTCTAGAGCAGTATCTTTCCAGTCCAATGAGAAAGGAGGCATTGCTGTATGCGGTTCTTGGGAGTAAAGTAGGCCAAGTGGATCAAGTGTCAGTAGGGGAACATTTAGGACACAGTGATAATTGTTTTATAATGTTTAGGCTGGCTATGGAAAAGGACAAGGGATAACCCAGACTAAGAATAATTGACTGGGGAAAAGATAACTTCAACGTAGTAAAAATGAATCTGACCCAGATAAATTGGAATCAAAGGTTGGCAGGCAAAACTGTGACTGAATAATGGGCTTCTTTTAAAGATGAAGTGGTTCAAGTACAGTCAAGGTACAGTCATGAAGAGGAAAGATAGGGCAAACAAATCCAGACTTTTCTGGATGACAGAGTAAGATGTCTCACAACACCAGGTTAAAGTCCAACAGGTTTATTTGGTAGCACGAGCTTTCGGAGCACTCTGAAAGCTCGTGCTACCAAATAAACCTGTTAGACTTTAACCTGGTGTTGTGAGACTTCTTACTGTGCCTACCCAGCCCAACGCTGGCATTTACACATTCTGGATGTCAAAAGAGATAGAAATTAAGATGAAGAACATAAGGTGCATTTATGATACTTGTCAGGTGTATAATACAACTGAGAACCAGGCTGAATAGTGAAGATGCAGAGGGGAATGAAAAAGGCAAATAAGAGAAGCAAATAAAGAGTATGAGAAGAGACTGACAACTAACATAAAAGGCAATCCAAAAGTATTCTATGGGAATATAAAAAGTAAAACGGTGGTTAAAGTAGGATTGGGGCTGTTTAGAGATGAAAAGGGCACATAAAGGCGGGGGGGCATAGCTCAAGTATTAAATTACTATGTTGCATCTGTCTTTAACAAGGAAAACAATGCTGCCCAGGTCATGGTGAAAATGGAAGTAGTTCAGACACTTGAAAGAGTTTAAAATTAATAAGGAGAAGGTATTGGATAGGCTGTCTGTATTTAGAGTCGAGAAACGCCATGACAAATGAAATGCAACCAAGCATATCAAAAAATAGAAATTGCTGAGACACTGGCCATGGTTTTTCAATATTTCTTAGACGTGAGGTTGGGGGCGATGCTAGAAAACTGCAAAATAAGACTAGCTTTGTGGTTAAAGAAAAAGGATGGCATGGACAAGTTGGGCCGAAGAGCCTGTTTCCATGCTGTAAACCTCTATGACTCTATAATTGCTAATGTTACACTTGTTCAAAAAAGGGTGTAAAGATAAAAATAGCAATGACAGGCCAGTAGGTTTAATCTTGGTGGTGGGAAAGTTCTTTGAAATGATCATTCAAGATGAAATTAATCATCACATGGACAAATGTGGGTCAATTGAGAAAGCCAGCACAGATTTGTTAAATGAAAATTATGTTTCTCTAACTTACTTGAGTTGCTTGATAAGGTAACAGAGAGGGTTGCTGATGGTAGTGCTCTTGTTGGACTTCCTTAAGGCAGTGAAATACGGCTTCTGAGAAAGAATAGAACTTACGGAATAAAAGGGACAGCAGCAACAGGAATACAAAAAGTGGAAGGAAACTGAGATTAGTGGTTAATGCTTGTTTTTTGGAATGGAGGATTAAAGCCAGCAGCAGTAAAGCCTGTTCCAATTATCCTTTTCCACCCAACCATGGCAAGACAGATCTCTCAATCTGTAGAAGGCTACAGGATAAATCTCTTCGAATAGAGACATCTGCCTCCTGCATCTGGCTGTTGTAGGTCGCAAGCAGTCTTTTCTCTCTGTTGACCACATGGAACTTCTGTCTGCCTATGATATTCATTGATTTGGAGGGAAGACTGTATTGTCATCTCAAAATAGCATCTTCTGCCCTCTTCTCTATGGCAACATGAAACACATTAATGTTTAATCTAGGTAGAAATGTTAATTAGTCATCCTTGATTCCGACTATCTTCCATCTTAAAAGTTAATGCATCATTGACAGCATAACTCTTTACAACCTGGTACCTTCATTACCTTTCTGGAAATGTTGGGAGACTCGACTCATTGCAAATTCAGAGATTGTCTCCAAGCATAAATACCTTGCATCTTCTTCTCAGCAAATCAATCTAAGCCTCTCTTTGATCTCTAACAAATCATTCAAGCTTACTGTCAGGCAGACTTCAGAACAGGTCACATAACCAACTTTATTTATACTAAAGTTAAGGCTACAGTCTCAAAGTATAATAATCATATAAATCACATAATTGTAACAGACAATACAACCCTACTTGACCCCACTGCAGATCTCAAAGGGTTCCAATGTTGTACCTTCACAGCTGACCTTACCCATCAGGTTGTCGTGTAAAGAGATCACACTGAGCAGCTTTGGCTGCGGCCAATTTTCTCCACAACTTA
This sequence comes from Mustelus asterias, assembly GCF_964213995.1. NCBI lineage: Eukaryota > Metazoa > Chordata > Chondrichthyes > Carcharhiniformes > Triakidae > Mustelus > Mustelus asterias. The sequence continues at coordinate 167,210,047 of NC_135801.1, forward strand.
AATAGACTGCCACTACTCACATGGTTGAATGCCCTGTTGAGATTGATGAAGGCAATATAAAGTGGTCTCCTTTGTTCTTGACATTTCTCTTGCAGCTGCCTCACTGAGTGATCATATTAATTGTGGATCTTCCAGTTCAGAGTCCGCACTGGAATTTTGGCACAGATGCACTCAGCCAAGATCTGCTGAAGTCTGACAAGGACAACACAAGCAAATACTTCCCCCACAATACTCAGCAGGGAGATTCCATCATAGTTGTTGCAATCACCCTTGTTCTCGTACAGGGTCACAGTTTACATCACAGGTGTCCAGGGCCACTGTTCCCTCAGCACCAGGAGCTTATCCCATAGTAAGTGAGTCAATGGATTTGCTAAGCTCCTTCACTGTAGGTACAATATCTAGCTCTGTCATGCCAGGCAGGCTTTCTATGGTGTCTAAGAGTTCCTCAGTGAGATTCTTCCTCGAGTACAACTTGAGGTGGTGTTCTATCTATCTCTCCAATTGTTTATTGCAGTTGGTAATCACATTCCCTGTCTTTATTTTCAATTGAGCCATTTTCTTTGCTGCTGGACTTGTTTTTTTGATCCCTATATACATGTCCCTGATATTTTCTGTGCTGAAGGACATTTGGATATTCTGGTAGATTTGTAACCAGTAACCACTGGCTGACCACCTACCAGTTTGTTGGATTTTACTTTGAGCAGCTTTTAGTGCATTCAGGGGCAGCATGGTGGCACAATGGTTAGCACTGCTGTTTCACAGTGCCAGAGACCTGGATTTGATTCCAGCCTTGGGTGACTGTCTGGAGTTTGCACACTCTCCCCATATCCACGTGGGTTTCCTCCAGGTGCTCCAGTTTCCTCTCACAGTCCAAAGGTGTGCAGGTTAGGTCATGCTAAATTGCCGCTTAGTGTCAGGGGGATTAGCAGGGTAAATACATGAGGATAGGGCTTGGGTGGGATTGCTCTAGGTGCAAGCTTGATGGGCTGAATGACCTCCTTCTGCACTGTAGGGATTCTATGATTCAGAGTTTTCTCGCTTGGATCACTTGTAATTAATGAGAGTGGCTTCAATGACAGGTCCCCCATCTTGAGTGGGACCTCAACATGTTGGGGAGTCGGTTGGCTCAGTTAGCTGGACGGCTGGTTTGTGACGCAGGATGATGGTAACAGTGTGGGTTCAATTCCTATACCAGCTAAGATTATTCACGAAGGCCTTCTGAACTTTGCCCTTGCCTGATATGTGGTGATCAAGTTAAATCACTGCCAGTCAGCTCTCCCTCTCAAAAGAGAAAGCAGCCTATGGTAATCTGGGATAATGGTTTATATCATCATATAATCTTGATATGATGATAAAAACAGAAAAATGTTGGAAATATTCAGCAGGTTTGGCAGCATCTGTGGAGCAAGAAACAGATTTAACATTTCAAGCCCATATATGTGTGGTGAACCACTGTTACTACATGTATATGCCTGGACACACCCATGCTGCACCTGGCCCGAGACTCCTCCCTTTCCACCTGAGACTCCTCCCTTTCCACCCAGAGTGGGGTATTAGTTTCCCTCACTCACTGGAGTCTTCGTATCGTAATTGATAGTGCATCAATTTTATTCACAGAGAAAAAAACACGGAATGGAGCAACTTTTAAAGCCCGATACCCTAAACCTGGATCCGCAAGCGCCGGGGGCCGCCAACAGCTTTAATCACTGGCTGAAGTGCTTCGAAGCCTTCCTCGGAGCCTCCACGGCCGTCCGGTCCGATGCAGACAAGCTGCACGTGCTCAACGCCCGGGTAAGCGACGCAGTTTTCGCCACCATCTGTGACGCAGAAATGTACGCTGATGCGCTAGCGCTCCTAAAGAGCCAATACAGCCAACAGACAAACGAAATCTACGCCAGGCATCTGCTAGCTACCCGTAAACAGCGGCCGGGAGAATCAAACGCACAGTTTCTCCGCGAACTACGTGCGCTCGGCAGGGCCTGTAACTGCAAGGCTGTATCCGCTGTGCAATATACAGAGGACTTCATCCACGATGCCTATGTTACGGGCATCGCATCCAACTATATTCGACAGCGCCTGCTAGAACAAGGTGGGCTAGATCTTCCAAAAACTGTGACACTCGCGGAATCCCCAGAAGTGGCATCCCGTAACCTCGAGGCGTACGCGCCCGATCACACGACATCGTGGGCCTCACAGCCACTATCATCCCAATACCTAGGAGGGCCTCAGACTTATGCCACACAGCGCCCCACCAACGACGCGACTGCTGCGGCCGTGGCAGCCCCAAAGTGTTATTTTTGCGGCCTAGCGAAGCACCCCCGACAACGCTGCCTGGCAAGGGAGGTGTTCTGCTCAGGGTGTGGAAAGAAAGGCCACTATGCGAAAGTCTGCAGGGTGAAGTCGGCCTCGAAACCAAATAGCGCAGCGTGCGACCCAAGGGAACAGAAAACCAGAACGCCATCAGCCGCATGTGACTCAAGGGAGCCGCCATGTTGGACTCCAGCGACCACGTGTGAGCCCGGGGAGCCTCCATTTTGGACGCCATCGGCCGCGTGGGAGTCAAGGGGGCCGCCATCTTGGACGCCATCAGCCGCATGCGAGACAAGGGAGCCGCCATTTTGGATGCCGGCCGATGATTCTCCGAGATCCACGGTGGCAGCGATCCAGCTGGACCAGTCTCGTCCACATCAGCTCGCCAGGTCCATGATAGACATACAGGTAAACGGCCGCATGGGAAATTGTTTGTTTGACAGCGGGAGTACGGAGAGCTTCATCCACCCCGATACTGTGCGCCGCTACGCCCTTTCGGTATGGCCAGTCAAACAAACTATTTCCTTGGCCTCAAAGTCCCGCTCCGTGGATGTCCTCGGGTACTGTGTGGTGACTCTACAGTTCGGGGGACCGATTACGCAAATTTTAAGCTCCTGGTGCTCCCACACCTCTGCGCTCCCGTACTCTTAGGGCTCGATTTCATGACCCATCTTAAGAGTGTCACGCTACAGTACAACGGGCCTCTTTCCCCGATCTCCGTCTGCAACCCACAGTTCCGAGATTACCCACCGCGCACCACCTGCGGCCTTTCAACCCTCCAAGTCAACCCTCCACCGCTATTCGAACACCTCACCCCCGAGTGTAAGCCCATTGTCACTAAGAGCAGACGGTACAGTGCGGGGACAGGACCTTCATTAGGTCCGAGGTCCAGTGGCTCCTGAAGGAAGGGATCATTGAGGCGAGCACCAGCCACTGGAGAGCGCAGGTGGTAGTGGTCAAAACTGGGGAGAAACACCGGATGGTCATCGATTACAGTCAGACCATCAACCGGTACACGCAGCTGGGTGCGTATCCCCTTCCGCGCATATCCGACATGGTCAATCGGATTGCGCAATACTGGGTATTCTCCACGATCTACCTCAAATCGGCCTACCACCAGCTCCCCATCGCCCGGAGGGCCGCAAATATACGGCTTTCGAGGCAGATGGCTGCCTCTACCACTTTCTTAGGGTTCCCTTCGGCGTCACCAATGGGGTCTCGGTCTTCCAGCGCAAAATGGACTGAATGGTGGACCAGAACGGGCTGCGGGCCACCTTCCTGTACCTGGATAACGTCACCATCTGCGGCCATGATCAGCAGGACCATGACGCCAATCTTAATAAATTCCTCCGTACGGCCGCTCTCCTGAATCTGACCTATAATAAGGAGAAGTGTGTTTTCCGCACTCACCGCCTCGCCATCCTGGGATATGTGGTGGAAAACGGGGTCATCGGCCCCGATCCCGACCGCATGCGCCCCCTCATAGAACTTCCCCTCCCCACCACTCTTAAAGCACTGAGGAGATGCCTGGGCTTCTTCTCATACTACGCCCAGTGGGTCCCTAATTACGCGGATAACGCCCGTCCGCTTATCAAATCCATCCCTTTTCCAATGTCCAGCTCCTCCACGCCAACACCCAATATGCCTATGTGGCATACCATGATGGGCGGGAGGACACGGTCTCTATCCGGGACCTGGCGCCTGCGGGTGCCCCATAGCCCACTATGACCCCCCACTCCACATCCCTAAACCCCTCTGTTCAGGTAGCACCAGGTCCGCTTACATCTTTGCCCCTTGTACGCAGCTCGCCTGAGCCCCCGGAGTCACCACGCAGGACCCGACCAGAAGGGACGACGGCGGATTCGAGCGGTTCCACCCTGCCATCGGAAGCAACACCCCAACCGGTACTGCGGCGGTCACAACGACTGGTCAAGCCGCCCGACAGGCTGAACCTGTGAAGGGACGACGCCTTACCTCAGCTTGTGACTCTTATGTATATATATACCGTCATACCCCTGTACATATGGTTCCACCCACCCCGCCGGACTCTTTTTTTTAAAGGAGGTGAATGTGGTGAATCACTGTTACTACATGTATGTGCCTGGACACACCCATGCTGCACCTGGCCCGAGACTCCTCCCTTTCCACCTGAGACTTCTCCCTTTCCACCCAGAGTGGGGTATAAAGGTGATGGTCCCTCCTCCTCACCTCAGTCTAGACCAGGTCAGCTACAAGGGTGTGCTTCTGTTCTCTGTGAATAAAAGCCTATTAGTTTCCCTCACTCACTGGAGTCTTCGTGTCGTAATTGATAGTGCATCAATATGACTCTTCTTCAGTTTGCTTTTTTTATTCATTCGTGATGTTGCTGGCTGGCCAACATTTATTGCCCATCCCTAGTTGCCCTTGAGAAGGTGGTGGTGAGCTGCCTTCTTGAATCGCTGCAGTTTACGTGTTGTGGGTTGACCCACAATGCTGTTAGGGAGGGAATCAGCAGTGATTTTAGATTTGAAACAGTTAGCATTTTTAAGGTCTTGCGTCCTTTGTGTTGAGAGTGCGGCGCTGTAGATAATGTCTCAAAGTTTAATTTCGCTTTGCAGCCTGATTACTTTGAACTTTTCAAGGTGCCCTGAATAGATATTATGAAACATGCACTTTGAATGTTGTCAATATTTCTATACTTCTATGATAAAATTGTAATTTTCTCACATCTGCCCTCCCTCCATCAATGATCTTTTCTCCTAGTCCCATTTTCAAGGGCTGTTGTACTTCTAAGCTGTTAAAATTTTCCAGTTTTGATGGCAGTTAATTGTTCCTCGCTCCACAGGTGCTGCCTGATCTGCTGAGTGCGTTCCGTTTTTATTTACATTTTCAGCACGGGAAGAGTTTTATTTTTTGAATATTTTCTATTCACGCATCTCTTTTGATCAATGAAGCCACAAATCAGACCATCGAATGGTGCATCCACATGGTTGAAAGCTGGGCTTCACCGGGTGCCGCCCTTTCCTCTAACGGTCCTTCAGGCTGTCGATCAATCAGGGAGCCGCCCTTCAGCCCCGCCCCGCCCCCCGCCCGCCCGCCCTTACTCGACGCCCATTGGCGGAATCTGCCAGAGAAGAAGCCTCGAGGGCGCTCTCGCGCCGCCCTCCCTCGCTGTCAATCGTCGCCCCGCGCTGCGTCACGGGATGTGAGGCGGAGCGGGCGGCAGTTCATCGAACCCCTTTTCACCCCCCCCTTGCCCCGCCCCGCCCCTCCTCCCTCGCCCCGCCCCTCCTCCCCCGCCCCGCCCCCACTTTCCCTCGCCCCGCCCCTGCTCTCCGTCGTCCCGCCCCCACTCCCCCTCGCCGCACCGCCGCGCCCCCGCCCCCCTCGCCCCGCCCCAGCTCCTCCGCCCCCCCCTCGCCCCGCCCCCGCTCCTCCTCCCTCGCCCCGCGCCCCGCCCCGCACCCCGCTCCTCCTCCCTCGCCCCGCCCTGCCCCCCACTCTCCAGCGCCCCGCCCCCGCTCGTCCGTCTCGCCCCCGCCCCGCCCCCGCCCCGCTCCGCTCCTCCTCCCCGCCCCCGCCCCGCTCCTCCTCCCCTTCCCATTCTTTGATTGGCCGGCGCCTCCAAATGACAGTTGGAGAGGCGGGGCGGGACAAGGCGCGCGGCGGTCGGCGCCGATTGGCTGTTGGTGCTGTCGATCAAAGGCCGCCCAGGCCCCTCCCCTCCCCTGCCCTGTCTCTCTGGCTGCTGTGTGAAGTTAGGCTGTTACGTGAGTGGAAGGGCAATATCCCTTGTGCGTACATTTTATTCCCCCCCCCCCTCACATTTTTTTGTTAAGGCTGGGTGGGGGTTGAAACCATTCCCTTACCAATCACATCTTTTATAATTCCAGGAGATGGGAGGGGAAGAGGAGACACTCACATCCATCCGGGCTCCTGATTCACTGACACACCATCACCAAGGGATTGTGGACTGATAGAGGGAAGAGACATTTAAAAGAGAGACACACAGAGAGAGAAAAAAGATCTGAAGGGAAAAAAATATATAACAGCAGTTAACACTGACTGGAGAAGACACAACAGGTACTGTCTGTGCGCTTCTTCTGTGGGAACATTGTTGCTGTGTTTGTTGATAAACTTCTGTTGTGAGGGATGGAAGAAGGGTCATGGCTGGTGGGGGTTTTATTTTGGATGGGTTAAAGGGGGGCTTCATTTTTAAAAATTAAATGTGACAGTTGGATAGATGGGGTCTCGTTGCGAGACGGAGAAACATCCTTCTTCAGGGGGCTTGTCAGGTGGTCTCCTGTGCCTGAGAGAAGGGAAGCTGCCATTCTGTGGTCTGGCTGACAGGCTGGTGAGGGAGTTTTGCCCAGGTATTTGCTACAGATGGGAATGGTTGGTGAGTTATGTAAAATTATCTGATTGTCGCTAAATCCGGGAGATGTCGGGGCGGGAGAGTTTGTGTAGTGTTTCACGTATGTGCGAAGGGGACATCGTATTAGTGATCTTACGAGATCGAGGGAGCCTGTCGATGGTTGTAGATGGAGGGGGGTTGCCAGGTGTGGGTGTGTCACAAGATCCTCCAGTAACGCAGAGGACGAAGTTAATGGATATTCTGCATGGAACTTGTGATTGCTGAGCAGAGTAATGAAAGGGAGGTTCTGTCCTTGATGGCCAGCTCCCCACCATTAAGAATAACCACTCCTTGACAGCAGAAGAAAGCAATCCTGACCGTAAGTGGGTAGCGTCTAGGTAAAAGGGAATCAACATCGAACTGCGTTCTAGATGGAGAGCAAGGGCAGGTTAGTTGTGTCTTATTGTGCATGTCAGTGCTCTCAACTTTCACTCTGTTGAAGTCAAGATACCACTTGCGGCTGTTAGACAATAATCTAGAATCTGCACTAGGATGTATTGTACCTGATAAAGTAATGCCAGAATTCCAAACTTCGGTGAAAGATGAGATGACGTTTATGTAAATATGCACATTAAAAACTATATTGTGTGTAAGATATCTCCTACTAAAATTAGTACACATGGCTAAACTGATGACACTGTAGTCATGCCTGTGACTAGTCAGCAATTTCTCCTTGAGGGGTTCTTCAATAATCAAAAAATTCAGAAAAATTAAGAAATCAGATGCTATATATTTGATTAATTTATTAAATATATTGGAATGGATGTCAATGATTTTATATTTGGAATGAATGATCATTTTTGAGATTGATTTTATTATTGTCACATGTATTAGCATACAGTGACAAGTATTGTTTCTTGCGCACTATACAGACAAAACATACCATTCATAGAGAAGGAAACGAGAGAGTGCAGAATGTAGTGTTACAGTTATAGCTAGGGTGTAGAGAAAGATCTACTTAATGCAAGGTAAGTCCATTCAAAAGTCTGATGGAAGCAAATATAAAAATCCCTGATATAGGGCCATTACATGAATGGTATTGGAGGCTATATGAGCTACACCAAGATGCAGGAAGTGTGTATTGGGTTATTTTTATGGTATATGGCATAAGCAAATTTATAAGGAATAGCTTTTTTTGTCTGTAGAAGAGAAAATATATCAGTTATGTGCATATACTATTTCAATGATGTAGTTCGAATTACTTGAATGTTTTAGGGTTCATTTTGCACAATCTAAGATTGGTGTGGCAGAAGAGTTAACTCTGGTTGCTAAAGGCGTTGCCATGGAGAATGCACTGGGAGTCCACTTCCCAACCAATTGGCATTATCTTCTCATACAGGGTGGCACAGTGGTTAGCACTGCTGCCTCACAGCGCCAGGGACCTGGGTTCGATTCCAGTCTTGGGTGACTGCTTGGGTTTCCTCTGGGTGCTCTGGTGTCCTCCCACAGTCCAAAGATGTGCACGTTAGTTGGATTGACCATGATAAATTGTCTCTTAGTGTCCCAGGATGTGTAGGTTAGGAGAATTAGCAGGGTAAGTAGGTGGGCTTACGGGGATGCTCTGTTGGAGAGTCAGTGCAGACTTGATAGCTGAATGATTTGATTTGATTTATTATTGTCACATGTATTAACATACAGTGAAAAGTATTGTTTCTTGCACGCTATACAGACAAAACATACCGTTCATAGAGAAGGAAATGAGAGAGTGCAGAATGTAGTGTTACAGTCATAGCTAGGGTGTAGAGAAAGGCAAGTCCATTCAAAAGTCTGACAGCAGCAGGGAAGAATGGCCTCCTTCTGCACTGTAGGGATTCTGTAATGACACATTATAAATTGTTGTTTTCTCCTTACACTGGTATTCTTGCAAAGTGTCAAAGAACAAAGAACAAAGAACAAAGAACAGTACAGCACAGGAAACAGGCCTTCGGCCCTCCAAGCCTGTGCCGCTCCTTGGTCCAACTAGACCAATCGTTTGTATCCCTCCATTCCCAGATGAGTGCAAGGCGAAAAGCTTTGACATGTCTTTTTTTCAGCAGTACCCCAGTTCTGCACTATCAAATGACTATAAACAGAAGGAATAGGAACAAGAGTACACCATACCCCTCAAGCCTACTTCTCAATTCATTGTGATCATGGATCATCTTCTGTTTCAATTCCATTTTCTTGTCCATTCCTGATATCCCTTGATTCCTTAAGGCACCAAACATCTGTCTGTCCAGCACTGCATTGGAATGTAAAACTAGATTTTTGTGCTCAAAAGTTCTGGAGTAGGACTTGAACCCACATTCTCCTGAAATAGAGGTGAGAATGTTATCTACAAAGCCAAAGCTGATACTGTCAAATATTAAATATGTTGTTTTGGATATAGATGAAACAGCCACATTGAACAATCTCAACAATTTAATAAAGTATTGTTGAGATTTGGATTCTGCCGAAAGTAGACAGACTTGCATTTTGACATTTAAAAAATGAAAGAATGCATTTAAAATTTGAAGGGGCAGTCTTTTTTATTTACATTGGCGAATATGCTCAGTTAGCTTCTGGTTGAAAATAACTTGTGAAGCTGCATGGGGCATTATAAAGGGCATGGGAAAGGAGAGTTGCATGATGGATTGACACGATGTACTCTTAAATCAGAGGTGGCTGGAAAATTGCCACATGCGAATATATTTCTCTCAGAACCATCTCTTTAAATGTTTCCCCATAATGATTTGTACCTATCATTGGCAAATTTTTATTTTCTACAAATCAAAATTATTTAGATTTAAAGGGAAAATGATTGATTTCTGATGATAAATTAAAGATAGGAATAAGATCCTGCTAGAATACAGAGAGTGTTGTAAATGTGGCTGACGATGTTTTGGAATGCTGAACAGCAAAAGTTGGATCTGAGGCTTGTAGTTATGATAAGCGTTGCTTTTCAGAAAATCTGAAATGGTACAATACTTCAAAAAATCGTGACAATTCCTGACAATATTTTTCTGGTTAATTTTAACATTAACTGATGACTATATATGTTATACAGCAGCATGTCTTAATAGGAATGGTTCTATGGCATGTTTTCCCAAGAGCATGAGAGTTCCACAGCTCATGAAGGATGTCAGCATAAATTACAAAGAAGCACTTTCTCACAAATTTCAACTTGATACTGCTATTCGATGAAGTTTCTGTTGAGCATCAGGATTTTGGTACATTTCAGATGAGGCCAGAATTCTTTAATGCTCTACATTGTTTCAGTCAATGTTTCATGGTATTTTGCACCATCTATCTCCTTTTCTCCTCACCAGAGAAAACATATTAGTTACATACTGTATGTATAATGTATTGGATAAAACTAGATGAGTGGAAAATATCTATATTTTATTCATATATATGTACTTAAAAATTGGTTTACAGCAAAAATTGAGACACTAAGAGAAAAAGACATGTTAAAGGAAACCAGCTGGCTATCAAGCCAAAAATATCATCCATTTTAGTTTGAGTATGCTTTGAAATTATTTTTGGTCTCCGATTCTTTCTGCTTTATTGGAATGTCTTCTGTCGTGTTAATGTTGTTGTTTGTTATCTCTTGCCAGACTAAATCTAAAAATTTGTTATGAGAGGCATGCGTTCCGTTGAAAGTTCCAATTAAAAACCAACCATTACAGGAAATCTCATTATGAAAGTGGCCACAATTTAGGCACTCCTATCTTTATTTACCCCACAAATCATTCAAAATGTTTTTGAAAATAAAATCTACAATTTATCTTCTGTAACTGAAATTTCTAAGTACAAAGGATTTTAAATTTTAAAAATTAAAATCATTAGTTTATCCATTAAAATGTCCTTAATATCGTCACTAAATCTTTTACCTACATTTCTATGGCAAGCAAAGCCTTTTTAAGAAAAATAAATGGATAGGAAACCAGGTTAAGGAAGACTCTGGTGTCTGACCACAAATCTATGGAGGGAAATGAATGAAGGTTTAAGTGATAATGGAATAAGTGGGGGAGGATGCAAGGTTTGAGTGAGCAATTATGGCTGGAGGAAACAATGGAGATCCACAAATTGTTTTGATATCAATACAGCTGGTTTTTTCAACTCTGAGTGGAACTTGTCAATCTTCCTCATCTTTCATATAATGGTGTCATCTTATCAAGTGCTCCTATTTGTAGACCTCAAATTTATTGAGCCTCTCATGTAAATTTAGTTTTAACATCCTTTTACTTACTAAACAATGTGCTTGATTTCAAACTAGAGTTTCTGATCATATTACCATAGTGCCATGTACTCTTACAGATACTGCTGCCACTTGTAGCTACTCTTACTGTGAGATCTGCTATCATGGTATATCACGCTTGTCTGTCTCGATCCATGCTCACACATTCACTGTAGCTCACCGGCAACCACTCTGTGACACCTGTCATCCAACTGCATCTTGGTCAACCCTTCTTTCCACTGCCCTCCACTTTGCTCTCTAGAAGAGATCTCTGATTTCTTGCAGATAGCTTGTTCTGAAGAGTGAGCAAACTGCAATGTTAACATATTTGTCCTGAAAGTTGGAATCAAAGTTATTGCAGTTGAAATAACCCTGATTGGAATTCATAGAATCAGAATTTACAGCATGGAGTCAGGCCCTCGGCTCAAACTGGTCCATGCCGACCAAAAAAACCCATCTAAGTTAACCCCATTTGGCCCATATCCCACTAAACCTTTCCTATCCATGTATCTGTCCAAATGCCTTTTAAATGTTGTCAATGTCCCTGCCTCAACCACTTCCTCCTGCAGCTCATTCCACATACGTACCACCCTCTGTGTAAAAAAAGTTGCTTCTCAGGTTCCCACTAATTTTTTCCCCTCTTAAACCTATGTCCTCTAGTTCTCGATTCCCCAACCCTAGGAAAATGACTGAGTGCATTCACCCTATCCATGCCTCTCATGATCTTATACACCTCTATAAGATCATCCCTCAGTCTCCTATCCTCCAAAGAAAAAAGTCCTAGCCTGTCCAATCTCTCCCTATAACTCAGTCCCTTGAGTCCTGGCAACATCCTTGTAAATCCCTTCCGCACTCTCTCCAGTTAAATAACATTTTTCCTATAGCAAGGCGACCAAAACTGAACACAATACTCCAAGTGCCGCCTCACCAATGTCCTGTACAACTGCAGTATAACTTCCCAACTTCTATACTCAATGCCCTGATTGATGAAGGCCAGCATGCCAAAAGCCACCTTCACTGCCCTTTCTACCTGTGACTCCACCTTTAGAGAACTGTGCACCTGAACTTCAAGGTCCCTCTGTTCCATGATACTCTCTAAGGTCCTACCATTCACCGTGAAAGTCCTACCTTGATTTGACTTTCAAAATGCAACACCTCATACTTATCTGTATTGAACTCCATTTGCCATTTTATAGAATCCCTACAGTACAGAAGGAGGCGATCCAGCCCATCACGTCTGCACCAACAACAATCCCATCCAGGCCCTATCCCCGTAACTCCACATATTTACCCTGCTAATCTCTCTAACCTATGCATCCTGGGACACTAAGGGGCAATTTAGCATGGCCAATGCACCTAACCCGCACATCTCGGCCCACTTCCCCAGCTGATCAAGATCCTGCTGCAATTTTTGATAACCTTCCTCACTGCCTACAATACCACCTATTTTAGTATCATCTGCAAACTTACAGATCATGCCCTGTACATTCTCACCCAAATCGTTGACAAAGATAACGAACAGCAATGAGCCCAGCACTGACCCCTGAGGCACACCACTAGTCACAGGCCTCGAGTCCGACAAGCATCCTTCCACCATTACCCTCTGCTTCCTACCATGAAGCCAATTGTATATCCAATTTGTCAGCTCTCCCTGGATTCCATGTGACCTAACCTTCCAGAGCAGCCATAGAACATAGAGAACATAGAACAGTACAGCACAGAACAGGCCCTTCGGCCCACGATGTTGTGCCGAGCTTTATCTGAAACCAAGATCAAGCTATCCCACTCCCTATCATCCTGGTGTGCTCCATGTGCCTGTCCAATAACCGCTTAAATGTTTCTAAAGTGTCTGACTCCACTATCACTGCAGGCAGTCCATTCCACACCCCAACCACTCTCTGCGTAAAGAACCTACCTCTGATATCCGTCCTGTATCTCCCACCACGAACCCTATAGTTATGCCCCCTTGTAATAGCTCCATCCACCCGAGGAAATAGTCTTTGAACGTTCACTCTATCTATCCCCTTCATCATTTTATACACCTCTATTAAGTCTCCCCTCAGCCTCCTCCGCTCCAGAGAGAATAGCCCTAGCTCCCTCAACCTTTCCTCACATGACCTACCCTCCAAACCAGGCAGCATCCTGGTAAATCTCCTCTGCACTCCTTCCAGCGCTTCCACATCCTTCCTATAGTGAGGTGACCAGAACTGCACACAATATTCCAAATGTGGTCTCACCAAGGTCCTGTACAGTTGCAGCATAACCCCACGGCTCTTAAACTCCAACCCCCTGTTAATAAAAGCTAACACACTACAGGCCTTCTTCACAGCTCTATCCACTTGAGTGGCAACCTTTAGAGATCTGTGGATATGGACCCCAAGATCTCTCTGTTCCTCCACAGTCTTCAGAACCCTACCTTTGACCCTGTAATCCACATTTAAATTTGTCCTACCAAAATGAATCACCTCACATTTATCAGGGTTAAACTCCATTTGCCATTTTTCAGCCCAGCTTTGCATCCTATCTATGTCTCTTTGCAGCCTACAACAGCCCTCCACCTCATCCACTACTCCACCAATCTTGGTGTCATCAGCAAATTTACTGATCCACCCTTCAGCCCCCTCCTCTAAGTCATTAATAAAAATCACAAAGAGCAGAGGACCAAGCACTGATCCCTGCGGCACACCGCTAGCAACCTGCCTCCAATCCGAAAATTTTCCATCGACCACCACCCTCTGTCTTCGGTCAGACAGCCAGTTGCCTATCCAATCGGCCAACTTTCCCTCTATCCCACACCTCCTCACTTTCATCATAAGCCGACCATGGGGGACCTTATCAAACGCCTTACTAAAATCCATGTATATGACATCAACTGCCCTACCTTCATCAACACACTTAGTTACCTCCTCAAAAAATTCTATCAAATTTGTGAGGCACGACTTGCCCTTCACGAATCCGTGCTGACTATCTCGGATTAATCCGCATCTTTCTAAATGGTCGTAAATCCCATCCCTAAGGACCCTTTCCATCAATTTACCAACCACCGAAGTAAGACTAACCGGTCTATAATTACCAGGGTCATTTCTATTCCCTTTCTTAAACAGAGGAACAACATTCGCCATTCTCCAGTCCTCTGGCACCATCCCCGTGGACAGCGAGGACCCAAAGATCAACGCCAAAGGCTCTGCAATCTCATCCCTTGCCTCCCAAAGAATCCTAGGATACATTTCATCAGGCCCAGGGGACTTATCGACCTTCAGTTTATTCAAAACTGCCAAGACATCCTCCCTCCGAACATCTATTTCCTCCAGCCTATTAGCCTGTAACACCTTCTCTTCCTCAAAAACATGGCCCCTCTCCTTGGTGAACACTGAAGAAAAGTATTCATTCATCACCTCGCCTATCTCTACTGACTCCATACACAAGTTCCCACTACTGTCCTTGACCGGCCCTAACCTCACCCTGGTCATTCTTTTATTCCTCACATAAGAGTAAAAAGCCTTGGGGTTTTCCTTGATCCGACCCGCCAAGGACTTCTCATGTCCCCTCCTAGCTCTCCTAAGCCCCTTTTTCAGCTCATTCCTTGCTAACTTGTAACCCTCAATCGAGCCATCTGAACCTTGTTTCCTCATCCCTACATAAGCTTCCCTCTTCCTTTTCACAAGACATTCCACCTCTTTTGTGAACCATGGTTCCCTCACTCGGCCATTTCCTCCCTGCCTGACAGGAACATACCTATCAAGGACATCCAGTATTTGTTCCTTGAAAAAATTCCACTTTTCATTAGTTCCTTTCTCTGACAGTTTCTGTTCCCAACTTATGCCCCCTAATTCTTGCCTAATCGCATCATAATTACCCCTCCCCCAATTGTAAACCTTGCCCTGCCGTACGGCCCTATCCCTCTCCATTGCAATAACAAAAGACACCGAATTGTGGTCACTATCTCCAAATTGCTCTCCCACAACCAAATCTAACACTTGGCCCGGTTCATTTCCCAGTACCAAATCCAATGTGGCCTCACCTCTAGTCGGCCTATCCACATATTGTGTCAGGAAACCCTCCCGCACACACTGCACAAAAACTGCCCCATCCAAACTATTTGACCTACAAAGGTTCCAATCAATATTTGGAAAGTTAAAGTCCCCCATGACAACTACCCTGTGACCCCCACACATATCCATAATCTGCTTAGCAATTTCTTCCTCCACATCTCTATTACTATTTGGGGGCCTATAGTAAACTCCTAGCAACGTGACCGCTCCTTTCCTATTTCTAACTTCAGCCCATATTACCTCAGTGTGCAGATCCCCCACGAAGTGCCTTTCCGCAGCCGTTAAACTATCCTTGATTAACAATGCCACTCCTCCACCTCTTTTACCAGCTTCCCTACACTTAGTGAAACATCTATACCCCGGAACGTCCAACAACCATTCCTGTCCTTGTTCTACCCACGTCTCCGTAATGGCC
The DNA here is from genome assembly GCF_964213995.1 of Mustelus asterias. NCBI lineage: Eukaryota > Metazoa > Chordata > Chondrichthyes > Carcharhiniformes > Triakidae > Mustelus > Mustelus asterias. Next base: position 167,225,415 of record NC_135801.1, read on the forward strand.
ACAACATCGTAGTCCCAAGTACCAATCCACGCCCCAAGTTCATCTACCTTGTTCCGGATGCTCCTTGCATTGAAGTAGACACACTTCAACCCACCTTCCTGTCTACCAGTACCCACCCTTGACCCTGATACCTTCCCCAATACCTCACCACCCTCACTGACTTCTGGACTACAACTCCCTTTCCCACTCCCCTGACAAATTAGTTTAAACCCCCCTGAAGAGCCGTAACAAATTTCCCTCCGAGGATATTGGTGCCCCTCTGGTTCAGGTGCACCCCGTCCTGTTTGTACAGGTCCCACCTTCCCCAGAACGTGTTCCAATTATCCACGTATCTGAAACCCTCCCTCCTACACCATCCCTGCAACCACATATTTAACTGCACTCTCTCCCTGTTCCTCAACTCGCTATCACGTGGTACCGGCAACGTACCAGAGATGACCACATGTTTCGTCTTGGCTCTCAGCTTCCAGCCCAGCTCCAGAAATTCCTGCTTTAAATCCCCGTCCCTTCGCTTACCTATGTCATTGGTACCAATGTGTACCACGACTTGTGACTGTTTCCCCTCCCCCTTCAGAATCTGGAAAACACGGTCTGAGACATCACAGACCTTGGCATCCGGTAGGCAACATACCATCCGTGAGTCTCTTTTGCTGCCACAGAACCTCCTATCTATCCCTCGAACTAACGAGTCCCCAATAACTATCGCCCTCCCGCTCTCCCCCTTTCCCTCCCGAGCCACAGAGACGGACACAGTGCTGGAGATCCTCTCACTGCGGCTCCCCACTGGTATGTCATCCCCCTCAACCGTATCCAAAGCGGAATACTTGTTGCTAAGGGGAACGACCACCGGGGATCCCTGCACGGACTGCTTCCTCCCAGCCCCTCTCACCGTCACCCATCTGTTTTCAATCCTCGGAGTAACTGTATTCCTAAAGCTTGTGTCTATGGCCATCTCTGCGTCCCTGATGATCCTAAGTTCATCCAACTCCAGCTCCAGTTCCCTAACACGGTTTTGGAGGAGCTGCAGATGGGTGCACTTCCCACAGGTGTAATCAGCAGGGACACTGTCGTCGTCCCTCACCTCAAACATAGTGCAAGAGGAACATTGCACTGCCTGCACACCCATCCCCTCTAGATACCTTGCCAGTACCAGGTAGAAAGTGCAAAAATGAATTCAACTCACCCCTACTCGCCCTTTCAGCCTAAGCCCTGTGAGCTAAAGTCTTATAGCTCACACTCTGCTTCCCACACACTACACTGCCCGCTCCCGACGCTGCCCGCTGTATACTGCAGCCTACCTTTTATACTTCACGCGCTTAAAAAACCCTTCCCAGACTCCTTTGCTGCCCACTTCTAGTTTTCACTTTAAACTTGAAAAACTGCTGTTAAAGTAAAGGCCAAAAAAATACACACACTAGCTGACTAATTAAATAAATAAACAATTCAATTAATCCAATTAATCTCTTACCAGCACTGCTGCTTTTCAATCACCCCTCTCAGCTTGCTCCAGTGGATCAATGAGGGGGAACCTCCCAGGTAACTGACTTTTAAAGTTAAAATAAAAACCCTTCCCAGACTCCTTTGCTGCCCACTTCTAGTTTTCACTTTAAACTTGAAAAACTGCTGTTAAAGTAAAGGCCAAAAAAAATACACACACTAGCTGACTAATTAAATAAATAAACAATTCAATTAATCCAATTAATCTCTTACCAGCACTGCTGCTTTTCAATCACCCCTCTCAGCTTGCTCCAGTGGATCACGTGGAACTTTATCAAAGGCTTTACTGAAGTCCATAAAGATCAACTTCATCAAAGAACTTACAAACAAATTTGTAAGGCATGATCTCCCATGCACAATGCGGTGCTGACTACTCCTAATCAAACCCTGTCTTTCCAAATGCCTGTATATCTTATCCCTCAGAATCCTCTCTAGTAACTTACCCACCACAGATGTTAGGCTTACCGGTCTATAATTCACAGGTTTTTTGTTGCAGCCCTTTTTAAATAAGGGCATAACATTTGCTACCCTCCAGTCTTCTGGTACCTCACCCGTGGCTAATGATGATGCAAGTATCTCAGCCAGGGCTCCCGCAATTTCTTCTCTAGCCTCACATAGTGTTCTTGGATATATCTGGTCAGGGGCAGGAGATTTATCCACCTTCATACATTTTAATATGTGCATCACCTTCTCTACTTCGACTTTTGTAGTTAAACATCTTGTTTCAGTCATTTATCTGGCTGTTTGCTAATCAGTCAACTGCAGTAAATCTGGATATTAATGTCTCCTTCAATAAATGATCACTTCTATTGTAATAAATGTACCATCTCTTGAGACTATCTGATTTCAGTTTATATTCATGAAGAACAGAATTACAATTTCATTACAGGTGGTACGCACAGGAAATCTAAACCCCAAAAATCTGAAAGAGCCATGTTGATGTGGGCAAGTATTTTCTGTCACCAGCTTTCTGGGTCTATGATTTTACAAGAGGCTCTTTTGAAACCCATGCCACCGATGCATCTTCAGTGTACTTTCTCATTAAGCAGCATAGAGGAAATTTAGACTTTGAATCTAACGAAACATATGCAATATTGATTCAACCACCAGGTAAACGCCCTTCCTGATTTACCTTGTCTTGAAAAGCCCAATGTTGCAAGTTGTACATCATTCAATCAGAATTACCCCCACCGTATCACTGCTCCTTTGTTCTCTCTCCCAAAATGAGAACTGTTTAGCAAGCACAAATATGTTTAACATGGCATTTTCTTACCTGCAGTTTTTCAGCTAATTGTGATTACTTTTCAAACTACAGCTATATTAAGAGCAAAAGGATAGTAAGGGATAAAATTGGTCCTCTTGAAGATCAGAGTGGTCGGCTATGTATGGATGGAACCAAAAGAAATGGGGGAGATATTAAATGGGTTTTTTGCATCCGTGTTTACTAAGGAAACTGGCATGGAGTCTATGGAAATAAGACAAACAAGTAGGGAGGTCATGGAACACATACAGATTAAAGGGGAGGAGGTGCTTGCTGTCTTGAGGCAAATCAGAGTAGATAAATCCCCAGGACCGGACAGGGTATTCCCTCGGACCTTGAAGGAGACTAGTGTTGAAATTGCAGGGGCCCTGGCAGATATATTTAAAATGTCGGTATCCACGGGTGAGGTGCCGGATGATTGGAGGATAGCTCATGTTGTTCTGTTGTTTAAAAAAGGCTCAAAAAGTAATGCGGGAAATTATAGGCCGGTACGTTTGATGTCAGTAGTACGTAAATTATTGGAAAGAATACTAAGAGATAGGATCTACAAATATTTGGATAAACAGGGACTTATTAGGGAAAGTCAACATGGCTTTGTGCGTGGTAGGTCATGTTTAACCAATCTATTAGAGTTTTTCGAGGAGGTTACCAGGAAAGTGGATGAAGGGAAGGCAGTGGATGTTGTCTACATGGACTTCAGTAAAGCCTTTGACAAGGTCCCGTATGGGAGGTTAGTTAGGAAGGTTCAGTCGCTAGATATACATGGGGAGGTAGTAAATTGGATTGGACATTGGCTCAATGGAAGAAGCCAGAGAGTGGTAGTGGAGGATTGCTTCTCTGAGTGGAGGCCTGTGACTAGTGGTGTGCACAGTAAGAAGTTTAACAACACCAGGTTAAAGTCCAACAGGTTTATTTGGTAGCAAAAGCCACACAAGCTTTCGGAGCTCCAAGCCCCTTCTTCAGGTGAGTGGGAATTCTGTTCACAAACAGGGCATTTCAAGACACAGACTCAATTTACATGAATAATGGTTGGAATGCGAATACTTACAACTAATCAAGTCTTTAAGCAACAAAACGTGAGTGGAGAGAGCATCAAGACAGGCTAAAAAGATGTGTATTGTCTCCAGACAAGACAGCCAGTGAAACTCTGCAGGTCCAGGCAACTGTGGGGGTTACAGATAGTGTGACATGAACCCAATATCCCGGTTGAGGCCGTCCTCGTGTGTGCGGAACTTGGCTATCAGTTTCTGCTCAGCGACTCTGCGCCGTCGTGTGTCGCGAAGGCCGCCTTGGAGAACGCTTACCCGAATATCAGAGGCCGAATGCCCGTGACCGCTGAAGTGCTCCCCAACAGGAAGAGAACAGTCTTGCCTGATGATTGTCGAGCGGTGTTCATCCGTTGTCGCAGTGTCTGCATAGTCCAAAGCCGGCATCACCACATCATGACTAGTGGTGTGCCACAGGGATCAGTGCTGGGTCCATTGTTGTTTGTCATCTATATCAATGATCAGGATGATAATGTGGTAAATTGGATCAGCAAATTTGCTGATGATACAAAGATTGGAGGTGTAGTGGACAGTGAGGAAGGTTTTCAAAGCTTGCAGAGGGATTTGGACCAGCTAGAAAAATGGGCTGAAAAATGGCAGATGGAGTTTAATGCAGACAAGTGTGAGGCATTGCACTTTGGAAGGACAAACCAAGGTAGAACATACAAGGTAAATGGTAGGACACTGAAGAGTGCAGTAGAACAGAGGGGTCTGGGAATACAGACACATAATTCCCTAAAAGTGGCGTCACAGGTAGACAGGGTCGTAAAGAGTGCTTTTAGTACATTGGCCTTTATAAATCAAAGTATTGAGTATAAGAGTTGGAATGTAATGGTGAGGTTGTATAAGACATTGGTGAGGCCGAATTTAGAGTATTGTGTGCAGTTTTGGTCACCTAATTACAGGAAGGATATTAATAAGGTTGAAAGAGTGCAGAGAAGGTTTACAAGGATGTTGCTGGGACTTGAGAAACTGAGTTACAGAGAAAAGTTGAATAGGTTAGGACTTTATTCCCTGGAGCGTAGAAGAATGAGGGGAGATTTGATAGAGGTGTATAAAATTATGATGGGTATAGATAGAGTGAATGCAAGCAGGCTTTTTCCACTGAGGCTAGGGGAGAAAAAAACTAGAGGACGTGGGTTAAGGGTGAAGGGGGAAAAGTTTAAAGGGAATATTAGGGGGGGCTTCTTCACACAGTGGTGGGAGTGTGGAATGAGCTGCCAGATGAGGTGGTGAATGCGGGCTCACTTTTAACATTTAAGAAAAACTTGGACAGGTACATGGATGAGAGGGGTGTGGAGGGATATGGTCCAGGTGCAGGTCAGTGGGACTAGGCAGAAAAATGGTTCAGCACAGCCAAGAAGGGCCAAAAGGCCTGTTTCTGTGCTGTAATGTTCTATGGTTCTAAACTAAAGTTTTTTTTGTATTTTATGAAATTTTATAGTATTCAAGCTGGAATAGGTACATTAAATTGACATCTGAAAAGGAATTGGCACTATATTTTAGTCGTTGAAATTTTCATTGTTGTGTGCTGGGAAGGTCGTGTGTATAATGATCATACCAAATTTGAATCGGATTAACAATATGGAATTTGTAAACAAAGTTCAGAAATTGATTGCTTTGTTGCTTTGATTATTTTCTTTGAGCCACTGGGAATGATCAATTACATTTGTTCTAGTTTCTTTCATTGCTGCTTGTAGTGGACAGAAGTAAGTTTATTTATTAGTCACAAGTAAGGCTTACATTAACACTGCAATGAAGTTACTGTGAAATTCCCCTAGTCGTCACAGTCTGGCACCTGTTTGGGTCAATGCACCTAACCAGCACGTCTTTTAGAATGTGGGAGGAAACCGGAGCACCCAAAGGAAACCCACACAGACACGGGGAGAACGTGCAAACTCCACATGGCGAGTGACCCAAGCCGGGAATCAAACCCGGGTCTCTGGCACTGTGAAGCAGCAATGCTAATGACTGTGCTACCGTGCTGCCCCTCTTGCAACCAATTTCTTCACTGGATTTCATTTTATGCATTTCCAATATGTTTTCTTTATTTGTTCATGGGATGTGGGCTTCACTGGATAGGCTGGCATTTATTGCCCATCCCTAATTGCCCTTGAGAAGGTATTGAACCTCTTGAACCTCAGGTTTGGAAAGCATTGTCCTGCCTCCATTCTGGTCGACCAAGATTTTCAAGAGGATGGGTTAAAGTGCTGGCCTGCAAACTTGCCTGCACTCCTGTTGAGTATAATTAAGCTTGTTAAAGGTTTTTAGAGGTATGTCTTTCTGAATGCAGGCATGGACTAAGTTGGGAGCAAGTCAGGGAAGTTGAGTCTAAATGCTGATCATAAGAGAAAGGACTTATTCCTTTGAAGAAGTTGCAGTAGCCCATCACAGGTCAGGAGAGGAATCAACATTAAGAATTTTGTTCACAAGATCGTCATTCTCTTGGCATTACATGGGCATCAGAGCAGTGGACAGAATTGTTTTCATCTCCAGCAAGAGAGAATGTGGAAGTGAGTACTACATCCTCAGAAACTGAGGCTAATGATAATGAGGAGCAGCAGTCTACCCAGGAAGGGCTGAACTCTGGGCATGAGGAGACCAGAAGAGAAGGACAAGGGGCATGAAGGAGAAGGAGACTGCCCTGAGCATAGGCAGTCATGACTGAGAACTAGTGCTGAAGGAGACTGCAATTTGCTAGGTGGATGATCATGCACATCTGTGCCCTCATCAGTGTGGACCTCAACTTGTGCCATTGATTACCATGTACAGCCAATAGCAGTCAAGGCAACTGAGGCCTTGAATTCTTTGATCAGTGGTTCCTTTCAGGGTCAACTGTGGACCTCTATGGCATCCCATAGGCAACTGCACACCAATGCATTGTCCAGGTGACAGATGCTCTCTTCACCAAGGCTGGAGAGTGCATCATATTCACAACTGATGGGAGGCTGGGCTCGATGCTGGACCAGTCCAGTAGTTTCCTCCTGTAAGGGTCTCCAACTTCATGGTGGTCTACCATATTCTACATTACATTGCCCTCCAGACGTGTGTAGACTTGATGATAGTGAGGCCCAGGAAGGGGACCGCTCATCAGGGGAAGAGCAGGAGGTAAGAGAAGAGGAAGGGTTGAAGGTAGAGAGACATGATGCTGGACAGAGGGATGCTCTTGCTGCATTATGCTGTGAACTCCTCTTGCAAGAGGGTCTCCTTCCTCTCTCATGGCCGCTAACATTGGCTCCAGGTTGGCATTAATGAAGTGAGGGACTGTCTTTTCATGGGTGCCAAGCCTCCAGCTGCCCTAAGTCATCTCCCTTGTGGTGCATTGGAAGACTTTGATGCAAACTGCAGGTCTTTCCCTCAGTGATGGCTGCTGTGGGGTGTCTAAATGAGTTCCACACTTCAACTCACATGCCTTTATCCCTTCCCCCACTGGCTATAATTGGACGGGAAACCAGTCTCCATATTGATTAAGAGCATGTCCCTGGGAAAATCTGACCTTCAGTTGGTTATCCACTGGCGGTGGATCCAAAAGCTGACCCCCACTCTTGTTTCCCATCTCCATGGCAAAAATCCAGCCCTTGCTGTCTGAAGTTAATGCCACAGACTATCTAATTTTACTGGTATTCTGATGAACTGATTTCTGGTTGTTGACATTCCCCGTTTTTTTTCCTGATGCTTTGGGCTGTCAAAAGAATTGGATTTATTAAAGAATGTTGACTGGTTTATGAAAGTTTTGTTGAATGTTGCAGCAGACTGATTAGGGGAGGAGGTGACATTGTGGTATTGTCACTGGGCTAGCATTACCCTGAATTTGACTTAAATTAATAAAAACCTGGAACTAAAAGTCTAATTCACTATTGTTCTTCGGGGAAGGAAATCTGTCACCCTCACCTGGACGGGCCAGTAACTGGTAACTTGAGATCCACAGCAATGTGTTGATCTATAAATGCCCTCTGAAATAGCCAAACACACACAGTTGGAACAATCCGCTAAAATGGATAAAGCTGGACAGACCACCCGGTATTGACTCAAGCACTGAAAACGACATTGCCTCTACATAATGTCCTCCTAACCAACATCTTGGAGTTTGTGTCAAAATTGGGAGAGTGGTCAAGCAACATTGTGACACAGTCATACTCATGGAACTGTACCTCAGAAATAATGTCCTAGACATCACCATCATCATCCCTGGTTACGTTCTGCCCACGTGCAGGGCATATTCAGTAGAGATGGAAGCATAGTGGTATACAATTGGGAGGGAGTTGTCCTGGGAGTCCTCAATATCGAATGGGGACCACAAAATGGGCAAAGAAGCCACCTTCTGATTACCACATGTCGTCCCTCCCTCCATCTCAGCTGATGAATCAGTACTCTGTTGAACGCCACTTGGAGGAAGCACTGAGGGTTGCAAGGGTGACTAATAACGTTAAAAGTTTATTGACTAGTGTCACAAGTAAGCTTACATTAACACTGCAATGAAGTTACAATAAAGTGAACATCCCCTAGTTGCCACACTCTGGTGCCTGTTCGGGTACACTGAGGGAGAATTTAGTATGGCCAAAGCACATCTTTCGGAGTGTGGGAGGAAACTGGAGCACCCAGAGGAAGCCCACACAGACATGGGGGAAAACGTGCAGACTCCGCACAGATGGTGACTGAAGCCGGGAATTGAACCTGGGTTCCTGGAGCTGTGAAGCAGCAGTGCTAATCACTGTGCCACCATTCCGCCCCATGTATCTGGGTGGGGGAGTGGCTTGCTACAAACTGAGTACAGGCTGAGCTACAAATGACATAGTTGCCAGACTGGGTCTGTGGCAGGTGGTGAGGGAACAAACAAGAAAACATACTTGACCTAATCATCACCAATCTCTCTCAGGCAGATGCATTGGTCCTTGACATTATTGGTAGGAGTGACCGCTACACAGTCCTTTAGGAGAAGAAGTCCTGTCATTGAGGATAGCCTCCATCGTGTTGTGTGGCACTACCACTGTGCCAACTGGTTTCGAATAGGCATAGCAATTCAAGACTGTGTAACAATGAGGTGCGGTGGACCATACCACTGTAGATACTATTGAGGGGAATGGCCTCTCAGGGGAAAGCAGCAAGTCAAATTTGTTACACCACGGTTGACTGTGGCACAGGGGAGAGTAACAAGTGTGGAAATGCAAGTTATAGAGTCATTGAGGTACAGAACACACAAAAAGGCCCCTTAGTCCATCACATCTGAGCCAGTCAAACACAAACCACCAACTATTCTAACCCCATTTTTCAGCACTTGGCCCATAGCCTTGTATGCCTTGATATCGCAAATGCACATCTAAATACTTCTTCAATGTTATGAGGGTCTTTGTCTCCACTACCCTCTCAGGCAGGGAGTTCCAGATTTCCACCACCCTTTGGCTGAAATCTTTTTCCACACATTCCTCTAAACCTTCTGCTCCCTATCTTAAATCTATGCCCCTTAGTCACTGATCCTTCCACCAAGGGGAAAAGTTTCTTCAAGTTTCTCTATCTATTCCCCTCATAATTTTACACATTTCAATCATCATCCCCCCCCCCACTTCAGTCTCCTCTGCTCCAAGGAAAACAACCCCAGTCTAACCCTACCAATTTTTGCATTATCCACAAACTTACTGATCAACCCTCTTACATTCAAGTCTAAATTTTGGCACAGTGCTCAGCACTGCTGCCTCACAGCATCAGGGAACCGGGTTCAATTCCGACCTTGGGTGACTGTGTGGGTTTCCTCCGGGTACTCCGGTTTCCTCCCACACTCCAAAGATGCGGGTTAGGTGGATTGGCCATGCTAAATTGCCCCTTAGTATCAGGGGGACTAGCAGGGTAAGTATGTGGGGTTACGGGGATAGGGCCTGGGTGGGATTGTTGTTGGTGCAAGCTCAAAGGGGTGAATGGCCTCCTTCTACACTGTAGAGATTCTATGATTCTATTCTATTCCATGATAAACCAGAAACAGCAATGCCCTCAACACTGATTCCTGCGGGACACTAGTGGACATAGTCTTCCACCGAGAAACACTCTTTAACCATCACCCTCTGCTTCCGGCTACTCAGCCAATTCCGGATCCAATTATGCACACGATGAGTGTGCATGCAACGAATGTGCGCAGGATGAGCGTGCACGCATGCGCACTAAGTGAGTGTGTGCATGTGCGAATGCGATAAGTGAGAGGATGTGTGCACGTGCATGTGCGATAAGAGAATGTGCGTGTTTGCACATGATAAGTGAGAGGGTGTGTTTGTGCGTGCAATGCACAATGAGTGCGTGTTTGTGAAGCGAGTGTGTGTTCACCACCAGAGTGTGACCCCAAGCCCAAACTACATCTATGACTCATCAAGGTTTGTGTCTCAGGTATTGTGGAGAGTGCATTTGAATTCTGTAATACTTTACAGGTGTGAAGCCATAGAATCATAGAATCCTACAGTGCAGAAGGAGGCCATTCGGCCTATTGAGTCTGCACCGACTGCAATCCCACCCAGGCTCTATCCCCATAATCCTGTGCATTTACCCTAGCTAATCCCCCGACACTAAGGGGCAATTTAGCATGGCCAATCCACCTAATCTGCATACTTTTGGACCATCACCTTCACTTCCTCCGAGGTGTCCTGGGGGCTGGGGCTTTATCCTGTGAAGGGCGCTGGCCCGCCCCTCCTCTTACTGGTATCTAGAAAGGAGAAAAGAGAGAATGGGTGACTGCTTAGGCTGGCCCAAACATTGCAGGTATCAATTACCTTGAATTTTCAAATTTCTCGGAATAATGTATCCATCCTCACTAGATTCTTGGGAGAAGCTGACCCTGCCTTTGACACAGGCACATTCTCTATCCTCATCTGGGAGACCTTGGTGTGCATGTAGTCAAGAATGCATTTGATATATTTGCCTTCATTAGCCGAGGCATAGAGTTTAAGAGTTGGGAGGTTATGTTGTAACTGTATAAAATGCTGGTCAGGCCACAGCTAGAGTATAGTGTGCAGTGCTGGAATCCGCATTTTTGTTATTCCTTCATGGGATATGGGCGTCACTGCTGTGCCAGCATTTATTGCCCATGCCTGAGGGCATTTAACAGTCAACCACATTGCTGTGGGTCTGGGGTCACATACAAGCCAGACCAGGTAAGGATGACAGATTTCCTTCCCTAAAGTACTGCTGCTCAAATGGAGTGAGGGGTCAGAGCTCAGGCATCCTACCTCCCATCTTCTCTCTCTCCCTCTTGCTGGGGTATCTTTTTCTGCATGAAGACTGATAGTTAAATTGTGAGCACATCTGATGAAAGAATAGGTCATAGGTTGCTAATTCTGTGGCTACCAACTGATCTCCTGACTCCCCAAAGGTGGGCCACCATGTACAAGGTCAGAAGTGTGATATGCTTGGATGGATGCAGCTCCAGAAACATTAAAGAAGCTGTACACCACCCAGAACAAAGCAGCCCACTTGATTGGCACCCCATCCACTCCCTCTACCACCATCGCACAGTGGCAGCAGTGCATACCATCTACAAGATGCACTGCAGCATTTCACCAAGGCTCCTTTGAAATCTCCTTCAGAACCCACGAGCTCTACCAGCTAGATGGGCAAGGGCAACAGGCATATGGGAATAGCATCACCTGCAAGTTACCCCCTACTCTACACATCATAGCTTGCCTTCACTGTAGCTGGGTCAAAATCCTCCAGTTGCCTCTCTAAAAGCACACCACATGGACTGCACAGGTTCAAGAGGCAGCACCCCATCACCTTCTTAAGGGCATTTGGGGATGGGCAACAAAAAAATTGGCCTTGACAGTGATGTCCACACCTCAAGACAGAAACACAAAATGAGTGATGTGAGTTTGGAGTGAGCAGAAGGTCCACTTAGCTTAGCAGAGCAGATCAGATCATTGACCAATTTCCTGCACCACCGAATGGTTCTCCTGTGGACCACACAGTTGCTGACCACCCTGGTCACCTCCCAGGTCACTGTGGTCAGATGGGAGGGTCTCCTGCTGCAATCTCTTGAAAACAAAACCTTTCCTCAGTGGCCTGGAGGAGATTCTCCAGGGAGGCATCAGTGAATAGTGGGGTCTTCCACTGCACATTCTGCAAGGGTCCTCGCACTATTAATGAAGGGCTGTCCAGTCCTTTTAAATATGGTGCCTGAACATAAAGACTGACTCCCTGCCCAGCCTGCCATGAGACTTGATGTGAACCGCATACATGTATAAATAATGAAGTAGGCAGTGCACGATTACATGTAATCACCTGCCACCTTCACCAGCAGAATTCTCATAATGGGACTTTGGCTGAAGTGGAAGATTTCACCCAAGATTTGAACTTTGGAAAATAGCAAAAAAAGTTTTTAGTGCGAGAGTATGTGTATAATATCTAAAGGTGGAAAATGGTAGGTTCAAATGGTGTAATTAGGACCCTGACTGTTATTGATTTTACTGCTGTTGATTTTACTTGTTGCTGTAATAGTGAATTAAAGCTGCTTTCATATTAAGCTGGTTACTTTCCCCTCCCTGGGTTGGCTATTAAAATGTAATACTTGCTACTTGACCCATAATTATATGTCTTCACACAGTTGAACATAAAGATCTTCCTCTGGTGGGTACAGATAGTGAGATCTTAGCTATGATTTAGCTCTGTATGGGTTTTGGCTATATAAACACTCATTCCATTTGATTTCTCGAATGTTGATTCTCAATCAAGATAACAACATAAGCGGACTAATGAAAAGGGACCTCAGTAGAGCACATATCTCTACCACGCAGTGTTAATTCAATGTTATTGAAATGACGTAGCTGTTCTTTGAGACTTTTTCCTATTTAGTTGATTCTTTGTAACTACAAAGCTGAAAAAAACATTTTTTATATTCAGAGCCTCCATTTCACAGAGGAGGCTCCAAGCCAATCCACATCCATAAAACTGCTCTGAAAACTTTGCTCACATTTTGACAATTGTGTCATATTATACACAGCAGCTGAGAGAATCACAACGTTATAAATAAGACTTTATAAATTCTTTAAAAATGTCAATTCATTCTAATATTGTAGTTGCGTTTCTGAAAAGTGCAATTTGTCACCTCTCCTGCTCTCTGACCCTCCAAGTCACCATCAGTTGTGCTTGCTAAACCACTCACTTGCTGTCTCTCCTGCTCACCACATCCCTCCTCCGACCCCATGATATGAGCAAAGGTTTGTGAGCTGAGTGGCAAGAGGCAAAAAGAGCAATTTTGAGTTGCCTGGTTGCAGAGGTAAGCCACAAGCTGAAGAGTCAGTGAGAGGTAGGTCGGAAATGACCGAGAGGATCAGCAAGAGGGAAGATCAGCATCGGCAACTGGAAGGGTTTCTGAGACGGAGGTGTTTTTGTTTATTCAAGGGATTTAGGAGTCACTGACAAGGCCAACATTTATTGTCCATCACTAATACGGGGACTGTCAACAAGAGGGAAGATCATCAGCAATGGGTAAGTTGCCAATGGAGTAGTTTGGCAATGACCAGAAAGGTTGGCAGAGAGCAGGAGAAGCCACTCAAAAATGGCACTGATTGGATCTCATAACCCTATGTCAGACTTGACAAAACCATATTAAAACAAAACTCGCAACACAAAATGCAAATACAGGTCCTATTAACTGACCAGTGTTAAAGTGGAATGACCTAAAATGAGGCTTACTATAATAAGATTAGAGTTGAATGGGTTGCTCAAAGGTTAGTATGGGGGAAATGAGCTTTGATTCATGGGGCACTGCTGCAGTACTGGGGAAAGAGGGATCTGTACCATTGGAATGACTTTCACTCGGTCCAGGGTACGAGCGAATTAAATAACTAGGGCTGTAGAGAATGCTTTAAGCTAGGTAACTGGGGAGAGGGTTTACATGAGAGATTTGGAAAATTGAAGAAAAAGGATAAGGATATGCAGGGTAGCAAAGTTGAAAATTGATAACCAGAATATGACAGGAAGGAACAGAGTGTATAAACATAACAGTATACCAGCAAATAAGGTCAGAGTAAGGGAAAATGGTAAAAAAATCAGATTTAAAGACTCTTCATCTGAATCTAATATTAATAACGGTGGATTAATTGATAACACAAATATAAATGAATGAGGATGCTACAATAGCCATTGTAGAAGTATGGTTGCAAAGTGATGATGGCTGGGATCAGAACATGCAAGGGTACTTGACATTTTGGAAGAGCAGGGAAAAAAAGGAGATGGGATGCACTTTAAATAAAGGACGAGATCTAGACAGTACCAAGAAAAAACGTTCAGAGGATCAATGTGTAGCATCAATTTGGCTGGAGGTAAGGAATAACAAAATAAATAAGTCATGGTGGGAATGGTTCTGTAGGTTCCCTGGTGGTAACTATACTGCAGGACAAAGTCTACGTCAAGAAATAATGGTGAATTGTAAATGAGGTATTAAGACCATAAGACATAGGAGCGGAAGTAAGGCCATTCGGCCCATCGAGTCCACTCCACCATTCAATCATGGTTGATTTCAACTCCATTTACCCGCTCTCTCCCCATAGCCCTTAATTCCTCGAGAAATCAAGAATTTATCAATTTCTGTCTTGAAGACGCTCAACGTCTCGGCCTCCACAGCCCTCTGTGGCAATGAATTCCACAGACCCACCACTCTCTGGCTGAAGAAATTTCTCCTCATCTCTGTTCTAAAGTGACTCCCTTTTATTCTAAGGCTGTGCCCCCGCGTCCTAGTCTCCCCTGTTAATGGAAACAACTTCCCTACGTCCATCCTATCTAAGCCGTTCATTATCTTGTAAGTTTCTATCAGATCTCCCCTCAACCTCCTAAACTCCAATGAATATAATCCCACGATCCTCAGACGTTCATCGTATGTCAGGCCTACCATTCCTGGGATCATCCGTGTGAATCTCCGCTGGACCCGCTCCAGTGCCAGTATGTCCTTCCTGAGGTGTGGGGCCCAAAATTGCTCACAGTACTCCAAATGGGGCCTATTGCAATAATCGTAAGAGATTTTAATCTTAATATAGATTGGACGAATTGGCAAAATTAGCCTGGAGGATGTGATCATGGTATGTATTTCTTAGAACAATATGTTCTGGAACCAACCAGGAAACAGGCTATTTTAGATCTGGTAATGTGTGATGGATTGGAATAATTAATAACCTCATAGTAAAGGATCCTGTAAGTAAGAGTGATCATAACTTGATAGAATTTCACATTCAGTTTGACAGTTAGAAATTTGGGTCTGAAATTAGGGAGGGACATTACTATTAAGAGAGAAAAAGTACTAGAGAACCTAAAGGCTGACAAGTCCCCTGGACCTGATGGCCTGCACCCTAGAATCTTTAAGGAACCTGCTGGAGAGATGTTGGATACATTGATTGTAATCTTCCAAAATTCCCTAGATTCTAGAAAGCTCCCAGCAGATTGAAAAACTGAAAATGTAACACCACCATTCAATAAAAGAGGGAGACAGAGAGCAGGAAATTATAGGCCAGTTAGTCTAACACCTGTCATTGGAAAATTGCTGGAGGTGATAACTGGACATTTAGAAAATCATAATACAATTCGGCAGAGTCAACAGGATTTTGAGAAAGGGAAATTGAATTTGGAAAATTTAGAATTCTTTGAGGATGTAAGAAGCCCGGTTGGATGAAGGGAAACTGGATGTAGTGCATAGTAGCTAATCCTTTAAGGGGCGATCATCTGGAGGGTCATGTGACCCACTCATTCAGTCGGTATTTAGCGTGCAGGGGAGCACAGGCTTTTGCTCATTTAGATCCTAGAGGCATTACTGGAAGCATTGAATCTGCATCACCCTGTAAATCGTTGTTGTCGTCATTAATAAATATTTATAGTTCCTTCATAACTGGTGGAGCCAAGCTATTACATTTGGTGACAAAAAAGCAGTAAGTGCACTTACAAGGTCACCAGAATCTTGGTCTGGTCGAAGTCAAGCTTGCAAAGTAGAAGAGAGCTGCAGAGATGCCTGTATTTGGTAGATTGAATCCCTTTGACGCCTCTGCTGAAGATTGGTACAGTATGTTGAGCGATTAGAATATTGCTTCAAAGCAAGCTGAACTGAGGAGGAGGGAAAGAAGAAGGTGATACTATGAAGCACATGTGGGAACAAGCCTGTAATTTAATCCCAGTCCATCCTGTACAGCTAGTTCATCTCTGATGGCAAAGAAAGTGCAGAGCTTGTGGAGAAGCTCCCTTAAGGACTCTGGCCAGTATCTCAGGATTATGTTGTGCAGTTATCTGCATGTGATGTCTGCCTGTAAGGCATCTTTGAGTTCCTGGATTCTACGAGAGGATGGTACCTTTATTGTCATGATGTTTGTATTCCTTATGATCTGCCTGGTCCGTAGTGGGCAGAAGGCTCTGGAGGGGGCATCAGCCAAGTACAGCTCTTTACCACATTTGTAAATGACGCTGAGATTGTAACGTTACAGCTTCAGTATCATGCGTTGCAGTTGTGCAGACATAGGGCCGGATTTTCCGGGCGCGAAAACGTGGTAAACTCAGGTGTGAGGCCATTAACGCGATCCACGCCTGCGTCCGCGCAGATGGTCACTTTACCGAGACCCGGGAATGGCCGCGATCCGATTCGCGCCTGAAATGGGCATTTGCATGCATTTAAATTGAATTAATGAACTGCCCGCCCAACTTTATCAGCATTTCCCCCTTTACCACTGTGTTCACCGATCCGGAATCACGCCAAAATGGACATACTGCATAAAAGTCTGAATCGGGTGCTCCAGCTGCTGAAGAGGCGAATTCAGTGCTTCCAATGGCTCTCTGACTCAGATCGGTGGTGAAGGGGGAGGGAGGAGGGTCACATTATTCTCTGGTGGGGGGGGGGAGGAGGAGGAGGAAGGGCCGATCGTTGGGGGGGGAGGAGGGCAGATCGTTGTCTGGTTGGGGGGGGGGGGAGGGCAGATCGTTGTCTGGTTTGTGGGGGGAGGTGGGTCAGATGTACCTCTTGGGGGGGGGGGGGGGGAGTGACGCCAGATCATTCTCGGGGGCCGGGGGTGGGATGAGGCCAGATCATTCGCTGGGGGGAGGGGGAGTGAGACCACATCATTCTGTGGGGTGGGGAGGAATGAGGGCAGATTGTTCTCTGGGGGAGGGGAGGAGGGAGACGGGTAAAATGGATCCCTGGTGGGAGGGGCAGGAGCAGGGGGCCCACTGTCACTCTGCGGGCGATCGGTGGGGGGAAGAGGGCAAGGGGTCACGATCAGTCTGGGTAGTGGGGGGGTGGGTGGTTAAGGGGATCAGTGATGTTTGTGGGGGCCATCACTCCCGCTTTTCGCTCCCGGGCCGCTTTTTCCACTTTCTGCGGCCTGGGAGCGATCTGACACGGGCACGCTTTTTCAAAGTTTTGTTCTAACTGCGCATGCGCAGTTCAGAGCTCCGATCGTTTCGGGCACGCTATGTCCCGCCCACAGCGCGAATGGGACTCGCGATTTTTTTTCCAGGCTGCGTGCCTATGGGAACGCCTGAAAGCAGATTTCCAAGTCGGATCTGCATTGCGCCCAGATTCAGCACTTAGAATGAAAATGGTAAAATCAGGCCCATTAATGTAAAAAGGCTTTTTCAAGGGAGTTATGGGTGGCTGATGGTCAATTTCAACAGTTGCAGGATGACCCTATATTAAGACATGAAATCTTTGATAGACAAAGACGAGTGTAGAGTTCATTTTCATTCTGTGCAGAGCGAGTCTCGTTGTTGGTGAAGGCCCTTGATGCAAAGGCCATCGGTCTGCTCTTCTGGATACCGACTGTACCAAGTCCATGCTGGGAAGCGCCGATTGATATAGGTATGGATGCTTAAATGTCAAAATGTTGTACCATCAGTGGGACTGCGAGTGCCTGTTTGAGGCTGTTGAAGACCGCTGTGTGGTGCCCTTGTCAGTACCATTTGATGTCCTGGTGGAAGAGCTCTCTAAGAGGTTCAATGACCTTACTATAACAAGGAATGAATTTAGAAAGATAATTTGTCATACCAAGAAAGTGCTGTAAGGTGTGCTTGTCCATGGACATTTCAACAATTCATCATCAAGTGGTATTTGCCAGAATCCACATTTTACATCCAGAATGCTGAACACCTTGGCATATGGTGGTCTGCTATTATCTGTTTCACTGTCTTTCATAGGGTGATGAGGTTGGAGCAGTGCCACCATTGCTGAAACCCATTCTGTGGCCTTGTTTATGGGAGTTATGACATCCAATGCAGGTTATTGGCTACTTTCTGCTTCATAACTATTGGTACTGTTCTTGGAGCACAAACTGTTGGTAGTACCGAGTCATTTAGTTTCATGCGATTTATTACTGGTAGCATACCAGTGATGCCACTGTTAAAGAGATCTTTGTATTCTATCATTTCAGGGGCCTGGTGTTGCAAAGCATGTACATGTGGACCAAGTTGAATGAGCCCCTGTGTAATGCTGCCCTGCATAACTGGAAGCGGCCTTATGTTCTGCTCAACTATATTAAACTTGAACCTGACCTGTGAGCAGTGGAGAGTGGCAATTTTAGTATGGATGGTTTGTCCACCATAAGCCATGAGGTTCACCTGGGTACTGGGATCCAGTGCTGCATATGGGTCTAGCTCCCATAGCATTCGGCTGGGCAATACATTACATTTTGCTCCAGTATCAATCTTTACCTTCAGTCTTGTTTTGTTGCAAATCATGTTGAGGGTGGTGAAGATAATGGTGTTGACACTCTCACAATAAGTGTTTTTGGAAACTCAGTGGTTTTGCTTTAGTTGAGCTCTGGTTTGTTCAACTTGCTAATGCTCCTATCCTTGGAGGACTGACCAGCTGCAATGTGGCTGGTGGCAGAGGAAGGCTGCTGTGGTTTTGATCTGCAGTATTTTGTGAAAGGATTCCACTTGTTGCATTTATTGCAGTGTTTACCATATGTAAAACATACTGTTCTGTTATGAGAGTGATGGCCGCCACAGTTGGGGCAGGATGTGCCTTGTACTGCAAAAACTCCTGTTTCCCACCTAAAACCTCTGCTGCTTTTTTTTCTGACTGTTTAACGTGAAAACGCTGATTTGATTTGATTCGATTTATTATTGTCACATGTATTAATATAAAGTGAAAAGTATTGTTTCTTGCACGCGCTACAGACAAAGCATACCGTTCATAGAGAAGGAAAGGAGAGAGTGCAGAATGTAGTCATAGAGTCATAGAGGTTTACAGCATGGAAACAGGCCCTTCGGCCTAACTTGTCCATGCCACCTTTTCTTTTTTAAAACCCCTAAGCTAATCCCAATTGCCTGTATTTGGCCTATATCCCTCTATACCCATCGTACCCATGTAACTATCTAAATGCTTTTTAAAAGACAAAATTGTACCCGCCTCTACTACCACCTCTGGCAGCTTGTTCCAGACACTCACCACCCTCTGTGTGAAAAAATTGGCCCTCTGGACACTTTTGTATCTCTCCCCTCTCACCTTAAACCTATGCCCTCTAGTTTTAGACTCCCCTACTTTGGGAAAAGATATTGACTATCTAGCTGATCTGTGCCCCTCATTATTTTATAAACCTCTATAAGATCACCCCTCAGCCTCCTATGCTCCAGAGAAAAAAGTCCCAGTCTATCCAGCCTCTCCTTATAACTCAATCCATCAAGTTCCGGTAGCATCCTAGTAAATCTTTTCTGCACTCTTTCTAGTTTAATAATATCCTTTCTATAATAGGGTGACCAGAATTGCACACAGTATTCCAAGTGTGGCCTTACCAATGTCTTGTACAACTTCAACAAGACATTCCAACTCCTGTATTCAATGTTCTGACCGATGAAACCAAGCATGCCGAATGCCTTCTTCACCACTCTGTCCACCTGTGACTCCACTTTCAAGGAGTTATGGACATGTACCCCTAGACCTCTTTGTTCTGTAACTCTCCCCAACACCCTACCATTAACTGAGTAAGTCCTGCCCTGGTTCAGTCTACCAAAATGCGTCACCTCGCATTTGTCTAAATTAAACTCCATCTGCCATTCATCAGCCCACTGGCCCAATTGATCAAGATCCTGTTGCAATTGGAGATAACTTTCTTCACTGTCCACTATGCTATTGTGTTACAGTCATAGCTAGGGTGTAGAGAAAGATCAACTTAATGCGAGGTAGGTCCATTCAAAAGTGATGGCAGCAGGGAAGAAGCTGTTTTTGAGTCAGTTAGTATGTGTCCTCAGACTTTTGTATCTTCTTCTCGATGGAGGAAGGTGGAAGAGAGCATGTCCGGGGTGCATGGGGTTCTTAATAATGCTGGCTGCTTTTCCGAGGCAGCGGGATGTGTAGCGAGAGTCAATGGGTGGGAGGCTGGTTTGAGTGATGGACTGGGCTTTACGTAAGAACATAAGAAATAGGAACAGGAGTAGGCCATCTCGCCCCTCAAGCCTGCTCCGCCATTCAATAAGATCATGGCTGATCTGATAGTGGGTTCAGTTCCACTTACCCGCCCACTCCCCATAACCCTTAATGGTTAAAAATCTATCTATCTGTGACTTAAACACATTTAATGAGGTAGCCTCTACTGCTTCATTGGGCAGAGAATTCCAAAGATTCACTACCCTCTGGGAGAAGAAGTTCCTCCTCAACTCTGTTCTAAATTGACACCCCGGTATTTTGAGGCTATGCCCCCTAGTTCTTGTTTCCATTGTAAGTGGAAATAACCTCGTTGCTTCTACCCTGTCTAGCCCCTTCATTATCTTATATGTCTCTATAAGATCTCCCCTCAACCTTCTAAACTCCAATGAGTACAGGCCCAGTCTACTCAATCTCTCCTCATAAGCTAACCCCCTCATCTCTGCAATCAACCTGGTGAACCTTCTCTGTACCCCCTCCAAAGCTAATATATCCTTTCTTAAATAAGGGGACCAAAATTGTACACAGTACTCTAGGTGCGGCCTCACCAGTACCCTGTACAGTTGCAGCATGACCTCCCCGCTTTTATACTCCATCCCTCTCGTGATAAAGGCCAACATTCCATTTGCCTTCTTGATCACCTGCTGCACCTGCAAACTGAGCTTTTGTGATTCATGCACAAGGACCCCCAGGTCCCTCTGCACAGTAGCATGTTGTAATTTTTCACCGTTCAAATAATAATCCATTTTACTAATTATTCCTTCCAAAGTGGATAACCTCACACTTACCAACATTATACTCCATCTGCCAGATCCTTGCCCACTCACTTAGCCTATCCAAAACTCTCTGTGTCCTCCACGCAATTTGCTTTCCCACTCATCTTTGTGTCATCTGCAAACTTTGTTACCCTACACTCGCTCCCCTTCTCCTCATTGTCTATGTATATGGTAAATAGTTGAGGCCCCAGCAACGATCCCTGCGGCACGCCACTAGTCACTGATTGCCAACCGGAAAAGCATCCATTTATTTCGACTCTCTGCTTTCTGTTAGATAGCCAATCCTCAATTTACGCTAACACTTTACCCCCAACTCCGTGTACCTTTATCTTATGCAGCAAACTTTTGTGAGGCACCTTATCGAATGCCTTCTGGAAATCTAAATACACCACATCCACCGGTTCCCCTCTGTCAACCGCACTCATTATATCCTCAAAAGATTCCAGTAAATTAGTCAGACATGACTTTCCCTTCATGAATCCATGCTGCGTCTGCTTGATTGAACCATTCTTTTCCAGGTGTCCTGCTATTTCTTCCTTAATGATAGATTCCAGCATTTTCCCAACTACAGATGTTAAGCTAATCGGCCTGTAGTTACCTGCCTTTTGTCTACCTCCTTTTTTAAACAGTGGCGTTACATTAGCTGTTTTCCAATCAGCTGGCACCTCCCCAGAGTCCAGTGAATTTTGATAAATTACAACTAATGCATTTGCTATTTCTTCTGCCGTTTCTTTTAGTACCCTGGGATGCATTCCATCCGGACCAGAAGACTTGTCTACCTTTAGTCCCATTAGCCTACCCAGCACTACCTCTTTAGTAATAGTGTTCACGACCCTTTGTAGTATTTTGCAGTCTTGGACACTGATGGCTGTTTATAGTGTTAAGTGTTTCTCTCACAGTAGCTGCTTGCAGACAAGATTGCTGTGGACCCTGCAGACAATTTGATCCCAGATTTGATTCCTTCCATCAGTAATGGTGTAAGATGCACATTTCTTCACTAAGATTTTCAATACTGCTGTATAAGATTGTATTGATTCATCTGTTTTTTTAGTTTGTTGAATTAAATGCGAGCCTATCGAGTATTGTATTTTGTACCGAATCAAAACGTGGTCAAAGGAGTACGTTTTAAGGAGCCTTGAAGGAGGAAAGAGAGCCAGAGAGCTGGAGAAGTTTAGGGAGGAAATTCCAGAGCTTACAGCTTTGGCAGCTGAAAGCATGGCTGTACCTGGCTCTGAAATTCATTCTCGAACTGAGATCTTTCCTTACAATTGTTTCTGTTGTGAGGACATGCAGGTAATCTATTGAACATCATTGCCAAAACCCATAATCCATTTCTAAGATAAATAATAATCGATTGCGATGCTGTGTCCAATTTATTATTTTTATAAATATCAAAATAATGCCAATGCATTAGCTAATTTACAATTAACAATTTAACTAAACTATAATTAGTTTCATTGGAACTGTTTTGCCAGGCAGGATGCAATACCATCCTTTGTTTTAGACTTCCCTGTCATTACTGTGTTGCCATTGGTGCATCTCTATGGGGAAGGAACATTAGAGCAGAAAACTGAGTGGCATGCTCCTTCAGCAGCTTAAGGCACAATTGCTGGATGATGATGCAGAAGTTCAGAGAATGACAAAACTAAAAATGTGCTTTTAAGTTTGTGAAATAGCAAGTTTTTGATTAAAAAACATGGTTGGTGCTTTTGAAATTTGTGGCCCTTGAACTGACCCTGTCCTTCCTGCTGAGGGACTTTGAGACTGATAGGGGAGGGGGAAGGGAAAGGGTAGGACAAGGGAAAGAAATTATTCGTGTTAGAACCATACAAATTTTTTAAAAAGTTATAGGATCAGGAATCTGACCTGCTCTTCTGTACCAAGCCTGTTTTATTTCTCTAGAAAGCTTGTTAAGTTTGGTAATATTGAAATATCTCACACACACACACACAAACTGAGAACTTAAAATTCTCATTCAAATGACTGACTTTTTAGAATAAAAGAAGCACAAGTTCGTATTGTTGGCATGATGATATACTTGGCGTGACTTCTGCAATATATTATATGGCCAATAATACTTCTTTTCAGGTGCAAGATACAGCATGATGTGAAGTCTTACAGCTTTGTCTCACAGACTAGAAAACCCACATTAGTAACGTTGATGTACAGGGTATTCATAGATTGTCACTGTGTTGTAAGTTAAGCATTTAAGCTTGGTAAAGTTTGATTAACTCAGTCACATAAATGAGGAGGTTTAGAAAGCAGCTGCAGTTAAAATCCAGTCTGATTCAAAACAAACATTACAGTCTGGTCTGGCTTTCTAACTAGAAGACTGGAGGGAAAAGCGAGGCCATATTCAGTATGTAACTTCTTTTGAGTTTGTGCATAATAGCTATATAGTTATAAATGTAGCTGTTAGTTATTCAAACCCAGGAAGTCCCTGTTTTTGGCATGTTTAATAAGATGACGTTGTTCAACCAACAATTTGAGTGAATTTCGGCATTGGAACTTTCAGAGAAAAACTAAAACAACTAACTCCTGCAGTTAAGAAGGGCTATAAGAATAGAATACTGATAAAATATTCTTTATAAAAATAATTTAGCATATAGAATGTAACCTTCAATTGTCTTCAAGGAAATGTTGGTATATCTGCTGTAAATATATAGGTGTCTTACTACTGTTGCATATTTGCTTTCTCATAGAGTCATGGCATCATTATGGCACAGGAGGAGGCCATTTTGTCCATTAAGTCCATGCTGGCTCTCTGTAGAATAATGTAATCAGCCCCACTACCCTGCTCTATCCTTTTTATTTCCCTGAAGTGTTCATCTCATCCACTTTTCTTTCACCATCACTCTTCTTCTCATATGCAGAAAGTTCCAGATCATTACCACATTTATCTCTTGCCCAAAACTTTAAAACTGCATTTTCTGGTTCTTGTACTATTAACTAATGGGAACAGCTTTTCTTTAACTACCTTATCTAAACCTGTCAAAAGGTAGCATGATTTGTTAAGGGTAAATCATGTTTAACTAACTTGCTTGAGTTTTTCGTGTGATAACAGAGATGGTTAATGTGGTTGATACTAATATGGATTTTCAAAAGGCATTTGATAAAGTGCCACACAACAGGCTTGTGAGCAAAGTTAGAGCTCGTGGAATAAAAGTGACAGAAGCAGCATAAATATGAAAGTGGCTCAGCGATGGGAAATAGAGCCTAGTGATGAATGATTGTTTTTCAGACTGGAGGAAGGTATATAGCGGGGTTCCCCAGGCATCAACGTAAGATCTCTGCTTTTCTTGTTGTCAACTAATGGTCTAGAGTTGGGTGTATAGGGCACAATTTCAAAATCTGTGGATGACACAAAACTTGGAAGTATTATGAACTGTGAGGAGGATAGTGATAAACTTCAAGAGGACGTAGACAAATTGGTAAAATGGGCAAATAAATAACAGATTAAATTTGATACAAAGTGTGAAATTATTAATTTTGATAGGAAGAACAGGGAGAGGTAATGTAATATAAAGGATCCAATTCTAAAGTATATGCAGGAGCTGAGGGACTTTGGGATATATGCACACAAATCATTGAAGGTGACAGGGAAGGTTGAGTGCAGACCAATGCCTGCCCAGTGCAGATCCCGCTGGGGATGTGAATGAATGGTAGGTATGAATGAATGGTACTATCACCGCAGTGGGTCGGCTCTCAAACAATGATGAGACAGAGTACAGGAATGAGATAGAGAATCTGGTGAACTGGTGCAAAAACAATATTCTCTCCCTCAATGTCAACAAAACAAAGGAAATTGTCATCGACTTCAGGAAGCATAAAGGAGAACATGCTCCTGTCTACATCAACGGGGTGAAGAAGAAAGGGTCGAGAGCTTCAAGTTTTTAGGTGTCCAGATCACCAACAACCTGTCCTGGTCCCCCCATGCCGACACTATAGTTAAGAAAGCCTACCAATGCCTCTAATTTCTCAGAAAACTAAGGAAATTTGGCATGTCAGCTACGACTCTCACCAACTTTTACAGATGCACCATAGAAAGCATTCTTTCTGGTTGTATCACAGCTTGGTATGGCTCCTGCTCTGTCCAAGACTGCAAGAAACTACAAAGGGTCGTGAATGAAACCCAGTCTGTCACGCAAATCAGCCTGCTATCCATTGATGCTGTCTACACTTCCCACTGCCTCAGAAAAGCAGCCACCATAATCAAGGACTCCACGCACCCAGACACACTCTCTTTTACCTTCTTCCATCGGGAAAAAGATACAAAAGTCTGAGGTCATGTACCAACCGACTCAAGAACAGCTTCTTCCCTGCTGCTGTCAGACTTTTGAATGGACTTGCCTTGCATTAAGTTGATTCTTCTCTACACCCTAGCTATGACTGCAACACTACATTCTGCACTCTCTCCTCTATGAACGTTACGTTTTGTCTGTATAGCGCGCAAGAAACAATACTTTTCACTGTATGTCAATACATGTCACAATAATAAATCAAATCAAATCAAAGGAGTGCTTTGAATCGAGCTTCAAGCCCACTAATTATGTTAAAATGAGCTGTTTGTAATAATAAAAGGTTTCCACTCGGTCTGCGTGGGAAACTGATCTGGGCTGGTGGGGCAGGCCGGATGAACGGTGACAGGATTGACGCATGTTTTAGTCCCTATGCTCCATTTGAGGGGGTGGGGGTACCTCATAGCATGGATAGACTATCGGCTAATTAACTGAAAAGGGATCATTTTCAGGTCGGCAAACTGTAACTAGTAGGAATATATGCTGAGGCTTCAACTATTTTGGATCTATATTAATGATTGGATTAAGGAGCAGAGTGTATTGTAGCCAAATTTGCTGCTGATGCAAAAATAGGTGCATATAAAGATTCTGAAAAGGGATATGGATAGGTGAAGCAAGTGGGCAAGAATTTAACAGGTGGAGAGTGAATTGAACCCAGGTCTCTGGTGCTGTGAGGCAGCAATGCTAACCACTGTGCTGGGTTCAAAAGATTTTTGATCAACAAGGGCTGTTCCACACTTCTACCCTTTTCACATATCCTTTTAATTTCTTTCCTTTTAAAATATTTATCCACTTCCCTTTTAAATACTAATATGCATCAACCACTGCTTCTTGAAGGTCATTCCTTATCCCAGTAACACACTTTGGTTCTCTAAAATTCCTCCTCTCTGGTTGCAACATATTAGCTGTCAGAAATAGTTCCCACCCCTTCCCACCCCCCCCTCCCCCCAACGCATTTACTTTATTAAAATTATTTCTTTGCTTTAATTGACCAGTTCTCCTTGAACGAAATGAACCCCAGTTTCTCTGGTCTCTTTTCAAAACTAAATTATCTCAATCCTGTTATCACCTTAGTTAAGTCTCTTCTGTACCCTAGCCTGTCCTTGACAGGCAATAATTAGGCACAATATTCTTTTGAGGCAGGAACATGAAACCAACTATTTTCTCTTCTTAAAAAAAAAAGTTCAACATTGCCTCCTTGTCTTTGTACTGTGCACCGCTACTTATAAAACCTCGCCCTCACAGTTGATAGTTAGTGCAGCACTAATGGGCGGCACGGTGTCATAGTGGTTAGCACTGTTGACTCTCACTCCTGAGGATCAGGTTTGATTCAGCCTTGGGTGACTGTTTATGTGGCGTTTGCACATTCTCCCCATGTCTGTATGGGTTTCCTCCTGGTGCTCCGGTTTCCTCCCACAGTCCAAAGATGTGCAGGTTAGGTAAATTGCCCTTTAGTGTCTAAAGATGTGTAGTTAGGTCAATTGGCCATGTTAAATGCATAGAATTATGGAGATCGGGCCAAAGGGAGAGCCCGGGTGGGATGGTCTTTCAGAGAGTTGGTGTAAACTTGATGGGCTGTATGGCCTCTTTCTATACTGTAGGGATTTTATGAATAGAGTCAAGGATTATGGGAGGCTAACCAGGAAAGTGAAGTTCAGGTCATAATCAGATCAACCATGATCTTATTGAATGGCAGAGCAGGTTCAAGGAACCAAATGATCTACCCGTGCTCCTATTTCTTATGTTCCTGTGTCCTATTTAAAAAAAGTACAGCAGATATAAGGGAATACAATCACTTGCAAGTTTGCACCAAACCGCGCACCATCCTGACTTAAAAGGAAGTATATACTTCCTTCATTACTGGTCAAAATCCTGGAACTCCCTCACCAATAGAACTGTGGGTATACCTATGCACATGGACTGCAGGGGTTCAGGAAGGTGGCCCGCTATCACTTCAGGACAGAAAGCAGACCCATTGTATGCCTTGCACACCTTCGTTGTCTACCCTAAGCAGCTGCACATTTGTTCACCCTCTTAAAGCTATACTTATGATCTTATGAATAACCCTTCCTTCCAACTCCCTATTTGGCACTATTGCTTCAATGCACCCCAAATTCACACAAAGACTGCCTTCCACAACCTCAAAGCCATTTTACATTACCCAACCCCCCGGTAACTCTTTCTTCATTTCTCCAATGTCACATGCTACCCAAGCTTTAACTGCCTGTCTTACCTCTTAATAACTGAACTTCTTTGCAGGAAAATTTGATGTAGAGTGTGTCTAAAACAAACACTCGGGGAGGTTTACCTATATTTAAAGACCTCGACCCTCTATGAGGACATGGCTAAATACCTCACGGAGTGATACTCAACTTCTGACAGTGAGAAAGTATTGATTAAGCACACATGCTATAACCCTGGCATCCTGTGAAGCAGCACACCTGATGAACCTTCCACCTCCTTCTCTGTCCCTTAAATGACTCAGGAAGCTTGACAGCATCCAGGATAAAGTAACCCACCAATTTACATATTTTCTCCACCACCAGCACACAGCATTTCATTTACAAGATGTACTGTAACGACTTGCCAATAGGACCAGAGAGTTGTTTTGTTTCAGGAGTTAAAGCTGCAATTAATTTAAAAGCATTCAGTGAGCCCTGGAAGGCTATGTCGTCATGGTGATGGGTGAAATTAGCTAAGAAAGTTCTAGGGTTTCAATTTATCTGTGTGTTTGCTGGGGGAGTGAGTGTTCTGCAGCAGGGAAAAAGGCCATACTGAAACAGTGCTGCTGTTAACAGACTTCAGACAGCAAAAGTATTGCTGTTAGCCGCCACTGTATAATTGGGGCTCAAGGGAAGTCCCAGGAATCATTTGATAGCTTTGTGTAGTTAGGGCATGTTGAGAGAGCAGTTAATGAAGCATTAAGTGTCCTAGGTTTTATTAATATGGATAAGGAGTACAAGAGTAAGGAGATCATGTTGATCTTGTACAAGACACTAGTTAGGCCTAATCTGTGGCATCTAGTGCTGGGTACCTTACTTGAGGAAGGATGTGAAAGCATTGGAGTGAGTACAGAGGAGATTCACAAGAATGACTGTAGCTGTGAGGATAAATTAGAGAAGTTGGAACTGTTTTCCTTGGAGAAAATAAGGCTGAGAGGAGAATTGATAGAGGTATTCAAGATCCTGAAGGGTTTGGACAGGGTAAGTAGTGAAAAACTATTCTCATTCGAGAGTATCAAGAACTAGAGGGTACAAATTCAAAATAATTGGCAAAGGAGTAAAAGTGTTAGAAAAATGTTTTCACCCAGAGGGTGAAAGTTTGGAATGAATTTCCTGAGAGGGTGGTGGAGGCAGGTTTGATTAAGGTATTCAAGAGGAAGTTGGATTGCTATCTGAAAAGAAAGAATATGCAAGGTTACAGAGATAAAGCGGGGGAGTAGATGGAATGTTCTTTTAGAGAACCAGTGCAGAATCAATGGGCCGAATGGCCTCCTTTTGCACTGTAAAAATTCTGTCAGTCAGTTTGTTCAAAACCTGTGGAATCTGGTGGCTTTATTCTCTGAGCAAGTGTCGTGAATCTCAAATTTTGTCGACTTTAAACAGTATGTCATTGGTCCTAACTGGATCTCACCAAAAATCTCGGAGTCTGGTCAATGATCATAACACTGTAATCAGAAAAATATAACTCAGCCTCTATATCGATGCAGGCCTTATGTCTCTTAGTTGACTTCATACTTGAGTTAGAGTGAAGGTCTTTTAGAAACAAAACATCCTTGTGAAGCTGCAAAGTCTAGGCGAGACAGAGGAGGGGCCAAAAGAGGTGGGGGAGTAGCGGTATTGGTTGGAGAGCATATTACAGCGGTGCAGAGGGAGGACAATTCGGAGGAGTCGTGTAGCGAGTCACTCTGGGTGGAGCTTAGAAACAGGAAAGGCGCAGTCACTATGTTGGGGGTGTACTACAGGCCCCCCAACAGCCCAAGGGAAGTGGAAGAATGGATATGTCAGGAGATACTGGATAGGTGCAGGAAATATAGGGTTGTTGTAGTGGGAGACTTCAATTTCCCTGGTATAGACTGGAAATCGCTGAGGGCAGGGACTCTGGATGGTGAGGCATTTGTAAAATGTGTACAGGAGGGTTCGTTGGAACAATATGTGGACAGCCCAACTAGAGAGGGGGCTATACTGGACCTGGTGCTGGGGAATGAGCCCGGTCAGGTCTTCAAAGTTTTGGTTGGGGAACATGTGGCAAATAGTGACCACAATTCTGTTAGCTTTAGGATAGTGATGGAAAAGGATGAGTGGTGTCCCAAGGGTAAGGTGTTGGATTGGGGGAAGGCTAACTTTATTGGGATCAGGCAGAAATTGGCAGCTCTTGATTGGGAGAGGCTGTTTGAGGGTAAATCCACATCTGGTATGTGGCAGTCTTTTAAGGAACGGTTGTTAGGGCTACAGGACAAGCATGTGCCTGTAAAAAAGAAGGATAGGAAGGGTAGGATTAGAGAACCGTGGATAACCAGGGAAATTGAGGGACTGGTCAAAAGGAAAAGAGAGGCGTATGTTAGGTCCAAGCAGCTAAAAACGGAGGGAGCTCTGGAGGAGTATAATGAAAGTAGGAAAATACTCAAACGGGGAATTAGAAGAGCAAAAAGGGGTCACGAAATGTTCTTGGCAGACAGGATTAAGGAGAATCCCAAGGCATTTTATTCATACGTTAGGAACAAAAGGGTTGTTAGGGAAAAAATCGGACCTCTCAGGGACAAAAGTGGGGACTTATGCTTGGAGCCCAAAGAGGTAGGGGAGATCCTAAATGAATACTTTGCGTCGGTATTCACTAAGGAGAGGGATGTGTTGACTGGGAGTGTCTCGGAGGGGAGTGTTGAACCGTTGGAGAAAATCTCCATTACAAAGGAGGAAGTGTTAGGTTTGTTAGAGAATATAAAGACTGACAAATCCCCAGGGCCTGATGGAATCTATCCAAGGCTGCTCAGGGAGACGAGAGGTGAAATCGTTGGGCCTCTGACGCAAATCTTTGTCTCGTCACTGGACACAGGTGAGGTCCCAGAGGATTGGAGGATAGCCAATGTGGTCCCGTTATTTAAGAAGGGTAGGAAGGATAACCCGGGTAATTATAGGCCGGTGAGCTTGACGTCCGTGGTGGGGAAGTTGTTGGAGAAGATTCTTAAAGATAGGATGTATGCGCATTTAGAAAGGAATAAACTCATTAACGATAGTCAACATGGTTTTGTGAGAGGGAGGTCATGCCTCACGAACCTGGTGGTGTTTTTTGAAGAAGTGACCAAAATGGTTGACGAAGGAAGGGCCGTGGATGTTGTCTATATGGACTTTAGTAAAGCATTTGACAAAGTCCCTCATGGTAGGCTAGTGAAAAAGGTTGGATCCCATGGGATAAAGGGGGAGGTGGCTAGATGGGTGGAGAACTGGCTTGGTCATAGAAGACAGAGGGTGGTAGTGGAAGGGTCTTTTTCCGGCTGGAGGCCTGTGACTAGTGGTGTACCGCAGGGCTCTGTATTGGGACCTCTGCTGTTTGTGATTTATATAAATGATCTGGAAGAAGGAGTAACTGGGGTGATCAGTAAGTTTGCGGACGACACAAAACTGGCAGGACTTGCAGATAGTGAGGAACATTGTCAGAGGCTACAGAAGGATATAGATAGGCTGGAAATTTGGGCAAGGAAATGGCAGATGGAGTTCAATCCTGATAAATGCGAAGTGATGCATTTTGGTGGGAATAATGTAGGGAGGAGCTACACGATAAATGGAAGAACCATAAAGGGTGTAGAGACGCAGAGGGACCTGGGTGTGCAAGTCCACAGATCTTTGAAGGTGACGTCACAGGTGGAGAAGGTGGTGAAGAAGGCATATGGCATGCTTGCCTTTATAGGACGGGGCATAGAGTATAAGAGTTGGGGTCTGATGTTGCAGATGTATAGAACGTTGGTTCGGCCGCATTTGGAATACTGCGTCCAGTTCTGGTCGCCACACTACCAGAAGGACGTGGAGGCTTTGGAGAGAGTACAGAGGAGGTTTACCAGGATGTTGCCTGGTATGGAGGGGCTTGGTTATGAGGAGAGATTGGGGAAACTGGGGTTGTTCTCCTTGGAAAGACGGAGGATGAGGGGAGACTTAATAGAGGTGTATAAAATTATGAAAGGCATAGATAGGGTGAACGGTGGGAAGCTTTTCCCCGGGTCGGTGGTGACGTTCACGAGGGGTCATAGGTTCAAGGTGAAGGGGGGGAGGTTTAACACAGATATCAGAAGGACATATTTCACACAGAGGGTCGTGGGGGCCTGGAATGTGTTGCCGGGCAAGGTGGTGGAGGCGGACACACTGGGAACGTTTAAGACTTATCTAGACAGCTATATGAACGGAGTGGGAATGGAGGGATACAAAAGAGTGGTCTAGTTTGGACCAGGGAGCGGCGCGGGCTAATTGTTCCTGGTTTCTCGTTTCAAGGCTTCATTCTATGATCATCTTGCTGGTGCCAGTACAGAGTGAGACTGCGGATAGTTGGGAACCTGTCTCGGGGGCAGGGAATTCATATGGTGTTCGTGGAAGTGGAAATGACTAGGGTTGGGAAGCATTTTCCGATCGGGGCCATTGTGATCTCCTGGACTCGTTTCGATCGCCTCAGGGGGTCGGAGAGGAATTTCCCAGATTTTTTTTCCCCATATTGGCCCTGGGGTTTTTCACTCTGGGTTTTCGCCTCTCCCTGGAGATCACATGGTCTGGAATGGGGGGGTGGGGGTAAGTTAATAGGTTGTAATGAACAAAGCATCGTAGCTGTGAGGGACAGCTCGGTGGATAGGATATTGGTATGTAGATAGGCTGGAAAATTGGGCGGGGATCCTGGATTCAGGATTCAATCCTGGACCGGGGAGCGGCGCGGGCTTGGAGGGCCGAAGGGCCTGTTCCTGTGCTGTATTGTTCTTTGTTCTTTGTTCTTTGTCTCTTATAGATGAATAACCAGGAAATTGGTTCTCGGGTGGACCTGGAAGTTGCTCGAAGTACTGTACTTTGTCTGCATTAGTAGACTGTCAGCTATGATAGTTCAGTTTCAAATATTTCTTGGAGTTTCAGATCTCCCTTTGTAGGATTTGCTTTGTTCACATTTTAAACTGCAGTCCCTGAAATTAATTTCAATCACGTGACTGCAGGGTACCTCCAAAATCCAGACCACCAGAATACAGTAGCAGGTGACAATGGTCATTCACACTTGCATCTACCCCAATTTGAGCTCAAATATTTTCCTTTGTTTAAAATATGGCACTCGGAGGCCAACAGTCCAGAGATCTGTTTCATACGTATGAGCAGACGAACAAGGAGTAGGCCATTTGGCCCCTTGAGCCTGCTCTGCCACTTAATATGATCTTGGCTGATCTGATAGTAACCTCAAATCTGTATTGTGCCTACCCCTCCCTCACCAATAACCTATCACCTCCTTGCTTACCAAGAATCTATCCACCTCTGCCTTAAGAAAAATATTCAAAACTCTGCTTCCACTGCCTTTTCAGGAAGAGAATTCCAAAGACTCACCACTCTCTAAGAGAAAACATTTTGCCTCACCTCCATTTCAAATGAGCAACCTCTTATTTTTACACCGTATCTCCTAGTTCTAGATTATTGTATTCATACTTAGACAATGATGTGTAAACTTCACAGGAGGCTGCAAAGTATCCTTATCAGGCCCATGTTTAACTAAATATTGGCCACAGAATCAAATATTGTCCACTGTTTAAATACCCATAGTCCCATGGTAAAGTTGCAGCCACCTTGAAAGGCTTTGTGACCACTTTCACTAAGTGTGATCTTACAGTCAGTAACATCCAATATCCTCATGCTTGTACTGAGCATAATGCTGACCTTACATCCCATGAATAAATTTTTAAAACACCCAGGAAAGTTGATGGTCACCCATTCAGTCTTCTACCTATCCTTTTTGAAATGTGCAGCACAGAAGGAGGATGATATTGCTGAAAAGGATGATAAGAACCAAGCTACAGAGGAGTTGCAACTGCATTATATTGCTAACACTCTGGAGCGGCACAGGTCACGCTTCCAGCTGTACCAGTAGAAGGAATGTGGAAGGTAAGACCAGTCTGCAGACCCATATCCTTCAGAGGTGCATCCTGAAGTGGTTCCATGCCAGGTAATTAAATGAGTGATGGTATGGAGAATGGGTGAATTGCTAACAGATCTTTATCCGTGGTATTACATACAAAGGTACTAATGATTTGAAACAAACTGACATAGTTTGAAAGATGAACTTTAAGTGGTTCATCTACATCATACCATTGACTCATTTACAGCCAGTAAGAGGCCATTCATCCCATCAAATCTATGCTGGTGCCCTGCTGAGCAATCCTGTCAGTTCCATTCCCCCTCTCAATCTGTGTAACCCCTATAAGTTTAGTTTAGTTGCTTCAAATGCCTATCAAATTTCCTTTTGAAATCATTGATTGTTTCCACATCCACCACCCTGTGGGCAGTGAGTTCCAGGCCATTACCATTGACTGTGTAATTAAAAAAGTTCTTCCTCTCAGTCTTCCTGCATCTCTTGCCCAAAATCTTAAATATATGTCCCCTAGTCCTTGCATAATCAACTGTGTGTCAAAACGGGAAGCACAACAATGAGACAGAGATGTTAACAAAACAGTAAGAATAGAAACTCAGACAGAGGAGGTCACAGAGAGAGGTTAGTTTCACTGTAGAGAAAATCACTAGGAATGTCGTTCAGAACCATGCAGAGGTTAATCTCTTAAAACCTCCCCTATCCTCCCCGTTCTGAAAAGAGAACTTGCGTCATGCTATGTTATGCTTTTGGGTTTGGACCACCAAAATAATGAGCAGCACAGGAGGTGAACTGGTTTTCAGCTGAGGGTTGGAAGCCAAATTGTGCACAATCACTACGTTTCTATGCAACCGATTGCTGTGGTTACAAAGAAGGATGTTAAAAGTGACAACACCCTCTTTGAAGCTTTGTTGTGTGAAAGACTGGCAGCCCACCCTAGAATTCCATTCTCTATACTTGACCCAAGATAAAATTACAGGTTAGAAGCTTTAAAAAAATACAGGGGTCAGGCAGGAGGAGGGATGGAAATGATGAATCTTCACTTGCAAAGCAGGAAAGGAGAATGACAAATTCTGGTACACCAGTATTTGATAAAAGCTTTTTATACTTTAGAGAATATTTTCTTCCTCTTTTCCCTCCTCTTCTTAGTTCTTTTTGAACCAATCACCTGGGATCAAGAGGGGCATTTTAGAAGTATTTCTAGACTTCTGTTGATTCCCTATGAAAATCATCCAGGATGATAATGGGAGTGGCCCGCTAATTTTTTTCCTTGCTTGCTCTTTTTGGTAATGTGTCTCGCCATTGCTTTATCTCTTCCAAAAACAATACAAATTTTATAGTTTAAAGTTTATTTATTAGTGTCACAAGTAGGCTTAAATTAACACTGCAATGAAGTTACGGTGAAAATCCCCTAGTTGCCACACTCCAACACCTGTTCGGGTACACGGAGGGAGAATTCAGCATGGCCAATGCATCTAAGCAGCTTGTCTTTCAGACTGGGAGGAAACCGGAGCACCTGGAGGAAACCCACGCAGATACAGGGAGAATGTGCTGACTCCGCACAGCCGATGACCTAAGCCGGGAATCAAACCCGGGTCCTTGGCACTGTGAGGCAGCAGTGCTAACCACTGTGCCACCGTTCTATAGTGGGGAAGTTAAAAGCTAAGGAATGCCATTCTCAATTAGCAAGTGCCACTCGCTGATAGATCCATTTTAATCTGTCAGGGCTTTCTTGTTCCTCCTACTGTAACTTTATTAATTGAAGAAACATTGTTTAAGTGCTGAGGTACTGAAGGAGAGCAAAAGAATTTTGAACCCACTAGTGTTACAGACAGTTGTGGGGGGTTGGTTAATTTAAATAGTCATGATTTCTCCTCTTACTACCTGTCCATATATTTGATTTCCCCCTTTATAAGTTTATATTTTTTTATATTTTCCCCAAACCTTCAGTTTGAAGTAACCACAGAAAACTCGAGATAAGGTAAAATAAGATGGTTGGTTTATTTTACGTACACACAAAATTCAGAAAGGGATTTCTCGACCTCTGCCCTGTTTTGCGTTCATACAATAAAAGAGGAATAGGGGAAAGAAAGGGATAGAGGACAAAACCACAATAAAAATAAGAGTTATGGTTTCACATGAGTCCAGAGTCAGTAATCAAAAGTGTAATGATGTATTCCTTCAGAGGTTAGCAGGCTGAAACTGATGCAGTGTGATCCGTCTTTTCAAAAGCTAGGACTTCCATGATGTAAGAAGTTTAAAGTTTATTTATTGGTATCACAAGTAGACTTACATTCACATGGCAATGAAGTTACTGTGAAAATCTCCTATTTGCCACACTCCGGTGCCTGTTTGAGTACCCTGAGGGAGAATTTTAGCATGGTCAATGCACCTAACCAGCTTGTATTTTGGACTGTTGTCGGAAACTGGAGCGCCTGGAGGAAACCCATGCAGATACATGGAGAACGTGCAGACTCCGCATAGACAGTGACCTAAGGAATCGAACCCGGGTCCCTGGCGCTGTGAGGCAGCACTCTAACAGTGCCATGAAGACATGCATAGATGAATTAGTCTTACAGGCACTAATTCAGGAATTCCATGTTTCCAATAGTGCACAGTATAAATGAAGACCAGGCAATTTACCTGCATAGAGCTCTTTCTGCTGCTACCGTGTTGGGTGGTAAAATGATAGGATGCCTGAGTTAAATTCCACATGGCAATATTACAGGTTTTAGCAGCTTGGCTGAAGTGATGTGACATACCTCCCACTTCTCCTGGGTTTAGGACAAAGGATGTATTTTTCCAGGGCTGGAATCTTGAGGTGTTTAATAAAGAGTCAGTGACCCTTTTTGTCTTGGCAGACATACCATCTCCATTGGCCGCAGCGCTCTCTGCCTTAAAAAAGTGGAAGATGTGGGATTAGAAAGGGCATCTGAGTGTCCTCAGGCTGGCATGGACAAGATGGCCAAATGACCTCCTTTTGTGCTGTAATGTTTATATGGTTCAATGGTGCATTTCTCTGGATTTGATTTTCTGCAGTCACAGGGGACAAACTGGAGAATGTGGGTAGAAACCTGTATACTACGTTTCATGTTTGAGCATGGTAACAGTGACCATTCTGTATATGCCACATTTTGTATTTTATGAATTATAACCTATGATTCTAAATGAAAATGGATGGGGCCATTTCCCATTTAAGATGGATGAAAATCACTGGATTATAATGCAATTATCAGCCAAAGTGATGCGTATCCCAAGATCACCAAGTTATTCATGTATAGAAGAAAGAGAATTAACAAAGGTGTAAGAATTCAAGTATCGAGGAAGTATGATATCTGCACATGGAATATTTTTAAAAATTTGTTCATGGGATATGGGTGTTGCTGGCTATGCCAGCATTTATTCCCCATCCCTAATTGCTCTTGAGAAGGTGGTGGTGAGGCATCTTCTTCAACCACTGCAGTCCTGTGGTGTAGGTACATCCACCATGCTGTTAGATAGGGAGTTCCAGGATTTTGACCCGCAGACAGTGAAGGAGCGGCAATATATTTCCAAGTCGACATTATGAGTGGTGCTCGAATAGTTAGGGTTAGGGTGATGCCAAAAAGAAATAAGGCCAAGAATAGTGATGGGAAAGACTATATTTGGTTAAAAGAGACGGTTGCTAACTGGAAAGCTGAATAAACAACTCAAATAGCGACTAGTAGAGAGCTTGATTTGGTGTGTTATTTTGTACAGATGTCAGACTTGACCCTGATGGTAGGAGGAGACGAACTTGCTAAAACTTGTTGGCCTTCATTGCGAGTTAGACAGGGTAGATTCAGAAAGAATGTTCCCAATGGTGGGAAAGTCCAAAACTAGGGGTCATAGTTTGAGGATAAGGGGTAAACCTTTTACAGCAGAGGTGAGGAGAAATTTCTTCACTCAGAGGGCGGTGAATGTGTGGAATCCACTACCACTGAATGTAGTTGAGGCCAAAACATTGTCTAATTTCAAAAAGAAATTAGATATAGCTCTTGGAGCTAAAGGGATCAAGGGATATGGGAGGAAAGGAGGATCAGGATATTGAATTCGATGATCAGCCATGGTCAAAATAAATGGCGGAGCAGGCTCGAAGAGCCAAATGGTCTAATCCTGTTTTTATATAAAAGTTTCAAAATGTGGCTTTGAAAGAGCATGGAAAGGATCAGCTGGACAGAAAATGTCACAAAGGATGAAGTGCTATGGAGAATGACTGGGCAAAGAAATTTGTTGACTACAATTAGGAAAAGGCAGAGAGACTGGGCACATTTAAGAAGAAACAGACTGGAGCCAAGGACCCGCCTTTGGGCAGGGTACACATGATGATTATACAATTCTGGTTGTGCTTTTGCAGTTGACCTAATGTGAACTAATTCTTTTACCATTATATAGTAAGTGTGAGACGATTACTTGTCATCTCCCCAACAACCTTTTGGACAACTGACGTATTTGAGGAAAGGATAAGTAATTTTGCAGAGAAAGCTGAGATCCGTACTGTGAATGGTAACAGATTCTGAGCCTGTATTCTCCGTCTACAGGAATGGCAACACGTGCTCAAAATCCAGAGAACGCAGTTCGCGCCGGCGAGTTTCTGAGTTCTGATCTTACCAGCCCCTCGCTGGTGGAGTGGTGTGAAACATGCTCCAGGACCACAGAAAGCTCATTTTAATACATTAGTAATCATAGCGAGCAGTCTCTCCGGGACTTCCCCCGACCGGATATTCAGCGGGTGCCAGCATGACGTCACGCCAACAACAGGTTTACATAACGTGAACCTGGTGAATTCATCTCTGAGGGGGATTTTTGAGGCGAGTGCTCAGGCAGCCAGCACCCTCCGTGGTGTGCACTGCTCAGTGGACATACAGAGGGGACTTGGGGGACACGGATAAGTTCAACTTGAAGCTGGGGGTGGGGGTTCCAGAATCGCCATTTCGGGGAGAAAGGTTGGGAGGGGTTACTTGCAGGACTTGCCTTCCTCTCATGTTGGTGAGTCCCTGGCTTCAAAGGCGTTGTGAAGGCTGGTATGCAAGCAGTGCTTCCCGTGTCCTCCTTCCTGTGTTCCTGTTCATATTGTAGCTGAGGAAGTGCAGTTCCTTAGTGGGGGCTGGCAAGAGGGTGGGAGTGGCATAGCGTGGCATTCTCACACTCCAGAGGGATGAGGCGCCATATGAGCGTGGTGGTTCGCCCAAGTTTGGCACGAACTGACAGGGTGGAGGCTCTGTGGGTGAATGAAGTGAAATTTATTGCCAAACATTCAATACAAAATGATGACTTATCTACATTAATACCTATAGTCACCCATGCCACTAAAGGCATACGGTTTTTAAATCTTCCTGACCTTCTCAGTATGTATAGGAGTATCCCCAGGATTCACAGCTGAGGTTGAGACGGCCTGCTCACTTCCATGCCCTTGTACTTGAGATTACCTTGGTGGGCGTCCCCTGGGGGCCAGGACCTTGAGGGTCCAGGCATGCTTTCAGGCAGCACGGATGTTTGACTGCTTCCGTCCTCAGTGTCAAGGGCTGGAGGTGTGTCACTCTCAGGGAGGTGGGTGTCAGATAAGCTGGAGATGCCCAGAGTCCCGGCTGGAGGGCCGTGGGCTGTCCTTCTGCCGATACTCTTCCTTTTGCATTCCAAGGGGCCCCTGTGCACCTCCATGGCATGGAAGGGCAGCCAAGTTAAATGCAAAAACTCTGTCATCCTCTGACACTGACATTCGTGGATTCCCATAGTGCCTGCACTATGCAGTCGAAGCCCTGCACCATGGTACGGACATCTCCTGCCATGGAAAGCACATCCTGCACCAAGGTCTCCATTGCGGTCGCCACCCTTGCAGTGTTGGCCTCGGTGCAAGGCAATGGGACTCTTCCAATAGGCCCTGCTCTCTGAGGAGGGCTGCTGTCTTCCCTTCCTGATACTCATGAGTCTGTCTTTTCAGCTACAGCAGCTGTGGGATGACTGGGCCCAGGGGCACATCATTGGTCAGGGGCTCAACAGAGTCCTGAACTCTGCATCCCTCCAAGTGCTGGTTCAGTGGGACATCCTAGCCTCCACCTACTGTGGACCTTTAGTTGTTAGGTGCTGTGAGTTATCGAGAAGCCTGCCTACTTATTGGACCCACTAAGGTGTGAGTATCTGCGCTGATACTGGGTACAGGTGACAGCTGTGAAGCCTCTTCACCGGTGGGTTGGAGAAGTCTCCTCTGAACTGCTGGAGTTCTGGTGGGTCCAGGGTGTGTGAGGGTGGTCTGGCCTGTTCCACTGGCCGGCCTGCAAGAGAAGGTACATGGCATCAGTGCATTACAAGGGATACGGAGGGAACGTTGATTACTCACTTGAGACTTGAGGCATGAATGTGTTGAGGATTCTCATGTTTCTCTGCCGTCCCCACTTCACCAGCAGCGCAGGCACGCTCTTCCTCCTCCCCAACCAGGTCAAGGGCTCGGTCCTCAAAACGTATGAGCGTTCTCAGCTCAGACATGACTAGCTGGCTGAGCCCGCTAACGCCTGTTGTGATTTAGTTTGTCCTACAGTGACACAGAGAGGAAAGGTATAGCTGGGAGTGTTGACATTTAAGATGGTGATGCAGTATGGCAGGTGTGGGGCTTGGGTGGGAGCTGGAGTGTGAGGAGCATAGCAACTACTGGGGGAACATGGTGATTGTGGGAGGGAAGGGGGAAACTGGTGGTTGAGTGAGAGAAAGGGTTGGGCTCCAGTGGGAGACTGGGGGTGGTTCACTTTCCCTGGCTGAGCAAAGAAGACATTTACCTTCTTCCGACACTGTTGCCCCATCCACTTCTGGAGTGCGCTTGCACTGACCAGTGCTGCCACGGCATCCGAGGCAGGGGTGGTGACCCTGCTGGAAGGCCCTCTCCTGGAGCAGGGTTATAGTGTTTCCCACCTCTGCTCCACTCCATCCAGCATCCTTGTGAGGGCCCCCTCTGAAAAGTGAGGTACTGCCTCCTTGCCTGTCATCCCCTTTAGTTGTTGCAGAACAAGTGCTGGGGAGCCGTTTATATAGAGCTCCCCAGTGCTTGCAGCAGTTAAGTCATAGCGGGGCAGGGGAATCAGAGGGAACACACTGCTGGAGCAGCATGAAACTCGTGGGTATAAAAATTATCGCCAATGAGGCATAACATTCGGCGGCATGGTGGCACAGTGGTTAGCACTGCGGCCTCACAGCTCCAGGGATCTGGGTTCGATTCTCGGCTTGGGTTACTGTCTGTGTGGAGTTTGCACATTGTCCCCGTGTCTGCATGGGTTCCCACCGGATGCTGTGGTTTCCTCTCACAGTCCAAAGATGTACGGATTAGGTGCATTGGCCGTGCCAAATTGCTCCTTGATGTCCTGGGATGCATTGGTTAGAGGGATTAGTAGGGTAAATATGTGGGGTTATGGGGATTGGGCCTAGGTGGGATTGTTGTCGGTGCAAATTCGATGGGCCAAATGGCCTACTTCTGCACTGTAGCGTTTCTATGATTCAGCCCGAAAACACACCGATGTTGTCGGCAGGAAACACTCTGTTTTTCATGCCAGAACCAACGCTCTGTCATTTTTCGTTAAGATTTTGCTCATTAGCTCTGTAGCCAAAGTGTCAACATTGGCTCTGGCAGCATTCTCACCTCTTTAGGCTTTCTTTTATTGGGCCC
The DNA here is from genome assembly GCF_964213995.1 of Mustelus asterias. Taxonomy (NCBI): domain Eukaryota; kingdom Metazoa; phylum Chordata; class Chondrichthyes; order Carcharhiniformes; family Triakidae; genus Mustelus; species Mustelus asterias. The sequence continues at coordinate 167,266,419 of NC_135801.1, forward strand.
AAAAAGTCAAGAATGAAATGAGACTCTAGAATGGTTTCAAACACTAAATAATTTTAGTGACATTCACATGCAATGGTTTTCCAGGTAACAAGTCATGTGACCTTATCCTGGGGAGCACAATTCCAAATCGAGTTCATTTTTCCAGCAGAGTTGAAGGGACTGATTTTTTTTTTCCACATTTCCCTTGAATGATGTTTGCAGTCTCAGGAAAATCATTAGTCTTGCATAATTTATGCCCTTTTCTGAACCTGTTGCTGGGTAAACTAGGTTGCTTCTTTGGTTTAATTTCTCATGATTCTGCAAAGTAATTTCCGCTGTTATCCTTTTCTTATCTTTTGCTGGCAGCCGAATAAGCAAGTGTCCTTGAACAGTAAAGCAGGTTCCAGTCGCTCCATCATACCTCCATTCTCAAGGCAGCTTCAACAATAACCGAGTACATGATGCCTTTCAAATGGCCGATTGGACAAAGCCCAGAGACCTTTGCTCATCTCTGGTTTGCTTTAAAAAAGACATCTTCCTCTGTATATCAATCCTAAATTAATCTACTTGTAATTGTGTTTCTGTTGGATTGGCTGCACATTTTCTTTGTTCATGAGCTATGGCTGTTGCTGACAAGCATTTGTTGCCCATCCCTAAGCATGAAGTATTCTTTCACTGCTGCTCGTACTTTAACTCGTTTTTCTCTTTTACCGAGTAGTCATTCTAGTAGTCGAAACTTTCAATTCATAGTTCCCAGGCAAACATTGTCCAAACTCCACAGGCCTTACTTGATCCCCCTTAATGGTAAACATCAAAAACTGCATATCAGAAAGCTTGTTCTCCCTGTGTCTGTGTGGATTTCCTCCAGGTGCTCTGGTTTCCTCCCACAGTCCAAAGATGTGCGGGTTAGGTGGATTGTCCATGCTAAATTGACCTTAATGTCAGGGGGACTAGCAGGGTAGGTATGTGGGGTATACGGGGATAGGACTTGGGATTGTTGTCGGTGCAGGCTTGATGGACCGAATGGCCTCCTTCAGCACTGTAGGGAATCTATGATTCTATGAAATAAAACCCAAGGACCCCTCCATGCACACGGAGAACAACACCCCCCCCCCCCCCCCCCCCCGCCACCACGAGCACAGGAACCCCCCCCCTCCATGCTCACAGGAACTGCCATCACTCCTTTCCTGGACCTCTTCAGAGGAGGCCCCTCCTGACACTGCCACCTGGCAATCCCCCCTAGTGCCATGGAGCAGTGCTTAAGTACTGCCGGGGCATGTCCCTCTGCTCTCTGGGACTGTACTTAACAGTGTGCTCCAGGTGGGTTCCCTTTGCCTTGTTCACGTTGCTCCAGACCTATTTTAAACCTTGCCGATGTGATGCCCACAACAAATGGGGCGCAAGATCCCAGCACGTGCATGTCTACGTGTACAGGTTAATTGAGTGCTAATACCTTTGAAAGTACATATTGCTATTTAGCCATGTTTCATAGTATCCTTCAAATCTTTTATTCTGTCACTTTACAGCATCAATCTGTTGGACAGGTGCATGCAAAGCTTCACAACCACATTACTAAATCATTGTAGTCTCCTCATTCACATGAGGGCCCATGCAGACTTAGTTTGTTATATGCATTCCTAATTTTTTCTTTCCATTTCTTGGACAGGCTTGGTACTAAAAACCAAATGTAGCCACTACCCTTGTGGCTTTGATTCTAATTTCACAGTAGAGTTTAAAAACAGTCTGAATTGCCACATTGCTTAACCACTAAAGGTTAAAAATAAAATACATTTGGATACAGAGGAAAACTTTGTGACAGCTCAAGTTAAAACTGCTTGGATAATTTACTTGATTCAATAAAATGGCATTGACTCTTCACAGAATAGTATAATTTATTATTATTGTCGTATGAGGAACGGTTGAGGACTCTGGGTCTGTACTCGTTGGAGTTTAGAAGGATGAGGGGGGATCTTATTGAAACTTACAGGATACTGCGAGGCCTGGATAGAGTGGACATGGAGAGGATGTTTCCACCCGTAGGAAAAACTAGAACCAGAGGGCACAACCTCCGGTTAAAGGGAAGATCCTTTAAAACAGAGATGAGGAGGAATTTCTTCAGCTAGAGTGGTGAATCTGTGCCGCAGAAGGCTGTGGAGGCCAGGTCATTGAGTGTCTTTAAGACAGAGATAGATAGGTTCTTGATTAATAAGATCAGGGGTTATGGGGAAAAGGCAAGAGAATGGGGATGAGAAAAATATCAGCCATGATTGAATGGCGGAGCAGACTTAATGGGCCGAGTGGCCTAGTTTTGCTCTTATGTCTTATTATTTACATTGAATGATTTAAGTTTCTTTTATTTGTTTAGCAGCATCGTTAGCTAGGGCAGCATTTATTATCCATTTCTAATTTCCCTTGAAATGAGTGGCTTGCTAGACCATTTCAGAGGGCATTTAAGAGTCAACGACATTGCTGTAGGTCTGGAGTCACGCGTAGGCCAGACCAGATAAGGGTAGCAGATTTCCTTCCCTAAAGGACGTAAAAGTGAATGAGATGGGTTTTACGACAATCAACAATGGCTTCATGGTCATCAGTAGACGTTGATTCCAGAATTTTTTAAATTGAATTTAAATTTAACCATCTGCTGTGGTGGGATTCAAACCCGGAATCCAGAGCATTACCCAGGGTCTCTGGATTACACGTAGCCCAATGACAATACCACTATGCCACTGCCTTCCCTAAAAGTTATTTGTGACCAGGTTGAAACAACATAATTTTGTTCCTGTGTTTTCCCTTCCTCCTTTCTTGAAGTTTGATTGTGCCCTAAGCACTGTGCAGAAATCTAGAGTGGCTGATTTTCCCTTTTCGAGTCTAACAGCTTACCTATATAACAAAAGACTTGCATTTATATACTTCTAGCCACGACCACCAGATGTCTCCAAGCACTTTATTGCCAATGAACTTTAGTCAATGATGTAACACAGGAAACATAGCTAATTTGTGCTCAGCAAGCTCCCACAAATAGCAATGTGATAATGACCCGATAATCTTTTTTGTGATGTTGATTGATGGATAAATATTGGCCAGCACACCAGGGATAACTCCCCTGATCTTCTTTGAAATTGTGCCCTGGACTGTCTTAATCCACCCAAGCAGGCAGATGGAACGTTATTTAAACGCTTCATTTGAAAGATGCCACCTCTGAAAGTGCAATGTTTCCTTGGCGCTGCACTGGAATGTCAGCATGGATTTTTGTGTTCAACCCCTGGAGTGGGACTTGAACCTAGAACCTTGTGATTTGGAGGTGCATGTGCTATCAATTGAGCACACAAAACATGCATAGGACCTTCATATAATATCTTGAGCATTAAAATGTTTCCCAAGGTGTTTGCAGGGAAACTGAGGACAATTGTGGTGTTGCAGCTGACTAGCCTGAGATCAAGCAAAGGTCAAACTTGGGGTGCATTGTTCCATATTGTTTAATACTAGCTCTTGTGGTGTATTTATCCACTACAATATTAAGTGTGTTTGCATTTTTAAGTAGCTGCATTATTTTCTAATTCATCCCTTGCCGCCTTAAACTGCTTATTAATGTTTATAACACAGGAACAGGCTATTTTAGACCAGGTAATAAAGAACAAAGAAAATTACAGCACAGGAACAGGCCCGTCGGCCCTCCAAGCCTGCACCGACCATGCTGCCCGACTGAACTAAAACCCCCTACCCTTCCGTGGATCATATCCCTCTATTCCCATCCTATTCATGTATTTGTCAAGACGCCCCTTAAAAGTCACTACCGTATCCACTTCCACTACCTCCCCCGGCAACGAGTTCCAGGCACCCACTACTCTCTGTGTAGAAAAATCTGCCTCGTATATCTCCTTTAAAACTTGCCCCTTGCACCTTAAACCTGTGCCCCCTAGTAATTGACTCTTCCACCCTAGGAAAATGCTTCTGACTATCTACTCTGTCCATGCCTCTCATAATCTTGTAGACTTCTATCAGGTTGCCCCTCAACCTCCGTTGTTCCAGTGAGAACAAACCAAGTTTCTCCAACCTCTCCTCATAGCTAATGCCCTCCATACCAGGCAACATCCTGGTAAATCTTTTCTGTACCCTCTCCAAAGCCTTCACATCCTTCTAGTAGTGTGGCGACCAGAATTGAACACTATATTCCACGTGCGGCCTAACTAAGATTCTATAAAGCTGCAACATGAGTTGCCAATTTTTAAACTCAATGACCCGGCCGGTGAAGGCAAGCATGCCGTACGCCTTCTTGACTACCTTCTCCACCTGCATTGCCACTTTCAGTGATCTGTGCACCTGTACACCCAAATCCCTTTGCCTATCAATACTGTTAAGGGTTCTGTCATTTACTGTATATTTCCTATCTGTATTAGACCTTCCAAAATGCATTAACTCAGATTTGTCCGGATTAAACTCCATCTGCCATCTCTCCGCCCAAGTCTCCAACTGATCTACATCCTGCTGTATCCTCTGATGGTCCTCATTGCTATCCGCAAATCCACCTCCTTTGTGTCGTCCGCAAACTTACTAATCAATCCAGTACAGGCCTTTCGGCCATCGATGTTGCGCCGACCAGTGAAACCAATCTAAAGCCCCTCTAATCTACACTATTCCAATATCATGTGGAAATTGGAAGTTTGAAGTCTATTTATTAGTGTCACAAGTAGGCTTACATTAACACTGCAATGAAGTTACTGTGAAAATCCTTGATTAATTTTTCCACATTCAGACAAGAGCATTAAGTGACACCGATATAGTTATCGATGTACCAGAAAAAGAGTTGTGAAAGGGAGTCTGAGTAAGACTCAAACAAGTAATGTTTGACATACCCTATAGAATGACGGGCATAACTGGTACCCATGTGAGTACTCATAGTTACACCTCTCATTTGGAGGAAGTGAGACAAGTTGAATGAGAAATTGATCAATGAGAGAACAAGTTTAACCAGGTGGAGGAAAGTAAAGCCTCTGTTCAAGCAAGACATGGAGAGCCATCAGACTACCCTGGTGGTGCAGTGGGATTTCATGTCAATCGTGAAAAGGAGGCGGTTAGGGCCAGGAAATGAGAAATTATTGCAATGATGTGGGGTGTCAGGCGAATCGAGAATGTAGGTGGGAAGAGAATGGACAGGGAAGATGAAATAGAATCAACGTAGGAAAAAATAAATTTAATGGTGTAAGAAAAGATTGATACGATAGGACAGTGCTGTTTGGATTTTGACAAGAACTGTACAATATTGTATTAGGATGTTAATTTGTTCTCCCGTATTGAAGTACATGGAAAGTTTTTGAATCATTTGAAACTTCTTGATTAGTTAACTGTTATCAATATGGAGTACTTTTGTGTCAAGGTGAATTTGTTCAATTAAGGATTAACGTAAGATTTTGTATTTAAAGCTCGAGCTAAACTATTGTGATTGGTTCAATGAAGGAATGCAGGAACTTGTTTTGAAATTATAATGGGAATGCTGGCCTGACTTCTGTTTTGTGTTCTTCTATCAAGGGCTAAATTTTGGGCTACATCTATACTAGTGAATATTGGTAGGAGTGCATATTTATTTTTTAATGCTGCACTGTTTCGGGATGATGAATGCCAAGCAATGATAAAGTGATGATCCTTGGGTACTGTATAATGCCAGTGTATTGCAATGTAAAACTCTCTCTTATGCTGTTCCAACTTCTGCGGAACACCCTTACACATCAGTGAATAATGTCCTTTATCATTTAAATGAACACAATAGCCATATTGGTGCCAACTAGTCACACATTTTAGACAGCGACATGTTGTTGGTTTTATATATTGAGTTGCAGAGTCTTCCCAGACAATCAATTTCATTAACCTTTTCACAAACCTGTACCACATAAAACATTTGAGGATGCTGGTGAAAATCAGTACTTTGTGTCCCTGTTTCAGTTCAGCCTGTAATATAAGGTTTTCAAACAAGATGTGTTATGATGCAACAGTAAAATTTGTGGATTGTTTCCAATATTTGAGCCTACTTTGATTAAGCTGCGTTTTTTGATGTATTATATGGTACATTTTTATACGATTAATCCAACTATATCCAAGTAATGAGGTTTATCATCTTTTAGATAACTGTGAACCACAGTGCACATTGAAGAAGTGTTATGAGCCTATACCCCTTTATTTTTGAAGATATGATTTTTCAACTTCTAACTGGCTGGAAATTTTGCAATTTGAACTGATATAGAACAAATTGCTTAAAAATACAAGGCCACATTCCAAGGTGAAGGTGAGAAAAAAAACCAAATCATCCTCAGGAAAGAGTGAAGAGAGAGGCATTTCTTATGGCTAGAATTCTTCAGCCCTTCACGCCGGTGGGCTCTTCCAGTTTCTCTGATGTGAACAGAGATTTCACTGGTTTGCGGCCCTGCTACAGGACACTGTAAAATTCTGGCCTATAATCCAGACAGCCATCGAAACTCGTAACTGTCTAAGGAAGGGACATTAAAAATGAAAAGGATATTGAAACAATGGCTGCCACAGACAGATACACCCAAACCCTCTTGGAAATATACAATGAATGAAGTATTTCAAGGTAACTTGAGAGAGATTGCAAATGGCACAGGTGGTGGACAGAAAGTCTTCAGCAAAGGAAACAGGTTAAAGTCTGCTCTCTCTGGCTCTCTCTTTTGGAATAAATGTGTCACCTGGTTTGAGGAGCCAACCTTACCAGAAATCCACTGGTGAATCGAGATCTCATAATAATTGCAACATTTTAATCTGACCACATTCAAGAAACACAAGGTGGTAGTGGTGGTGGTGGTGGTGGTCGGGAGGGTGTTGTTGTGTTATCCAGTTCTCTTCGCTCCACCATTGGTGGTGTCTATATAGGGCATCATTTTTCCTATCACTTGCAAAAATGTACCAATAAATTGAAAAATATTTATTATAATATTTTTCTTTACATTCATGGAAATATTGATTTCCAGTATGGCCACCCAACTAAAATTGATTTGGCATCTTTCATATGTTGTATTTACTTACAATTTTAGACATTTGTGAAGAGAGAACAGAGCTAACTACTCCAGACTTGAAACGTTAGCTCTGCGTTCTCTCCCTGGATGCTGTCAGACTTGCTGAAATTTTCCAGCATTTTCTGTTTTTGCCCCATTATTTCTTGTTGGGATCTGTCCTACAGTGTAGGTGTTGTTAAGGGCCCTATATACTACTCCCACAAGTGACTTTCCTTTGCTATTTCTTAACTCCAGCCAAACTGATTCTGCATTTTGCTCTTCTGAGTCAAAGTCATCTCTCACAACTTTACTAATTTCATCCTTTGGTAACAGAGCTACCCCACAACCTTATGCTTTCTTCTTGTCCTTCTGAAATGTTAACTACCCTTGATATTTCAGGTCCCAGCTTAGTCACTGTGTAATCACATCTTTGTAATGGCTATCAGATCATCCATCACTAATTCTATTTGGACTATCAATTAATCTGTTTTGTAAAGAACCTATCTTTTTACTGTTCTTCAACACTCTGACCTTATCTGCTGGTGCAGATCTATCCCTTCCTGTCACCCTCTGATTATCATTACGCTAATCGCTACTCAGCTCTATTGCTTTATCCATTCTCTTTAACTCACCAAATATCCCCTCAATAACCACTTCTTCGCCATTATTTGGTTTAAAGCTCTCACTGCAGCTCTCATTTTGATTAACTGGGGCACTGGTTCAGATTAAGGCCATCTCAGTGGTACAGATTCCTCTTTCCCCAGCACTAATATCAGTGCCCCATGAATCGATTCCTATTTATTCAACACCAATTTTGGAGTCATTCATTCAACTCTCTAATCTTATTGATCCTATGCCAATTTAATTGTGGCTCAGGTAATCATCGAGGAATTGTTACCTTTGTGGTTTTGCTTTTTATTTTAGACCCTAGGTGCTCATAATCTCTAAGCAGAACTTCTTAGTGTGGTCTATATAATTCGTATCCACATAGACCAGGGGTCTCCAAACTACGGCCCGCGGGCCACATCCGGCCCGCAGCGGGCTAACATCCGGCTCGCAGCCAGTGGGGCGGGACGGGATTCCCGCTGCCGAAAACACTCCCGCGTCCGGAACCCCGCCGCTGACTCAGGATCCGGACGCGGGGACGAAAGCCACAGGCTGGACATTTGCTGCCGCTCCCCGCGGTGTCTGATGGACCCATGGGAATCCCCGCCCTCTTTACCGGCCTATTGTCCAATCGGAGCTGCCGTCCTGTGACTGACAATTCATTAAACGAATCAGCAATTGAGACATCTGTTATCCAATTGCCGCTCTGCATTGACTGAGTGACAGCTGCTTTATCCAATCCGTAAGCTCCATCTGTTTGAAATGAGCGAGAACAATGACAATGATGGCGGCAATTCAGGCCAATTCAGTTCTGGAAGGAAAAAAGAAAAGTGGACAGTGAGTGCCGCCTGTTTAATGAAGAATGGGGTGTAAAATACTTCTTTGTACAAGCAGGTGATAAAGCCTTGTGTGTCATATGCAACGAAACTGTTGCAGTTTTGAAGGAGTACAATGTACGTCGGCACTATGAGACCAAACATGAACCAAGTTATTCCCAATTCACAGGAACACAGCGTTCGGAAAAATTTGAATCAATGCACGTAGGTTGCTTTCCCAACAAGCTTTTTTTACGCAGAAGATAACTGAAAATGAAGCTTTAACCAGGGCCAGTTATAAACTAGCTTCTGTGTTGGCTAAAAGAGGAAAGCCATTCACCGATGGAGATCTCATCAAAGAGTGTATAATGGAAGCAGTGGAAGAATTATGCCCAGAAAAAGCAAATCTGTTCAAAATCATCAGTCTTGCGCTAAATACTGTTGCTCGTAGAATTGAGGATATAGGAAGCAATATATTTCATCAAATTGCAGGCAAAGCAAGAAATTTTCAGTTGTATTCTTTCGTACTTGATTAATCGACTGATGTGTGTGACACATCACAACTCCTAGTATTCATCCGTGGCGTCGACAGTGAATTTAATGTGACACAAGAATTAGCATCAGTGCATAGCACGCACAGCACAGTAACTGGAGAAGACATCTTCAAAGAATTGCAAATAACTGTGTTAGAATATAACCTGGAGTGGAATAAACTGCAATGCGTGACAATTGATGGAGGAAAGAACATGTCTGAGGTGAAGAAAGGTTTGGTTGGACAAATCACAAAAGCTTGTGGATTCTCAAAGCCCATGTTTCTGCATTGCATTATCCATCAACAAGCATTGTGCGGAAAATATGTGAATATGTCTTGCGTTCTGAAACCTGTTGTTTCAACAGTGAATTTCATTCGATCTCACGCGCTTAATCATCGCCAATTCATTTATAAAACTAATTTTTTTTCTTTGGCCCCCGAAAATGTGTAAAATATACAGACACGGGGAGAACATGCAAACTCCACACAAACTGAAAAGTTTGGAGACCCCCGACATAGACCATAACAACTCAATCCTTACTCTCCCGTTGCAAGTTCCTCTTTAGCCCATAGCAGATACCCTGAATTCTTGCACCAAGCAGGCAACACAGCCTTTGGGACTCGCACTGTCAGCTGCAGAGAAGAATGTCTAACTTCCTAACTAGACTGTCCCCAGCTACAACTATATTGCTTTTTACTTACTTCACTTGAAAGGCTTCCTGCACCACAATGTCATGATCTGATTGTTCATCTACCCTGCAAATGCTTTCATCCACTCAGGCTGCAAGAACCTTAAACCTTATGGACAATTGCAAGAGCTGAGGCTCCTACATTTCTTTAAAGTTTAAAGTTTATTTATTTATTCATTACAAGTAAGGCTTACATTAACACTGCAATGAAGTTACTGTGAAATTCCCCTAATTGCCACAGTCAATGCACCTAACCAGTACGTCTTTTCGAATGTGGGAGGAACTGGAGCACCCAGAGGAAACCCATACAGACACGGGGAGAACATGCAAACTCCACACAGACAGTGACGCAAGCCGGGAATCGAACCTGGGTCCCTGACGCTGTGAAGCAGCAGTGCTAACCACCCCGTGCTGCCCTGCTATGCCACCGTGCCACTCCTCCTCCTTCTACCTCTTTCCTTCTACCTCCTGCTTTTTACCTCCTTAATTCCCATACCTGCCTCACTCACTGTCACGCCAGCCTGCCCTGATCACTGACCAAATCTAAAGGGTATGATTGTCTCCTGGAACAGTGTCCAGATAACTTTCCCCCTCTCTCCATGTTTAAGCAGCAGTTTAGGACATCAACACATCATTTGAGCTGATGCTGTGTCGTTCTGAAGGAATGCTGAATTGCAGGTTATGCTGTCCTTTGGTTGAGATGAAAAACCCACCTGTTTCAATGACAGAAGTGAAAGTTAATAAGTTCTGCTCCATGATGTTTCATTCTCAAAAACTAGAACCAGAGTTAGATGATTCATTTCTTGCTGTTTGTGGAACCTTGCATTCAGGAAATACGTTATCATGTTTGCGTACTTCATGACAACTGCTACACTCTGTGTAATTCATTGTATGGAAAAAGCTTGTAGATGTTTGAGAAATGTGATAAGTTGCTATGGAAATGGAAGTGATTAAATTTTCTTGCCTTCTTGGGACTACAAAACACTTTGGAGTACAGTGCTAAATTTTGTGTTTTCAATTATTTTTGAAACCTCTTCAAAAAACTCAATCAAGTTGGTGAGACATGATCTTATCTGTGCAAAACCATGGTGCCTGTCACTAGCTAGTCCATTTTCTTCCCAATGTGCATATATCTTGTCCCTCAGTATCTTCTTCAAAAACTTCCCCACCACTGACGTCATGCTCACCAGCCTATAATTTCCTGGATTAACCCAGCTTCTTTTCTTAAACAAGTGAACAACATTGGCTATTCTCCAGTCCTCTGGAACCTCGCCTGTGGTTAAAGAGCAAGTGAAGATATCTGTTAAGGCTCCAACTATTTCTTCCCTTGCCTCCTGCAGTAACCTGGGATAGGTCCCATCCGGCCCTGGGGACTTGTCTACCTTCATGTAATTTAGGATACCCAATTTGATATAACAGGTGAAGGGCTGAAGGTTTTTTTTGTTTAGTTAGGGCATCATGATCAGAACCGGTTTGCTGTACTTTCCTTTGTCCTTTGTTCTAATATACAAGGGATAATGTTTCCACCTCACCGCCTGGTATGGATCATGCCGATTGGGTAAAATAGCGTGCGGGCCTAAAAATTGGTTTTGCGCCAGGCGCCAAACAGTTTACAATCCTCCCGGCCCCTTTCTAATGGCACGAGTCAGATCACGTGAGGCTAATTAGCATATTTTAAGTAGCAATTAAAAATGCAAAGCCCATTCAGTTCCCAGCGCATGGAGTCTTCCAGCCTATACTGACATATTGATATGCCTCCTTTGATATATTGACATTCGCTAGAGCGTTCGCACACCTATCGCTGACCTCAATGTCCATCATGTCCTTTTCCTGATTTGATTTATTATTGTCACATGTATTAGTATACAATGAAAAGTATTGTTTCTTGTGGGCTAGACAGACAAAGCACACCGTTCATGGAGAAGGGAAGGAGAGAGTGCAGAATGTAGTGTTACTATCATAGCTAGGGTGACGAGAAAGACCAACTTAATGTGAGGTAGGTCCATTCAAAAGTCTGATGGCAGCAGGGAAGAAGCTGTTTTTGAGTTGGGTGGTACGTGATCTCAGGCTTTTGTATCTTTTTTCCCGACGGAAGAAGGTGGAAGAGAATATGTTCTGGGTGCGTGGGGTCCTTGATTATGCTGGCTGCTCTGCCGAGCCAGCGGGAAGTGAAGACAGAGTCAATGGATGGGAGGCTGGTTTGCGTGATGGATTGGGCTACATTCACGACCTTTTGTAGTTTCTTGGGTCTTGGACAGAGCAGGAGTCATACCAAGCTGTGATACAAACAGAAAGAATGCTTTCTATCATGCATCTGGACAAGTTGGTGAGAGTTGTACCGAACATGCCAAATTTCCTTAGTCTCCTGAGAAATTAGAGGCATTGGTGGACTTTCTTAACTATAGCATCAGCATGGAGGGACCTGGAAAGGTTATTGGTGATCTGGACACCTAAAAATTTGAAGTTCTCGACCATTTCTACTTCATCCCCATTGATGTAGATGGTGAATACTGTATTCATTAAGGATCTCACGCACTTCCTGTGGCTATTAAATATAGCAAGTAACAGGGCTGCAATTCAGAATAAATATCCAGAATTATTTGCTTGGACAAACACCTTTTTCCCTTTGTCAATGAAATCCAACATTTATAGTAAGTCCAGTGCAACCCACACATTCTTCTCCACCACATGTTCATTCAAAACTAATCATCTACATTACAGTGAAGATTGAAAGAAGCTGATTGAAAAACTGAAAATGTCCGAATGTGCGTGCTTTCCCTGATTTCAGCAGATATCAAAGGAAGTTTTAAAATAAGATTGCTGTGCTAAACTCACTCCTGTTATCTTCAAAGTTCACTTTGCTTTGTTACGGTTCACTTTGTTATAATATTGGCTGTAATTTGTAGTGTTTTATTTGTGTGATTACATTAATTATGGAGAGCCTCTAATGTAATCATGTCCAGAAATAATTCACAAATCATTAACAAGGGCTATGACCATGATATGTAATACAATTTTTTGCTTGTTAGTTTTAAAAGATGTATCCAAAATACTAGATGTTTCTGTTAACACGGTATTAAGGTCAAGTTAAAAATGGAGCCCTTGTGTTAAGTGTAATGTGAATCACGCAAACTTGTAATTCTGCCTGTGTTCAGTATCAATAACTTAGTGTCATAACCAGCTTCCTTCGCAACCAAAACACTGTCACTTTACACACCACATTCTGTTTTTAAGGCTACATGATATGTAGTGAAGAATGTAATTTTTATGAAACTTGTATCACAGATAATCTTAAGAATACAATTTTGCTTAGACTTTTACCGTCTTGCTCTTCGAATCATCTTTATAATGCAGGACATTTCTGCGAGTAAATGGAGACAAACAAAACTATAGGCGTTATGCAACCTGGGTGCCTATCTTTCCACTTCTCCTGTTGCACAAGTAATGCTATGACTTTACCACTACTTCCCTTCAATTTTGTAGATTCTTGGAATAATATCTATATCCATATTTATATAAAATGTGTATGCGCCGCCTACTGCTATATATGTGTCCATCTGCAATTGTTCCTACATTTTTTAGTTACAAACTTTTTCTTCCAAGAACTTCCTCAGTTTTCAGGATGGATTGCCATATTGGGGGATTGAGAGTGATGTATGGGAGTCGATGGTCTTTCGCCGGAATTCTACCGTCCCGCCCACCACAGAATTGGAGTGGGCGAGGGGTGGAAAACAGAAATGTCCATTTACCTTGGACGGGAATTTCTGGTCTCGCTTGAGCGAGGCCATAAAATCCCGCCAGTTCTGATGTACATGTCTTACCCACTGCTGTCTTCTCTTTGAATGCTGCTTTTTTTATTATAATATGAAGGTAGAGACTTGCCTGTTTTGATTCAACATTTTAGTTGAAGAAAATGGAATTCATCCATGTTATAGTAGCAAATGGAAGCCAGCATGTCAATTTACTTGACATTTGCTGTTACAAGGATAAATGATTTGCTGCAGCTTGGTATCCCATGGCAGGTCCTGCAGATATGTTGGTGTAGTGCAATTTGCTTTCTGTAGTTTTGCATTAAAAATCCTGCAGGTTGTTAAACTGCTAGCTTTGAATGTAACTGCCTGCTAGTCAATATTATACAAGAATTTGTTTCAAATGCTGTACTTAAGAGAAATGAAGGGACTAAAAAGCAACACTGAATTTTAAAGGATTGAAGATTTAGCCGCAGATGAAAGATACATGGTCATCCACAGTCAGTATTGTGATAAGGGGAGGTGGAGGGGAAGGGTTTAATATGAAAAGGCTGCTGATGTGTGGGGAAACAGAAAGGGAGCCAGTTATGCTAACAAAGAATGAGCCAAGGAAGGTGAATCAGTGGTCAGGAGTTGAATTAGGAGGTAGGTTCCATGGAGAAATCATCACATTATGAAAGGAGGAGGTGATGAGAAGTTGGCTGTGTATAGTTGGATTTTCACTTCCCCTGTACATCAACGTAGGTGTATTGGGGGACAAAGCATCTCTATAGTTTATATTCCTGCCCAGCATCTGGGGATAAAACACCACCAGCAAAAATGACACATGGCTGGCTAAATCTCTATTCACAGCAGCGAGACTGGGGAATCCCAGCAATGGGACGAGGTCAGAGAATCCTGGCCACTGTTTCTTGCAGTCTGGCTTGCGATTATAGCTGTCATTTTGTTTCAGCTGCAGCCATCTACAAAAAATAGCAATTCAGTTTTCATCATGGGATGTTCATGGCCAGAATTGTAAGGTTGTAAATGAGACTCCTGAGCAACTCCACATGCTCAGTTTTGTTCATGCACTATTACAAATTTCAAAATGCTGTGAAACACATCCACTGTGTATCCACTTCCAATAGAATTTAAGTGGGTGTTATTCCACTATAAGGAAAATAAAACTAAGCAATGAATAGAGTACCATTTCAATACTGAAGTGGAGTAAAGCTAATGGCAAAGAAGGTGGAGAGCTAGTATGTGACTAAGCAAATGGAGGAAGTGGGCCACGCAGATGGACATGATTTAACTTTTGAAATTATCCTTTGACATGGATATTGTTTATTTCATTAAGTTTTGCAATTGAATTTTGGAAGATTCTTAAATTGTAAGGCACAAAATGTTGAAGGACCTTGTGATGTTGGTATTTGGCAAAAAAAATGTTTTTGTTTGCATATGTGATTTTTCTCTGAATTCTACTGGATTACTGATGCTCACTTGGTCCACTAGCCCAGTGCAGCTTTGAAATTTGGGTGACACGACAGATTTAAATTTTTACATTTCTGCATTTTGACAAAAGTTAAAGGTCACAAAATCTGGTTGTGCACATATTGTTCTGGTTCTAAAATGGTGTCCTCAATGTGCATGCACACCTTTGGTACAAGCTAGGGCAGACATTTTGTGTAGGACGTTAGTGTGGGAGCATGGAACGTCTGCTGGAAATATGCAGAGTGGGCAGATTGTGATGTCAAAGTGCAATGCTGATTAGACAGCCCAGCACTGTCAGCTTCAGCCAGAAAGTCCCTTAAACGTACACCACTGAATGTGTGTTCAACTGCAGCGAGGATCTGGGCTGTACCATTTAAAAAGGATTGTTAATTACCTACAGTTAGATTTGTTGTTTGATTTCTATTGACTCTTGCTTTTTGCTGCAGGCATCTACACACAACAGCAATTCAGTTTTCATTTTTATTTAAAATTGTTGATGTCAAAAACAAAGAACAGTACAGCACAGAAACAGGCCTTTTGGCCCACCAAGCCTGTGCCGATCACTTTGTCCTATCTAGACCAACCAACTGTATCTTTCTATTCCCCGCCTGTTCATGTGTCTATCCAGATAAGTCTTAAATGTCACTGACATATCTGCCTCAACCACCTCACTTGGTAGTGCATTCTAGGCTCCCACCACCCTCTGTGTAAAAAAAACTGCCATTTATTTTCTAGCTCCCACCTAAATTGGATCTACCAAAATGCATCACCTCGCATTTGGCCGGATTAAATTCCATCTGCCATATCTTCGCCCAATTTTCCAGCCGATCTATATCTTGCTGTATTCTCTGACAATCTTCATCACTATCCTCAACTCCAGCAATCTTAGTATCATCCGCAAACTTGCTGGTCAGACCAGCTACATTTTGTTCCAAGTCATTTATATATATTACAAACAACAGAGGACCCAGCACTGATCCCTGTGGAACACCAGTAGTTATAGACCTCCATTCAGAAAAACACCCTTTCACCGCTACCCTCTGAGCTATGGCCAAGCTAGTTCTGAATCCATCTGCCTTGTTCACTCTTGATCCCGTGTGATTTAACCTTTTGCACCAGCCTGCCATGAGGGACCTTGTCAAATGTTTTACTAAAGCCCATGTAGACAACATCCATGGCCCTTCCCTCGACAATCATTTTTGTTGCCTCCTCAAAAAACTCAATCAAATTAGTGAGACATGACCTCCCTTGTACAAAACATGCTGTCATGAATAAGACCATTCAGTTCCAAATATTTATAGACCCTATCTCTAAGAATCTTCTCCAACAAAATCACTATCACTGACCCCGGGTTATCCTTACTACCTTTCTTAAATAAAGGGACAACATTGGCTATTGGGACCTCACCTGTGGCCAACGAGGAAACAAAGATTTCTGTTAGAGGCCCAGCAATTTCCTCTCTTGTCTCCCTCAGTAATCTAGGATAGATGCCATCTGGCCCTGGGGATCTGTCTACCTTAATGCTTTTTAATACACCTAACGTTTCCTCCCTCATAATGATGGCTTGCTCTGGAGGGTTTACATATCCCTTTGAGACACCATCAATCAACGTGTCTCTCTTCCTTGTGAATTCCGATGCAAAGTACTCATTAAAGATCTCACCAACTTCCATTGGTTCTATGCATAATTTCCCTCCTTTGTCCTTGAGTGGATCAATTCTTTCTCCAGCTCTTGTTCCTAATATATGCATAAAATGCCTTGAGATTCTCCTTAATCCTGCCTGCCAAGGACATTTCATGATCCCTTTTTGTCCTCCTAACTCTCTGTTTGAGTTATTTTCTACTTTCCCTGTATTCTTCAAGTGTTTCATCTGTTTTTAGTTGTTTACACCGTACGTATGCATCTTTTTTCTTTTTGACTAGATGCCCAATTTCCCTGGTCATCCACGGTTCCCAAATCCTGCCTTTCCAGTCCTTCCTTTTCAGAGGCACATGCCTGTCCTGCATTCCGATCAATTGCTCCTTAAAGACTCCCAGATGTGGATTTACCCTTAAACAGCCTCTCCCAAACCAGTCCTGCCTAATCTGGTTGTAATTAACCTTCCCCCAATTTAGCACCTTAACCCTAGAACAATACTTGTCCTTTTCCATGAGTATCCAAAAACTTACAGAATGGTGGTCACTGTTCGCTACATGTTCCCCCACTGCAACTTTGATGACCTGACCGAGCTCATTCCCCAGTACTTGGTCCAGTATACCGACTAGTCGGACTATCTACATATTGTTCCAAAAGACTTTCCTGCACACACTTACCAAATTCCTGTCCACGGGGAATGCTGTGGCAGTTGCTGAAGGTTTGGTCCAGATTTTAAGGACTCTGCACAAGCTACTTGCCCTACTGCCTGATGGGGAAAATGAGCAGAGAGAACACGCACCAGAACATGCTGCTGCAACAAGAAAGCGGAGGAATGTGGAGATGGGGATCAACAGGAGAAGAAATTCACCCACTGTCATAAAATAACAGTTATATAGAATGGTTACCACACATAAAGACATTATTTAGTCTGTTGAGTCTGCACTGTCACTCTGCAAAAGCCATTTGGCTTGTTAAACTCCCTGTCGTTTCCCTGTAGCCCAGCAATTCTTTTTCCTTTAGCTGCTTATCCAATTTTTCAGATTTTTTTATGGAATGCAGGCACCATTGGCAAGGCCAGCGTTTGTGGCCCATCTCTTGAATTGATTGACTTTGCTCAGCCATTTCAGACGGCAGTTAAGTGTCAACTACATTGCAGTGGGTCTGGAGTCACATGTAGGCCAGATGGCAGATTTTCTTCCCTGAGAGACATTAGTGAATGAAATGGGTTTTTATGTCAATTTATAGTTTAATGGTCACTATTACTGAGGCCAGGGCTGGGATCCTCCCTAACAAAAACTAAGTGCCCAAAGGGTGGGAAAACGGGAGAATTTCCTGCCTGTTTTTTGGGCGTACTTACCTGAACAAATCTCCGACAGTACAGAATACCTTCGAGGGATTCATGCCGGAAAGTAGCGGGGGGGGGGGGGGGGGGGGGCTCATCCCGCCTGAGAGGCCAGCATCAACGCACTATCAGTTGGGAGACCGGGGCATGTGCGCTGGCCTCCCCCATCACCGGCCTCCCACTCCTGAGGGCTGGCCTCCCGACACCACAACCCCCCCCCGATCGCTGGCCTACCGGCCCCCCCCCACAATGGTCAGCCCTGATCGCCTCCTCACTTCCCCCACCGATCCAATTGCAGAGTGGCAGTAAGTCGCCACTGCCCCACCACCAATCCTCTCTCCCAGGAGGCCCCGCCCCCCAGTATGCCCCACCCCCCAGTATGCCCCACCCCCTTTGGTCTCACCCCCTTGGCACTGCCGGGTGCCTGATGGGCAATGCCAATGTACCCCTTGGGCAGTGCTAGGGTGCCAGGCTGGCACTGCAGCCCCCCTGCCCTCGACCTCCTGGGAGGCCCTTTAGTGGGGAGCAGTAGTAAACCCTGCTGGTGGGAACCTCTCCAGGCGGGGGGAGGGGAAGATGCCTAGCAGGACCGGAGACTACCATCCCAGGCCCGCTAATCATATTGAAATTGCTATTTCCATATGGTAATCAGCTTGGCACTGATTTCGCTGCATCAGAGACTTGCGATCGGCCAGACACCAGTTGCGGATCCTGCTAGAGGTCTCTCGCTGCTTCTCTCGGCCCAGATTTCAATTCGTTCTTTTGCCAACAGCAAAAGGATCAGGGCTGACCATTGTGGGGGGGGGGGCCGGTAGGCCAGACAAACCAAAGTAGAATGTACGGAGTAAATGGTAGGACTCTGAAGAGTGCAGTTGAACAGAGGGATCTGGGAATACAGGTACAGAATTCCCTAAAAGTGACGTCACAGGTGGATAGGGTCGTAAAGAGTGCCTTTGGTACATTGGCCTTTATAAATCGGAGTATTGAGTATAAAAGTTGGAGTGTTATGGTAAGGTTATATAAGGCATTGGTGAGGCCGAATTTGGAGTATTGTGTACAGTTTTGGTCACCTAGTTACAGGAAGGATGTAAATAAGGTTGAAAGAGTGCAGAGAAGGTTCACAAGGATGTTGCCGGGACTTGAGAAGCTGAGTTACAGAGAGAGATTGAATAGGTTGGGACTTTATTCCCTGGAGCGTAGAAGATTGAGGGGAAATTTGATAGAGGTGTATAAAATTTTGATGGGTATAGATAGAGTGAATGCAAGCAGGCTTTTTCTGCTGAGGCTAGGGGAAAAAAACCAGAGGGCATGGGTTAAGGGTGAAAGGAGAAAAGTTTAAAGGGAATATTAGGGGGGGCTTCTTCACGCAGAGAGTGGTGGGGGTGTGGAATGAGCTGCCGGATAAAGTGGTAAATGCGGGGTCACTTTTAACATTTAAGAAAAACTTGGACGGGTTCATGGATGAGAGGGGTGTGGAGGGATATGGTCCAAGTGCAGGTCAGTGGGACCAGGCTAAAAATGGTTCGCACAGACAAGAAGGGCCAAAAGGCCTGTTTCTGAGCTGTAATTTTCTATGGTTCTAATTCTGTGTCCTCTGGTTCTTGATCCTTCCACCAACAGGAACAATCTCTCCCTATCTATTCTGTCTAGACCCATCATGACTTTGAACCCCTCTATCAAATGTCCTCTTGTGGGGACCATGAATTGGATTCAATTTGAATTTGGTTTTTTGGATGTAATAAAAATTAAAGGAAAAAAAATCATCACTTTGAAATCTGAGTTAAATTTCAGCTACCAAGTGAGCCATTTACCTGACCGTCTCTATCCCTTTGAAATCCATCACTATCCTCCTCACAGCTCACAATACTTGCAAGTTTAGTGTCACCTGCAAATTTTGATCTTGTGCACTGTACATCCAAGCCTAAGAAATGAATAGGTGTCAAGAAAAGCTGTAGTCTTAGAATCGATCCCTGAGAACTCCATTAGATGCCTTTCTCCAGTCTGGAAAAGAACCGTTCACTACCCTTCTGTTTTCTGTCACTCAGTCAATTTTGTGTCCATGTTCCCTTGGCTTAAACGCTGCTGACAAGCCTACTTCCAAATGCCTGTGGAAGTCCAGATGCAGCATATTAACTGCATGCATTGAACACTGTAGCGAATCCGCCTACAAATGGGAAACTTCCAGTTGCTGCAGGAACAAGACCTTGGTAGGCCCCTTATTCACCTCGATTGGCTACCTGTCACTTGCAGGTGGGTAGCTGCTCCAAACCCGTCCCAACGTTTTGGAAAATGGCTCCGGGTCAAACAATGCCAGCAAACCAGCACGCCAACCGGCAGCGGGAAATTGTTGGCTCATCCACCTCCAGTACCATCTGCATCTCACAATGAAAGTTTGGCCCAGTGGGTTAGATGTCTCTGCTTCACTAAGTTGATGCTCTCTGAAATCTGTCACCTGTTTGTGGCCTCAGAGCAAGGCAAGGAAAGCATTGCACTGGGTGTGAAGGTGCCTATGGCCATGACTGTTTGTGTTTTGGCTCATTGCAAACTTGAGCAGTCAATATTTGCAATGCTTCCCAGTTTGGTGTGATGCTCAGAGAGAAGCAGGTGGAGCAAGCACGCGGCTTTGGCTTTGAGCATCCTGCCCTCTTTGATTGCAGCCCTGTCACTGAGCACTGCCTCAGTCATGACGTTCCAACAAAGCACCGTCTCCTCCACCTGCGAACATGCGTGTTCTCCACTGTTGTGCTGTTGCCTCTGGTTATGCACTAACTTGTTTGGCAAGAAAGACAAAAAGTATTTCATTAAATGTGGTGCATTCTGTTTGGGTTATGTGGCTTTCATTGAGATGTAGGCCTGAGGTTTGCAACAGTGCTTAGTATGTGAGGGTGAGGTGAAGCTATGGATATAGACGTGAGATAGTTGAAATAAAGACTTGCATTTATATAGTGTTTTTCACAGCCACCAGATTTCTCAGTGCTGTTTGAAGTACAGTCCCTGTTACAGCAGCTAATTTGTGCTCAATAAACTCCCATAATCAGTATTGTGATAAATGACTGAATTATCTGTTTCTGTGATAATTGAGGGGTAAATATTGGCCTGGACTCCTCTACTCTTCTTCGATATTGTGCCATTGGATCGTTCATGTCCCACTCGAACAGGCAGATGGGGTCTTGGTTTAACATCTCATTTGAAATAGCACCACCAATAGTGCAGTGCCTCCTCAGTGATGCACTTGAGTGTCAGCCTTGTTTTTTGTGGTTGGTGAATGATTACAGTGTGTTGAATTGAGCAGTATCTAAGAATAGCAGTTTGGTCGGCATCACATGGCATTTGACCGTATCTACTTGTGTGAGGCCGTCAAGCTTCTTGCGGCAATGTATCCATCGCCTCTAGGCTAGATTGCTAGGATTGACCACAATGGCTATCTAAAATTGGCCTTTACAGTGTCTGGAGGGCTTCGTGGACCCCTATGGATAGAGGATATTCACACCTGGCTGCAGCTGCCAGAGAGGACGGAGAATTTGGTGCTCAGCCAAATCTCCATTCACTGCAGCGGGACGAGAGAACCCCACTGGTATAAATGGGATAGAGAATTTCAAAGATTTGCATCCTTTTGAGGAGAGAAATGTTTCCTCATGTCAGTCCTAAATCGCTGACTGCTTAATCTGACAGTAACCTTGTCCTAGGTTACTCAGCCAGGGAAAACATTTTCTTAGCATCTACCCTATTGGGTCCCTTAAGAATTTTATGTTCAGTGACAGATCACTTCTCATTCTTCTAAACCCCAAGAAATATATTTGATTTGATTTATTGTCACATGTAGTGAAAAATATTGTTTTTTGCATGCTATACAGACAAAGCATACCGTTCATAGAGTACATAGGAGAGAAGGAAAGGAGAGGGTGCAAAATATAGTGTTACAGTCATAGCTAGAGTGTAGAGAAAGATCAACTTAATATAAAGGTAGATCCATTCAAAAGTCTGATGGCAGCAGGGAAGAAACTGTTCTTGAGTCGATTGGTATGTGACTTCAGACTTTTGTGACTTTTTGCCGACGGAAGAAGGTGGAAGAGAGTGTGTCCAGGATACGTGGAATCCTTGATTATGTCGGCTGCTTTTCTGAGGCAGCGGGAAGTGTAGACAGAGTCAGTGGATGGGAGGCTGGTTTGAGTGATGAACTGGGCTACGTTCACCACCCATTGTAGTTTCTTGCGGTCTTGATGAGAGCAGGGGCCATACCTGGCTATGATCCATCTAGAAAGAATGCTTTCTATGGTGCAAGTTAGTGAGAGTCATAGCAGACATGTCGAATTTCCATAGCCTCCTGAGAAACTAGAGGCCTTGGTGGAGTTTCTTAACTATAGCGTCAAATGAAGGGACCAGGACAGGTGGTTGGTGATCTAGACACCTAGAAACTTGAAGGTCTTGACATTTCCATTTCATTGCTGCTGATCGAGATGACTATCTCCTTAGTTTTACTGACATTGAGGGAGATCATTGTTGTCGCACCAGTTCACCAGATTCTCTCTCTCTTTCCTACACTCTGTCTCATATTGTTTGAGATTTGACCCACTGCAGTGGTGTGTCATCAGCAAATGTAAAAATCAGTTTGGAGGGGAATTTGGCCATACAGTCAGAGGTATATAAGGAGTACAGTAAGGGGCTATGGATACAGCCTTGCGGGACACCAGTGTTCAGGATAATCATGGAGGAGATGTTGTTGCCTATCCTTACTGATTGCGGTCTGTGAATTAAGAAGTCTGGGATCCAGTCGCAGAGAGAGGTGCTGAGCCCTTGGTCACGGAATTTGGAGATGTGTTTTGTAGGAATAATGCTGTTGAAGGCTGAGGAGTCTGACATAAATGCCTTTGTTACCTAGATGTTCCAGGGTTGAGTGTAGGGCCAGGGAGATGGCATCTGCTGTGGACTTGTTGAGATTATAGGTGAACTGTAGTAGATCCAGGCAATCTGGGAGGCTGGAATTGATCTGTGCCATGACTAACCTTTCTATAAGACTAATCTACACAATCTCTCCTCATAGGACAATTCCCTCTCCCCGTAAACAAGTAGAGTGAACCTTTGTTGTTCTCCCTCCCTCCTTTGGTAAGGAGACCAAACTGCACCTCAGCCACTGTAGAGCCAGCTTTGTTTCTGTGTGTCTGTGCCTCTGCAGTTCTGAGATGATAGATGAGTGCTTCCACAAAATATGGTTAATAAAAACCACTTCACTGCTTTATTAGCTAACTCGTAGGCATTAATACACATTGTTAAATGTAATTTAGATTTTTATCCTTCCACCCAGATGGCTAATCTGGTCAAGACCACAAAACATTGCAACTGCAGTTGGGTGAGGCTTAAAATAATTGGTTTCTGCAATGTGCAGCAGTCTGGGAGAAAAAACAATTTCTGTCCATAGAGCAGACACTGTCCATACACAATGACAAGTCCCAGATGAACAGAAATCTTAATCTGATAAGAATTACCAGACCCCAGATGGAAAATTTATGTCATAGTATAGAGTGCAGAGCAAGGAATAGCACAAGCTGGCTGCAAAGAGAAATTCAGATCCATTTCCTCCAGGATGGAAGTATTTTTGCTACAACTGTTTTTCTGCTATTCTAAGTATATCTTCCTTTCCTTTTCAATTAATTTTCAGTCTTTCTATCGCTCTTACTTTTGTTCTCATTCCCTGTTTTTCTAGCTGTGGCACAAATGATATAATTCATGACTACTGTGTTAAAGAATTACTAAGCGATATGTAATTCGCCCTTTGTGGTGTCTTCTGTTTTCTTACTGTGTATAGAAGCAAATTGCTCTGAGTATCAGTTCCCAAAATACTCCATGATTTGAGTGCACTATTTAAGCTAGCAATCTAATGTGGTGCTGAAGGAGTGCTCCATTTTTGGAGTTGGCATTTTTGATTGCGGCTCCATCTGCCTGTTCAAGTGGACATGAAAACCTGTGGCAAAGTTTTCAAAGTAAAGCATTCTGTCAATATCCTGACTACTTTTCCTTTTTCACCCAAAATCAAAATGGATTATTGGTAATCCATCTGATTTTTTGTTTGTGGGATCTTGGGCGGCACGGTAGCACAGTGGTTAGCACTGCTGCTTCACAGCTCCAGGGTCCCGGGTTCGATTCCTGGCTCGGGTCACTGTCTGTGTGGAGTTTGCACATTCTCCTCGTGTCTGCGTGGGTTTCCTCCGGGTGCTCCGGTTTCCTCCCACAGTCCAAAGATGTGCGGGTTAGGTTGATTGGCCAGGTTAAAAAATTGCCCCTTAGAGTCCTGGGATGTGTAGGTTAGAGGGATTAGCGGGTAGAATATGTGGGGGTAGGGCCTGGGTGGGATCGTGGTCGGTGCAGACTCGATGGGCCGAATGGCCTCCTTCTGCACTGTAGGGTTTCTATGATTTCTATGATTTCTATGCTGTGTACAGATTGTTTCCTATGTTTGCCTGCATAACCTCACTGACTATACAACATTTATTTGATGGCAAATACTTTGGAATTTATTGGAAGATTTGAAAGATTCTTAGTAAGTGCAACTTTTTTCTTCCTTTTGTGAAAATAGCAAGATTTCAAAGTTCAAGATCTGTGGAAAGCAGTTTTGACTTTTCAGTTTCTGTTCACTTGAAGTGGAGAAATTTCTTTACTTAGCAAGTTATGAATCCTTGGAATTCTATACCCTAGAGAGCTGTGGAAGATCAGTGATTGAATATACGCAGTGCTGAGAACATATTTTTGATCTCTATGGGAATTGAGGGATGCAGGGATCAGGGGGGAAAGTGGAGGTGATGTCTAATATTAATCACAATCTTACCAAATGGCAAAATACTCAAGGAACCATATAGCCGACACCTGCGACTCGTTCTTATTTGTAGTAAGTGTCACCGTCATTTTGTGTTCATTAAATTGCATGCTGAAATTATTTCCATTCATTTTCAAAAGCACTATTATTGGAATACTTACTGCAACAGCAACCTGTTGTGCCTATAAAGTAATAAAATGTCTTAAGGGGATTCTAAGAAGAATTATCAAAGATAATTTAGGCATTGAGCACGTAAGATATTGGTCAAAGCAGTACGTTTTAAATGTTATGATCGATCCCTTGACGAGGTATCCCACCCAATATGTTATGATTCCAGACAGGATACCCCAAAATTGTTATGCTTCTGGGCGAGTGGGATGAACTGGCTCCCCATCTTTATTCAACCCCCTCAGTTGATTGCAACAAGGTTCATTTAAAAAGGATCCCTTCCCTTGTGGATACCTTTCCATAGTCGAAATGTATTGATGTTTTAAGAGGAGGCAATTTAACCAGTGCTGTACTGTTCTTTGTTCTTTGTTTGTTTTCTTGAGCTAAAGAAAGAGTGAGCTTATTAGTTACTAAAATACAAGAAGAAAATAATAAAACAAAATATATACATACACAAGGATTAGAAATGAGAATGAGTTCAAAAATAATTTTTTTTTAAAAGATACACAAATCAGTCTTTGGCTTGTCCGTGAGGAGTAGATGGTGAAATGTTGTAACCGTTAAGTTGGTTGATTCTGGTAGCACTAACTTCGGCAGTTGGTTTGGAGATTCTTCATTCTGCCGATTAGCTGAACGGACTTATCCTGTTTCATTTTTAACTGTGGCCTTGCTGACTTGCTTTCAGCGGTTAGGAAGAGAAAGAGACTCTACCTGCCACCGCCGCTGTGTCTGGTAAATGTTCTTCAACTTGCAGTATCCCACTGGTTACAGCCTGGCCACCCAAAAATAACCCATTTATTCCTACTCTTTATTTTCCATCTGTTAACTAAACCTCAATCTGTGCTTTTTTTTTCATTCTTTCATGCGACGTGAAATAGCCATTGTGTATGGGGCAGTTCGGTGACACACCGCATTGTATTCCGTTATTTTGCCTTCATGTAGTCATGTAGCTCCATTTAAAGGTAAATGTATCAATTGAATGAATTTCTTTTATTTTATAGAAGTTATGGATGCTACAAAGCGAGTACAACCCCTTTTGGAATGACATTTTGTTTTCCAGAGACAAAATAATTGTTCGAAGTGTGTTTTCGGAATTGTGTTCAAATTAGAAAACAACATAAAATTAGAGGCAGCATCAGAAAAGGAAAATTTGAACAGGAATCATTTATGTTGATTTAATTCTGTGTTTAACGTGGCTGACAATTCAATAGGAAAAAAATTGATGTTCAGTCATTTTCATGCATCAGAATTCAAGCTCAGTACATTTTAAAGCCTATAGGAGATGGCAGATCATGAAACATTATGACAAAGTACAGGGAGATGAAGTCATTTATTCTTGCAAAGGCTATCAGCAGTTGTAGACACTCTGGTAAGGTTGGCCATGGAGAATATCACATACAGGAGGAGTGGCATAATGATATTGTCACGAGACTCGTAATCCAGAGACCCAGGGTAATGCTCTGGGTACCCAGGTTCAAATCATTTCAACATGGTGAAATTTGAATTCAATAAAAATCTGGAATTAAAAGTTTAATGATGACTGCTTTGATTGTCATAGAAACCCATCTGGTTCACAAATGTCCTTGAGGGAAGGAAATCTGCTGTCCTTACCTGGACTGGCCTACATGTGACTCCAGATCCACAGCAATGTGGTTGACTCTTAAAAGTCCTCTGAAATGGCCAACCAAGCCCTCAGTTCAAGGGCAAATTAGGGATGGGCAATAAATGTTGGCCTAGCTAGCAATGCCTACATCCCATAAATGAATGAGTGTCTTTGTAGCTATATCTGAGATTAAAACTCCTGAGTTGTTCATAGTCATGTTTAATGATTAGTAATGCACTGTGTTATTTCAGACAGTGTTATTCCAATTACATGATAAATGAATTGGGCACAAGATGTTGTTGTTAACACAGTGCAGAATCGGATTCTCATTTATTTTTTTTCCATTTCCTTTTTTCCCATTTTGCAGCACAAATCATCCAACAGACCTCTACCATAGGAACAATTGACCTAAGAATGGTCTCAGATAGTGGGCCAATGTACATTTTGTTTCCTTTGCCATTAGAGTTAAAGGAATGGACAGGTGGTTACAGTGACGGGGAGAGGTGAGGGAAGACCACATATGCTTTTAAACACAGCACATGAAAATATTTAGTTTCCGGCATTGGGGGACTGAGAATCATGGTAGATTGGTGAGACGCAGGTTGATGGGCAGGCGAGACTTGGTGCGGCTAAAGCAAACCGTCATCAGCTGAGGTCTGCAGCTTAGGGATAGATAATTTCCATCTGACTGATGTGGTGAGTTTTGGAAATAGTTCTTACTTTAATCGCTGCACCCTTCTGCGCAAGTGAAAAATAACTTGCTCACAGCTGTCCCTTTGAACTGCCCACACATAAACTTTCACCAACGCAGTACCCAAACCACGGTTGCACATTTCATCAGAAACATGGAAACACATCATTTAACCATGCAAAATTAGACAAAACTGCTGAATTATCAGTTCTGTTAAAGCTTGAAGCTCAGCATGCAATACCAGCATTAGAACATAGAACATTACAGTGCAGTACAGGCCCTTCGGCCCTCGATGTTGCGCCGACCAGTGAAACCAATCTAAAGCCCATCTAAACTACACTATTCCAATATCATCCATATGTTTATCCAATGACCATTTAAATGCCCTTAATGTTGGCGAGTCCACTACTGCTGCAGGCAGGGCATTCCACGCCCTTATTACTCTCTGAGTAAAGAACCTACTTCTGACATCTGTCCTATATATATCACCCCTCAATTTAAAGCTATGTCCCCTCGTGCTAGCTATCACCATCCGAGGAAAAAGGCTCTCACTATCCACCCTATCTAATCCTCTGATCATCTTGTATGCCTCTATTAAGTCACCTCTTAACCTTCTTCTCTCCAACGAAAACAACCTCAAGTTCCTCATAAGACCTTCCCACCATACCAGGCAACATCCTAGTAAATCTCCTCTGCACCTTTTCCAATGCATCCACATCCTTCCTATAATGCGGTGACCAGAACTGTACGCAATACTCCAAGTGCGGCCGCACCAGAGTTTTGTACAGCTGCAACATGACCTCCTGGCCCCGAAACTCAATCCCTCTACCAATAAAAGCTAACACTCCGTACGCCTTCTTAACAACCCTATCAACCTGGGTGCCAACTTTCAGGGATCTATGCACATGGACACCGCGATCTCTCTGTTCATCCACACTACCAAGTATCTTACCATTAGCCCAGTACTCTGTAATCCTGTTACTCCTTCCAAAGTGAATCACCTCACACTTTTCCACATTGAACTCCATTTGCCACCTCTCAGCCCAGCACTGCAGCTTATCTATGTCCCTCTGTAACCTGCAACAACCTTCTGCACTGTCCACAACTGCACCGACTTTAGTGTCATCCGCAAATTTACTAACCCATCCTTCTACGCCCTCATCTAGGTCATTTATAAAAATGACAAACAGCAGTGGCCCCAAAACAGATCCTTGCAGTACACCACTAGTAACTGAACTCCAGGATGAACATTTCCCATCAACCACCACCCTCTGTCTTCTTACAGCTGGCCAATTCCTGATCCAAACTGCTAAATCCCCCTCAATCCCATGTGTCCGTACTTTCTGCAATAGCTTACCGTGGGGAACCTTATCAAACGCTTAACTGAAATCCATATATACCACATCAACTGCTTTACCCTCATCCACCTCTTTGGTCACCTTCTGAAAGAACTCAATGAGGTTTGTGAGGCACGACCTACCCTTTACAAAACTGTGTTGACTATCCTGAATCAAATTATTCCTTTCGAGATGATTATAAATCCTATCTCTTATAATCCTTTCCAAAACTTTGCCCACAACAGAAGTAAGGCTCACCGGTCTATAATTACCAGGGTTGTCCCTACTCCCCTTCTTGAACAAGGGGACAACTTTTGCTAACCTCCAGTCTTCTGGCACTGTTCCTGTAGACAATGACGACACAAAAATCAAAGCCAAAGGCTCTGCAATCTCCTCCCTAGCCTCCCAGAGAATCCTAGGGTAAATCCCATCCGGCCCAGGGGACTTATCCATTTTTACCCTTTCCAGAATTCCTAACACCTCCTCCTTATGAACCTCAATCCCGTCTAGTCCAATAGCCTGTATCTCAGTATTCTCCTTGACAACATTGTCTTTTTCCTGCGTGAATACTGATGAAAAATATTCATTTAGCGCCTCTCCTATCTCTTCAGGCTCCACGCACAACTTCCCACTACTGTCCTTGACTGGCCCTAATCTTACCCTAGTCATTCTTTTATTCCTGACATACCTATAGAAAGCTTGAGGGTTTTCCTTGATCCTACCTGCCAAAGACTTCTCATGTCCCCTCCTGGCTCTTCTTAACTCTCTCTTTAGGTCCTTCCTGGCTAACTTGTAACTCTCAAGCGCCCTAACTGAGCCTTCACGTCTCATCTTTACATAAGTCTCCTTCTTCCTCTTCACAAGAGACTCAACTTCTTTAGTAAACCACGGTTCCCTCACTCGACCATTTCCTCCCTGCCTGACAGGTACATACTTATCAAGGACACCCAGTAGCTGTTCCTTGATCAAGTTCCACATTTCAATTGTGTCCATCCCCTGCAGTTTCCTTCCCCAACCTATGCATCCTAAATCTCTCCTAATCGCATCATAATTTCCTTTCCCCCAGCTATAACTCTTGCCCTTTGGTATATACCTATTCCTTTCCATCGCTAAAGTAAACGTGACCGAATTGTGGTCACTGTCACCAAAGTGCTCACCTACCTCCAAATCTACCACCTGGTCTGGTTCATTACCCAGTACCAAATCCAATGTGGCCTCGCCTCTTGTTGGCCTATCTACATACTGTGTCAGGAAACCCTCCTGCACACATTGGACAAAAACTGACCCATCTAAAGTACTCTTAACTAAAGCTTTTCCAGTCAATATTTGCAAAGTTAATAGTTCCATATTCCATTGATCCTCATCAGTGAACCACGATGTTATTTTTGATCAGTTTAACAATGATTTTGTAACCTTTTCTCATAACCACGTTATTATTTTCCAGTGTTTATATGAAAAAACTTTTCTATTTTTCCGAGTTTGGATATGGAGGTGAGAAAGAGAGATTTTTGCTGTGATTCTCCCAAATGAATTCTAAGTGTTGCTGCCAGCAGGAAAATCAGTGCGTTTCCCGCTGGCATTGGCAGCGCTACTGCTGTGGGATTCAACTACTTTAAAGCTCAAAAAAATGCCCGCTATGAATTGCGTTGGGCCCAATATGCCAGGTGTGTGAGGCTCCCAAATTGCCAATCAGCTGTTCAGCTAACATTCAAGAACACTTCCTGCTTTTCCTTCTTTCTGCATTGTGAGACTGGGTTATTCCTTTCCTCAGAATAACTGAGGGAAGAATAACCCAGTCTCACAATGCAGGAAGCATTTCATGTTCGATCTTTTATGAGACCAATCTTTTGAAGTTGTAACTGTGGATTTACCTCTGACAGACTCTACTGCAGAGCAGGAAGGGCATGAGGCTGATTTACATAGGACGTAATAGTTCAAGCTCACTTAGCTTTCTGACCTCACCAGTGAAGGTCTTCACCAGCAAGGATCACAGATGGTCCCCACCAACGGGGACTCGATATGACGGCCTCGCCAGTGGGACTGGAGGCCATTGAAGCCCCCTGACTGGTTGGGGGCAGGGCAGACAGTGCCAGCCTGGCACTGCCAGCATGGCACATGGACAGTGTCAGCCTGGTACCTTGACACTGCCCACAGGCACCAGCAGTGCCAAAGGGGTGGGATTTTATTGAGTGAGATCTGACAGTGTTGTCTGATGGGAGCGAGTCAGACAGGAAGGCGGGGGGGGGGGGGGGGGGGGGGGGGGGGGAAGGTCGGTGGGAGCGGAGGGAAGGGGGAGGACTCTGCATCGGGGCTGAGGTGCATGGGGTGGATGGGGGGTTGGATGTCCATGGCGAGAAGGTGGTAGTTGACAGTTCCAGTGTAGTGTGTACATTTATACTGTGTGCATTTGTATACTGTATACTGGAAATCAGTGGGCATGCTCAGTAGCGCCCCTAACAGTCTGCAGCTGGCTTCTTGGAGTGAATAGGCTCTGCCCACTCCCCCTACTGCTGGGAATCAGATTGTGCAATCCAGAGACCATAGCGTGTCATAAATTCATGAAACTCAGCTCACTGAAAACTGAGGAAAGTCTGACCCATATGAGCCAATGTTCAAATGGACAAGATTCTGCATCCTCCTCATGTAAGTCGGTGGCAAAATGATTTGGATATCTTATTTAACTAATGTGAATGGTCCTTCTGTGGATCTCATTAAATGAAGTGAGGAGATTGCTATTATTTTCTATAAATCTCTAGCCAGAGGAAGTGGGCAATCTACCCATCAGGTGTCTTTCGGCTAAAAGAGTTTGATTTTCAGCCCTTGGCAGAGGCCCTGTTGATTGTGGTATTTCTAATGGATAACCATGCGCTGCATATCTTAGAAGCTTTCTGCCCCAACCCGCCCCCCCCACTTCACTCTCTGGTTAAAATAATTTCTCTCAACTCTCCTTTAATCTTTCAGCCTATCACTTTTAATCTATGTCCCCTGGTGACTCCTCTGCTTTTAGAAATAGGGTCTTCCATTTCCACTCTGTCAAGACTCCCTCGTTATTAAATCTTCCCTCAGCCTCCTCTATGTCAAAAATAAAAACCACAGCCTTTTGAATCTTGAAACTTGATAGAGTTTTAAAAAAAACAAACAGTAAGAGGAAAAAGCGGTAATATGAAGCTTATGGGTTCAGGTAGAAGCTTTGCAGGCAAGAAAAAAAGCCAATGAAAAAAAAGTACCAGAAGGCATATCTGCTTTCCAGGAATACAGTAAATGGTAGAGCCCTTTGAAATATTAGAATACAGTGGGATCTAGGTGTGCAGAGCCACAGTTCCCTGAAGGTGAAACTCAGGTGGACAATGTGGTCAATAAGGCATATGGCATGTTGGCCTTCATCGGTCGGGGCGTTGAGTATAAGAATTGGAAATTCATGTTGCAGCTGTATAAAACTTTGGTTAGCCCACATTTGGAGTATTGTGAAAAGTTCTGGTCGCTACACTACCGGAAGGATGTTGATGCATTGGAAAGGGTGCAGAAGAGATTTACCAGGATGTTGCCTGGTTTGGAGGATATAGACTATGAAGAAAGGTTGAACAAACTTGGATTGTTTTCATTGGAGTGTTGGAGGATGAGGGGAGGCCTGATAGAGGTTTACAAGATTATGACAGGCTTGGATAGAATAGATAGTCAGAATCTTTTTTTCCCAGAGTCAAAGGTGCAATTACTCGGGGGCATAGGTTGAGAGTGAGCGGGGGAGAGTTTAAAAGAGAAATAAGGAGCAAGTTTTTCACACAGAGGGTGGTGAGTGTCTAGAACGTGCTGCCAGAGGAGGTGATTGAAGCAGATTCTATAACAATGTTCAAGAGACATTGGGATAGATACATGGATAGGCAGGGAATAGAGGGATATGGACCATGTAGAGGCAAGAAAATATTAGATTAGAGAGGCATCTGTGTCGGCACAGACTTGATGGGCCAAAGGGCCTGTTCCTGTGCTGTACTGTTCTTTGTTCCAAAAGTCAGAGACTTGAGGAAAAAATGCAGTGTAAGAAATGGGGTCAGACAGAACAGGAATGCTGAAAAGAGGAAGCATTTCAAGCTAAATGGAGCATGGACTAATTGCTTCAGCAATGAACTGTCCATTCTGCCTTGGAGATGACAGTCAGAAAAGTTCTTATCAACTAATGGCTCATCAGTTCCTTGTGTGTAAACAAACTTTGGTAAATTCCCTCTTTGATTTGCTCTGGAGCTGCCAATCAAAGCAGTTCTAAGAACTTTCAGAGCTGCTGGAGCTCATTCAAGCTAAAAAGGGGGATCTCCCTAGTGAAGTTGAATACTCCTGTCAATCAAAACAGTTCCAAGAGGCTTCAGAGTAGCTGGGGCTTATGAGAGAATGCAAGGGGATCTCCCTAGTGAAGCTGACAGTTCCTGTCACTCAAAGCACTTCAAAGAGATCTGGTGCCAGCTGAGACTTGTGAAATCAACCAAGGTCAGTCCCTACTTTAGAATGGACTGCTGCTGTGATTTTGAAGGCTTCAAGTTGTTTGGGGCCTGGATTTTAATGAGACCAGACCACATCAAAAGTTTAGCAGAACACAGGCAGAGGGGAGTGGGGAGCATCCCAGGATGCTGTTGATTCAGGCTTCCAGACCACTAAATGCATTAAAATTTATTTAAAGCAGTTGTGATCAGGTACTCGCCCGCTCTTGTGTTTAACGGCAAAAACACAATTTGGCCTTCGTGCCCGTTTCAACGGGACCCAGAGAATCACCCCTTTACCTATTTTTCTTTATAAAATCTTTATTTATTGTGTAAATTTATTTGCATAAGAGTACAAACGATTGTATGTAGCACTGTACATTGCAGTCTGGAGCTTGGGGGCAATTGTACATCAATTGCTTAAGTAATACATGTACAAAGCAGCTGCTGAGTGAGTGAGGACTTAGACTTCTGAATATTGGATAGTCTATGGGCCCGATTTTACCATCAGGTTGCGCCCGTTTTCGGGCACGAAAACTTGGTATAATCGGGCGTGAGGCAAGTAGCACAATTTGCGCCCGCCTCCACGCCAGTTCCCCCTTTACCAAGACCCAGAAATGGCTGTGATCGGGACCACGCCTGAAACAGGTGCGACAACCATTTAAATGCATTTAAGTTAACTTAATGGGCTGCACGCCCAACCTTACCAGCACTTCCCCCATTACCACCGCGTTTACCCATCAAGAATCGGCGCGAAACAGACATGCTCCACAAAAGTCCGATTCGAGCGTTTCAGTTAGTGAGGAGGTAAGTGTCCGAAGGCTCTCTGCTTGAGATCGGTGCGGGGGGGTGAAGGCAGGTCCACTGCCACTCTGCCTGTGATCAGTGAGGGGGAAGGGGAATTCCAATTCCACTTTGCCTGAGATCGCAGTGGGGGGAAGGCGGGAGGCGCCCACAATCGGTTTGGGTGACGGAGGGGGTGGGGAATAAGGGAGTCAATAATGTTGTGGGGGGGGGGGGGCAGTGTCTGTGGGGGTCAGGGGGAGGCATTATCCGGCCCGGGAGGGATGTGGAAGGGGAGCCGCATTCTATCATTTTTTTGTTCTGTGCATGTGCAGTTGGAGGTGCCGATCGGAGCTGCAGGATTTCGGGTGCATTAAGCCCCGCCCACAGGCTTGTGCAGCGCGATTTGGAATTGCTGATATTTTTGCAGGCGGAGTGCGTATGGGGGCACCTGAGATCGGGCCTAAAAAGGTCTGATCTGAAACACCCAGTTTCAAGTCCGCCCAGCACTTAGAATCAAAATGGTAAAATAGGGCTTCATTGTTATCTAACTGTGATTTGTAAAGCGAACACTGAACTTTGAGAAAACTTAAACCAAAATATATATCTAAGTTGTGCTACTTTATATTGTGGCTTTCAAACTTCCCTTTCCTCTTCACAAACCTATACAGTGTTTTTCTTGTAGCACTTTACCCCAATCATTGGTGTTGCTGTCATTGAAAATATGCTCTCCCATCATTTAAAAGCATCAGTTGATGTCATTCAATGCTTAAAGTTTAAGTTTTTAAAGTTAATTTATTAATGTCACAAGTAGGCTTACATTAACACTGCAATGAAATTACTGTGAAAATCCCCGAGTCTCCACACTCTGGCACCTGTTTGGGTACACTGAGGGAGAATTTAGCATGGTCAATGCACCTAACCAGCACACGTCTCGGACTGTGGGGGGATTCAGAGGTGGTTTAACAAAAGGAAGCAAAATTGTTCAACTTTAGAATATTATGAGACTTGGATGTGGTAACAGCTCACAATTGTTTTAGCTGCCTATCTTTGTTAAAAAGATTCTTCCAAGGTCTTTCTGGTGAGTCGGAATAATAAGCATTTTGCATGGAAAGCTTCCTTTTTCCCTCCCCTGTGATTTCATGAAGTGTCACGGTGAATGATGTTAACTTCATCATATTTAGGGGAATAATAATAAGTAATATTTATACGAACGTTGATTCTCAGGTTGTCAATGATCTGCTGTTTTAAAACATAAAATTTAGGATTGAAGCTCTGGATTAAATAATAATTCGGGTAAATTAAATTCCCTGTTTTTAAGTAAGTAATTAATTGCAGTTTTGTGTCTTTAGCATATCAGTATCACGACTGTACTTACAGTCTTCCAGCAGCCATTTGAAAAGCAAACACCCTCCCTGTCAGTGATGTTGCTGAGATTTTTTTTCCATTTGCTACCTGCCAAATTAAGCCTTGATGAATGGGCAGAGTATTCGGTCCTGACTCTGGATTCTTGAAATGTTGCCGAAGGAGATCAGCTTTAGAGAAAGGTATCTGAAACAATTGGCAGATGGTATGTCTACTGACTGGAGCTGTTGCCAGATGTGCCTGTGCTTTCTTGGTGTTCCAAGATCCATGTGGGTAGTAATTTTATCGCGTTACCTCTGTAACCCATCAAGCTGTTAAAGTACATCATTCAGATCGTATATTACTTTAATTGTCTTGACCAATTAAAAATGCTTATTTTCTTGGCACCTTCAGAACCTGTGCTAGGGAGAAGAAAAAGCAGCTGGGGCCCCGGTCTTGATCCCTAACCATTTATTCCAAAAGGAAAGTTTGTGTGCAGAAAACAAATGAGATAGGATTGAGCTTGGCTTTGATTTTACCCCCACGTCCTCCTTCTCACACACTCAAAACGGCTCAAGACAATGAACTCACACATGAAAGGTGGCCCCTCCCAATGCCTGAATTTAAAATAAGTGCCACTATGAGTCAGCGCCTTCATGAAAGAGAGAGAGGAAAATTGGGTGCGGGGGAAGCTTCAGTGCTGCTACAAATGAAGACTAAATTGGATTACTGAAATAGTGCTGCTTTTTGCTGGCAGGCTGATCTGAAATTTACCACTTTTAATATTTAAAATGTAATGTTAAAGATAAATGATATGGCTTTAAGGAATGGGTCTTACTCTCCTGCAAGGCTTTCCCCACAACACTATGCATTTGTAATGATAAAATCAGACCTTCCTTTCAGTCTGCACAGAATTGAGAAGGTCTCCAGGTATCATAACCATCAAGTTGACATTTGGGGGCACGAAGAATGTGCTAACTTTTCAGCCTTAGCCAGGTTATGAGTGGGAAGTCATCAGGCAGAACCAAGATGTTTCCTAAGGAGAGGGAGTATTAACAATTAGAGCTTGACTCAACTCTGGACCCTGCTGCTGCCCACGTCAGCAGCTGTTTATCAACTGGTACTGGGAACGGATTAATACGCCCCTTCAGCTGAAAACTGTAGGTAGTACAAAGGAATGCAAGAAAGCAGCAGCAAATTTTCTTCTAAACTTGTAATAAGTCTCCTGTAATGTGTTAACTGGATTCTATATTTATTTTCATGGCCTTTCTTTCCTCCCACTCCCCACCACCACTATTCCCAACAACCATACTTCATATAAAAGAGAAAGAAAATCTGAGTTCCTATAGCATCCTACACAGCCTCAGGACATCCCAAATCACTGTCCAGCCAATAAAGTACTTTTGAAATGCAGTCTTTTTTGTGGGAAACTCAGCAGCCAAGTCTAAGAAACAGCAATGTACTAATGACCAGACAATCTGTTTTAGTGATATTGGTTAAGGGATAAACATTGACCAGGGCAGCAAGAAGAACTCTCCTATTTTCTCAGAATAGTGTCCTGGGATCTTTTATAAGAGGGTAGACACCTCTGACAGTGCAGTGCACCCTTGGTGCTAGAGTGGAGTGTTAGTCTAGATTTTCTGCTCGGGTCTCTGGAGATGGGCTTGAACCCACAAACTTCTGACTTCTGGGTGAGAGTGCTACCCACCAAAGTGAATTCATTTAATGGAACCTGATAGCTTGGTCCAATGTGATTACATCCCAGCTCAATCTGATCCTATGCTTGTAACACCAACTGACCAGCATAGGTTAGCTATTTGAATCAAGGATTTCACAAAATGTGTCATTAGCAATATGTACTTATTGCATTTTTACATCAAGAAATATGTGTGAGGTTCAAACATGTCAGGCCCGCAGACATGACTCCCAAACACTACATTCTGAGTTATGTCACATCTTGCTTTCAGAAGGTTTTAATGCTTCTTAGTGAATATTTTTTATTCATAGGATGGGAACGTTACTGGTATGGCCAGAGTTTATTATCCATCCTTAATTATTCTTGAAGATGGCGTTGAGGCACATTCTTGAATCCCTACAGTCTGTTTGGTGTAGGTACACTCAATGCTACAAGGGAGGGAATTCCAGGATTTTGACCCAGCCACATTGAAGAAGTAACAATATTGTACCAAGTCAGGATGGTGTGACTTGAAGGGAAACTTACTGATAGCATGTATCTGCTACTCTTGTTCTTCTAGGTGGTAGAGGTCATGTGTTTGGAAGATGTTGGGTTTGGAAGGAATTGCTGCCATGTATCTGAGAGATAGTGCACACTACTGCCACTGCCAACTGGTGGTGGAGAGTGTGAATGTTTAAGGTGTTGAATGGGGTTCTGATCAAACGTGCTGCTTTGTCCTGGAATATATTAAGCTTCTTGAGTGTAGTCAGAACTTCAGTGTTCCAGGTAAGTGGAGAGAATTTCATCATACTCATGACTTGTACCTTGTAGATGGTGGATAGGCTTTGGAGAATCGGGAGAATTCCCCAAAGAATGTGCAGCCTCTGACTTGTTCTTGCAGACATTGTATTTGTGTGGCTGGTCTGATTAGGTTTCTGGCCAATGATGTTGATGGTGGGGGTTATAATGTTGGTAATGCCATTGAATATCAAGGGGGCTTGGTTAAATTCTGTCTTGTTGCAGTGCAGTTGATCATTGCCTGTGTTGAATGTTACTTGCCAGTTATCAGCCCAAACCTGAATGTTCTGTTGCTGCATGCAGGCATGGACTGCTTCAGTATCTGAGGAGTTGCAAATATTACTAAACATCGTGCAATCATCAGCAAACATCCCCATTTAGAAACATAGAAAATAGGAACAGGATTAGGCTATTCGGCCTTTTGAGCCACATGGCTGATCCTCTATCTCCACGTCATATTCCTGCACTCTCTCCATACCCCTTGACAGTTTTAGAGTCTAGAAATATATCTATTTCCTTTTTAAATATATTCAGTGACTTGACCTCCACAGCATTCTGGAGAAGAGAATTCCACAGGTTCGCCACCCTCTGAGTGAAGAAGTTTCCCTTATCGAAGTCCTAAGTGGTCTACTCCATATCCTGAGACTGTGAATTCTTGTCCTAGATCCCCTAGTTATAGGAAACCACATCCTTGCATCCAATCTGCCCAGTCTTATCAGAATTTTATACATTTCAATTAGATCCTCAATATTCTAAATTCAATTGAATACAGGTTGTCGACCCAATCTCTCCTCATACGATAATCCTGCCACCTCTGGGATCATTCTGGTGAACCTCACTGCACCCCCTCTATGGCAAATATATCCTTTCTTAGATAAGGAGACCAAAACTGCACATAATATTCCAGGTGTGGTTTCACCAAGGCCCTATACAATTCCAGTAAGACATCCTTGCTTCTGTGCTCCAGTCCTTTTGCAATGAAGACCAACATTCCATTTGTCTTCCTCGCTGCTTGCTGCACTTGTATGCTTGCTTTCAGTGATTGGTGTACAAGGACACCCAGGTCCCTTTGAATGTCAACTATTCCCAATCTATGACCATTTAAGCAATACTCTGCCATTCTTTTTCTCCTTCCAAAGTGAATAACTTCACATTTATCCACCTGTATTTGCCCAATCACTTAACCTGTCTATTTGATTGGAAGCTTCTTAACATCCTCATCACCACTGACAATTCCACCACGTTTCATGTCGTCAACAAATTTAGAAATATTACTTTTGATTCCCTCATTCAGATCAGCATTGATCCTCGCAGGATCCCCATTGGTCACTGCCTGCCACTTTGAAAAAGACCCAATTATTCCTACTCTCTGTTTCTTGTCTGCTAACCAATTCTCAATCCATGTCAATATATTGCCCCCAATCCCATGCGCTTTAATTTTGCATGCTAACCTCTTATGCGTCAAATGTTTTCTGAAAATCGAAAAAATAAACCACATCCACAGGTTCACCCTTATCTATTCTACTTGCTACAACCTCAAAAAACTTCAGGAGGTTTGTCAAACATGATTTCCCTCTCATAAATTCTGACCTTGTGTTAGAGGGAAGGTCATTATCAAGGATTGGTAGAATCCAAATTAATGTAAAATAAGTCAAATTGGATAGAATCTGAACAGTACCAGTTGGAAACAACGGGGGCGATTCTCCCGCTCTAGCAGCACAATGGGCCGGGAGATGTCAGCGGAGGTTGTTTAAATGTGCTCCCCGCTGAGCGCTACGGTCTCCGCGCGTCTCTAGGGACTAGATTTCTGGAGTCACTAAAGGAGAGCTGGCGGGCTGACCCTGCTGGATTGAAGGGAGGCCATTGAGGCCCTCCAGGAGGTCAGAGGAAAGGGGGTGCCCTCTGGGCATTGCCAGGCAGTGCTAGCCTGGCCCCCTGGCACTGCTCAAGGGGCAAAGTGGCAATGCCCAAAGGACACCTTGGCACTGCCCACCAGGCATCTGGCAGCACCAAGAGGGCAGGGCCAGAGGGGTCAGGGCCTAAGGGGGGAGATTGGTGGAGTGGTGGCGGGGGCGGGGGGGTGGGGGGTCGCGCTGCCACTCTGCATAAACTCTAGTGTACACAGACCCAGTCGAACCAATCTCTTCTTATAGGACAGTTGCACCAACCCCAGTATTAGCCTAGTGAACCTTCGCTGCACTCCCTCTATGACAAGTATATTCTTTCTTAGGTAAGGAGACCAAAATTGCACACAATATTCCAGGTGTGCTCTTACCAAGGCCCTGTAACTGCAGTAAGACATCTCTGCTTCTGAACTCAAATCCTCTTGCAATGAAGGCCAATGTGTCATTTGCCCTCCTCATTGTTTGCTGCATCTGTCTCTCCATTTTCATTGACTGGTGTACAAGGACATCCAGATCCCCTTGTACATCCACACTTCCCAATATATCACCATTAAAATAATACTCTTCTCTTCTCTTTTTCACATCAAAGTTTATAACTTCACATTTAGCCATGTTGTACTGCATCTGCCATGTGGTTTCCCACTCGCTCAACTTGTCTAAATCACCTTGAAGCCTCATTGCATCCTCCTCAACTCTCAATTTGCC
The DNA here is from genome assembly GCF_964213995.1 of Mustelus asterias. Classification (NCBI taxonomy): domain Eukaryota; kingdom Metazoa; phylum Chordata; class Chondrichthyes; order Carcharhiniformes; family Triakidae; genus Mustelus; species Mustelus asterias. The sequence continues at coordinate 167,306,519 of NC_135801.1, forward strand.
CAGTTTTGTGTCATCAGCAAACTTGGAAATGTTACATTTGGTTCTCTCATCCAGGTCATTAATATATATTGTGAACATCTGGGGTCCAAGCACCGATCCCGTAGTACGCCACTAGTCACTGCCTGCCACTCAGAAAAAGACCCATTTATTCCTACTCTGTTTCTTGTCTGCTAACCCATTCTTGATCCATACTAATACATTACCCCCATCCCATGTGCTTTAATTTTGCCCACTAATCTCTTCTGAGCGACCTTATCAATAGCTTTCTGAAAATCCAAATACACCACATCCACTGGTTCCCCCTTATCTATTCTACTAGTTATATCCTCAAAAAGCTCCAGTAAATTTGTTAAGCATGATTTGCCTGTCATAAACCTTTGCTGGCTTTGTCCAATCCAATTAATGCTTTCCAAATGATTTGCTATCACATCTTTTACAATAGACTCTTCCCCACTGATGTCAGGCTAACCGATCTGTAATTCTCCCTTTTTTCTCTCCCTCCATTTTAAGAACATAAGAAATAGGAGCAGGAGTAGGCCATCTAGACCCTCGAGCCTGCCCCGCCATTCAATAAGATCATGGCTGATCTGACGTGGATCCGTACCACTTACCCGCCTGATCCCCATAACCCTTAATTCCCTTACCGATCAGGAATCCATCCATCCGCGCTTTAAACATATTCAGCGAGGTAGCCTCCACCACCTCAGTGGGCAGAGAATTCCAGAGATTCACCACCCTCTGGGAGAAGAAGTTCCTCCTCAACTCTGTCTTAAACCGACCCCCCTTTATTTTGAGGCTGTGTCCTCTAGTTTTAACTTCCTTACTAAGTAGTGGGATTACATTTGACACCCTCCAATTTATAGAAACTGCTCCAGAGTCTATAGAATTTTGGAAGATGACCACCAATACATCCAATATTTCCAAAGCCAATTCTTTTAGTACTCTGGTACGTATATTGTCAGGCCCTGAGTGATTAGCACCACGATGTTGGGCAAGTTGCCTTGGAAGAGGGTGGTGCTGTTGGACTGCTTTTCTTGACATCAGATTTGGGGAATCTTGTGAATGCATCGCTGTACTTCTCCAGTGCTTTGAGGTACATGCCATAGGTTGTTTTAGTTTCCAAAGTATATATGACCTCAGATCGCTGCTACCTGGTAAACAATGACTTATGTTTTGAGACCCTGGTTTTCAAATACTGTTTTCCTCGGTTGGCCATAGACTGAGCTGGCATGTTGGAGATGATGATTAATCTCATTGTCTATGACTGCATTCGTTGAATAGTGGCTGCCAAGATCTCTAAATCATAGGGGCTGCATGTGGCACAGTAGTTAGTACTGCTGCCTCACAGCGCTAGGGACCCGGGTTCAATTCCCAGCTTGGGTCACTGACTGCGTGGAGTTTGCACGTTCTCCTCGTGTCTGTGTGGGTTTCCTCCAGGTGCTCTGGTTTCCTCCCAGTGTGAAAGACGTGCCAGTGCTGGTTAGGTGCATTGACCCAAGCAGGCGCCAGATTGTGGTGACTAAAGGAATTTCACAGTGACTTCATTGCAGTGTTAACGTAAGCCTTACTTGTGACTAATAAATGAACTTTAACTTTAAATGTTGCTGGGTTCATAACAGTGTAACGAATTTTTGTACCAAAAATTTCTAAATATGCTGGAAATTTGAAACTAAAACATTGAAACATTCATGCGGTTAGGTAATATTGCTAGAAAGAGCAGACAAACTGATATTTGAGATGTGGACCATTAGGACAACGGAAAATTCATAGCTGTAGCGCCTCTGAAGGTGGTACTACAGAAGCTAATCCTAGGGAGTGTGTGCTGCATTCATGGGCATTCCTTGCGTGTGCCAGAAGCAGCTGGATTGATGCTATTGATGTTACAGCAGCCCTGCTGGTTGATGTGACATTCATTGCCCAACACTGGACCACATGGGTCCATTGAACAAATTTGCGTGTCACTCAACAAGGATCAGAAGTTCAGCAGTAAGAGGGGCTTAGCATGAGTGTTACTTAAAGGTCCCAGCACCCAACTTAGAACTTAATTTTTCAGAACATTTGCTGTTGCTAAATGCCTGGAAATACTCTGGCGTGTTGTTGGGTGTGTCATAGTAAGTGCCTGAATTTGGCAGGGGGTGCTGCTACATCATCAAAGGGAGGGCTGAGGTGACCTGACCACAAAAAAACTGTTTGTACAGGGAAAGCAGCATGGGGAGATGCAGCAGAAGCTGTAGTGAGGACAAGTGCTGGCTGCCAGCAGAATCTTCTGGTCCTGCCAAAGTCTATGGGCTTTTGCCTGGTTCGCCTGCCCCACAGAATCATAGAATCATAGAAACCCTACAGTACAGAAAGAGGCCATTCGGCCCATCGAGTCTGCACCGACCACAATCCCACCCAGGCCCTAGCTCCATATCCCTACATATTTACCCACTAATCCCTCTAACCTACACATCTCAGGACACTAAGGGCAATTTAGAATGGCCAATCAACCTAACCCGCACATCTTTGGACTGTGGGAGGAAACCGGAGCACCCGGAGGAAACCCACGCAGACACGAGGAGAATGTGCAAACTCCACACAGACAGTGACCCAAGCCGGGAATCGAACCCAGGTCCCTGGAGCTGTGAAGCAGCAGTGCTAACCACTGTGCTACCGTGCCGAGTGTGTCATGGAAACATTCCAGACACCTGGAAACAGGCCAGGGCCCTCAAGGCCCAGGGCCCCCAGAGGACACCTGCCAAGTGCATCAGAGGCAACAGGGTAAGGTAGGCAGATGGTTCCCGCCACCTCCGATTCTGGGAAGACACAGACTTAGGGGTAGGCCACATAAGGTTAAGAAGTTGTAGTTGCACTAAGATGGCACGGATGAAGAGCTGCATTGCCCACCACCTGTGGGCAATCTGCCGGAAAGGGCTATCTTCAGTGGGACTGGAAGATCCTACTGATGGGAGGGGCCGGAAAATCCCACCCATAGTGTGGAACTTTCTGATATTTTTTTCAAAGTATTGGTTTCATTAAGAAAACGGAAGAGAATTCCACCGACGCCAGTGAGAAAAATCACAGTATCTTTAGCCACTTTGAAGAAAAAAAAATTTCATGAGTTTCACACTTTGTGGCAGCCTGTCGCTGATTCACTCACCCTGACATTAGTTGGTCTCAGCAATCGGGGCTGCACCTTTTAAATGCCGCCCTCACGCTTGTTCCAAGTCCAATCGGGGTGATAGCAGCCAGGGAGACAGCCCCATGATTCCTGGAGGGAGCCCTGACCAAGATGCTGGATGGGGTGGAGCAGCGGTATGACATCCTGCCAGGAAGGCCACCAATCTCGCATGGCAGGCAGTGGCAGTAATTGTGAGCGCCAGCTCACTTCATAAGAGGATGGGGATCCAGTACAGGAAAAAAGATGAATGACCTTCTTCATGCAGCCAGGGTAAGTCACCCTTCTCATTTGTCACTATGCACCCGCTCACACACCCATCACACTTCCACAGGGAGCTCACTCACAGCCACCTCACAGGGTCCCAACAAAATCATCACAGGCAACAGGGCACGGCAGGCAAGCCACCTCATTCTCATCTGTGGATCCTGGGGAACAGCTAGACGTAATGGTAGGGGAAGGATGGCAAAGAAATTATAGTCACAGCGTGGATACAGTTCAGTTTAGGCAAGATTAGACACTAACCACTGATTTTAGCACCATTTCCTGTATTAAAACTCACATCATGCATCCTTACAGCGCTTCCCCACTCATTTCATTGCAGCATGCACAACCAATCCTGATGTTTAGGCTGGAAGGACAACGCCAGCATTATCTGAGAGGATGGCAGCTCAATGGTTGTCCCCCCTGCCCCAATGTAACGACGCAGTCGTGCTGATGTAATCCTGGTCACAACCCCTACCCACAGGCCTTTCATCTGTGGAAGCATTCTTTCAACATGAGGAAGCCATTGGCTGAAAGATTGTGAGAATCTGTCCACTTGCACCATAGATGCAGACCCACACCGACACCCCTAATGTTGGAGGAGGCAGTATCAGCAGGGATGGGTTTTTCAGCATCTCTTTGCTCCCTGTTCAGTGGCAATGTCACGCTCAGGTTTCTGTCGGGCAGAAGCCAGACATTTGAAGGGGAAATGAGGAGCATTACTCTGTCTTCACTACAAGTCATCATCATTCTCTTGCAACATCCGGTTATTGGACTACCATGACCTGTCCATGAAAGGAACAATAAGCAAGGAAATGTCCCACCAGCAGCACACTAGTAAGAAAGTAGCAGGCCCCATGTGAGGATGTATCTGCTTATCCTAGTCCTGATCCTTCCCAGAGCGAGATGCCTTCAGGGCGTCCCAAGCCCTGCTTCCTGTCCAAGGTCCTTTCTCAGTCTCCTCCAGGGATTGCCCTTCGCCACCCTTCTTCTGAGGAGATATGGTGATCCTCTATCTCCTCAGTCAGCTCCATTGTAGTACCAGATGGTGTGCATGCCACAATGATGCAGGAGACCCTCTGGGGGCTGCATGGAAACCGCATCTTCAGACGGCCAATTGTCTGCTCCACCAGCGTGTGTGTAACAGCATGAGTCTCATTGTATTGGGTCTCAGCTGCTGTTGTGGACTCCACACTGACATCAGCCACTTCCTGAGGGGGTACCCTTTGTCCCTGGGGAGCCATCCCTCGAGCTGCTGCTCTCCCTCGAAGATCGCCGAGACCTAAGAGCGCCCTAGAATGTGGCCATCATGGTTGCTTCCTGGGAAATCACATAACTGCATACTGTGCTTGGCACTATCGCTGATGATCTGCACGTTGAGGGAATGGAATCCCTTGCAGTTGTTGAAAGGCACCTTATGCCGCCATGGGGATCGCAGAGCTACATGTGTGCAGTCAATGAGACGCTGCATTTGGGGGCAAGCCAGCTATATGGGCAAACCCCATGGCTCTGGCATCTTGGTAGCCTGGCCGTGGTCAATGTTTATGTAGTTCTACACCCTCACGAAGGACACCTCCCTTATGTACTTATGTGCAGCAAACTGAAAGATGCTGCACCCATGAAGCCTCAATGAGCCACTGGCATAAAGGTTTAGCGAGGCTTTGACATTCAAAGCCGCAGGCAATGTGTGAGCTCCCAGTCCATGTGACACCAGCTCCTGTATCAGCTAGCACAGGTGGTAGAGACAGATGCAGTCATTGCCGGTACTTACTCACCATCATTTGGAGGTTTGTCACTCGTATAGATGCAGTATATCTGGACTTCCAGAAGGCATTTGATAAGGTGCCACACAAAAGGTTAATGCACAAGGTTAGGGGTAATTTATTAGCTTAGATAGAAGATTAGCTAACAAACAGAAAGCAGAATGGGGTTAAATGGGTCTTTTCTGGTTGGCAAGATGTAACTAGTGAGGTGCCACAGAGTTCGGTCCTTAGGGTGCCAACTATTTACAATCTATATTAATGACTTGGATACAGGGATAGAAGGTACTGTAGCCAATTTTGCAGATGACACTAAAAAAGGCAGGACAGTAAGTTGCGATAAAGAAATAAACAATTTATAAATGGATATGGATGGGTTAGGTCACTGGGTCAAAATATGGCAGATGGAGTGTAATACGGATATGTGTGAGGTTATCCATTTTAGTCGGAAAAATAAAAAGACAACTTATGATCTAAATGGAGAGAGACTTCAGAGTGCTTTTGTGCAGAGGGATCTGGGTTAGGGTGCATAAATCGCAGAAAATTAGTATGCAGGTACAGCAGCTAATAAGGAAGGCAAATGGAATCATGGCATTTATTGCTAAAGGAATAGAATATAAAAATAGTGTTGCTGCTGCTGTACAAAGCATTGGTGAGATCAAACCTAGAGTTTTGGTCCCCTTACTTAATGAGGGATGTGGTTGCATTGAAGGCGCTTCAGAGGAGGTTCACTAGATTGATTTCAGATCAAGTGGGGTTTGCCTTATAAAGAGAGTTTGAGCAGTTTAGGCCTATACTGTCCAGAGTTTAGAAGAATGAGTCGAGATCTAATTGAGATATATGAGATGCTTAAGGGGATTGACAGGGTAGACGTAGAGAAGAATGTTTTCTCTTTTGGGGCAATCTAGAATGAGAGGTCATAGTTTTAGGATAAGGGGTAGCAGATTTAAAACAGATGAGGAGAAGTTACTTCCATCAAAGGCTGGTGAATTCACTATCCCAGAGTGCAGTGTATGCCAGGACAATGAGTAAATTTGAGGAGATAGAGAGATTTTTCATTAGTAATGGGGTGAAAGGTATGTGAACGGACAGGAAAGTGGAGTTGAGGTTAAGACGAGATCAGCCATGATCGTATTGAATGGAGGAGCAGGTTCGAGGGGCTGAATTTCCTCGTCCTGCACCACGTTCTTATGTTCTAAAATCATAGAATCCCTACAGTGCAGAAGGAGGTAATTCAGTCCATCGAGTCTGCATCGACTCTCTGAAACAGCATTCCACCCAAGCCCACTCTCCACCCTATCTCCATGACCCCATGCTAATCCTCCTAACCTACTCATCCTGGGACACTAAGGAGCAATTTAGCATCACCAATCCACATAACCTGCACATCGTTGGACTGTGGGAAGAAACAGGAGCACCCGGAGGAAACACATGCAGACATGGGGAGAACGTGCAAACTCACACAGACAGTCACCCAAGACTGGAATCGAACCTGGGTCCCTGGTGTTGTGAGGCTGCAGTGCTAACCACTCTGCTACTGTTCTGCCCCTTAGGTCCTGACTGCGGCCTATGAGACATTTTGTTGATAGAGTGAGCGTGAAATTTGAGAGAGAGAGCACAGAGTCAGGACGACGAAAGAACATACGAGAGAGTGAGAACGAGAACAGAGTCAGGAGGAGAAAAAAACATGCAAAGAAAGAGAATGAAAGTGAAGCCTGAGATTAAAAAGACGCAGGAAAGAGCGAGACTGAAAGTGGGGCCTGGGAATAAAAGAACGAGGAAAAGAGTGAGGTTGTAAGTGGAGTGATTGGTAGGTGAGTATTTTTTATTTATCTTTAAATGCTTTTACAATTTTTTGATAACTGTAAGGCTTTTTACATAGTTTTGATAACAGAAGTAATAAAGGTTATCAGGAGTACCAGGGTTTATCAATGAAAATAAGTACAGGTAAATAAATAAAAAACTTAAGCACATATTTGTGTAATTAATAAATGAATAACGTTTAGTCGTGGCTGGTACTAGTTTTGACAAGTGCAGTAAATTGTAATTTACGTAAGGTGAGCATAAATATTTCTTCCATTTGAAGTTGTTGACAGTTCTCTTATATGACTGATTTAGCATTTTCTGTAACTATCATGAAACAGTCAACGTATATTAAGTATATTTAATCTTATTCATGGGGTCACGGCTAGTGCACACTGCTGATTCCAATCTTGTGGCCCATTGAGAAGAAGGAGGGCCTCTTATGCAGTCCACTCACTAGCCTAGGTTGCCCATCACTGCAATAAGCTTCTGCAATGCCAAGTGTGCCACTGTCCAGACCAGACATACCAGCAAGGCTCCCGGTCCAATTGCAAATCTGTGCTAAGGTAATGTATGTCAGCTGAGACAGTGATGGGTGTCCTGCAATTGGTTTTATCAGCATGGTGCTTGGGAAGGGGGGCGAATTACCAGTCTGTGTTCTACAATTCTAGATTCTACAGGATGGCATGGTGGCACAGTGGTTAACACTGCTGCCTCACAGCGCCAGGGACCCGGGTTTGATTCTGGCCTCGGGTCACTGCCTGTGTGGAGTCTGGACATTCTCCCTATGTCTGCATGGGTTTCCTCTGGGTGCTGTGGTTTCCTCCCACAATCCAAGACATCTGCTGGTTAGGTGCATTGGCCATGCTAAATTCTCCCTCAGTGTACCAGAACAGAGTTTGGAGTGTGGCGACTAGGGGATTTTCACAGTAACTTAATTGCAGTGTTAATGTAAGCCTACTTGTGACACTGATAAATAAACTTGTGAGTCATAAAGGTTTACAGCATGGAAATAGGCTCTTTGGTCCAACTTGTCCATGCCACCCAGTTTTTAACCACTAAGCTAGTTCCAATTGCCTGCATTTGGCCCATATTACTCTATACCCATCTTACCCATGTAACTATCTAAATGCTTTTTGAAAGACAACATTGTACCCGCCTCTACTACTACCTCTAGCAGCTCGTTCCAGACATTCACCACCCTCCGTGTGAAAAATTTGTCCCTCTGGACCCTTTTGTATCTCTCACCTCTCACCTTAAACCAATGCCCTCTAGTTTTATACTCCCCTGCCTTTGGGAAAAGATGTTGACTATCTACCTTATCGATGCCCCTCATTATTTTATAGATCTCTATAAGATCATCCCTAAGCCTCCTATGCTCCAGGGGAAAAAAGGCCCAGTCTATCCAGCCTCTCCTTATAACTCAATCCATCAAGGCCTGGTGGCATCCTAGTAAATTTTTTGTGCACTCTTTCTAGTTTAATAATATCATTTCTATAATAGGGTGACCAGAACTGTACACAATATTCCAAGTGTGGCCTTACTAATATCTGTATGTCCCAACTCCTGTATTCAATGTTCTGACCAATGAAACCAAGCTTTATTCACCAACCTGTCCATCTGTGACTCCACTTTCAAGGAACTATGAACATGTACCTCTCCATCCAAGCCCCTAATGCAATGGCTGTCCCAGTCAATATTGGGAAAGTTAAAGCCCCTTACTATTACCACCCTATTTTTCTTGCAGCTATCTGTAATCTCCTTACATTTTTGCTCCTCAATTTCCCGCTGATTATTTGGGGGCCTATCAAAATGATTTCCCCCTTCCTATTTTTCAGTTCTATTCATATAGACTCAATGGGCAAACCCTCTGATATATCCCCTCTCAGTACTGCCGGGATGTTCTCCCTAAATAAAAACACAACTTCCCCTCTTCTCTTACCTTCTTTCCGATAGCATCTGTACCCTGGAACATTGAGCTGCCAATCCTGCCCCTCCCTTCGCCATGTTTCAGTAATAGCTACAATATTCCAATCCCATGTACCCATCCAGTTCATCTGCCTTGCTCATCAGAAATCATGCATTGAAATAAATGCAGTTTAATCTAGACTTCTCTTGCTCTCTGCCCTGCTTTCTCAGACCATCTGTCCTGTAATGTTTTGTACACTCTCCCTGTGTTTTATTTTTCTTAGCCTTACTGGACCCATTCACTGAATACTCTACTGTGGCATTTTTTGATTTTTGACTTTGGTTTCTCTACCTTTCACTTTTCCCCTTCTTTTGTTTTTGTCCCTAATTTACTTCCCTCTGACTTCCCACATCGGTTCCTACCCACCTTGCCACATTAGTTTAAACCTTCTCCAAGAGTAATAGCAAACACTCCCCCTAGGACATTGGTTCCAGTCCTGCCCAGGTGCAGACTGTCGAATTTGTACTGGTCCCACCTCCCCCAGAACTGATTCCAATGTCCCAGGAATTTGAATCCCTCCGTCTTGTACCATCCCTCAAGCCACATGTTCATTTTAGCTATCCTGACATTCCTACTCTAACTAGCACATGGCACTGGTAGCAATCCTGAGATTACTACCTTTGAGGTCCTACTTTTTAGCTTATCCCCTAACTCCCTAAATTCAGCTTGTAGGACCTCATTCCATTTTTTACTGATATTGTTGGTGCCTATATGCACCATGACAGCTGGCTGTTCACCCTCCCCCTCCAGAATGTAAAGCAGCCACTCTGAGATATCCTTGACCCTTGCACCAGGGAGGCAACATACCATCCTGGAGTCTCATTTGTGTCTGCAGAAACACCTGTCTATTCCTCTTACAATTGAGTCCCCCATCACTATAGCTCTGCCACTCTTTTTCCTGCCCCTCCCTTTGCCATGTTTCAGTAGAGCTGGCCACAGTGCCATGAACTTGGTTGTTGCCACCTTCCCCTGGTGAGCCATCTCCCCCAAAAGTATCCAAAACAGTATATCTGTTTTGGAGGAAGAGGACCACTAGAAACCACTGCACTGCCTTCCTCTGTCTGGTGGTCACTCATTCCCTATCTCCCTCAGTAATTTTTATCTGTGGTGTGACCAACTCACTGAACATGCTATTCACGACTTCCTCAGCATCGTGGATGCTCCACAGTGAATCCATCCACAGCTCCAGAGCCACCAAACGGTCTAACAGGAGCTGCAGTTGGACACACTTCTTGCACGTGATGGAGCCAGGGACACCAGAAGGATCCCTGAATTCCCACATTGTACAAGAGGAGCATGATATGGGTCTGGGATCTCCTGCTATGACTTAACCCTTAAGTTAACTTGCAACAACAACGACAATGCCAAGGGAAAAAAGAGAAAAAAGAAAACAAAATCTACTTACCAGTCGTCAGCCAATCACTTACCTGCTGGCTGTGACATAGAACATAGAACATAGAAAGCCACAGCACAAACAGGCCCTTCGGCCCACAAGTTGCGCCGATCACATCCCCACCTCTAGGCCTATCTATAGCCCTCAATCCCATTAAATCCCATGTACTCATCCAGAAGTCTCTTAAAAGAGCCCAACGAGTTTGCCTCCACCACCACCGACGTCAGCCGATTCCACTCACCCACCACCCTCTGAGTGAAAAACTTACCCCTGACATCTCCTCTGTACCTACCCCCCAGCACCTTAAACCTGTGCCCTCTCGTAGCAACCATTTCAGCCCTTGGAAATAGCCTCTGAGAGTCTACCCTATCCAGACCTCTCAACATCTTGTAAACCTCTATCAGGTCACCTCTCATCCTTCGTCTCTCCAGGGAGAAGAGACCAAGCTCCCTCAACCTATCCTCATAAGGCATGCCCCCCAATCCAGGCAACATCCTTGTAAATCTCCTCTGCACCCTTTCAATGGCTTCAACATCTTTCCTGTAATGAGGTGACCAGAACTGCGCGCAGTACTCCAAGTGGGGTCTAACCAGGGTCCTATAAAGCTGCAGCATTATCTCCCGACTCCTAAACTCAATCCCTCGATTAATGAAGGCCAGTACGCCGTACGCCTTCTTGACCGTATCCTCCACCTGCGAGGCCGATTTAAGAGTCCTATGGACCCGGACCCCAAGGTCCTTCTGATCCTCTACACTGCTAAGAATGGTACCCTTCATATTATACTGCTGCTTCATCCCATTGGATCTGCCAAAATGGATCACCACACACTTATCCGGGTTGAAGTCCATCTGCCACTTCTCCGCCCAGTCTTGCATTCTATCTATGTCTCGCTGCAACTTCTGACATCCCTCCAAACTATCCACAACACCACCTACCTTGGTGTCGTCAGCAAACTTACCAACCCATCCCTCCACTTCCTCATCCAGGTCATTTATGAAAATGACAAACAGCAAGGGTCCCAGAACAGATCCCTGGGGCACTCCACTGGTCACTGACCTCCATGCAGAGAAAGACCCCTCCACAGCCACTCTCTGCCTTCTGCAGGCAAGCCAGTTCTGGATCCACAAGGCAACAGCCCCTTGGATCCCATGCCCTCTCACTTTCTCAAGAAGTCTTGCATGGGGGACCTTATCGAACGCCTTGCTGAAGTCCATATAGACCACATCCACCGCTCTTCCTTCGTCAATGTGTTTGGTCACATTTTCAAAGAACTCAACCAGGCTCGTAAGGCACGACCTGCCCTTGACAAAGCCGTGCTGACTACTTTTGATCATACTAAACTTCTCTAGATGATCATAAATCCTGTCTCTCAGGATCCTCTCCATCAACTTACCAACCACTGAGGTTAGACTCACCGGTCGGTAATTTCCCGGGCTGTCCCTGTTCCCTTTCTTGAATATAGGGACCACATCTGCAATCCTCCAATCCTCCGGAACCTCTCCCGTCTCCATCGACGATGCAAAGATCATCGCCAAAGGCTCCGCAATCTCCTCCCTCGCCTCCCACAGTAACCTGGGGTACATCCCATCCGGTCCCGGCGACTTACCAACCTTGATGCCATTCAATAGTTCCAACACATATTCAATAGTTCCATCACGGTTTGATTTCTTTCTACCTCTCAGGTCTGCCTCTCCGCTCCTCCCGAAGATGAACACCTTTTTCCCCTCAGCACCGAATTCCCACTCAGCTCCAAATACCCGTTACCCTTACTCTGGCTGAAATGTTACTCAAAAGAACAAAGAAAATTACAGCAGAGGAACAGGCCCTTCGGCCCTCCAAGCCTGCACTGACCATGCTGCCCGACTTAACTAAAACCCCCTACCCTTCCGGGGATCATATCCCTCTATTCCCATCCTATTCATGTATTTGTCAAGACACCCCTTAAAAGGCACTATCGTATCTGCTTCCACTACCTCCCCCGGCAACGAGTTCCAGGCACCCACCACCCTCTGTGTAAAAAATCTGCCTCGTACATCTCCTTTAAACTTTGCCCCTCGCACCTTAAACCTATGCCCCCTAGTAATTGACTCTTCCACCCTGGGAAAAAGCTTCTGACTATCCATGCCTCTCATAATCCTGTAGACTTCTATCAGGTCTCCCCTCAACCTCCGTCACTCCAGTAAGAACAAACCAAGTTTCTCCAACCTCTCCTCATAGCTAATGCCCTCCATACCAGGCAACATCCTGGTAAATCTTTTCTGTACCCTCTCTAAAGCCTCCACATCGTTCTGGTAGTGTGGCGACCAGAATTGAACACTATATTCCAAGTGCGGCCTAACTAAGGTTCGATAAAGCTGCAGCATGACTTGTCAATTTTTAAATTCAATACCCTGGCCGATGAAGACAAGCAAGCCGTATGTCTTCTTGACTACCTTCTCCACTTGCATTGCCACTTTCAGTGACCTGTGTACCTGTACACCCAGATCCCTTTGCCTATCAATACTCTTAAGGGTTCTACCATTTACTGTATATTTCGTATCTATATTAGACCTTCCAAAATGCATTACCTCAGATTTGTCCGGATTAAACTCCATCTGCCATCTCTCTGCCCAAGTCTCCAACTGATCTATATCCTGCTGTATCCTCTGATGGTCCTCATCGCTGTCCGCAAATCCACCAACCTTTGTGTCGTCCACAAACTTACTAATTAAACCAGTTACATTTTCCTCCAAATCATTTATATATATTACAAACAGCAAAGGTCCCAGCACTGATCCCTGAGGAACGCAATTTGTCACAGCCCTTCATTCAGAAATGCATCCTTCCACTGCTACCCTCTGTCTTCTTTGACCGAGCCAGTTTTTTTATCCACCTTGCCAGCTCACCTCTGATCGCATGCGACTTCACCTTCTGCACCAGTCTGACATGAGGGACTTTGTCAAAGGCTTTACTGAAGTCCATATAGACAACATCCACTGCCCTACCCTCATCAATCATCTTCGTCACTTCCTCGAAAAACTCAATCAAGTTCGTGAGACATGACCTCCCTTTCACAAAACCATGTTGCCTCTCAATAATATGTCCACTTATTTCCAAGTGGGAATAAATCCTGTCTCAAAGAATCCTCTCCGATAATTTCCCTACCACTCCGGCTGACTGGTCCTACGCAAGTTCCCTGGTGGTGCGCCTGCTAAAACCATTACTTTATATACAGCTGAGGTGAGCTGGGATGACTCACACACCAGTTTAAAATTTCTAAGTGTTCACACCTATTGAGGCCCTAATCCGGCTTCAATTGATTGACAGATAACTGCCATTTAATTTTCAATGTGTTCTGCTGGAAAAGAATGTTACCCATGATGAAATAAATGGCTATTAACTATCTTAGCTTATGTAAACAAAGTTATATTAGCAAAGTCAATGAAACTGGAATCCATCCAAACTTTAGCATTCTCAGGACCAAAGAGGAGAATCCAAGAAAGATGCAGTGAGAGTGGATGGACACAGTAGGGTTGCTACCAGTGCCATGTTCCAGTCAGAATAGGAATGTCAGGATAGCTAAGATGAATGCGTGACTTGAGATTTAAGACCATAAGACATTGGAGCAGAATTAGGCCACTCGGCCCATCGAGTCTGCTCCGCCATTCAATCATGGCTGATATTTTTTTCATGACCATTCTCCTGCCTTTTTCCCATAACCCCTTATTAATCAAGAATGTATTTATCTCTATCTTAAAGACACTCAATGACCTGGCCTCCACAGCCTTGTGCGGCAAAGTCTGACTGAAGAAATTCCTCCCTAAAGGATTGTCCCTTTAGCCTGAGGTTGTGCCCTCTGGTTCTAGTTTTTCCTACTAGTGGAAACATCCTCTCCACGTCCACTCTATCCAGGCCTCGCAGTATCCTGTAAGCTTCAATAAGATCCCCCCTCATCCTTCTAAACTCCAACGAATACAGACCCAGAGTCCTCAACCATTGGTGCAAGATGGAGGGATTCAAATTCCTGGGACACTGGAACAGGTTCTGGGGGAGGTGGGACTAGTACAAATTGGATGGTCTGCACCTGGACAGGACTGAAACCAATGTCGTAGGGAGAATGTTTGCTGGTGTTGTTGGGGACGGTTTAAACTAATGCGGGTAGGAACCGATGTGGGAAGTCAGAGGTAAGTAAAGTGGGGACAGAAACAAAAGGAAGTAAGGGGAAAAGTGAAACATAGAGAAACCAACACTAGAACAGTCTATAAAAGGTCTGACACTAGAAGAGCTATAAAATAATGAGGGGCATAGATTAGCTAGATAGTCAATATCTTTTCCCAAAGGTAGGGGAGTCTAAAACCAGAGGGCATAGGTTTAAGTTGAGAGGGGAGAGATACAAATGGGTCCAGAGGAGTAATTTTTGCATGCAGAGGGTGGTGAGTGTATGGAACAAGCTGCCAGAGATAGTAGTAGAGGCAGGTACATGTTGTCTTTTAAAAAGTATTTAGACAGTTACATGGGTAAGGTGGATATAGAGGGATATGGGCCAAACGCAGGCAATTGGGACTAGCTTAGGGGTTAAAAAAAAGGGGTGGCATGGCCAAGTTGGAGCGGGGGGCCTATTTCCATGCTGTAATCCTCTATGACTCTGTAACAGACTAGAGGATTTTATTAATTTTCAAAAGTGCAAGAAGGGGCTGGATTTATATAACATCTTCTCACATTTCCAGCATGTATCAAAGTGCATGGCAGCTAATGCATTACTTTTGAAGTGTTAAAGCTGTCATTGACAAACCCAGCAGCCAATTTACACAAACCAGTGGCCGGAATTCTCCGCCCGTTCACACCCTGCCACAGCTGCAAGTGAGGATTGAGAATTTGGCGCTCAGCCAAATCTCCGTTCACTGCGGCAGGACCAGAGAATCCCGCTGGCATGAATGGCCAGAGAATTCCAGCCAAGATCTCGCAAACAGGACTTAAATGAATGATCAGGTGTTGAATGAAGGAATATTGGCCAAGCCATCCATTTTCGTAGAGGGTTTAAACTCATGACTGTCTGATTCAGAGTCAAGAAAGAAAGAAATTATTTTCTCAATTTCAGCACCGCAGACTTTAATGCACTTAGCCTGATTGTTTGGTTACTGAATATTTTTGTAGTTCTTTGCGCATGCACAAACATCTTTAAATCTTGCCTGATCAGCTTTCTCTACCAGAGAAGCAGAAGAGAAACCTGGTGCAATGCAAAGAAAAATTGGCACTTCAAGTGTTAATGTTCTGACTGATGATGCCAACCCTGAACTGCCCACCTCCTAACCTGGGTGGGTTACAAATACAGTGCACAGCTCTAGCTGTGTGAAAATGTGTAGGAGAGACTGAAAAAACATTCCAGCTTAATAAGAAAGACTGTTAATGGGGAGTAGGGGGTGGGAGTGGTGGTGAGTTAATATCTGCTAGCATGTGGTTAGATTACATTCCTAATTCTGTCTTCTCATGCAAAGGGCTGCAAAGGGCTATATGGGCTGACAGAAGAATGAGAGGTGGGGAAATCCAGTTCAGACCGGCCTGGTAGCAAAGGGGCGTTTTTCTTGGCAGCATTTAGCAACTGCTGAGCACCACTGGTACAGTCTTTAAAAAGCAGCAGCAGCACCACCATTTAACAATGAAATTCTGAGCAGGGATTCAGAGGTTGCATTTTGTTCAGTCTTTAGTGCTTGTGTTTCAGGTACTCTCCTAAGGTCACTTTGCACAGGACGTGTTCACCAGGCGTAGGGGATAGAAGGAGAGGGAGGGTGTTCCGGCACATTATAAACTTCATACACACCCTTCCTTAATTGCCATGGATTTGAGCCAGTTCTACAATCCTCCCTTGGATATTTTTCAGCCCTTCCCACAGTGCTCCCTGTAGCGTGTGCGGGGTGTAGTTTTCACTTTAAACTAATTTTAAAAATCCAGCCATTTGAGAATAATTATATCTACTATATTTTTTTTCCCATGAACTGTGGGTAGATTTCATGTAGCAATTCAAACATTGCCATTTGAAATCTTGAAACTATTTTGGCTGAAGAAACATTTCTATTTTCCTATAAAATAGGATTTCTTTTATCCTTTCTATTGCCACCGCCCTGTGGTTTCTTTTCTTAAATTCTGGGACCAACCCTTTCCCCTTATCCTCTTGTCATTGGCATTGTGCCCTTGCTGCTGGGAGGACAGGTGAGAGAGCTGCAAGCTGGTCTCTGGCATGCTTATGCAGTGTATCTTTCTCACTCCTATTCTCACTCTCTCTGAGCGTGCATCTCTCTCTGGTTTCGCTGGCCAGTGATCCATACATTAAGAAGCATGTGGTCGTCTGAAGGCACCTATTGTACTGTAAGTCTTTCTGCTATACGAACTCAGTATGCTACCTTTTCTTTGTAGCCAATTTTCTCAGCAAAACAAAGTTAGTGTTTTTATTTTGATTAAACAAGGAAAACTGAATCGGGGTAAAACTATACAAAGTCATGAATCTGAATTGTTCCGTGTGTAGGTCCCATGAATAACACAAAGAGCTATGTGTATATATTGTTCTAAGAAGGGGCCAGCATGTTGAGGGTGGAAATGGAATAAGCAAATTTAGTGTCCGACAGGAATCACTATGAGAATGGGTGTATTTAAATATCAGGTCAGTATCTTTTCGCTCCAGTGAGTTTCTGCTTGTTCACCTCAGTAGCAACAGTGTGTGTAAAACACTTCATGAAGTTTTTGGGAAACTAATAAAACACTATGAAAATGCACAGTTTTTATTAAGCCGGCTCTTGAAGGAATGTATAATTCGCACTCCAAGGCATTGGCAGTTATATCTTGACTGATTTAAAGAATACTTGTTATTCGTTGCAATGTATAGTACTCTGGAGTGAAGTTCCCGCTTTATTCCTAAGATTGAGACAATCCGTTCAGTTGCTTCAACTGCAACCTTCCCTTCTTCATATCCATCAAACCAAGATTCCCGAGCCTGAATCTGACTGCTCATCTTTCTCCTGTTTCTCTCCTACCTCATTTATGCTCTCTCCAAACTCATCTTGTTAATGAGACCCACCTACTCTCTTTATCTTATTCCACTAAACTATTGACCAGGTAATTTCCTTTTCCAGCCCCCATGCTATCTCGTACTGTAGATGTTTTCCTCTCCTCGGGTAATATCCCTCCCTTTTAAATCTGCTGTCATCAAAAAAACCTCACAAAATTCAGCCCTTGACTTCATTCTCCTTCCAAACTTCCACTCTATTTCAATCTTTTTCTTTCTAAGGCTCTTGCCCAATTTTCTGAAACTCCATGCCTGAACTTCTCCAATCAGGTTACCATCTCTCCCAGAATACTGAAACCACCTGAAGCAAAGACACAAATATCATTCAATACCACTGTGAGGGTGGTGCACCATCTCCCCCCCCACCCCCACCCCTATCCTCCTCGACTGCTGTTTGGCCTTTGCCTCTCCTCCATTGCCCAGTTGAGTGAAAACTGCCCTTGCCAGTTTCTACTCTTCCCTATCCAGTCCTAACCAGGATATTTCCTGCAGTGGTTTCTCTTCTTGCCTCTGCTGATACTTTTGGAGTCCCTTAAGGATTTAACTCATAGCCCCCTCTGCCCCTTGTCAACACCATCCGTAGGCGTGACATCAGGCTCCACAGATATGCTGATGAACCATTGTCTTTGGTCTCTGCTACAGACACCAACACGAACAAAAGCAAGGAAATTATGCTGACCATTTATAAAGCTTTCGTTAAGTCACCCTCTAGGGATGAACTGGATGGCAGGAGAGCCTGTAAAGTTATAAGAGAAGATGGGGGTGGGTGTCCATCACCTTCCCATCAGCCTGTATTCTGCCAGCAGTGGGGTAGATGGAAGACGGCTCTCCTGCCCAAAGATCAGCTATGTCACTTAAGTGACCAATTAGGGGCCTCTTTCTGTGGTATTTTATCAGGAACATGTAAGGAGAACACTTGGTGAACCCTGGTGGCCTCCTAACAGGCTTGGGTGGGGACTTCCTAATTGGGTATTCTGTGGTTCACTCACCTTGTTACAAGGATGGTATTCATGATTGCATTCTGTCTTTGCATCCTCCTGATAGATCAACAGCTCATTTGAAGGAAAGGTGCCCGAAGAGCAACTCATTAGCTACAAGGTGGTCTAAAATGCAGACCAGGGCTCCCCAAACAGCAGAGGTGGGATTGCACCAGCTGAACCAATGAAACTTTGATTTTCATCCCCTTGTCTGACATCAACCTACAGCTAAAAACAGATTATCTGCTCAGTTATCACATTGCTGTCTGTGGGAATTTGCTGTGTGCATAACTGACGGCTGCGTTTCCTCGGTTACAATAGTGACTACAGTTCAAAAGTACTTCATTGACAATAGACTGCACTGGGATGTCCTACAGGTTCTGAAAGGTGTTCTATAAATGTAAATCTGTTGAACATAAATGGTAAGAGTTTTAACAGCACCAGGTTAAAGTCCAACAGGTTTATTTGGTAGCAAATACCATTAGCTTTCGGAGCGCTGCTCCTTCGTCAGATGGAGTGGAAATGTGCTCTCAAACAGGGCACAGACACAAAATCAAGTTACAGAATACTGATTAGAATGCGAATCCCTACAACCAACCAGATCTTAAAGATACAGACAATGTGGGTGGAGGGAGCATTAAGCACAGGTTAAAGAGATGTGTATTGTCTCCAGGCAGGATAGCCCGCAAGTCCAGGAGGCAAGCTGTAGGGGTTACTGATAATGTGACATAAATCCAGCATCCCGGTTTAGGCCGTCCTCATGTGTGCGGAACCTGGCTATCAGTTTCTGCTCAGCGACTCTGCGCTGTGTGTCGTGAAGGCCACCTTGGAGAATGCTTACCTGAAGATCAGAGGCTGAATGCCCATGACTGCTGAAGTGCTCCCCCACAGGAAGAGAACAGTCTTGCCTGCTGATTGTCGAGCGGTGTTCATTCATCCGTTGTCGTAGCGTCTGCATGGTTTCCCCAATGTACCATGCCTCTGGACATCCTTTCCTGCAGTGTATCAGGTAGACAACGTTGACCGAGTTGCAAGAGTAGGTACCGTGTACCTGGTAGATGGTGTTCTCACGTGAGATGATGGCATCCGTGTCGATGATCCGGCACGTCTTGCAGAGGTTGCTGTGGCAGGGTTGTGTGGTGTCGTGGTCACTGTTCTCCTGAAGGCTGGGTAGTTTGCTGCGGACAATGGTCTGTCAATGGGCAGCAAACTACCCAGCCTTCAGGAGAACAGTGACCACGACACCACACAACCCTGCCACAGCAACCTCTGCAAGACGTGCCGGATCATCGACACGGATGCCATCATTTCACGTGAGAACACCATCTATCAGGTACACGGTACCTACTCTTGCAACTCAGCCAACGTTGTCTACCTGATACACTGCAGGAAAGGATGTCCAGAGGCATGGTACATTGGGGAAACCATGCAGACGCTACGACAACGGATGAATGAACGCCGCTCGACAATCACCAGGCAAGACTGTTCTCTTCCTGTGGGGGAGCACTTCAGCAGTCACGGGCATTCAGCCTCTGATCTTCAGGTAAGCGTTCTCCAAGGCGGCCTTCACGACACACGACAGCGCAGAGTCGCTGAGCAGAAACTGATAGCCAAGTTCCGCACACATGAGGACGGCCTAAACCGGGATGTTGGATTTATGTCACATTATCAGTAACCCCCACAGCTTGCCTCCTGGACTTGCGGGCTATCCTGTCTGGAGACAATACACATCTCTTTAACCTGTGCCTAATGCTCCCTCCACCCACATTGTCTGTATCTTTAAGACCTGGCTGGCTGTAGGGATTCGCATTCTGATCAGTATTCTGTAACTTGATTTTGTGTCTGTGCCCTGTTTGAAAGCACATTTCCACTCCATCTGACGAAGGAGCAGCGCTCCGAAAGCTAATGGTATTTGCTACCAAATAAACCTGTTGGACTTTAACCTGGTGTTGTTAAAACTCTTACTGTGTTCACCCCAGTCCAACGCCGGCATCTCCACATCATAACATAAATGGACCAGCTTTGGGATGAACTAGACTTTTGCAATCTCTGTATCTTGTTTTACTGAGCTCAGCTTCCAACTCCATATTGTTTCCAAAACAGAGACTGTAAAATGGCCCATCTTCTCTGCACCCCCCGCCCAACTTTCACCTCACTCCTCCTTTGGCATCCTCCTTGAAAATATCTCTTCAACCCAGCATTTTCTTCTTGAATTTGATTTTAATTTTTGTCTTGATATACTTCTGTGAAGGTATTGGGACATTTCCTTTGTTAAAGATGCAATGGTCTATAAATTTGGTTATTTGTTCCAGTTGCTAACATGCCTACTAAGCCCCAGTTTTGTGGGCAGGAAATGCAACTGAATTTCTGTCCAGTAATGCATAACATTTCATATTGGGAAGGGAAAATCACTGCATGGTACCCACACCTGAAGCATGTTTTAAACACTTTGCTTATGCCGTCAAGGGGCCTTATACTTGTTTGGGTCCCCCACTACAAGACCAGTTGGCCCTTTGGCAGCTCACAAAATAAAATTAATACTTAGGATCACGTTATACCAAATATGTAAGCTTTTGAGTTGTACTTACCTGAAGATGGAACCAACTGGACTTGGTTCCCCCCTCCCTCTTCCCCCAACTCCCCAGCCTCCATTTCTCCCTGTCATTTATCTGCGGTGAGACTAGTAGACAATCTGTGCACTCTAATGACTTGTGTGTCTCGGTCCCCAACATTTAACGCTGGGATCATACCCTGCATCCTGTGATAATACTATTAGGCGATGACCTAATGGTATTATCACTAGTCTATTAATCCAGAAACTCAGCTAATGTTCTGGGGACCCGGGTTCGAATCTCACCACGGCAGATGGTGGAATTTGAATTCAATTGAAAAAAAATCTGGAATTAAGAATCTACTGATGACCATGAAACGGTTGTCGGAAAAACCTATCTGGTTCACTAATGTGCTTTAGGGAAGAAAATCTGCCGTCCTTACCAGGTCTGGCCTACATGTATCTCCAAAGCCCTCTCAACTGCCCTCTGAACGAGGGCAACTAGGGATGGGCAATAAATGTTAGTCAGCCAGCGATGCCTATGTCCAATGAATGAATAAAAAGACCACCATCATGCATACACGCACGCCGCACACACATACTGACTGCCTGTGCGAAGTTTGCATGTTAGCTCCGTGTCTGTGTGAGTGTCGTCCAGGTACTCCGGTTTCCTCCCACAATTAAAGATGTGCAGGTGAAGCGGATTGGCCATGCTAAATGTGTGCCAAGATGCGTAGGTTAGGGGGGTTAGCTATGGTAAATGGTTATAGGGAGAGTAAAATGCTCTGTCGGAGAGTTGGTGTAAACTCGATGAGCCGAATGGCCGCCTTCTGCACTGTAGGGATTCTATGATGAACTTTTGAGAGTTCATTACAGGATTCAAAAAAACTAAAATACTAAATTTCCAGGATTATTGGTGCACCAACAGTATGCTACAAGGTGACTTTTGTTTTTGTTATCGCATATTGTTCCTTGCTGTCCAAAAGGTTTAATGCTGTGATACAGCTACACAGGCACCTTTTTGCTTAAATGACCTTCACATGTGAACTACAATCTTAAGGCATGATATGGAGAAAGGTAATGGAATTGAAACTTCAAACAATGAAGTGAAGAGCTGTCATGGCCAAAAACGTGATGGTGTCAATGAATTAGTTGCTCTGCTTAGTTTTTAATGTCAATAATGAGTGTCAGCAAAGTGTTTAAATGTGAGGGACACACAGGAAAATCTGGTCCTCAAAATCCATCTACATATGTGCACTGTTGTCATTGGATAGTGTACAGAGTAGATACTCAAGCTGAGCTTTTTTGCTGCTCTCTAGCAAATGGGTACAGTTGCTTATTGGAGATCCTCGCCTGCCATCTCAAACAAAAGCACCCCATTAGAAACTGAATCTTAGACCTTCTTTGACTGTGGGCCATAAATGATGCATTGATCCTCTGAGCCTTTAGAATTTTTTGTGTGTATATTAAAGTAAAATATTTACTAAATGCACTGATTTACTATGCAAACAGAAGCTAATAATGTTCTTTCTTTTCATTTGACAGCGTGTCTGATTAGGACATCTTGAATCTTAACAGTCGTATCTTAGTGGAATGTCAACTGTCCAATGCCAATATTGGAACATCTTTCCTCATAAACTGGTATCTAAAACTGCAGAACAGACTCCAGCTACAAAGGTAGGAAGCCTCACAAACAGATATCAAAAACTACTGAACAGACTCCAGCTACAAAGATAGGAAGCCTAAGCAGTTTAAATTTCCCTGTTAATGGGAATTCTGAGATTGATTAAGTGGAATCCCCTTGGCACAATTGAGTGTGTGAGAGCAAGTTGAGAAGGTTGCATTATGCTTATGTTACTGAACTGGACTAATGATCCACAGACGTTTTACAATTTATATAAATGACTTGATATGGTTGCTAAACTTACTGATGAACCAAAGATGGCTAGGAAAGTAAGTTGTGAAGAGGACAAAAGGAGGATACAAATGGGTATAGATAGGTTAAGTGAATGGGCATATATCTGGAAAATGGAGTATAATGTGGGAAAATGTGAAACTGACCACTTTGTCAGAAAGAATGAAAAAGAAGTATATTGTCTAAATAGAACATAGAACAGTACAGCACAGAACAGGCCCTTCGGCCCACGATGTTGTGCCGAGCTTTATCTGAAACCAAGATCAAGCTATCCCACTCCCTATCATCCTGGTGTGCTCCATGTGCCTATCCAATAACCGCTTAAATGTTCCTAAAGTGTCTGACTCCACTATCACTGCAGGCAGTCCATTCCACACCCCAACCACTCTCTGCGTAAAGAACCTACCTCTGATATCCTTCCTATATCTCCCACCACGAACCCTATAGTTATGCCCCCTTGTAATAGCTCCATCCATCCGAGGAAATAGTCTTTGAACGTTCACTCTATCTATCCCCTTCATCATTTTATAAACCTCTATTAAGTCTCCCCTCAGCCTCCTCCGCTCCAGAGAGAACAGCCCTAGCTCCCTCAACCTTTCCTCATAAGACCTACCCTCCAAACCAGGCAGCATCCTGGTAAATCTCCTCTGCACTCTTTGGAGCGCTTCCACATCCTTCTTATAGTGAGGTGACCAGAACTGCACACAATATTCCAAATGTGGTCTCACCAAGGTCCTGTACAATTGCAGCATAACCCCACGGCTCTTAAACTCCAACCCCCTGGTAATAAAAGCTAACACACTATAGGCCTTCTTCACAGCTCTATCCACTTGAGCAGCAACCTTTAGAGATCTGTGGATATGGACCCCAAGATCTCTCTGTTCCTCCACAGTCTTCAGAACCCTACCTTTGACCCTGTAATCCACATTTAAATTAATCCTACCAAAATGAATCACCTCACATTTATCAGGGTTAAACTCCATTTGCCATTTTTCAGCCCAGTTTTGCATCCTATATATGTCTCTTTGCAGCCTACAACAGCCCTCCACCTCATCCACTACTCCACCAATCTTGGTGTCATCAGCAAATTTACTGATCCACCCTTCAGCCCCCTCCTCTAAGTCATTAATAAAAATCACAAAGAGCAGAGGACCAAGCACTGATCCCTGTGGCACTCCACTAGCAACCTGCCTCCAATCCGAAAATTTTCCATCCACCACCACCCTCTGTCTTCGATCAGACAGCCAGTTACCTATCCAATCGGCCAACTTTCCCTCTATCCCACACCTCCTTACTTTCATCATAAGCCGACCATGGGGGACCTTTTCAAACACCTTACTAAAATCCATGTATATGACATCAACTGCCCTGGTGAGAGATACCGAGGAATACAGAGGGATCTGGGCGTCCTAGTGCATTAATTACAAAAGTTACTTTACAGGTACAAAAAATAATTAAGAAGGCTAATAGAATGTTATTGTTTATTGCGAGGATAATTGAATTCAAAGGTAGGGAGGTTATGCTTCAGCTACACAGGTGACCACATTGGTGAGACCAGATCTAGAGTACTTTGTACAATATTGGTCTCCTTATTTAAGGAAGGATGTAAATATGCTGGAAGCAGTTCAGAGAAGGTTTACTAGACTAATACCTAGAATGGGAAGGTTGTCTTATGAGAAAAGATTGGACAGTCTAGGCTTGTACCACCGTTTAGTTTAGGAGTTTAGAAGAATAGGAGATGACTTGATTGAAATATATAAGATTCTGAGGAGTCATGACAGGATGGATGTGGAAAGCCTGTTTCCTCTTATGGGAAAATCTAGAATCAAGGGTCACTGTCAGAAAATAAGAGTAAGAAGTTTAACAACACCAGGTTAAAGTCCAACAGGTTTATTTGGTAGCAAAAGCCACACAAGCTTTCGCGGCTCTTAAAGACTGGATTAGTTGTAAGTATTCGCATTCCAACCATTATTCATGTAAATTGAGTCTGTGTCTTTATAAGTTCTGTTTGTGAACAGAATTCCCACTCACCTGAAGAAGGGGCTTAGAGCCTCGAAAGCTTGTGTGGCTTTTGCTACCAAATAAACCTGTTGGACTTTAACCTGGTGTTGTTAAACTTCTTACTGTGTTTACCCCAGTCCAACGCCGGCATCTCCACATCAGAAAATAAGAGGTCATCCATTTGAGACAAAAATGAGGAGGGCCGTGGGTTTTTGGAACTCTTTTCCTCAAAAGGCAGTGGATGCACAGTCTTTGAATGTTTTTAAGGCAGAGGTAGATAGGTTTGTGATAATTAAGGGGATGAAAGGTTATAGGCATAGTCAGGGATGCAAAGAAATCAGATCAACAATGATCTTGTTGAATGGTTGCGCAGGCTTGAGGGGCCGAGTGGCTTGCTCCTAATTTGTATATTCATATGATACAAGAGTTGAAATCCCACTACAACATCTGGGGAATTTAAATTCACTTGATTAAATAAATCTAGACTTAAAAAGCTTGTACCATGAGAATACTGGTTTATTATAAAAGCCCATTTGATTTGCTAATATCCTTTAGGGAAAAATATTATTCCTTTAGGGAAGGGCATCTGCCGTCTTTGTCTCATCTGGCCTGTATGTGACTCCAGGCTCTCAACAATGTGGTTGACTTTTACTTACCCCCTGAAACGGCCTACAAATCAGAGTTGTCAAGAAAACAGCTCATTATCGCTTTCTTAAAGGTCATTAGAGACAACAGTAAATGCTGCACTGTGTGTCCCCTGCCAATGCAAGATGGCCTACGATACCCATCTGCACATGTGCAGAAAACCAATGACATCATTTGCAAGAGACACAGTCCAAGTTGGATCTTATCTTTGGGATGGCATGGTGGCACAGTGGTTAGCACTGCTGCCTCACAGCGCCAGGGATCCAGGTTCAATTCAGGCCTTGGATGACTGTCTGTGTGGAGTTTGCACGTTCTCCCTGTGTGGGTTTCTTCCGGGTGGGTTTTCTCCCACAGTCCAAAGATGTGCGGGTTAGGTTGATTGGTCATGCTAAATTGCCCCTTAGTGTCAGGGGATTAGCAGGATGAATACGGGGGTTATAGGGATGGGGCCTGGGTAGGAATGTTCTGTGGATTGGGATGAGGAGGAAAGGAAAGCTTCTGATCCACTCAGGAACGACTGCAGTTTCGAATTACAACTTCTACGCTCTGTCTTTAGAGTTCTGGGTCATCTTCCCAGTGACAGGCCTGGGTTAAGGGGCTCAGAAACTGGGTGAATGGCTTCAGGATCTGAATGAGATCCAACCAGAAGAAACCCCGAAGTTGTAATCGGAATTGTGGCCTTCACCGGGTGGATCAAAAGCCTCCGCTCCCTTCCCAAGGTGATCCCAGCTCTGCTCTTCTCCACTGATGATGTGGAGATGCCGGCGTTGGACTGGGGTAAACACAGTAAGAAGTTTAACAACACCAGGTTAAAGTCCAACAGGTTTATTTGGTAGCAAAAGCCACACAAGCTTTCGGAGCTCTTAGCCCCTTCTTCACTCACCTGAAGAAGGGGCTAAGAGCTCCGAAAGCTTGTGTGGCTTTTGCTACCAAATAAACCTGTTGGACTTTAACCTGGTGTTGTTAAACTTCTTACTGGGCTTCTCCACTGACATAGAGGTGAGGCTTTTTTA
Source organism: Mustelus asterias (assembly GCF_964213995.1). Lineage (NCBI taxonomy): Eukaryota > Metazoa > Chordata > Chondrichthyes > Carcharhiniformes > Triakidae > Mustelus > Mustelus asterias. The sequence continues at coordinate 167,333,003 of NC_135801.1, forward strand.
ATTATTGCCTTTGACAACTGTTTGATAAGCATCTCGGCTCCAGGCTGCTGCCTACTCCATCGTTTGCAGTGATATCACAGAGTAAAAGAGTACAACTGTGTGTGCATGGTGTTGTCAACAAACACAGTCAAAATGCTAACCTCACCAGTGACAGCCTCATCCCATGAATGAATAAAAAGAGAGGCAAGAGCTATAATTGTATCACATTATTCGCAAACATCTTCAACCTTTCTTTACAACAATCTGAGATCCCTACCTTCTTCAAACCCGGTACCAAAGAAAAGCCAGGCAGCGTGCCTTAACAACTATTGTCTGGTGGCTCTGACACCCATCATTATGAAGTGCTTTGAAAGGTTAATCATGGCACAAATCAATTCTGGCCTCCCAGATTGCCTGGATCCACTACAGTTCACCTACTGTCGCAACAGGTCCGCAACAAACGCTATCTCCCTTGCTCTGCACTCAACCCTGGAACACCTAGATAACAAAGACACCCATGTCAGACTCCTATTTATCGACTACAGCTCCGCCTTCAACACCATTATTCCGACGAAACTCATCTCCAAACTCCATGGCCTGTGGCTCGGCTCCTCCCTCTGCAACGGAATCCTGAACTTCCTAACCCACAGACCGCAATCAGTAAGGATAGGTAACAACAGCTCCTCCACGATCATCCTCAATACTGGTGCCCCACTAGGCTGTGTTCTCATTCCCCTACTATAATCCTTATACACCTATGACTGTGTGGCCAAATTCTCCTCCAATTTGATTTTCAAGTTTACTGATGACACCACCGTAGTGGGTCGGATCTCAAACGATGATGAGATGGAGTACAGGAAAGACATAGAGAATCTGGTGAACTGGTGCGACGACACTAACCTTTCCCTCATTGTCAACAAAATGAAGGAGATAGTCATTGACTTCAGGAAGCATAGTGGAGTACATGGTCCTGTCTACATCAAGGGGGGCAAAGTAGAAATGGTCGGGAGCTTCAAGTTTTTAGGTATCCAGATCACCAACAACCTGTTCTGGTCCCCCCATGCTGACACTATATTTAAGAAAGCCCAGCAACGCCTCTACTTTCTCAGACGACTAAGGAAATGGCATGTCTGCTACAACTCACACCAACTTTTACAGATGCACCATAGAAAGCATCCTTTCTGGTTGAGCTTGGTATGGCTCCTGCTCTGCCCAAGACTGCAAGAAACCACAAAAGGTCGTGAACGAAGCCCAGTCCATCACTGGAACCAGCCTCTCACCCATTGACTCCGTCTATACTTCTCGTTGCCTCAGAAAAGCAGCCAGCATAATTAAAGACCCCACGCACTCCGGACATACCCTCTTCTGTTGGGAAAAAGATACAAAAGTCTGAGGACACGTACCAACTGACTCAAGAACAGCTTATTCCCTGCTGCCATCAGACTTTTGAATGTACCTCCCTTGCATTAAGTTGATCTTTCTCTACACCCTAGCTATGACTGTAATACTACATTCTGCACTCGCTCCTTTTGTTCTCTATGAACGGTATGCTTTGCCTGTATAGCATGCAAGATGTGGAAATGTCAGCGTTGGACTGGGGTAAACACAGTAAGGAGTCTAACAACACCAGGTTAAAGTCCAACAGGTTTATTTGGTAGCAAACAGCATGCAAGAAACAGTACTTTCCACTGTATAGTAATACATGTGACAACAAATCAAATCAAAATGCATTTGTGGTTCAAGGATGTCTCGGAGCAGCTGCAGGACATTCTGAAGGGAGAGGGCGAACAGCCAGTTGTCGTAGTATATGTTGGTACAAACGACATAGATAAAAAAAGGGATGAGGTCCTAAAAGCAGAATATAAGGAGCTAAGAAGCAAGTTGAAAAGTAGGACCTCATAGGTAGTGATCTCAGGATTACTACCTGTGCCGCGTGTTAGTCAGAGTAGAAACAGCAGGATACATAAGATGAATATGTGGCTGAAAAGACAGTGTGAGGGGGAGGGTTTCAGGTTCCTAGGGCATTGGGACTGGTTCTGGGGGAGTGGGACCTGTACAAACTGGACGGGTTACACCTGGGCAGGATCGGGACTGATGTCCTTGTGGGGGGGTGGGGCAGGGATACTTGCTAGGGTGGCTGGGGAGGGTTTAAATGAATATGACAGAGGGATGGGAATCTCTTCAAAGATTTAGAGCGGGGGTACTAAGGACAAGAGGAAAAGACAGTAAGGAGAATAAGGAAAGTGATTGGCTGAGAAATCAAGTGCCAGAGGCAGATAAGGACTGAGTAAAAAATAGCAGGAAAGGAAAAAAAAGCGTTAAAGTGCCCACCTTAAGGTTTTGTACCTGAATGCTCAGAGCATTCGAAACAAAATGGATCAATTAGTTGCACAGATAGATGTAAAGGGGTATGATGTAGTTGGCATTATGGAGACGTGGCTCCAAGGTGAGCAAGGATGGGAAATAAACATTGAGGGCTATTCAGTGTTTAGGAAGGACAGATGGAAAGGTGGTGGAGTTGCATTGTTGATTAAAGATGATATTGATACAATATTGAAGAAAGATATCAGCATAGATGATGTGGAATCTGTATGGGTTAAATTAAGAAACAACAAGGGGCAAAAAACATTGGTGGGGGTGGTATACAGACCATCAAACTGTAATGTTGGGAAAAGCATTAGACAGGAAATCAGAGATGCATGTGTTAAAGGAACATCTGTGATTATGGGAGAATTTAATCTGCATATAGATTGAGTCAAATTAATCACAGTACAATAGAGGAGGAATTTCTGGAGTGCATACGGGATGGTTTTCTGGAGCAATGCGTTGAGGAACCAACAAGGGAGCAGGCCATATTGGACTGGGTGTTGCGCAATGAGAAAGGATTAGTTGGAAATCTAATTGTGAGAGAACCTTTGGGGACGAGTAACCATGATATGGTAGAATTCATTGTCAAGGTGGATAGTGATGTAGTTGATTCTGAGGTCAGGTACCTGAATCTCAATAAAGCGAACTATGATGGTTTGAGGCATGAATTTACCATGATGGACTGGGAAACATTCCTGAAAGGAAAGATAGTGGACAGGCAATGGCAGGCATTTAAAAAACACATAGGTGAACTCCAGAAGTTGTTTATTCCTGTTTGGCGCAAGAGTGGTAAGGGAATTGTGGCCAAACCATGGCTTACAAGGGAAATTAGAGATAGTATCAGATCCAAGGAAGAAGCATACAAATTGGCAAGAAAATGCAATAGGCCTGAGGATTGGGAGCAGTTTAAAATTCAGCAAAAGAGGACCAAGCGATTGATTAAAAAGGGAAAAATAGAGTATGAAAGCTAGGGGGGAACATAAAAACTGACTAAAACTTTCAGTAGATATGTAAAGAGAAAAAGATTGACAAAACTTAATGTGGGCCCTTACAGTCAGAAACAGGAGAATTCATAATGGGGCATAAAGAAATGGCTGAGGAATTAAATTTGTTCTTTGCTTTAGTCTTCACAAATGAAGACATGAATAATATGCCAGAATAATGTGCTGGTGTCAGTACAGAGCGAGACTGCGGATAGTTGGGAACCTGTCTCGGGGGCAGGGAATTCAGATGGTGTTCGTAAAGCAGAAGTGGAAATGAATAGGGTTGGGAAGCATTTTCTGATCAGGGCCAGTGTGATCTCCTGGACTCGTTTCGATCGCCACAGGGGGTCGGAGAGGAATTTCCCAGATTTTTTTTTCCCCCATATTGGCCCTGGGGTTTTCACTCTGGGTTTTCGCCTCTCCCTGGAGATCACATGGTCTGGAATGGGGGGGTGGGGGTGAGTTAATAGGTTGTGATGAACAAAGCATCGTAGCTGTGAGGGACAGCTCGGTGGATAGGATATTAGGATGTAGATAGGCTGGAAAATTGGGCGGGGATCCTGGATTCAGGATTCAATCCTGGACCGGGGAGCGGCACGGGCTTGGAGGGCCGAAGGGCCTGTTCCTGTGCTGTATTGTTCTTTGTTCTTTGTTCTTTGTTAAGTGCTGAGAGAAACATGTTTTACTAAGGAGCTGGAGGAAATCGGCATTAGTAGAGAAATGGTTTTGGGCAATTGATGGGATTGAAGGTGAATAAATCTCCAGGTCCTGATAACCTTCATCCCAAGTACTTAAGGAACTGGCCCTGGAAATAGTAGATCCATTGGTGGTTATTTTCCAAAATTCTTTGGACTCTGGAATATTCTCTACAGATTGGAGGGTAGCTAATGTAAGCCCACTATTCAAAAAGGGAGGTAGAGAGAAAACAGGGAACTATAGACCAGTGAGCCTAACGTCGGTACTGGGGAAGTTGCTAGAGTCTATTATCAAGGATTTCATAGCTCGGCATTTGGAAGGCAGTGGTATAATCAGACAAAGTCAGCATGGATTTACAAAAGGGAAATCATGCTTGACGAATCTATTGGAATTTTGTGACGATGTAACTAGTAGAGTTGACCAAGGAGAACCAGTGGATGTGGTTTATTTAGATTTTCAGAAGGCTTTCGACAAGTTCTCACATAACAGACTACTATGTAAAGTTAAAGCACATGGGATTGCAGGTAATGTCTTGAGATGGAGAGAAAACTGGTTAGCAGTTAGGAAGCAAAGAGTTGGCATAAATGGGTCTCTTTCTGATTGGCAGTCAGTGACTAGTGGGGTTCTGCAGGGATCTGTGCCAGGACCCCAATTGTTCACATTTTTTATTAATGATTTGGAAGAGGAAACTGAATGTATTATCTCCAAATTGGCAGATGATACAAAGTTGGGTGGGAGGATGAGCTGTGAGGAGGATGCAGAGATGCTTCAGCGTGATTTGGACAGGCTGAGTATGTTAGCAACTGCATGGCAGATGCAGTATAATGTGAATAAATACGAGGTTATCCACTTGGGTAGCACTGATAGGAAGACAGATTATTACTTGAATGCAGTAAATTGAGAGACCTTGGAGTCCTCGTGCATCAATCGCTGAAAGTAAGCGCGCAAGTACAGCAGGCAGTAAAGAAGGCAAATGGTATCTTGGCCTTCATAGAGAGAGGATTTGAGTATAGGGATAGGGATGCTTTGCTGCAATTGTATAGGGCGTTGGTGAAGCCACACTGGGAATATTGTGTGCAATTTTGGTGTTCTTATCTGAGGAAGGATGTCCTTGCTACAGAGGGAGTACAGCGAAGGTTTACCAGGCTGATTCCTGGGATGGCAGGTCATATGAGGAGAGACTAACTCTGTTAGGATTATATTCACTGGAGTTTAGAGGAGTGAGAGATTATCTCATAGAAACTTGTAAAATTCTAACAGGGTTAGACAGGGTAGATTCAGAAAGAATGTTCCCATTGGTGGGGGAGTCCAGAACTATGGGTCATAGTTTGAGGATAAGGGATAAACCTTTTAGAACTGAAGTGAGGAGAAATTTCTTCACCCAGAGGATGATGAATGTGTGGAATTCACTACCACAGATTGCAGTTGTGGCCAAAATGATGTGTGATTTCAAGAAGAAATTAGGTATAGCTCTTGGGGCTAAAGGGATCACGAGATATGGGAGGAAGGGGGGATCAGGATATTGAATTCGATGATCAGCCATGATCAAGATGAATGGCGGAGCAGGCTCAAAGGGCCAAATGGCCTACTCATGCTTCTAGTTTCTATGTTCTGCAGGTCTATTCAAGTTATACTGACGATTGGTTCTTCGTTTGTCTTATTCGCAATCCTCCTTAACTGTTGATGTTAACCTTGAAGTTGTGAAGACTTCAAAATGTTAACTGGATATTCCTAGTATTGGGCTGGAATATTTATATTTAATTTGCCTCTGTTATGCCCTTCAATGTTTTACCTAGCATGCAGTGAATTTTAATCTTAGTTTAGTATTTGAAGAAATTATCTGATCATATTTAAATGCAAAATTATAATCTTGGTAACACTTCAGTGTAAAATGACAGAATATCTGTCAATGCAGCTGCACCTGCAACACAGGTGGATAAGGTAGTCAAGAAGGCATACGACATGCTTGCCTTCATCTATCAGGACATTGAGTATAAAAATTGGCAGATTATGCAGCGGCTTTATGGAACATTAGTTAGGCCTTATTTGGAATATTGTGTACAATTCTGGTCGCTACACTACCAGAAGGATATGGATGCTTTGGAGAGAATACAGAAGAGGTATACCAGGATGTTGCCTGGTCTGGAGGGTATTAGCTATGAGGAGAGGTTGGATAAACTTGGTTTGTTCTCACAGGAATGACGGAGCTTGAGGGGCAACCTGATAGAGGTTTACAAGATTATGAGTGGCATGGACAGAATGGATAGTCAGATGCTCTTTCCTAGGGTAGAAAAGTCAAGTACTAGGGAACATTGGTTTAAGGTGTGTGGGGGAAAGTTTAGAAGAGATGTGCAATGCAAGTTTTTTACATAGAGGGTGATGAATGTCTGGAACGCGCTGCCCGGGGAGGTGGTGGGAGCAGGTACGATAGCGGCATTTAAGGGGCATCTGGACGAATACATGAATAGGATGGGAGTGAAAGGATACGGACTCTAAGTGCATACAGTTTTAGTTTAGGCAGGCATCATGACCATGCAGGCTTGAGGGCCGAAGGGCCTGTTCCTGTGCTGTACTGTTCTTTGTATCTCCACATCAGGTTAATTGACATATTTAGTAATGTGTCCTTCCGTTGTAGATTTGTGGAATGCATTACTCGCAACTCTAGTTCTTTGCTTAACTTTTGATGCCGCCTGCATTTAATTTTTCAATTGGTAAACTACTGCATTCTAAATATATGTTGGAAGTAGAATTCTATAAGGAATTATAAGATTTAAGAAACATAACAATGCATATATTTATAATCAGTTCAAATTAAAAGGTGCATGCACAGTGATGAAAGGAAATGCTATTTGACAGGACAGTTTGATGTATTGGAGTGGGAGGTTTGAAAGGACTAACTTACCTTGTCCCTGCCGACTGTAATATTTTAAAATTGTTCTCCAAATAACAAAAGCAGCAATGATGCAGGATTTTGAAAGAAAGAACTTGAATTTACAGAGTGCCTTTTGCAGGTTATCTCAAAGGACTTGTCAAGCAATTATTTCTGAAGTATAGGCAATGTTGTTATCTAGGCAATCATGGTGGCCAATTGTGCACAGCAGGGTCGCAAAACATTATTGCAGCTTGAAATCTATTTTTTGGGGAGTTGCTTGATGTGGGTCAAAACACTGGAAGATATCACCTGCTCTTCATTGAATAGTACCTGCAGTATCTTCCGCACGTGTAAGTGCAAATAGGGGCCTCGGTTTAACTTTTCATTTGAATGAAAATGTAGCAATTTCATGTTATTGCAGTAAAATATTATAAATATTAAAATATTAGAACATTTTCTTTTCTAATATTGGCCCAGATGACACATTTTATTACATCTGTGGAGTGTGACATCATTTTAGGACTCTCTTGGTCATGAAATACTACAAGTGAGCCAAACAACCACTATTATTGTAAAGCAAATATCCCAACACATTTTCATGCCTCTGGTCCACCAATTAGCAAATCCCCACCCTGTCTGTGCTGAAATATAAATGTGCCAAACGAAGGGCAAATGCTTTCTCAAAGGAAGAGAGCAAAACTCAGAGTAAGAATAATTCATGCCAAATGCAAAGTGGAGTAACTTTGGCACTAAGCTGCATTGATTTCAATGCAAAAATGTGGCAATCAGGGAAAATGCCACCAGAGAAGGGTCAAAGGGCTGAAATTGCCAACTTCTGCTCCTAATTCCTATGTTCTTATGTTAAATGGGCACTACCAAAGTGGAGGAAATAATTTTAAGAGGACATCTTACTGAAAAAAATTATAACTAAAACAGAGCAGGAAAAAATACTGCATATAATTAACTCAGCTTAACATACTTATGGCAGACTGATCCTGACCAGACAGTTTACATGACATCATTTGCAACTGCAGAAATACAGTGAGCCTTTCAAGGAGATATGGCTGAAAGGGGAGGCAGTGACTTAGAGGTATTATCATTGGATTAATAATCCAAAGACGCAAGTGAATGCTCTGGAGACCGGGGTTCGAGTCCCAACTTGGCAGATAATGAGGATCATGAAACTATTGTTGATTGTCAAAAAAACCCATCTGAATCACTAATGTCCGTTAGAGAAGGAAATCTGCAGTCCTTACCTGGTCTGGCCAACACGTGACTCCAGACTCACAGCAACGTCTTCTGAAATAGTCTAGCAAGCCACTCAGTTCAAGGGCAATTAGGGATAGGCAACAAATGCTGGTCCAGTCAATGATGCCCACATCCATGAGTAAATTTTTAAAAAGCTTGTGTGGAGTTGCCTAACAAGCCTTTCTAGCTCATTGCTGTCTTCTTGATGTTTCTCTTAGAATCTCCCGTCCTGAATATTTTCTTCCTGCTATTTCTCCACATGCCTTTCCAACCTGATGCTCTTAGTTTATAAATACTATTAAACATGCGCGTTTAGCACAAAAATGTATGTTACTGTATTTTGTTAGTGTAGATATGGTTTGTCAAGTTTTAGTGGAATGATCTGCACCAAATCTCATATTGGTAGCTATGTTGGTCCTAAGAAGTTGGTCTTAGGAACATATACACTTTGGCAGATGATTTTTACAATGTGTTTTTATTGTGGAAATGTATTTTCTGTGATGCAAGCTAAATTTTGCTTTCATTATGTTGCATACAGTGGATATCCTGAGTGGAGTGTTTAGAAGGTGGGCTGAAAGCAGTATTATCATAGAACAATACAAAGCATTTATCTCATCATGTCTGTGCTGTTTCTTTGGTAGTGCGAATCAATTAGTCCTACTCTCTTGGTCCTTTTCCATAGCTCTGTATGTTTTCCCATCAAGGATTTATCCAACTTCCTTCTGAATATTTCCATTGACTCTGCTTTCACTGCCCTTTCAGATAGTGCATTCCACATCACAACTTGCTGTAAAAAATCTTTCCTCAAGTCGCCTCTGAATTTTCCAACAGTCGCCTTAAAGCGGTGTCGTCTGGCTATTGATTCTTCTGCCACTGGGAACAATTTTTCTTTATTTTCTCTGATATCAAGATTTTGAAGACTTCTAATGAAACTCTCCTTAACTTTCTCTGCCCCAAGGAGAATAATCCTAGCAGTTGGGTAGTAGAGGTTTGGAACTTTCTTCCACAAAAGGCAGTTGATGCTAGATCAGTTGCATTCTTTAAATCTGAGATAGATATGTTTTTGTTAAGTAAAGGTATTCAGGGACATGGGCTAAAGTCAGGTATATAGAGTTTGGCTACAGATCAGCCACGATCTTATTAAATGGTGGAACAGCTTGATGGGCTGAATGGCTTGGTTGCTCTGATCGCTCTATGTAACTGAAGCCCTTTGTCACTGTATCTCCTCTGCAGCCTCCCCAAGTTCTGGACATCCTTCCTAAAGTCTGGTGCCTTGAATTGAACACAACATTCTAGCTGAGGTCTGTGTTTTATACAGGTTTAACAATCCATCACTTTTGTACTTTTTTTCCTCTATTAATGAAGATACGGATCAAATATGTTTTTGTAATAGCCTTCACAATTTGTCCTGCTACCTTCAATGATTTATGTGTGTACTATTTTCCTGTTCTCACTTTAGTTCATATTGTCTCTCCTCACCCTTCCCGAAATGTATCACTATAGACTTAGAACATAGAACATAGAACAGTACAGCACAGAACAGGCCCTTCGGCCCACGATGTTGTGCCGACCTTCATCTGAAACCAAGATCAAGCTATCCCACTCCCTACCATCCTGGTGTGCTCCATGTGCCTATCCAATAACCGCTTAAATGTCCCTAAAGTGTCTGACTCCACTATCACTGCAGGCAGTCCATTCCACACCCCAACCACTCTCTGCGTGAAGAACCTACCTCTGATATCCTTCCTATATCTCCCACCATGAACCCTATAGTTATGCCCCCTCGTAATAGCTCCATCCACCCGAGGAAATAGTCTTTGAACGTTCACTCGATCTATCCCCTTCATCATTTTATAAACCTCTATTAAGTCTCCCCTCAATCTCCTCCGCTCCAGAGAGAACAGCCCCAGCTCCCTCAACCTTTCCTCATAAGACCGACACTCCAAACCAGGCAGCATCCTGGTAAATCTCCTCTGCACTCTTTCCAGCGCTTCCACATCCTTCTTATAGTGAGGTGACCAGAACTGCACGCAATATTCCAAATGCGGTCTCACCAAGGTCCTGTACAGTTGCAGCATAACCCCACGGCTCTTAAACTCCAACCCCCTGTTAATAAAAGCTAACACACTATATGCCTTCTTCACAGCTCTATCCACTTGAGTGGCAACCTTTAGAGATCTGTGGATATGGACCCCAAGATCTCTCTGTTCCTCCACAGTCTTCAGAACCCTACCTTTGACCCTGTAATCCACATTTAAATTAGTCCTACCAAAATGAATCACCTCACATTTATCAGGGTTAAATTCCATTTGCCATTTTTCAGCCCAGCTTTGCATCCTATCTATGTCTCTTTGCAGCCTACAACACCCCTCCACCTCATCCACTACTCCACCAATCTTGGTGTCATCAGCAAATTTACTGATCCACCCTTCAGCCCCCTCCTCTAAGTCATTAATAAAAATCACAAAGAGCAGAGGACCAAGCACTGATCCCTGCGGCACTCCGCTAGCAACCTGCCTCCAGTCCGAAAATTTTCCATCCACCACCACCCTCTGTCTTCGATCAGACAGCCAGTTACCTATCCAATCGGCCAACTTTCCCTCTATCCCACACCTCCTTACTTTCATCATAAGCCGACCATGGGGGACCTTATCAAACGCCTTACTAAAATCCATGTATATGACATCAACCGCCCTACCTTCATCAACACACCTAGTTACCTCCTCAAAAAATTCTATCAAATTTGTGAGGCACGATTTGCCCTTCACAAATCCGTGCTGACTATCCCGGATTAATCCGCATCTTTCTAAATGGTCGTAAATCCCATCCCTAAGGACCTTTTCCATCAATTTACCAACCACCGAAGTCAGACTAACCGGTCTATAATTACCAGGGTCATTTCTATTCCCTTTCTTAAACAGAGGAACAACATTTGCCACTCTCCAGTCCTCTGGCACCATCCCCGTGGACAGCGAGGACCCAAAGATCAAAGCCAAAGGCTCTGCAATCTCATCCCTCGCCTCCCAAAGAATCCTAGGATACATTTCATCAGGCCCAGGGGACTTATCGACCTTCAGTTTATTCAAAACTGCCAATACATCCTCCCTCCGAACATCTATTTCCTCCAGCCTATTAGCCTGTAACACCTTCTCTTCCTGAAAAACATGGCCCCTCTCCTTGGTGAACACTGAAGAAAAGTATTCATTCATCACCTCGCCTATCTCTACTGATTCCATACACAAGTTCCCACCACTGTCCTTGACCGGCCCTAACCTCACCCTGGTCATTCTTTTATTCCTCACATAAGAGTAAAAAGCCTTGGGGTTTTCCTTGATCCGACCCGCCAAGGACTTCTCATGTCCCCTCCTAGCTCTCCTCAGCCCCTTTTTCAGCTCGTTCCTTGCTAACTTGTAACCCTCAGTCGAGCCATCTGAACCTTGTTTCCTCATCCCTACATAAGCTTCCCTCTTCCTTTTCACAAGACATTCCACCTCTTTTGTGAACCACGGTTCCCTCACTCGGCCATTTCCTCCCTGCCTGACAGGGACATACCTATCAAGGACACCCAGTATTTGTTCCTTGAAAAAGTTCCACTTTTCATCAGTGCCTTTCCCTGACAGTTTCTGTTCCCATCTTATGCCCCCTAATTCTTGCCTAATCGCATCATAATTCCCTCTCCCCCAATTGTAAGCCTTGCCCTGCCGTCCGGCCCTATCCCTCTCCATTGCAATAACAAAAGACACCGAATTGTGGTCACTATCTCCAAAGTTCTCTCCCACAACCAAATCTAACACTTGGCCCGGTTCATTTCCCAGTGCCAAATCCAATGTGGCCTCACCCCTTGTCGGCCTATCCACATATTTTGTCAGGAAACCCTCCTGCACACACTGCACAAAAAGTGCCCCATCCAAACTATTTGACCTACAAAGGTTCCAATCAATATTTGGAAAGTTAAAGTCCCCCATGACAACTACCCTGTGACCCCCACACGTATCCATAATCTGCTTAGCAATTTCTTCCTCCACATCTCTATTACTATTTGGGGGCCTATAGTAAACTCCTAGCAACGTGACCGCTCCTTTCCTGTTTCTAACTGCAGCCCATATTACCTCAGTGTGCATATCCCCCTCAAAGTGCTTTTCCGCAGCCGTTAAACTATCCTTGATTAACAATGCTACTCCTCCACCTCTTTTACCAGCTTCCCTACACTTACTGAAACATCTATACCCCGGAACGTCCAACAACCATTCCTGTCCTTGTTCTACCCACGTCTCCGTAATGGCCACAACATCGTAGTCCCAAGTAGCAATCCACGCCCCAAGTTCATCCACCTTGTTCCGGATGCTCCTTGCATTGAAGTAGACACACTTCAACCCATCTTCCTGTCTACCGGTACCCACCCTTGACCTTGATACCTTCCCCAATACCTCACCACCCTCAACACTGACTTCTGGACTACAACTCCTTTTCCCACTCCCCTGACAAATTAGTTTAAATCCCCCTGAAGAGCCGTAGCAAATTTCCCTCCCAGGATATTGGTGCCCCTCTGGTTCAGGTGCACCCCGTCCTGTTTGTAGAGGTCCCACCTTCCCCAGAACGTGTTCCAATTATCCACGTATCTGAAACCCTCCCTCCTGCACCATCCCTGCAACCACATGTTTAAGTGCACTCTCTCCCTGTTCCTCAACTCGCTATCACGTGGCACCGGTAGCGTACCAGAGATGACCACATGTTTTCTCTTTGCTCTCAGCTTCCAGCCGAGCTCCCGAAATTCCTGTTTTAAATCCCCGTCCCTTCTCTTACCTATGTCGTTGGTACCAATGTGTACCACGACTTGTGACTGTTTCCCCTCCCCCTTAAGAATCCGGAAAACACGGTCCGAGACGTCACGGACCCTGGCATCCGGTAGGCAACAAACCACCCTCGAGTCTCTTTTGCTGCCACAGAACCTCCTATCTATCCCTCTAACTAACGAGTCCCCAATAACTATTGCCCTCCCGCTCTCCTCCTTACCCTCCTGAGCCACAGGGACGGACTCAGTGCCGGAGATCCTCTCACTGCGGCTCACCACTGGTATGTCGTCCCCCTCAACCGTATCCAAAGCGGAATACTTATTGCTAAGGGGAACGACCACAGGGGATCCCTGCACCGACTGCTTCTTCCCAGCCCCTCTCACCGTCACCCATCTATTTTCATTCCGCGGAGTAACTGTATCCCTGAAGCTTCTGTCTATGGCCATCTCTGCATCCCTAATGATCCTAAGTTCCTCCAACTCCAGCTCCAGTTCCCTTACACGGTTTTGGAGGAGCTGCAGATGGATGCACTTCTCACAGGTATAATCAGCAGGGACACTGACGTCGTCCCTCACCTCGAACATAGTGCAAGAGGAACATTGCACTGCCTTCACACCCATCCCCTCTAGATACCTTGCCAGTACCAGGTAGAAACAGCAAAAAATGAATTAACTCACCCCTGCTCGCCCTTTCTGCCTAAGCCCTGTGAGCCAAAGCCCTACAGCTTTCACTCTGCCTCCTGCTCACTCTGCTGCCCGCTAACGACGCTGCCCGCTCAAAAGTGCGGCCTACTTTTAAACAATGAGGCTGAAAACTGCAAGTTAAGCACTTTTAAACCCTCCAAAAACCTTCCCAGACTCCTGCTGGGCCCACTTCCTGTTTTAAAAAAAAACCTCCGATTTTTTACACAAATTTAACTTAAAATAAATAAATAAATGTAGTGAACAAACCAACTGCCTTCTCCTCAGCCTGGTCCTGTGGAACAATTTAACTTCTCTGTTAAATTTTCATGTACCATGTGTCATTTTACTCGTCTGTCTATATTCTCCTGAGGTCTGTTAGTATCCTCCTTCATCGTTTACAACGTTTCTGTATTTTCTTTCATCTGCAACCTTTGAACTGTATGCCCTATGTACCCATATCCAGGTCATTAACAGGGAATCAAACGAGCAATGATCCTAATACAAACCCCACCTTGGCCCCCTCTGTGGAACCATCTCCATAGAAAGGCCCCGTGACAAAGGCTGTCTCTGCATTTTTGCCACTGGAGCAGCCTGTGTGACACCTGCCACCAGAATCTCAGCCGTAAGCAGATACAAGTGAGCAAGCAGCCTCCACCTCATCCCCAGCCACAGGGGCAGCACTAGTTGTGAGTGAAAGCCACCACTTTGATAATTTCATGTTAAGGTCCTCACTTGAGTGACATGTTTTATGTTTGAGTAAAATTGAGAACTCAATACAATGAATGTGGTATTCTTTGAACTGAGACTTGTCTGTCCAGTCTTTGATGAAATCAAGATTAAAAAAGGAAAACATGGAACAATGTGAATGTTTGTGCTTGAGGTAAATCTATGGCCAGTGCTGATTTGTGTGTCATTCATTGTGGGTGCAAGGGAAGGCTTTGGCTGGACATACATGAAAGATGCGCTATCTTATTTAGATGAAAATGAGCATCAGACCCAAGTGCTTTCAGGGTGATGTGCCCTCAGGAGAATCTCTCCTGGATAAGAACTGCCCAAGTTTCTCTGCCATCCTGCTCAATGCCTTGATCTTTGATCCTTTGGAAGTCCTTGCAAAGTTGGGACACCATCCATCAATGGCTCCTCCACCACCCATCAATGGCTCCTCCACCATCCATCAATGGCTCCTCCACCATCCATCAATGGCTCCTACACCACCCTTCAATGGCTCCTCCACCACCCTTCAATGGCTCCTCCACCACCCTTCAATGGCTCCTCCACCACCCTTCAATGGCTCCTACACCACCCTTCAATGCCTCCTCCACCACCCTTCAATGCCTCCTCAAGGAAATGTATTGCTCAATTTTTCCTTCTTCAAGATTCACACACCTCCAAGGGCCATATTATGGAGAGTATAGCAGGCAATCACAATGCGAAAGATCCTTAAGGTCAGGTACTGGAAGTGGGGTCTGCCTACTAACCATTCAAAGGCACCAGAATCACATCTCAGAAATCCAATAGCCTGCTCAAAGACAATCCTGGTGATGAAATGACATTGGTTGCAGTGTTTTGGTGCATTCAATACAGCGTCTTCCATCAACATCAGTAACCATATTTTCAGGGGATATCTGTTGTCCCCTAACACTACAGCACCTGTGATTGCCTGCGAGTGAAGAAATCAAGGCAGATACCTGTTTACCTGATCATTTAGGGAATGAAATCCCTTCCAACTGAAGAATCTCTCTGGCTGCTCGGTCAGTGCCTTGATGGCGACATGGGTGCAATCAATGAACCCCCCCTGCACCTGAGGAAATCCAGTGAGAAGGGTGAATCCTACTACCCTCTACACCTCTGCACTATCCATTTGGATTTCTATGTAAGATGCAGCCTTTTTGACATAAGAGCATTTGTGAACTGCGTTTTGCAATGAGGGGAAGTTGCTTGAGGAATACCAGCCAGGTCAGCAACTGATCCTTGGAATGACCTGGATATGAAGACGCTCAGAATCACTGTGACTTTTGCAGCTACTAGCAGGGCATATCCACAAGATCTTTTTTTTAATACTTTTCCAATTCAATCAAATCAAGTCCAATTCAGAGTCTCAACAAGTTGAGACATTTCTGATCCAAGCTGACAAGACAGGGTAAGCAACCCTTTACCCTGTCTTGGGTCTGATCTACATGAGCCAAGCTGATTGGAGAAGGCGGAAGTTTCCTTCTCCAAGGCTTGATCTCATTTGCATCTTAGCCAAAAGGCCGAGATGCCGCTTTTAAAAATTGCTTCATATGAAAATGAAGCTTAAATGCAACCCAATGACCTCAACCAAGCGCAGCATCCGCATAACTACACTTGATCTTAGCCAAAAGGCTGAGAAGCGACATCACAAGATCTAAGAAGCCTGAAGTGAGGGCACGCATGTCTTACGCCAATTGCCTGGATAGGCACAGCCTCCTGTGGCACTGATGCTCTAACATTTATGACAATATTGCCTTCATTATCTTCCAGCCTCTCGTTCCTCACATCTGTGTCTCTTGTGGCCAGGAATCTGCATTTGCCACTGCTTGTCTCTAATTTGGTGTGGCTAATCTCCATTTGCAGGAATGTTTTGCTTCCTCCACTGAACCATCATAGCCTGCTGGATCTCCCGATATGCCCCAATGAACTCTCCATTCTCACTGATCACCTCCTTCCCAACTGCTCCAGCATTCTCATTTTGAACTCTCAGAGAGCACTAACAACAGAATGACCACCATGTGCCAATGAATGAGGTGTTCCCTAAGCTTTTCCCTTCTTATTTGGTGTTCTGACTAACACCTGCATCAGTGACTGGCTCTTCGCTGTGGTGCTGCTTTCTCTTCATGGAAGGGCTGGAGATTCCCAGGAGTGATCTTACTATTTTGCCCTGCTGGCCGATGGGAGAGGTGAGCCGGTAAGATTGCGAGAAAGCTGAGAAATTGGTTTTGCGCCCGATTTCTCTCCTCTCGCAATCTTACTAGCACGGGATATCTGGCGAGATCAGCCTTGGACGTGAAGTCGATTGTAATATTTAGATCCTATTTAAAATAGCATTTAAATATTACAAGTGAGCCTGGGACGGCTCTGTGGCCTTGCCGGTGAAGGTTCTCTCTGGCACGGATCATGTATGGTCCCCATCAACGGGGACCAGACGTGATGGCCACACCAGCAGAACCAGAGGCCATGGAGGCCCTCCCCCGGAAGGTTGGAGGCAGGGGGTGCGTTTTGGGCAGTGCCAGCCAGGCATTGCCAGCCTGGCACCCTGGCACTGCCAGCTTGGTGCCCCGGCAATGCCCATTGGGCAGTGGAAAGGGTGCGGGGCCTGAGGGGGCAGGGACAGACTGGGGGCAGGTCATTTGGTGGGGGGTGGGGTGGGGGGGGGGGGTGGTTTCTCCGTCTCTTTCACATCTGTTCTGATGTTGCTCCCTTACACAAAGACACTGTTTTCCTTTCTCCTGAACTGAAATTCCCACACACTTACCTGCTCCCCACTTCCCCAACAGTGGTCGACAACCTCAACCTTGACCAGTCCATTTCCTGCACTTCTTCTCTCACCCTGTCCCCTTCCTCCCAGAAACACAATAGGGTATCTCTTGTTCACACTTTTCATACCACTGGTCTCTTTATTCAAAGCATCATCCTTTCTGCCACCTCCAGCATGATGCTACCACCAAAACACGTCTTCCCACATGTCCCTTGTCAAGATTCTGAAGGGACTGTTCCCTCCACGGCACCTTGACCCACTCCTCTACCACCCCCAACCTTCAACCCCTACCCATGGCACCTTCCCATGCAACCGCAGGAGGTGTAACATCTGCCCTTTTACCTCCTCTCTCCTCAATGTCTAAGGCTTCAAACACTCAGTTAAGGAGCAATTTCCTGTACTTGTTTCAATTTAGTAAACTATTTGTTGTTCACAATGCGGTTTCCTCTCCACCAAACGCATTGGGTGACCACTTTGTGGAACACTTCAACCCAGTCCTCAAGCATGACCCCGATCTTCCTGTTACCCGCCACCATTTCAATTCACCATCTTCTTCTCATGCTCAAATTTCAGTTTTCAGTCTGCTGCAATGTTCCAGTGAGGCCCAAAGCTTCAACTGGGGGAACTGCGCTCCATCTTCTGATTAGACACTTTACAGCCTTTTGGACTTAACATTGAGCACAACAACTTCAGATCATGATCTTTGAGTACATTTTTTCCCTCCCCACGTGCTGGTTTGTATCTTGTTTCATGTTTTTGCTTTTACAGCTAACCTTTATTCTGCTATTAACACTTACTCTGGATCAATGCTTTATTTCTATATTGCTACCATTATCACTCCCTTTGCCTCTTGTTCCATGACATCTTAGTCATTTAATTCCTCCTCCCTCTAACCTATCCCTGACCTTCCCATTTGTTTCACCTGACCCCTCCTCGTCTTTTTTCAACAGCATAAAATCCATCACATTTCTACCTCAGTTCCTTGCATCATATTCAACTCAACATTAACTTTGTTTATCTCTCCACAGATGCTGCCAGACCTACACTTGCTGTCTTTTGTTCGTAGTGACAAGCAGTTACTTCACAATATTATTTTGATTGGGTTCTAATTTGGGTAAGGGTGTGAGATAGAGAAAAATGAGTAACGGTGTCTGTCAAAAAGGACTCATTGCAGAAAATATCTCAAAATTTGAGATTTTTCTCCTTTTGTCTCCTCTGTACCTACCCTGTTTCAAAGAGAAAAGCTCAAAGCATCTTCATTCGTCAGCCCTATTCGTCAGTGCACCTCACTTTCATGTTGACATTCCATTTATTCACTGATCTTATGCCTTTGCAAATAAGACAACATGGCAGAATTCAAGATGCATGATAAATAGTGTTCATGCAATAGCTGGAAAAAATGATAGCAATGGAATCATTAAAAATAGAGAGTACAAAAGAGACAGATTACCTATGGACACAGCAATTTCACCCTGTACTGGGTGTAGGGTAATGTAACGGGTGATTGAGTTTGCTGCGTTTGGTACAACCTACAGTTAAGCTATTTAAAAGTGGACTTGCAACTAAATCATTAAATTGTATGAGTTTATGATCTTATGAAGTAAGTCATCTCCAAATTTATGCATTAATGTGTGCAATTTCTAAATTAAATCGACCAGTGGATTGCATTCCTAATGGTAAAATGTGACATCTCTGTTTTATTTTATGTAGTTCGTGAAACTGTGGGGCTTTGCAGGTTCGTTTGTGCAACCATTTGGGCGCTCAGCCAGGAATTTATTTTATGAGAGGGTGTGGTGGGAGTACATTTCTAACCCATCTTGAGGAAACAGTATTTCTTTGCAAGAATGAATAGCAGAGAAAATCATAAAATCTGACCTCGTAATTTCACAATAATTACTACTGTGTGATGATTGTTGTAGTTTTAAGTAAAATGGATTATCGTCAAGGACAGGATGAATGGCTTCTCATATACTTGTGTGTAGGATCTATTATATTCCAATCCTTTTGTTTTTTGGAAAAGTGTGTCTTGTTAAACTGGCATCATCTGTCAACATTTGTTCAACCAATATCCAGGTGGATGCAACTAGCATAGAGAGACAGGAAACAATAAGCTCAGAGAGGTTAGCCTGCCATTGTGTCTGCGAACAGGGAGCTGTTACTTGAACTTCATAAATGAGGATAGGAGGGAGTGGAATCCGGTCTTGTAACAAGGGAATTAAAATTAAAACTAACTGCAAGCTGCTGGCTAGTCTGTTTGTGCTCTGTACAAAGTAGCTGCATTTCTGTGCAGTCTCTCTGGGACAGATCAGATTTGTCTTTGGAACTCGAGTGGATTCATCGATTCCACACGGTTTAAATCTTCTAATCTCCTTTTCTCCTCAAATTTCTCCTCTTCTCCCCTGAAAATACTAATTTAGCATTTGATATAGTTCCATGGATTCTAGTGTCTCACATATCTAATTATTTCTCAAGTGAGTCAGTGCAGTGAGTGTAGAAGGCTGGTCAATGTGAAGTAATATAGCCAAACCCAGGACTATTTACATACCGCACTGCCAATACGATCTACATGGCCTCACTGACTAACAATTAGGAGCAGGAACCCAAGCTGATTTAAAAAGAAAATGACCTCATGAGCAATACCCAAGCCTCAGTATGATGAAATAAAGTCTGCTTGATAATCTGCTTCCCTTTCTGTCTCCTACTCCAAAACATTAACTTACAGCACCAAGCCCATCACAAATGGCTTTTCTTCAGTGGGAGTAGACTTGTTGCAGGAACCTAAGGATAGGAAATGTAGAATCAACTGTTTTTTTAACCTGGGCTGTTGTCTATTAGTACCTTAGTATCATACTAGTCTTTGTATTTTTTCATTGAGCCATTTGAGAAGCTATAACCTCTCATTCCTTGGCTCTTATTCCACTTGTGTACTCACAAGCATCTGAAGATAATAAGTGGATAACAGTACACTGACAGCAGGATAACATATTCTATAATGTGCATATTGTATATTTTACCGAGATGTTAAATATTGCTGATATTCAGCTGAAAGTGCGGCTGCCATTGGTGGAGCACTTAAAATTGGGGAGGCCCTAGAGGCCAGAAACGGAGAGATATTAGATATATGGTGATATAGAGATCTTGGAGGCATGTGGACCTAGAAGAAATTACAGGGATAGCAAGGTACTAAGGTAATGGACAATTTTGAAAACAAAAATAAAAATGTTGAAATGTTGCTTAAGTGTCAGTCCATTTAGGTCTGTACGCACAAAGATGATGAGCAAATGAGACTTGGTGCAAGCAAAGTCATGGGCAGCAGAGCTATAGATAAGCTCAAATTTATGGAGGGTAGAATTTGGAAGGGTGGTCAAGAGTGTGTTGAAAGAGTCGTGTCTAAAACTAACAAAAACATTGGATGAGAGTTCCAACAACAAAGAGCTGAGGCAGGGGTGAAGTTATGTAGTGTTATGGAGGTGGAAATAAGTGGCATTAGTGGTGGCACAAAGATATGGTCAAATGCTTATCTGGCAATATAAATATTATAATGAAGTCTACATACCTCATTGGCACCAGTAAGTCTGACTTTGGTGGTGGGCAAATTATTAGAGTCAATTCTGAGAGCCAGGATAAACTGTCACATAGGCAAGAATTAATCGGGGATAGTCAGCATGGTTTTGTTAAGGGAAAGTTGTGCCTTCCTAACTTAATTGAATTTTTTGAAGAAGTAACAAAGATGATTGATGAGGGTTGTGTAGTGGATGTGGTCTACATAGATTTTAATAAGGCGTTAGACTGGTTAGAAAGTAAAAATCTATGGGATACAGGACAATGTGGTGAGTTGGATCCAAAATTGGCTCAGCTCCTGGAAACAAGAGTAATGATGGATGGATGTTTTAGTGAATGGGAAGTGGTTTACAGTGGTGTTCCACAGCACTCAGTGTCGGGGCACTTGCTTCTTGTTATATATTAGTGATCTGGACTTGAATGTGGGAGGTATAATTGGGGAAACTTGCAGATGACAGAAAAATAAGCCATGTAGTTAACAGTGAAGATGATAGTTGTGGACTCCAGACTCAGTCACCAATAAATCGCTTTGTTGAGTGGAAAATTGGCAAATGGATTTCACTCCAGAGAAGTTTCTGGTTATGCATTTTTGGGAGGGCAAGCAAAGCAATGAAATTCACCATAAACACGAGGATATTGAGGGGATAGAGGGAAGTGAGAGATGATTGAGTGCATGTCCACAGGTCCCTGAAGGTTAGGTGGTTTAGGCATGGTAAATGCAAGGGGTTATGGGGATAGGGTGGAAAGTGGGCCTGGGTAGGATGCTCTGTCGGAGAGTTGGTGCAGACTCAATTTGCCGAATGGCCTCCTTCTGCACTGCAAGGATTATGTGATTCTAAGGTGGCGTGGCAGAACAGGTAGTTAAGATGATAAAGAAGGAATGTGGAATGCTTTCCTTTATTGCACGAGGTATACAATACAAAATCAGGGATGTAATGCTGAAACTGTATAAAATTCTGGTTAAGCCACAGCTGGAGTTTTGCATACAGTTCTGGTCATTGCATTACAAGGAGGACATAATTGCTATGGAGAGAGTACAGAAAAGATTTACATTAATGTTGCCAGGGTTTGAAAATTGCAGCCATGAGGAAAGATTAGGTAGGCTAGGGCTGTTTTCCTTACAACAGAGGAGGCTGAGGGGTGACTTGAATGAGATGTACAAAATTATGAGGGGCTGAGATAGATTATGCAAGGAACACTTGTTTCCCCCAGTAGAGAGGTCAGTTAGCAGGGGACACAGATTAAAGTTGATTGTTAGAAGGGTTAGGGGGATATTAGGAACAACCTTTTCACCCAGAGGGTAATTGGTGTCTGGAGTTAACTGCCTGGTTTGGTGGTGGAGGCAGAAACTCTCAATTCATTTAAAGGGTACCTGGATCTACACCTGAAGTGCTCTAACCTGCAAGGCGATGGACCAGGTGCTGAAAGACGAGATTAGGATGCGGTGTGACATGATGGGCTGAATGGCCTCTTTCTGTGCCATAACGTTTTCTATGGTTCCATGACATTCCAGTGCAGCGCTGAGGGAGTGCTGCACTGTCGGAGGTGCCATCTTTTGGATGAGACTTTAAACTGCAGATATAAAAGATCTCATGGTACTATTTGAAAGAACAAGGGAAAGCTCCCCTGTGTCCTGGCCAGTTTCTGTTCCTTAACCAGGATCACTAAAACAGATGAAAGGCTGTGATTCAGATCCTCCAGAGCCAGTAGTCCTCCTCTACTTTACATAGTGCCCGTTCTTTACATGTGACCCCAGGTAGTGAGTTTTAGTAAATAATTTGACCATTGTGTGAATGTAAGCTGATCCTGTTCTCTCAGGGCTAGAATTTTCTGCCGTTGCCTAGGAGTGTTTGAAAAATACCACACCATAAATATAATTTCCAGCAGCAACGTCATCAGATAATGATCAGGCGCAGCAACCCCAGCTGATTTTTCCTTCTGCTATCCTCCAAGCAATTGATATTGAGGCAATTGTACACCTAACAAGATGGAAGTTTTGAAGATGATTAAGGAATACAAATGAAACAAATCTCTGAGGACAAATGATTTTATTCCAGATTGCAATTGCAAAAGTCTGATTGTATTCATCTAAGCATTGCACTGCCATACTAAAACCAATGTGTTAAGTGCTTTTTGCCAATCAATGTGTTAAGATTTTTCCAAGTGTTTTCATCAAGGCGTCAAAGTCACCTAGTAATGTGGTTTCAGAGTCTTTTTCACCTTGGATTTTAGAGCTCAAAGACTGTTTGGCACTCAATGTGACAAGTGCTTTTTAGGTGTGAAAAATCACCTCGTCAAGTTTTAGTGCTCAAGCTTGCTACAGTTGTACAGGGCTGTGGTGAACCACATCTAGAATAGTGGGTGGGATTTTCTGCACCACCCGCAGTATGTTTCGTGCGGCTGAGCCAGTCCTCAATTGGTCGACTGCAGGATCTTCTGATCCTACCTCTGTGAATGGTATTTCCTATTCCATGAAACCCGGCCACTGGATGCCTGTGGCAGGGGTTCACCATCGGCAGGACCAGAAGGTCCCACTGGCGAGTACGGCCATAAAATTCCGGCCATAGTGTGTAGTTTTGGTCCCCATATTTAAGAAAGGACATACTTGCATTGGTAAAGTCGAGGTTCACTAAATTCGCCCCTGGAGTGAGGGAGTTGGCCTGTGATGAGGCGCTGAATGATTTGGACCTTTTGTTTGTGGAGTTTAGGAAAAGGAAGTGATTTCATTGAAACCTATAAAATTCTGAAGGGACTTGATAGGATAGCTGCTGAGAGATTGTTTCTGCGGGTTGAGGAATCTAAAACACGGGGGCACAGTCTGAGGATAAGGGGCCAGTTATTTAGGATGGAGATGAGGAGAAATTGCTTTATTCAAAGGGTTGAAAATCTTTGGAATCACACCTCAGCAGCTGATAGAAATTTAATTCAATTAATAAACTCATAATTTAAAAACCATCTAGAATTGAAAGCTTGTCGCAGTAATGGTGACCATGAAACTATCATTGATTGCTGTTAAAAACTCATCTCATTCACTGATGTCCATTAGGGAAGGAAATCTGCCATCCTTCCTGGTCTGAGCTACATGTGACAATGTGGTTGACCCCTAACTGCTTTCTGGAATGGCCCAACAAGTCACTCAAAGGCAATTGGGGATGGGTAACAAATGCTGGCCTTGCCAGCAATGCCCACATTCCATGAAAGAATATTAAATAATGTTAAAATATATCTATATTACAATACAGCATCTGGGCACATTGGTTAGCACTACTGCCTCACAGGGCCAGGAACCCAGGTTCGACTCCTGGCTTGGGTCACTGTCTGTGCGGACTCTGCACGTTCTCCCCGTGTCTCTGTGGGTTTCCTCCGGGTTTCCTCCCAGAGGAAAGACGTGTTAGTTAGGTGCATTGGCCAGGCTAAATTCTCCCTCAGTGTACCCAAACAGGTGTAGGAGTGTGGCGACTAGGGGATTTTCACAGTAACTTCATTGCAGTGTTAATGTAAGCCTACTTGTGACACTAATAAATAAACTTCAAGCCCGCACCAGCACATGAAAATAGCGAGAGAAGAAAGTTGCTGTATGGCTGAAAAATGGAAGAGGTATGTGTAGGACAAACTGCCTCTGAAGGCACATTGAGGCCCAAGGCCCAATTTGCAGCCAGGATTGGGCCTCTCAGTTAGGATGCATGTTACATGTGTGGTGTCAATATCAGGTTCCAGTATCTGGTGGCAAGTGGTAATATCAATGGACTAGTAATTCAGAGCCCAGCCTAATGCTCTGGAGAGACAGGTTCAAACCTCACCTGGGCAGCTGGTGAATTTAAATTCAATTAATACCACTGGAATATAAAGTAATGGTGATCATGGAGCAAACATCGATTGTTGTAAAACCCATCTGATTCACTAAGTCCTTGAGGGAAGGAAATTTATCATCAGCCAGTTGGGAATGTAGAATTGTGGTGGCAGTTAGCTCAGCCATAATCCTATTGAATGGTGGAGCAAGCTCAAGGAGCCAAGTGGCCTACTCCCGTTCCTAATTCAATATACCCGCTCTGGCCTGGCTGACATGTGACTCCAGACCCACAACAATGTGTTTGATGCTTAACTGCCCTCCGAAATGGCCTAGCAAACCACTCAGTTCAAGGGCAATCAGGGATGGAGAACAAATGCTGACTTTGCCAACAATTTCCACATCCCATGAAAGAATAAAGAGAAAAAAGGCCAGAAAATAGGCCTAAAGGAATTTCCACCTCAGTATCTCATGTGTATAGAGGCTATAGATATATAAAGAGAAAAAGACTGACAAAAACAAACATAGGCCCCTTACACTCAGAAACGGGGCAATTCATAACAGAATAAAGAAATGGCTGAGGAATTAAATTTGTACTTTGCTTCAGTCTTCAAAAAGGAAGGCTCGAGTCCATTATCAAGGATTTCATAACTCGGCATTTGGAAGGCAGTGGTATAATCAGACAAAGTCAGCATGGATTTACAAAAGGGAAATCATGCTTGACGAATCTATTGGAATTGTTTGAGGATGTAACTAGTAGAGTTGACCGAGGAAGAACCAATGGATGTGGTTTATTCGGACTTTCAGAAGGCTTTCGACAAGGTCTCACATAACAGACTACTGTGTAAAGTTAAAGCACGTGGGATTGCAGGTAATGTCTTGAAATGGATAGAAAGTTGGTTAGCAGATAGGAAGCAAAGAGTTGGTATAAATGGGTCTTTTTCTGATTGGCAGTCAGTGACTAGTAGGGTCCCGCAGGGATCTGTGCTAGGACCCCAAATGTTCTCATTATATATTAATGATTTGGAAGAGGGAACTGAATGTATTATCTCCAAATTTGCAGATGATACAAAGTTGGGTGGGAGGGTGAGCTGTGAGGAGGATGCAGAGATGCTACAGCGTTATTTGGACAGGCTGAGTGCGTGGACACATGCTTAGCAGATGCAGTATAATGTGGATAAATGTGAGGTTATCCGCTTTGTTAGCAATGATAGGAAGACAGATTATTATTTGAATGGGTGTAAATTGAGAGAGGTGGATACTCAACAAGACCTTGGAGTCCTCATGTATCAGTATCTGAAAGTAAGCATGCAGGTACAGCAGGCATTAAAGAAGGCAAATAGTATGTTAGCCTTCATAGCAAGAGGATTTGAGTCTAGAACATAGAACAGTACAGCACAGAACAGGCCCTTCGGCCCACGATGTTGTGCCGAGCTTTATCTGAAACCAAGATCAAGCTATCCCACTCCCTATCATCCTGGTGTGCTCCATGTGCCTATCCAATTAAATGTTCCTAAAGTGTCTGACTCCACTATCACTGCAGGCAGTCCATTCCACACCCCAACCACCCTCTGAGTAAAGAATAGTATAGAAAGTAGTATAGAATAGTATAGAAAGTCCGAATAAACCACATCCATTGGTTCTTCCTCGGTCAACTCTACTAGTTACAGGTTCAATAAGTATAGGGATAGGGATGTTTTACTGCAGATGTGTAACGTGTTGGTGAGATCACATCTGGAATATTATGTGCAGTTTTGGTATCGTTATCTGAGGAAAGATGTCCTTCCTACAGAGGGAGTACAGTGAAGGTTTACCAGGCTGATTCCTGGGATGGCAGGTCTGTCATATGAGGAGAGACTAAGTAGGTTAGGATTATATTAACTGGAGTTTAGAAGAGTGAGAGGGGATCTCATAGAAACTTATAAAATTCTAACCAGGGTTAGATAGGGTAGATTTGGAAAGAATGTTCCCAATGGTGGGGGAGTCCAGAACTAGGGGTCATAGTTTGAGGATAAGGGGTAAACCTTTTAGAACTGAGGCGAGGAGAAATTTCTTCACCCAGAAGGTAGTGAATGTGTGGAATTCACTATCACAGAATGTAGTTGAGGCCAAAACATTGTCTGATTTCAAGAAGAAATTAGATATAGCTCTTGTGGTTAAAGGGATCAAGGGATATGGGAGGAAGGGGGGGGATCAGGATACTGAATTTGATGATCCATAATCAAGATTTTGGGGGGAGCAGGCTTGAGGGCTGAATGGCCTACTCCTGCTTCTAGTTTCTATGTTAAACTAATGAATGAACTGTTCAGAACAGAGCTTCTTCACATTGTGATCACAACTTAAAATATATTTAGATATGTTTGGTAAAAGAGAGACTAATTTTAATCCCTATGAGTAGATGAGATATAGTGGGCTAAATTACTCTGTGATCTATGTTTATCTTGCCATTTTTGAACTGCTCTCAGTTAATTCAGTACAGAGTTGAAATCAGCTCTTGGGAGCTTTGCTTGTACTTATTGGGAGTGAAGTTGATCTTTGGCATTAGTGAAAGAGGAGCAATGGTGAATCAGTATCTCATTTTCCACCGTGCCTGATTTTCTTTCGCATTGCCTTCAGCAATTAAATCAGGCTGCTGATTTGCTGTTGTCCACTTTGCACTACTGGCAAAAAAGAATTTTACCCCCGTCTCCCGCTACGAGAAACACTCCGCGGTGAGGCCAGAAAATCCTCCTGATGTTATCCAAACTCATTGTATTTCCTTTTGCGTTACAATCTATGCACTCTCGTTTGTGTTATGATCCCAGAATGGATCCTGGCTCAATAGACTGTAACTTTGACTTTATATTTAGGGACGTGGTGAACAGAGTCACAGGACTGCCAATTAATTTTTAACAAAATTAAACATTTATTAAACAAGAAAAGATCATCGTACACTACTCCCTCAGTCCCACTACACCTTTACAGTTTTATACAGATCTATAAGGATTACACAGGTTACAAAATGGCTTATATTCTAATGTTCTCAATAAGTACATAGTCCATGGAAATCAATAACGAATAGTCATCACCAGCATCCCCTCCTTGTTGGGCCACTTCCGGCCCACAAGCACTGCAGCATTAAACTGCCCTCATGAAGCTCCCAATGGGGCCTGCTGCTTGGCACAGGTTGGCACTGCCAGAGTGGCATGGTACCAACCTGTGCCAAGGAGCATGGCCGGGCACTGCCTGGCCATGTCTCTCATCCCCTGGGGGCTATACTTACCTTTGCGCCCTTGGCTGTGTGAACCTGTTGTAAACCATGCCGATGTGACGTCATGTCAGCATCGTGTCAATATCTGGTGGGGGGATCAATATACCACGAGGGTGGGCATTAATGAGATTAAATTACATTCTGTGGGTGTGAACCTGATGATGTTGCCGGCGAGAGGTGGGGAAGATCCAAAGTCACAGTCTCACTGACAAGAACTGTGACTTCCAGATCTTGAGCCCCCACTGCCATTCGCACGGCTTCTGACTCGGGAATCGATTAGCTCAGTTGGCTGGTTGGCTAGTGATGCAGAGTGATGCCAACAGCGCGGGTTCAATTCCTGTGCAGGTTGAGGTTATTCATAAAGGCCCACCTTCTCAACCTTGCCCTTCACCTGAGGTAGGGTGATCCTCAGGTTAAATCATCATCAGTCAGCTTTCCCCCATGCCTATGTTCATCTCAGACTATGGCGACTTTACCTTTTATATAAATGATCCCAATGTCATTTTACCAGCATTCTCTACTTTTCCTCCCACCTTCTAAGTCTTGCTGTGACTGCACTCTCTTTAAATTGTACCAATAGGAACATAAGAAAACAATTAGCCCTCGTTTAGCCCCCTCTAGCCTTTTCCACCATTTATTGATATTATAGCTGATGGAGCTCCAGGGGCTGAATTTTAAAGGGTCATATTTCTTCTCCCCAGCCACCCCCCACCAGGTCTGGCCTGACTTGAATCAGCCACCTCTCCAAAGCGAAAATTGGGTCTAATAGGGCTTTTTAAACTGAGGTGAGTCTGCTAAGTCAGGAAATTTCCCGACTTGATCTACCTGCCTTAGTAGCAAAAATCCAGCCCTATATCTCCTAGTTTTAGATTCCCCAGACAGTACACTTTAGTTTGTATAGGTTGTCCTCATTCTTTTTGCCAAAATGAATCACTTCACTTCTCTGCATTAAATTCCATCTGTCATGTGTGTGCATATTTCATCAGTGCTCCTGAAGACTGTTACTATCCTCTTCTGTGTGCCAGGTGGGCACTGCCAGATAGGCACAGCCCAACCATTTCCTCGACCACCCAGGGGCTTCAATTGGCCTCCGAGCTCCCTGGCATGGCCATCATGCCTTGTCTCCGCTAGTGGGGACCAGTAATGATTCTCATCGGGTTCTCGCCATGTCTAAGGGTCAGAGGATCCTGGGAGCTGGGAGAATCCAGCGTTGAATGGGCTAAGCATGCTCAAATGCTACTTTAAATATGCTGATCGGCCTCATATCCTTTCTGGCTTGCGCCAGTAGCAAGGGACTGGGATGACTGCAAACCATTTGACACCAGGCGCAAAACCTGCTTTTGGGCCACACACAATTTTCCAAGATTGGTATGATCTGCACAGGCATGGTGAGGACAGAAAATTGCATGTCTCTCCCGTTTGAAAAAGCAACCATTCACCACTTTTCTCTCCATTAGTTAATTTTGTGTCCACACTGCGACTGCCATTTCATCCCATAGGCTTCACCTTTTTGCTAATAAGTGTATTATGTGGTACGTATTGTTCATGTGCACAACATACTCCATTAACATCACCTATCCGCTTTTATACTTTCTGTATATGGGTACAGAATCAAGAATAAACTCCAACCTTTTGTATTTGTTAACCACAGTGGTGGTGTTAATTTGTTATTGTACCTGGTTCCTTGATTTCCACAGATCCCATTTCCGTGATCTCAACAACTCAGAACCATCAAATTCCATGGAATGTTTAATTATCTCTTTCTTTTGATTCCTGTAATTGTCTAAAGCCTTTCTACTCTGTTTCTGGCTCTGTGCCATCGCTACTTCTACAACCTAGTGACAAAGAGTTCACTGAACATGTTCAGGAGGTGGGTGCTACCCATTCTTCTTAGTAGGAATGAAATCATGCTATAATAGGAGACATACAATGCTTTTGTACATACAGAAGAATGAGATAACTGTGCATTAAGCAAGGTTTTCCTGCAATGAAGATAGATCAGAGAAACTTGGATTGCTTTTCTTGGAGAAAAGGCTGAGAGATTGATAAAGATATTCAAAATCATGAGGGGTCTGGACAGAGTAGAGGGAAGAAACTGTTCCCACTCATGAAAGGATCAAGAAGGAAATGACAGAGATTTAAAGTAATTGGCAAAAAAGTAAGAGCAATATGAGAAAAAAACATTTTTGTGCAGTGAGTGGTTATGGTCTGGAATGTATAGCCTGAAAGTCTGGTGTTCAATGGAAGCCTTACAACTATTATTTGAAAGGAATAATATACAGGGTTATGGAGAGAAGGCGGGAAAATGACCCCAACTGAATTATTCATTTTGAGAGCTGGTGCAGATGTGATGGACCAAATGGCCTCCTTAACAATTCTGTTGCATCCAAATGGCTTCCCTTTGTGCTGGACAACTTTCTAATTCAATTTGAAGCTCAGGAAGTTATAAGGGAAGGTTAGGAGAAGAAATTACCATCGCACATTAAATAAGTTGTTCTTTCAGTGTTTTGGACTCGTGTTCTGTCATTGATCTTACTCCCTCAATTCCAAGCCTTTTCCTTGGTTCTGATTAGACTGCTCTATAAAAAGAATTTTCACCCGAGTTTAGAGTCTTAGAGTATAAGAAATGGGAGAAGGGGTCGGCCATGTAGCACTTTGGGCCTGTTCTGTCATTCCTCAAGATCATGGCTGAACTTATACATTACTTCCACTTCCCAGTCCTATTCCCATAAGGTTAAAAGCTTGATGTACACATTTAAATGGTAGAAGTCTTACTCATTCTCTGTCCGTACAGGACAAACTGATGAGTTTCAAGCTGAGATTGAACCAAGTGTTGTTTCAACAGGCACCAAAAGTCATTGTGAATAGCACATGACATTTATTTTACGTTTTTGTCTAGGCCTGTTGCTGATATCATGCCTCCAGGAAACCCTGCTTTACATTATACTAAAGCCAAGGGCTGAAATTGAGCCCTTCTTTTTAACCACGCCTTGCCCCAAATTAAAGACTGATACTTTTATGTCTGATCTCATCTGCTGTGGATTGCTTTAGCAGTACTGTACATGATACTTTAGTCATTTTAAATTTTATCTAAATGAAGCCACACCTTATGGAAAACTATTACCTAGAAAAAGTGGGTAATAATCATGCCTGATGTTATTGAAGGCAAGATGTAATTGTAGAATAAATAGTATGTTACATGGGAGAGGATCACAGATAGTTCACTAAGTTCTAACTTTCTGACCGATAACAAGTGGAGTCTTTGAGGAGGATTTTAAGGACACTCCGGATCTTGAAACAGAGGTGGACAGCTGCAGAATTCCATGCTACTGACCAGAGAAAGACCTATTACATGGTTCAATCCATCCCATCTTTGGGCCATGTTCCTGGAGGCTGGATGCAAGTAGCGGGTAGACAATTGAGATACTTATTGGCTCATTAAAGACTATTGAAAGAGGCCAAATGGCAGTTTTCAGTTTGGCTCCAGGTCCCTAGAGATGGCAAGGGATTATTTAGCTGTCTGGAGATAGCTGGTGGGGTAGGGAATTAAGGAAGAGATTGCCTAGACTCCAGGCAGACTGAGAAGCTCTCTCTGCCTGCCTGTGTGTAACAGCAGCCATAGGTAATGCCATAGAAGGGTCTGCTCCCCACTCTTCCCCCCCCCCCCCCCCCCCACTCTCCCTACCCCCATCCACACTCACCCACCAGGCAAAACAAGCCTCCAGGATCAAGCCCTTGTGATCATCCCACTGCTATCCACCTTTCCTTTGCCATGTTGGACATCTGCCCATGATACCCATTTACTCAACATAATGTCCAATTGGTCTCCCCATGGTATCAAATTTAATCTCCCTTGCTACTGCTTACCCCCCACCTGCAATGTCTGCTTTAACTGACATCCACTTCCTGTCAACTTTCAAAATCTCTACTGAAAAAATGAAAAGACATCTGCAATTTATTTTTGCAGGCCATCAGAGAAAGCCATTCTTCCAGAATTCCCATCTGAAAATCCAACTCAACTATCCCTAATTCTCTTTACAGGCCAAAGTAAATTTATCCAAAGTGTTAAGAAGGCATACAGTATGCCTGCCTTCATCAGCCGGGGCATTGAGTTTAAAAATTGGCAAGTCATGTTGCAGCTTTATAGAACTTTAGTTAGGCCGCACTTGGAATATAATGTTCAATTCTGGCCACCACACTACCAGAAAGATGTGGAGGCTTTGGAGAGGGTACAGAAAAGATTTACCAGGATGTTGCCTGGTATGGAGGGGAGGTTGGAGAAGCTTGGTTTGTTCTCACTGGAACGACGGAGGTTGAGGGGCGACCTGATAGAAGTCTACAAAATTATGAGGGGCATGGACAGAGTGGATAGTCAGAAGCTTTTTCCCAGGGTGGAAGAGTCAATTACTAGGGGGCATAGGTTTAAGGTGTGAGGGGCAAGGTTTAAAGGAGATGTACGAGGCAAGTTTTTTACACACAGGGTGGTGGGTGCCTGGAACTGGCTGCCAGGGGAGGTAGTGGAAGCAGATACGATAGTGACTTTTAAGGGGCATCTTGACAAATACATGAATAGGATGGGAATGGAGGGATATGGTCCCTGGAAGGATAGGGGGTTTAGTTAAGTCGGGCAGCATGGCCAGTGCAGGCTTGGAGAGCTGAAAGGCCTGTTCCTGTGCTGTAATTTTTCTTTGTGCTTTGTTCTAATTCTTAGGGCTTTTCGATAGCTGTTTTTTTACAAAGCAGGTTGTGTGAAGCTTCCACAGCCTTTTGAGGGGAGAATTTAAGTTCTCCAGTATACTTTGATTCAGAAACAGTCCCATTAGATTGGAAGTTGTCAAAACAGAAGTGAAGGAACAGTGAACTACAGGCCAGTTAGCCTAACATCACTTGTTATGAAATTCTGGAATCCATTATTAACATGACTTAACAATGCACTTCGAAATATATAGTGTGATCAGAACAAGTTAACATGGTTTCACTAAGGGGAAATCCTCTTTGACAAATTTATTTAGCGTTTTTTGAGGATATAACTGGTAAGGTAGATAAAGGGGAACCAGTGCTTTGGTATACCTGGATTTCCAAAAGGCTTTGATAAGGTGTTACACAAAAGATTAATAGGCAAGATAAGGGCACTTGGCTTTGATGGTAATATTTTAGCATGGATAGAAAATTGGTTAATGGATAGAAAACAACATGAGCATAAATGGGACTTTTTTAAGCTGGAAAGCAGTAAGTAGTGGAGTGCTGCAAGAATCAGTGCTGGGGTGCAGCTATTTGCAATCTATATTGATGACTTAGATGAAGGGAGCAATGTATCAAAGTTTGCTGATGGCACCAAGTTAGGTGTGTAAGTAAGCTGAGGGGCAGACACAGAGAGGCTGCATAGATAAATGGACAAGTGAGCAGACAACACAATGGTGTGGTAGAGCAGTGGTTAGCATGGTGGCACAGCGGTTAGCAATGCTGCCTCACAGCTCCAGGGACCCAGGTTAGATTCCGGACTTGGGTCACTGTGTGGAGTTTGCACGTTCTCCCTGTGTGCGCGTGGGTTTCCTCCAGTGCTCTGGTTTCCTCCCACAGTCCAAAGATGTGCGGGGTAGGTTGATTGGCCAGGCTAAATTGCCCCCTAGTGTCCCGGGATGTGTAAATTAGCAGGATTAATGGGGTAAATATATGGGGTTACAGGGATGGGGCCGAGGTGGGATTGTTGTTGGTGCG
The DNA here is from genome assembly GCF_964213995.1 of Mustelus asterias. Taxonomy (NCBI): domain Eukaryota; kingdom Metazoa; phylum Chordata; class Chondrichthyes; order Carcharhiniformes; family Triakidae; genus Mustelus; species Mustelus asterias. The sequence continues at coordinate 167,366,436 of NC_135801.1, forward strand.
GACTTGATGGGCCGAATGGCCTCCTTCTGCACAGTTAAGGTTTCTATGGTTTCTATGAATTGGGTGGCTGGCTGTGTGGAGGTTCCACGTTCTCCCTGTGTCTGTGTCGGTTTCCTCCCGGTGCTCCAGTTTCATCCCACAGTCCAAAGATGTACAGGTTAGGTGGATTGACCATGGTAAATGTGTAGGGTTACAAGGAAATGACAGAGGGAAGGGCCCGGGTGGGATGCTCTTTTTCGGAGAGTTGATGCAGAGTCAACGGGCCAGATGGCCTTTTTCTGCACTACAGGGGTTCCATGGTTCTATGACAGGTGGAGTATAATGTGGGGAAATGTGAAGTTATTTAGCTTAGACATAAGCAAAATATTTTTAACAGGTGTGAAACTTGTAAGTATTGATGTTCATAGAGACTTGGGTGAGCTTGTACAAGGAACGCACAATAATCCCTCCCTCAACATCAGTAAAATGAAGAAGATAGTCATCGACTTCAGGAAGCAGAGTGGAGGACATGCCCCCGTCTACATCAATGGGGGATAAAGTGGAAATAGTTGACAGCTTCAAGTGTCTAGGTGTCCAGATCACCAACAACCTGTCCTGGTCCCTCCACACTGATGCAATAGTTAAGAAAGCCCACCAATGCCTCTACTTTCTCAGAGGACTAAGGAAATTTGGCATGTCAGCTACGACTCTCACCAACTTTTACAGATGCACCATAGAAAGCATTCTTTCTGGTTGTATCACAGCTTGGTATAGCTACTGCATCACGCAAACCAGCCTCCCATCCATCTCCCGCTGCCTCAGAAAAGCAGCCAGCATAATCAAGGACCCCTCGCACCCCAGACATAACCTCTTCCACCTTCTTTCCTCAGGAAAAAGATACAAAAGTCTGAGGTCACGTATCAACTGACTCAAGAACAGCTTCTTCCCTGCTACCATCAGACTTTTGAATGTCTTTTGACTTTTGAACCTTATGTTAAGTTGATCTTTCTCTACACCCTAGCTATGACTGTAACACTACATTCTGCACTCTCTCCTTTCCTTCTCTATGTACGGTATGCTTTGTGTAACGCGTAAGAAACAATACTTTTCACTGTTTACCAATACATTTGACGATAATAAATCAAATCAAAGCAGAAATTCGTTTGCAAGTGCAGCAAGCAATTAAAAAGGCAAATGCATGTTGGCATTTATTGCAAGGGTATTGGAATACTGGAATAAAGAAATCTTACTACAGTTCTGCAAGGTTTTGGAGGGACCACATCTAGAATACTGCATGAAGATTTTGTCTCCACATTTAAGAAAATATATACTTGCATTAGAGACTGTACAATGAAGGATTGATCCCTGGGGTGATGGTGTTGTCCCATGATGATAAGCTGCGTAAACTGGGCTTTTAACTGGACAAAGAATGAAAAGCAATCTCATTGAAACCTAAAAATCTGAGAAGGGACTTGTTAGCGTGGATGCTGAGAGATTGTTTCTGCCGGTTGGGGAGTCTAAAACATTGGGTCTTAGGATAAGGGGCCAATTATTTAGGACCGAGATGAGGAGAAATGATTTCACTCAGAGTTGTCGATCGTTGGAACCCCAGAGGGTTCTGGAAATTTCAGCTTTGAATATGTTTAAGGCTAGATAGACAGATCTTTGGTCTTGCAGGGAATTAAGGGATATGGGGAATGTGCAGGAAAATGGAGTTGAAGCCAAAGATCAGCCATCATTGTATTGAATGGTGGAGCAGGCTTGACGGACCATATGGCTTGCTCCTGCTCCTGTTTCTTGTATCCTTGAGATCCTGACCAGCTTTTAGAATCCAGCCCCTCGTCTAGGGATGGGCAAACATTTCAACCAGAGGGTGAATGTGGACGTTATATGGGGATTAGCCATACAACTCAAGAAACAAAGATAAATTTTGGTACAGATATGCACAAGACCTTTATTATACCATCATAAAGGTGCATTATGTACAATAACCAAATCAAACCTATCCTCTTTTTAACACCACCTTGGCTTAATGTAAACAGATCACCCTTCTTATTATTCCTATGGTGGCATCCAAGTTTGATGTCACTCTTTTTCTCTCTATCCCAGCCCCAAGTGCTGCCTGACCTGCTGCGTTTTCTGCCAGCATTAATTGTTTTTATTTCAGATTTCCAGTATCTATAGTATTTTGCTTTTGTTTTGGCAATTTAAACGCTGCTTAATATGATCTACAATATGGTGTTGCAAGAATCACCAAGGGAAAAACAGTAAAGAGAAAAATAATTAGGAACAACCAAAAGGCATCTCTGAGGCAGTAACCACATCTTGTGGGAGTACAGTGATCTGTATTCTCTGATTTCCGGAGCTGGGGTTTTATACCTCATGGCACGTCTTAAAAGAGATGCTACCAAATGCCACTGTAATCTGTTCCTCACCTGTTCAGGAATATGTTCTAATTTTCAATTTTATCAAAACACAAAACCCCCAAAAAAACATATTCTTCACTTTTTATTATATTCAGCATCCTCCTTTTAAAAATTTAAAATTTAGCTGCACCTCTGGCAGGAACAGAAGATGCTCTTTCGACTCCAATTTTCAGAAATGCCTAAGCAAACTAATTGCTGGGGATGCCCAACTCAAAATGTTAAACCGAGATTGTTTCTGGAGACCTTCTGAGTCATGGATATCTTGGGCCTGAGCTGATAGAACTCAGGAAGAGTTTGTTGAGAAGGTGCAATTGGAGCCACTGACATTTAGAATGCTTTAGCATGAGACTACAGGAGTCATTGGGTTCACAAGTCGATCAATTTGAGCATTAACACAGAGGAATGTGAGAATGGAAAATGCAGCCATCCATTAAGGGAGCACAGCTGCTAGATATTTGCAAGATGATAAATGAAAGCATTTAAGGTGCTTTCCCTAATTGGCATGACTATTGGGCCAAGGGACGTCCAGTCATTCCAAAAGTGCAGGTTAGATATAATCAGCATACCAGATCAGACATAGTAGGTGTGCCTTTGGTAAGGTTGAACATATCCTGTTATGCTCAATACTCTTTTCAACTTCTCTGTGATTAAGATGTCAAGTAGCTGGATCACCTAGATCTGTGAGGTAGCACCTCAACTGGAACATTGGATCAGGGAAAGGCGGGTAGTGCAGACGCAGCTCTAATGTATAACAGTGACTTTCTCGTAGTGATTGGGAGCGCTAGTATAGTTGCCCATTACTCATTAATCTTTTGGATCTATCTGTCCATTGGGAGCAGAAGGATTGACTAATGGAGCATGCGCTCAATGCTGCTTTCTTAATGGCAGTGATCTGATTGAAGAAGAGAGGGCCTGGTGCTGCCTAGCACAGCTTCGAGAAGAAGCCCAACTTGAGGTCCTGAACTTTCTCTGTTCTCATGGGAACAACACCAGCTGTTCTCATTTCTCCACTTAACTGAAGTTCCACATCCTTGGATGTGGCTATAGGAATTTATAATGTAAAATGGTGACAGGACTTGCACAGATTTTTGAAATAAATTGGAGATAGATAATAATTCTAGTGGGAAAAGGCACTCTTCAATGTATTACTGAAGTTCCCAGTTTCAAATCCTGTATTGCCACCAGCCATACACCAGACCTCAGCAAGAATCAGTACCTCAGTGACAACAGAATAAGGAAAGAAACCGTGTAAGAATATACCTTTTCTTATTAAAACCTAAGTGAACTGGGAAATCAGTTGACATGCCATGCTGGCACTGCCCAGCGGGCATCCCCTACCCCCAATTTTCCCAGGGGATCATTGACCTCCTGTGGCACCAGCAAGGCTGGTCCCCGTTGCTGGGGATCATACGTGGTCCTCACTGATGTGTACCTCCACCGGCGGGGTCGGAAACATTAGTGAGCCTGGACGATACCGTCCCGGGCTCGTGAAAGAAATGCAAATCAGGATTTGCATATTGTAAATATGCTCTATCCCTGGTGTGAGACTGATTATGTCAAAAAAAAAGGCTTGAGAAGAACACGACTGGCCAGACACTGGTCGCGATTCCCGTTTTCGGCCTCTCGCTGACATTTCCCGGCCTGCTGCACAACTTGACCAGCGTGGCGGGGTGGGAAAATCATGCCCATGATCCATAAAATGATTTACATCGGCTGACGTTTGCTGGGTGTTGAGCTGTGTCGCTTTGTGCTTTTTCAGGGTGTTGCTGATTTGCAGCTTTTTATGCCTGAAGAAAGAAGACGGTAAATACAAAGAACCATATGTAAGGTTTCATCCACCCAACTATAAATGGAACTAAATGTTGCCACCCTTTTGCCTGAAGATAAATGTTAGGAATTAAAGTAGGCGGGGTGAAGAGCAAGTGCATAGCAATGTCAAAAAACTATAGGTACATTAGCCAACTGCGCTCAATGACTCCGAGACAAATGCTAGTAAATAGTCTTTGAACTGTTTTGATTCTGGGTATTATTAGATTCGCTTTTTGAAGGTTCTAAATCAGTCCTGTGAAAGATTGATATTAAAGATCATGATCTCAATCAGCATGCAGCAGTAATTTGATGCACACTACCTTTTGAACTCAAAGCTTCAGCTAATGCCATCTCTTAACCTCACATGGCTGAAAATAAATTGAACAGTAAGGACTGGGAGATCAGCAACTACTTACAGGTTAGTTGCTGGTTGATTTCTTCTGGCCACTGCTACAATTTGACTAGTGAATAAAGAATGGTTATGGCACAGATGGAGGTCATTGGCCCATTGTGTCTCTGCTGGCTCTTTAAGAGCAACACAGCTAGCCCCACTTCTCTTCCATTTGTTGTCCTCATCAAAGCTTTTGCTCCTTGCACTTCTGGACCTCCATTGCAGTTGTACAGGACATTGGTGAGACCACATTTGGGGTATTGTGTACAGTTTTGGTTTTTTATTTGAAGAGAATATATAATTGCGTTAGAAGCAGTTCAGGAAAAGTTGACTTGACTCATTCTTGGGATAAATAGAGTTTTTCCTTATGAAAAAAGGTTGAACAAGTTGTACCTATGCCCATTAGAGTTGAGAAGAATATAAGGTGATCTTATTGAAACATATAAGGTCCTGAGGGGATTTGATAGGGCATCTTACCCAGGCCCACCCCTGCCCTATCCAGAACTGATGTCTAATTCTTCAGCTGAGGTCTAACTAGTGTCTTGTATAAGTTCAGCATAACCTCTTTGCTCTTATACTCTATGCCCCCATTAATGAAGCCCAGAATACTATATGTTTTATTAACTTCTCTCTCCACCTATCCTGCCACCTATGCACACATACACTCAGATCCCTTTGATCTTGCACCCCCTTAAGGAATGTATCCCTTATTTTATATTGTCTCGCGATATTCTTCCTAACAAACTACATCACCTCGCAAAACTCCGCACTGAACTTTATCTGTCCACTCCACCAACTTGCCGATGTCCTTTTGAAGTTCCACACAATCTTCCTCACTATTTACAATGCTTCCAAGTTTCGTATCATTTGCAAAGTTTTATATTGTCCCTTGCACACCAAGACCTAATTCATTAATATATATCAGGAAGAGGAAGGGTCCCAATACCAACCCTGGGGAACTCCACTACAAACCTCCTTCCAGCCTGAAAAATATCCATTGACCATTACTCTCTGCGTCCTTTGGAATCATAGAATCCTACAGTGCAGAAGGCAGCCATTCGGCCCATCAAGTTTGCACCGACCACAATAGTTTACACCGACTGTAATCCCACCCAGGCCTTATCCCCATAACTCCATGTATTTACCCTAGCTAGTCCCCTGACACTAAGGGGCAATTTAGCATGGCCAATCCACCTAACCAGCACATCTTTGGAGCACCCGGAGGAAACCCACGCAGACACGGGGAGAATGTGCAAACGCCACACAGACAGTAACCCAAGCCGGGAATCGAACCTGGATCTCTGGTGCTCTGAGGGGTAGCAATGCTAACCACTGTGTCACCATGTTTATCCATGTTGCTATTGTTTCTTTTATTCCATGAGCTATAACTTTTCTCACAAATCTGTTTTGTGGCACTATATCGAATGCTATTTGAAAGTCCATGTACACCACATCAACAGCATTACCCTCATCGACTCTTTCTGTTATCTCTTCAAAATCTCCAGCAAGTTAGAATAAGTTAACAAGTTAGAAGAAAGTATCAACACTCAAGTTTCAACAAAAACAGAGCAGTCCTCACATGGGCCACAACAAAAACAGAAAAATGCTGGAAAATCTCAGCAATCCTCAGAGCTCTGAGAAAGGGTCATCTAGACTCAAAACGTTAGCTCTATTCTCTCTCCACAGATGCTGTCAGACTTGCTGAGATTTTCCAGCATTTTTCTGTTTTTGTTTCAGATTCCAGCATCGGCAGTATTTTGCTTTTAGTCCTCACATGGGTCCCAACACAAAGTAAGCAAGAAAGAAGAGACTGGGGAATCTGGTGCATCCCATTCTGTGGAGATGCCAGTGTTGGACTGAGGTAAACACAGTAAGAAGTCTCACAACACCAGGTTAAAGTCCAACAGGTTTATTTGGTAGCAAAAGCCCTAGCTTTCGGAGCGCTGCTCCTTCGTCAGGTAAGTGGGATTTTAGTTCACAAACAAACAAAACAAACATTTACAAAATAATGGTTGGAATGCGAGTCTTTACAGGTAATCAAGTCTTAAAGGTACAGACAATGTGAGTGGAGAGAGGGTTAAGCACAGGTTAAAAAGATGTGTATTGTCTCCAGCCGGGACAGTTAGTGAGATTTTGCAAGCCCAGGCAAGTTGTGGGGGTTACAAATAGTGTGACATGAACCCAAGATCCCGGTTGAGGCTGTCCTCATGTGTGCGGAACTTGGCTATCAGTCTCTGCTCAGCGACTCTGCACTGTCGTATATCGTGAAGGACGCCTTGGAGAACGCTTACCCGAAGATCAGAGGCCGAATGCCCGTGACCGCTGAAGTGTTCCCCAACAGGAAGAGAACATTCTTGCCTGGTGATTGTCGAGCGGTGTTCATTCATCTGTATGCATGGTCTCCCCAATGTACCATGCCTCGGGACATCCTTTCCTGCAGCGTATCAGGTTGACAACGTTGGCCGAGTTGCGAGTGTATGTACTGTGTACTTGGTGGATGGTGTTCTCACGTGAGATGATGGCATCCGTGTCGATGATCCGGCATGTCTTGCAGAGGTTGCTGTGGCAGGGTTGTGTGGTGTCGTGGTCACTGTTCTCCTGAAGGCTGGGTGGTTTGCTGCGGACAATGCGCCACAGCAAAAAACCGCACCGACCTCCTCAGAAGACAAACAAGGGACACGGCGGACAGAGTACGCTTCGTTGTCCAGTACTTCCCCGGAGCGGAGAAGCTACGACATCTTCTCTGGAGCCTTCAACATGTCATCGATGAAGACGAACATCTCGCCAAGGCTATCCCCACACCCACACTTCTTGCCTTCAAACAACCACACAACCACAAACAGACCATTGTCCGCAGCAAACTACCCAGCCTTCAGGAGAACAGTGACCATGACACCACACAACCCTGCCACAGCAACCTCTGCAAGACGTGCCGGATCATCGACATGGATGTTGCGGGTCGCAATGGGAGTTGCGGGTTTCAGTGGGAGAATCGGGCCCTATTTTTCAAATAATTGGATCTCTGCCATGCTGGGAAGACCCCCCCCCCCCCCCCCCCACCCCACTGCCTCACCAGCCCGAACACCACAGGACCCTCTGTTATCAGGTATTGCTACTCCCTGTATTTAGCTTTTTCTGGCCACGCTTGCCCAATATTTGTCAACCTTAATCTGGCAAGCTACTTGGAGATGCTGGTTTGGTACCCCATAATTTGTTGGCTTGAAATAACAGCACATCAAAATTGCAACCACTAACGTGGAAATAACGGATTCTCATTGGTCAGGTGCCCAAAAGTCATACCTGACCTTGAAGAATGGTGAAGTGGGCGAGGGTGGGCAGAGCTTGATGAAAGAAACCAGTACGTGAACTGAAAAAAGAGGAGAGAAGGGGGGAGAAAATTGGAGACAAATAAACAAAATAAAAATAGACTCTTTGATATTGGGAAATGAGCTCCTTATTGAACAGGTGGAGGCTTGCCCAATAGGAGGTATTTAGCGGGGGCTTTTAAACCTGTCACTTTATCCGGACCAGGGCTATAGGTTTTGAGGTGTTGCACTACCTAGCTGTGAGCCACAGGAGCTGTTTTCTTGGTACACAATAAAGCGTGCTTGGTGACGGGAAACTGGCGTTTGGCTGAATTATTATACGTTGTTTTCCATTACTTTGTGTAAAATTAATTATTTCACGTGATGTAGGCATTGCTGGCTCGGCTAGCATATATTGCCTATCTATATTGCGAAGATACTGGTGCCCCACTGCCTTGAACTGCTTCAGTCTATGTGATGTAGGTACATCCACAATGTTGTTAGGAAGTGAGTTCCAGGTTTGACCCATCGACAGTAAAGAACATATGAAATGCATTACGTTACTAAAGCTGCTGGCAGCAGCAATCGAGATCAACACGATGGGTTTGGTGCAGGCTGGCTATTGCACTGTTTTTGACACAAGTTAATACACAAAGTTTAGAACATAGAACATAGAACATTACAGCGCAGAACAGGCCCTTCGGCCCACGATGTTGCACCGACCAGTTAAAAAAAAACTGTGACCCTCCAACCTAAACCAATTTCTTTTCGTCCATGAACCTATCTACGGATCTCTTAAACGCCCCCAAACTAGGCGCATTTACTACTGATGCTGGCAGGGCATTCCAATCCCTCACCACCCTCTGGGTAAAGAACCTACCCCTGACATCGGTTCTATAACTACCCCCCCTCAATTTAAAGCCATGCCCCCTCGTGCTGGATTTCTCCATCAGAGGAAAAAGGCTATCACTATCCACCCTATCTAAACCTCTAATCATCTTATATGTTTCAATAAGATCCCCTCTTAGCCGCCGCCTTTCCAGCGAAAACAATCCCAAATCCCTCAGCCTCTCCTCATAGGATCTCCCCTCCATACCAGGCAACATCCTGGTAAACCTCCTCTGCACCCTCTCCAAAGCCTCCACATCCTTCCTGTAATGTGGGGACCAGAACTGCACACAGTACTCCAAGTGCGGCCGCACCAGAGTTGTGTACAGTTGCAACATAACGCTACGACTCCTAAATTCAATCCCCCTACCAATAAACGCCAAGACACCATATGCCTTCTTAACAACCTTATCTACTTGATTCCCAACTTTCAGGGATCTATGCACACATACACCTAGATCCCTCTACTCCTCCACACTATTCAAAGTCCTCCCGTTAGCCCTATACTCAACACATCTGTTATTCCTACCAAAGTGAATTACCTCACACTTCTCCGCATTAAACTCCATCCGCCACCTCTCGGCCCAACTTTGCAACCTGTCTAAGTCTTCCTGCAAACTACGACACCCTTCCTCACTGTCTACCACACCACCGACTTTGGTGTCATCAGCAAATTTGCTAATCCACCCAACTATACCCTCATCCAGATCATTAATAAATATTACAAACAGCAGTGGCCCCAAAACAGATCCCTGAGGTACACCACTTGTAACCGCACTCCATGATGAATATTTACTATCAACCACCACCCTCTGTTTCCTATCCGCTAGCCAATTCCTGATCCAATTTCCTAGATCACCCCCAATCCCATACATCTGCATTTTCTGCAGAAGCCTACCATGGTGAACCTTATCAAACGCCTTACTAAAATCCATATATACCACGTCCACTGCCTTGCCCCCATCCACCTCCTTGGTCACTTTCTCAAAAAACTCAATAAGGTTAGTAAGGCACGACCTACCTGCCACAAAACCATGCTGACTATCACCTATCAATTCATTACTCTCCAAATAACTATAAATCCTATCCCTTATAATTTTTTCCAACATCTTGCCGACAACAGAAGTGAGACTCACCGGTCTATAATTCCCGGGGAAGTCTCTGTTCCCCTTCTTAAACAATGGGACAACATTCGCTAACCTCCAATCTTCTGGTACTATACCAGAGGCCAACGACGACCTGAAGATCAGAGCCAGAGGCTCTGCAATCACTTCTCTTGCCTCCCAGAGAATCCTTGGATAAATCCCATCCGGACCAGGGGATTTATCTATTTTCAGACCCTCCAGTTTGTTCGAACTGATCAGATACCATTTAAATGCTCTGACTGCGAGAATAGATTTTGAAGCAGAAATAATCTGAGGAAACATTAACTTGCTATGAAATATATATTTTTAAAATATGTTTCCTCTTTAGGATTAAGTTCAGAACAATTGGAACCTGGCAGCACTGTGGGTGTACCAGATGGATTGTAATGATTCAAGAAGGCAGCTCACCACCACCTTTTAATCTTTTTTTTCTTTTGTGGGATGCAAGTGTTGCTGGCAAGGCCAGTATTTATTGCCAAATCCCTAATTGAACTTGAACTGAGTGGCTTGCTAGGTCTTTTCAGAGGACAGTTAAAAGTCAACCACTTTATTGTAGATCTGGAGTTACATGTAGGATAGACCAGGTAAGGATGACAGATTTCCTTCCCTAAAGGACAGTAGTGAACCAGATGGTTTTTAAACAATAATAATGGTCATTTCATGGTCACCATTACTGCGACTAGCTTTGAATTCAAGATTTTTACTGATTGCATTTAAATTACACCAGCTGCTGTGGTGGAATTTGAACCCATGTCTCCAGAGCATTGGTCGGGGCCTCTGGATAACTCTAGATAAAAGCAAATTACTGCGGATGCGGGAATCTGAAATAAAAACGCAAAATGCTGGAAAGTCTCAGCAGGTCCGACAGCATCTGTGGAGAGAGAATAGAGCTAATGTGTGGAGTCTGGATGACCCTTTGTCAGAACGATAACGAGTCCAGTGACATTATCAAGATAACACTGTCTCTTTCTCAAGGGCAATTGGGCTGCAAACTGGCAAATGGACTGCAGCAGTTCAAGAATGCGGCTTACTTCCCAAGGGCAATCAGGGATGAACAACAAATGCTGGCTTTGCCAGAAACACTTGCATCCCATGAAAGAATAAAAAACAAATAACATTGGCCTTTTGTTTACAAGTTTTTATTTAAACTGAATATTTGTCAGGGTGCGGAGCTTTCTGTTAATTCCTCACCTAATTCCTCACCAGTATGTTAGATTAATCTATCTCAGTGTGAACCTTAGCCTCACTATTCCACTGAGGGCACCTTGTGACTCTTGGCTGGTATTTTCATTGTAAGCTGTGGTACTTTCTGTCATCTAAGTCCTTGTTCCTGTTTATCTTTTATTTTTTAACTACAATTTAGCTAAACAGAGAGTACTGTCTATTTTATTTTCAGACCACTCAAGGTTTCTTTTTATCACTCTTTCCAAGGCCTGGGCAGAGGCAGACAGGCTGCCTGTAAGTTTCTGCCAATGCCTGCAATTGGGATTGAATGAATCAGGTTATTCATAGTTTGGTAACTCTCTTTATTTTTGCCTTTACCTGCCTGTGAAGTGACTGATTTCGATTCAGCGTCTCGGTGAGAATGCAGCTGAGATGGAAGTTTGGTTCAGTGCTCTCACGTTCTTTAAGTTAAGCACTTGGACAAATTTTGGGACCAAATTGTATTGTGCTTTCGGTACGATTGGCCTCACTAAGCAAGGTACCAAATCAACATATGAACATTTCGGTGCAAACTTATGTGGATCTCAAAATTCAATGTCTAATTAAATATGACATTGTTTAGATTAAAATAATTACTGTCGGGGGTCATATGATGCGAGCGCTGGAATAATGAACAAAAAAACATACAGCACAGGGACAGGCCCTTCGGCCCTCCAAGCTTGTGCCAATCATGATGCTCTAACTAAATTTTTTTTAAAAACCTTCTGCCCTTATTTGGTCCATATCCCTCTATTCTCTCCCTATTCATGTACCCATCCAGATGTCTCTCAAACTTTGCTATTGTGTCTGCCTCCACCACATCCTCTGGCAGCGCATTCCAGGTGCCCACCACTCTTTACATGTAAAACTTCCCCTGCATATCTCCCTTAAACGTTCTCCCTCTCACCTTGAACCGGTGCCCCCTTGTAATTGACACCTCCACCCTGGGAAAATGCCTCTGACTATCCACCCTGTCTATGCCTCTCATAATTTTGTAGACCTCTATTAGGTCTCCCCTCAGCCTCCATCTTTCTAGTGAAAACAATCCTAGTTTATTCAACCTCTCTTCATAGCCAACCCCCTCAAAACTAGGCAACATTCTGGTGGACCTTCTTTGCACTCGCTTCCAAAGCTTCCACGTCCTTCTGGTAGTGTGGTGACCAGAACTGCACGCAATACTCCAAATGCAGCCTAACCAAGGTTTTACAGAATAACTATGTTTCTATGAGCTCTGCGCTACTCAGCCTGTCATTCTTTAATTTATTGCGCTTAAACAGCTTATACTTACCTAATCCAGGAGTGAGAATGCCATATGATGTCCTTGGAAGATTTCTGGTTAAATGTCAGTGACAAAATGCTGAGAAATATTAAGAAAATTGTCAACAAAGGAGAGCAGTGAGAAGTAACTGGGATGGATCAACATCTCAGCATTGCGACTTGATCCTGCACTCTCAAAGGCATTACAACTGATAACTGCTAATATTATTAAGGTCATTGATGAAAAACTCGGTCTATTAGTGAAAAACACCAATGCTCATGCAATAGAGTATATTTATACTCTAAAAGGCATGATGAAATGTAGGAGAGAATTGTTAGTGTCGAAAATGCAACTTTCTCAGTTAAGGTCTGCTTACAATTCTGGGAAAAGCAGCTACGTGGTATGTCAGAATTCTTTGACGATCTGGAGAACCAAGGCCTGAGGAAAAATGTCCGGATTCTCGATTTGCCAGAAGGAACTGAGGGTGAACTCCCAGTTAAATTCTTTGAGAGCTGGCTACAACATTTCCTTAATTTAGAAATGAAGGCTGGGCACATAAAGTTAGAAAGAGCATCTCATATCCTGCCTCTGAGGCTTGGAGACAATCAACGAATTCAGCTCCTAATTATCCATTTTCATAACTTCAAAATTGCCAAAGAGTATGGAAGCAACTAGACATAATGGGGCTTTGCTCTATGAGGGAATTAAGGTTTCTTTCTTTCTAGATTTCAACGTGGCAATACAGCACTGGCACAAGGACTTTGATGAAGTTAGAACATGCCTGAAAGCCATTGGAGTGCAAAGCTAACCACTGTACGCTGCTACACTGAGGGTGACATTCGATAACTCAGTAAAGATGTTCGACAATCCGGCTAAAGCCATGGCTTTTTGAACTCCGTGGAAGGCAATAATTTGGAGAGGCAGACTACAGTTCACTGCAAAATCCGGACTCTATCCTTTATCATTATAATTCCTTCCTGATTCTGTGTTGGTATTTATCATTCTGACAGGGATGATCTAGTAATTGAACATTACAGTGAGTCTTTAATCCTTAAAATGGGCAGGGACTTCCATTTGTCCTTAATGGAAAACATTCCTCAGTGTGCTCCTTCTAGTTCAGAAGCACACTGTGCAGATTGTACAACAGTAGAGCTGTATAAAAATATCCTTTCTTTTCATCTGTACACTTATAGTGGTGGTATATGTTTTATGGTCTCCTTTGCTCTGATCATGATGAACGTGAGTAGCACCACTGCTGAGAGGTGAGCAAGTAGCATCAGTCTTAATAGGAGGGGTTAGGATGCAGAAAGGGTTTCTGTACTTACCCTTTTCATATCTTTATTCTTTTTTTGATGAGAAAGATCCCGTGGTGGAATTATGTAAAGTTTGTAGATATAGCCCTACAATGTTTCACATTTGGTGAGGAAAACCCTCTTAGAACTAATGGTTTTGCATTTTTTTAAAATTCTATTGTGAAAGAATTGTTAATTGGTTCATGCAAGAGTACAGACAAGTCTCACGTCCCAGAAAAAGGCTTTATAATGTGTCACCAGTGCTTCTGGTACAGCTAATGATGGGAGAAGTGTGTTTTGGTGCATGCCCAAGTATGGCAGGAAAATCTTTTGTAAGCCATTTTCTTTGTGTCAATATCCTATACTCTCTTTGGCTGAATAAGCAATGACAATAGCTGCTTTGAAACTTTTTCCTGGAATGTACATCATCCCATTAAGAGGAAAAGATATTGGGCGGGATTCTCCAGCCTCCCAGCCGCGTGTTTCTTGGCAGCGAGAGGTAGCATACCGTTCACTGGCGGCGGGCCTCTCTGGTCTCTTTGTGGTCAATAGGATTATCCATTGAAGCCACCCCACAGCACCAGGAAACCCGCGGGCAGGGATGTGCTGCTGGGGGAATCAGAGAATCCCACCAGTGTGAGCGGCTGGAGAATTCTGGCCTTCGTCTTTCCTTAAAAATGAGGACGTTGACATAGCCTTATTGCAGGAAAGTCACGTAAATGACAAGGAGCACCTGAAATTGAAGTGGGACTGGGTGGGAGAGGTGATTTTTGCCTCAATGTCGACAAATGGACAAGGGGTTATGGTTTTAGTTAATTAGAATGTGCCTTTTAGATTGGAGAACTGTGTGAAGGACAAGGGGGGAAGATAAGTGATTTTTAAGGGGCTGGTGAAAGTATTTCAATAATGAATGTCCATGGCCCCCAAGTTATGTGCCTGATCTTGTTACTTCATTCTTGATGGATTTTGTTGAATTAGCATCAACAAATTCCTGCAACTGGACTGCAACTGTCATCTTAATCCTTTGACAGATAAACTTCCCAAAGCTAGGAATTCTCTCGTTCAACAGGCTAAGGTATTAGCATCAGTGTACGAGGTAATTGGATATTTGGAGAACACTGCATCCTAAAGATAGTTCACCTTCTTCTCTGCTCCCCACCAATGTAATACTAGAATTGATTATTTTTTCATGCCAAAAACAAATTATACGTAGTGGTCTCCTGCTCCATAGGTAGCATTGTGATATCTGCTCATGTTCCTGTCTTCCTGGAATTTTTATTCAAGTGGATTCATCCTCAGGCTAGATCTTGGAGATTAAATGCGACTTTGCTTAAGGATCATAACTTTATCTCGCACTTTAAGGTCGAATTTGATCTCTTCTACTCAATCAGTTCTCTCTCTGAAGTAAGCCTTTAATCCTATAGGAAAGCTGCAAGGTTTTTGCAAGAGGTTTGATCATTTCGCTTGTGGCCAACAAAGGGCATTAAATGATGGAATGACAGTGCCAGATTGAGGTAAAATTAGCCAAAACAGAGTGGGAGTATGATGCAGCAGTGAGATGAGGTTGATATTCAGAGACTTGGTCTGTTTGGCAGGCAGCCGTTTCCAGATAAACAGGCTAAGAGGAGGGCTTGTTGCAGGCTGCTTGGTCAGCCTGGAGTCCTGTTGTTGGATGTTTGCAGGTTGGAGATAAATCAACAAACTGACCTACTTCTCAACTGTATATAGAGATTCCAAAATGGTCATTTGAGTTATGTGACCTCCACAATTATTTTATAATGGATGTTTATCTGGTGTCTGGATCTGGCTTTTGTTTTGTGCCTTATAATGTCCCAGTCATTAGCCTCTGAAAGAGCCATCATCCACACTGATGACCTTTTCTGGATAGCTATTTGTCTTGGTTGATCCTCGGACTCCGCTACAGGGAAAAGCTTATAATGTGCAAAATGTCATCCATTCCTTTCAAAAGTTTGTTTTTGAAATGGACCTTGACAGTCCCAGGTGTGAGATTCCATGAGCAACATGCAGGACAATCCATATGCTGTGGTCACTTTACAATTCCATACAAATTCCCCATCAATTCATTTTTTAAGTTTGTTGATGACACCACTGTAGTGGATCGGATTTCAAACAATGATGAGATGAAGTACAGGAAAGAGATAGAGAATCTGGTGAACTGTTGCAACGGCAATAATCTCTCCCTCCATGTCAATAAAATGAAGGAGATTGTCATCGCCTTCAGGAAGCAATAGTGGAGGACATGCCCCGTCTACATCAACGGGGATGAAATGGAAATGGTCGAGAGCTTCAAGTTTCTAGGTGTCCAGATTGCCAACAACCTTTCCAGGTCCCTCCATGCCGACGCCATAGTTAAGAAAGTCCTCTACTTTCTCAGGAGACTAAAGAAATTTGGCATGTTCGCGATGACTTTCACCAACTTTTACAGATGCACCATAGAAAGTATCCTTTCTGGTTGTATCACAGCTTTGTCCAAGACTACAAGAAACTACAAAGGGTTGTGAACGAAGCCTGGTCCATCACACAAATCAGCCTCCTATCCACTGACTCTGTCTACACTTCCCGTTGCCTGAGAAAAGCAGCCAGCATAATCAAGGATCCCACGTACACCAGACATACTCTCTTCAACCTTTTTCTGTTGGGAAAAAGATACAAAAGTCTGAGGTCATGTACCAATTGATTCAAGAACAGCTTCTTCCCTGCTGCCATCAGACTTTTGAATGGACCTACCTTATGTCAAGTTGATCTTTCTCTACACCCTATCTATAACTAACACTACATTCTGTACCCTCTCCTTTTCTTCTCTATGAACAGTATGCTTTGTCTGTATAGTGTGCAAGAAACAATATTTTTCACTGTATACTAATACATGTGACAATAATAGATCAACTCAAGGTAACTTATGTTGTCCATCTTATGGCTCAGCAAGGTTCATTTTTAAGTAAGCAAAAAAGAATAAAGTTTGATTTACAAGGTATGCATTCCACATTATATTATGCACCTGTTGCATGAAAAACATTCCAACCTCCACTTCTGGTCCTAATCCTAAATGCATGTCTCTTCTACTTTACCCAGTGGAAATCATCTCCATTTTCCTACTCAAATCTTAACCAATAATGTTTCATATCTAGTTGTTGGCCCTTTATCTTGCCTCCAATGTTTTTTCTATAATCAGGCGCCCAGTCCATTACTGTATCCTTGTGAAAGATTGCTGGACCTCCCTATACATTTTAATTAAATGACAATGGGATGTAATTTGTATTACAGTCATAACTGACCAATCTTTAATTAAAAGCATGCTGAGAGATCTGCAGAGGTCAGTAGAGCAGATAAGTACTCAGTGGGTGTCGCGCCTTTAGGAGTGCCGTCTTTCAGATGAAATGTTAATCGGAGGTTCTGCCTGCCTAGGGCTACTATCTCTGGTTGGACGTCTTCCTGGAAATTTCATCACATGATCTTCTGCCTCCAATTACTCCGACATTAAACTTATAAGTAAACACACTCTTTTCTTTAATGCCTCAATGATTGACATTCTGGGTTGCTCAGAATTGATTTTCCTTTTTAATTTCTGGAGACGTCAAGAAAATCCTGAAGGATTAGTGCCCCTAACTCTGCCTTCACACACAGGTCCCACGGCATTGTGCAAAAAATAAACTAACAGATGGTCATCAACCTGAAATGTTCACTATGTTTCTCTCTGCATAGATGCTGCCTGACCTGCTGAGTATTTCCAGTATTTTTTGTTCTATATCAGTCAAAACGAGTGCTTGACCTCACTCCAATTTAGAAGTCTTAGCTACATTTAGTGGTCATTACTTTGGGTGCCAAGTCAGCCTATTTGAAGTTGAGTCATATAAAGTATTGCTGGTGATCATGTAGAGAAAGAAACTGCAATTTGAAAGAAGGAAGGCAGAATCAGATGTGAAGGTTCTACAGTTAAATAAAGGTTCTACAGTTAAACAGGCGCATGAGGGAGGAACTGACAAAAATCGACTGGAAGCAGAGCCTAGTGGGAAAGACAGTAGAACAGCAATGGCAGGAGTTTCTGGGAGTAATTGAGGACACAGTGCAGAGGTTCATCCCAAACAAAAGAAAGGTTATCAGAGGGGGGATTAGGCAGCCATGGCTGACAAAGGAAGTCAGGGAATGCATCAAGGCAAAAGAGTAGTGGGAAGTCAGAAGATTGGGAAGGCTATAAAAACAAACAGAGGATAACAAAGAGAGAAATAAGGAAGGAGAGGATCAAATATGAAGGTAGGCTAGCCAGTAACATTAGGAATGATAGTAAAAGTTTCTTTAAATACATTAAAAACAAACGGGAGGCAAAAGTAGACATTGGGCCGCTCCAAAATGACGCTGGTAATCTAGTGATGGGAGACAAGGAAATAGCTGAGGAACTTAATAAGTACTTTGCGTCAGTCTTCACAGTAGAAGACATGAGTAATATCCCAACAATTCAGGAAAGTCAGGGGGCAGAGTTGAATATGGTTGCCATCACAAAGGAGAAAGTGCTAGAGAAACTAAAAGGTCTGAAAATTGATAAATCTCCGGGCCCAGATGGGCTACATCCTAGAGTTCTAAAGGAGATAGCTGAAGAAATAGTGGAGGCGTTAGTTATGATCTTTCAAAAGTCACTGGAGTCAGGGAAAGTCCCAGAGGATTGGAAAATCACTGTTGTAACCCCACTGTTCAAGAAGGGAACAAGAAAAAAGATGGAAAATTATAGGCCAATTAGCCTAACCTCAGTTGTTGGCAAAATTCTAGAATCCATCGTTAAGGATGAGATTTCTAAATTCTTGGAAGTGCAGGGTCGGATTAGGACAAGTCAGCATGGATTTAGTAAGGGGAGGTCGTGCCTGACAAACCTGTTAGAGTTCTTTGAAGAGATAACAAATAGGTTAGACCAAGGAGAGCCAATGGATGTTATCTATCTTGACTTCCAAAAGGCCTTTGACAAGGTGCCTCACGGGAGACTGCTGAGTAAAATAAGGGCCCATGGTATTCGAGGCAAGGTACTAACATGGATTGACGATTGGCTGTCAGACAGAAGGCAGAGAGTTGGGATAAAAGGTTCTTTCTCAGAATGGCAACCGGTGACAAGTGGTGTCCCGCAGGGTTCAGTGTTGGGGCCACAGCTGTTCTCTTTATATATTAACGATCTAGATGACGGGACTGGGGGCATTCTGGCCAAGTTTGCCGATGATACAAAGATAGGTGGAGGGGCAGGTAGTATTGAGGAGGTGGGGAGGCTGCAGAAAGATTTAGACAGTTTAGGAGAGTGGTCCAAGAAGTGGCTGATGAAATTCAACGTGGGCAAGTGCGAGGTCTTGCACTTTGGAAAAAAGAATAGAGGCATGGACTATTTTCTAAACGGTGACAAAATTCATAATGCTAAAGTGCAAAGGGACTTGGGAGTCCTAGTCCAGGATTCTCTAAAGGTAAACTTGCAGGTTGAGTCCATAATTAAGAAAGCAAATGTAATGTTGTCATTTATCTCAAGAGGCTTGGAATACAAAAGCAGGGATGTACTTCTGAGGCTTTATAAAGCACTGGTTAGGCCCCATTTGGAGTACTGTGAGCAATTTTGGGCCCCACACCTCAGGAAGGACATACTGGCACTGGAGCGGGTCCAGCGGAGATTCACACGGATGATCCCAGGAATGGTAGGCCTGACAGATGATGAACGTCTGAGGATCGTGGGATTATATTCATTGGAGTTTAGGAGGTTGAGGGGAGATCTAATAGAAACTTACAAGATAATGAACGGCTTAGATAGGATGGACGTAGGGAAGTTGTTTCCATTAGCAGGGGAGACTAGGACGCGGGGGCACAGCCTTAGAATAAAAGGGAGTCACTTTAGAACAGAGATGAGGAGAAATTTCTTCAGCCAGAGAGTGGTAGGTCTGTGGAATTCATTGCCACAGAGGGCTGTGGAGGCCGAGACGTTGAGCGTCTTCAAGACAGAAATTGATAAATTCTTGATTTCTCGAGGAATTAAGGGCTATGGGGAGAGAGCGGGTAAATGGAGTTGAAATCAACCATGATTGAATGGTGGAGTGGACTCGATGGGCCGAATGGCCTTACTTCCGCTCCTATGTCTTATGGTCTTATGGTCTTAATGATTACAAAGCGAACCAGTGCTGTCAGGTTTCCCAAGTGTACATTTTGTGTAATGGTTGCAAGCCATACATAAAACTGCCAATACTACCTAAAACCAGTGGCCCAAATGTCAGCTTAAAAACAAGTCTACCCTGCTTAGTGAGTCTTCACAATGTTACATTTAGCTGTAATTGACTGCACAAAACCCACACTTCTGAAATCTGAGCGCATTAACATGATGCTCTTGAAATATTAAAAAATCCTCAATTAGGACTTGTGATGGGTCAACTTCAAACTCACCAGCTGTTTTGGTAAAGTATCTTAATGTTGAGCCTTTTCTGTATCAGAAAATAGTTAGAACACAGTTTGGTAAACATGATGCAAGTAGCTCTGTGATGCCGAATGCCAGTTCTCAGGTGATAACAGTGGAGATAGCCAGAGGAGACAAGGTATCTCCGCACAAGAAATCACCTGAGGCCCCAGTTATGCATCTTCTAGTGTCTAGTATAGGTTGAGACCTAAGAATTGGTCAGTGGGCCATAGTCTCAGTTGGGTAATATTGCATGATTTGGAGAGAGACTTAAAATGAAAAGAAAATTACATTTCAAAATGTGTTTTTCTCCTAATTTCCAGCTTCAATATTAACTGAAATGAGTGTAAATTACCCTACATCACAGCATATAAAACAACCTGCATATAAGATGACCATGATTTTTTCGGTGCCAAAATTCAGGCTTTTGCATATATTTGGTGTATAAGTCAATCCCTCTTTCAGCTTTGGAAAGATAGAGACTGAGGGGAGACCTGATAGAGGCCTACAAAATTATGAGAGGCATAGACAGGATGGATATTCAGAGGCTTTTCCCAGGGTGGAAGTGTCAATTACAAGGGGGCACAGGTTCAAGGTGAGAGGAGGAAAGTTTAAGGAAGATGTGCAGGATAAGCTTTTCACACAGAGTGGTGGATGCCTGGAACGTGCTGCCAGAGGAAGTGGTGGAAGCAGGCACATTAGCAATATTTAAGAGGCATCTGGATGGGTACATCAATAGGGAGGGAATAGAGGGATACGGACCAAATAAGGGCAGTCGTTTTTTTTTTGTTTAATTAGGGCATTATGATTGGCATAGGCGTGGAGGGCCAAAGGGCCTGTTGCTGTGCTGTACTTTTCTTTGTTCTTTGGAAATGCTTTACGTAGATGAGCTGTTAATCGAAGGTTCTGCCTGCCTATGCTTTTTGTAGTTGGTATCAACTTTTCATCCCAGAAATGCATATTTTACAACCTTATACTGAAAGTCAGCACATGGGATCAAGCTGGCAGTATGAGCTGAATTGTAAAGAAGATGGATGAGTTTAAAACATGCCCACACAGAGCAGACTGCACATGGGGTGGTAAATGCCAAACACAAATTAATCTTCCGACAAAACAAATGAGGTATGAAGTTGGTTTTAAGCTAAAAGTCGCAATATTTGTTAACTCGTCAAATAACTGTGCTACAGCGAGGGAATTTGGTGTTTGTGAAGAACTAGTGCGGGAATGGAAGAAGGAATCTGTTCTGAAGAAGACGCTCAAAACCAAATGTGCCATGTGAACAGGGACTGACCTTATCTTGAGAAGCATGTACCAGAATATGTCTTTGAAATTAAATGAAAATCAAAGGAACTTTTCAAATGTAAAATCATGTCGAACATCAGGTTCCCTGCAGGAGATTTTGTCCTTGTCTATGGTAGCAGCTGGATGGATGAGGGTGAAGTGAAGTTGTGGATTGATAATGTGTAGAATGCAGCTTACTAGTGTGGGACAACTAACTGACCTCGTATAACGGATGAGATCAAGAGGTGCTTACGAAGAAATAACATCCGCATTGTAGTTATACCAGGGGGTCTAATGTCTGTAGTTCAGTATTTGGATGCATGCCTCAACTAACCACTCAAGGACCATGTTTGTGCCGAAGCAAAAGGGTGGATGGTTGACAGAGAAAAGCCTTCACAAAGAGTGGTGCCCTACTCGATGTTTTATGTGATTTCATCAGCAAATCATTGGGTATTACTAGTGTACCAAGTATCATCATCAGATTGCTGAAAAAAGAGACGTGTCAAAGTTT
Organism: Mustelus asterias; assembly: GCF_964213995.1. NCBI lineage: Eukaryota > Metazoa > Chordata > Chondrichthyes > Carcharhiniformes > Triakidae > Mustelus > Mustelus asterias. The sequence continues at coordinate 167,388,351 of NC_135801.1, forward strand.
TTCATCTTGCACTCATCAGGACACCAGCACAAGAACACCAGCACAAGGAGAAAAAACAATTTATACTGTATGAGAAGACTATGGCAACCCATCTACCAATTAGAGTTCATTTTCCAACCAATCAGCATTCTCTTCTCAGGCAGTATAAATTGTTGTTTTCCCCTTCCTGCAAAGTGTTCTGGTAAGTGCAAGCTGCAAAGCTTCGGCATATCTCTTTTCTCAGCAATACTCAAGTTCTGTATGACCAAACGACTATCGTCAGATCATTCAAAAGTGTGGAATATCCAATTCAATGGATGAAGAGGAAGATGATTTGTGGTAGAGGGATGATTTTGAAAGCAATAGCATCAAATCTGAGCCACAGTGGAATCCTTATGATGATGCTATAGCCAAAATGACTCGGAATGAATATTTTGCATTAGATGCCAAAGACAATGAATTTACCAGTTTTAAAATGGCATGATTGTGGTTAAAAGTATCTTGTTATCATCCTGGACCAGGCCCCTGTGTTTTTGGTAGAAATCACTTCGGGACCAGTAACTTTGTTTGAAGTAAATCATGTTTGAGATCCGAGGTATTTGCTAATAGAATAAAGCCACAAGATTCCTCAGCTTTTTTAACAAATAAAATAAACTTTACAAGGTCAGAAATATAAGATAATTTACAATATCTATATTATACTCTAACTTTCAGAATTAACATGGGGTTCAGGCAAACTGTGGTTGAAAACCACACTGCACAATAAATGGCAGATGTGACCAGGACAGATCCACGGATTTCTCAGAACCCACCCAGACGTCAGCAAACAATGTAAGTCAACTATCTCACTGAAACTCTGTCTCCCTTATGAGGAAATACAAGTCTTCTCTCTTCCCTGTCGAAGATTTCACTTCAGAATTCCATCTAAACGTTGCTCCATCTTGGACCACCTTAATGACTGCTCATCTTGCAGGACTTCAGTCTCATCTCCCAAGACTACATTCCCCTGAATTCCCGAGTCTGTACTCCAATTCACAACGACAACTTCAGTTTTTCAGCCATGCCAAGCAGAACATTACTGCTCTAAATGATTACCATTCCCCTAGTAACTTGCCGCATGGAGTCACCAACCCTCTGTGGCCTTCTCAGATTTCCAGGGCTTCTCCCAAGCTTCCACTACTTGAAGCCTGCCTACCACACTGCTTGTATGGCTTGGAGCCTCATTCTTTGCTCATCTTCTCGATGGTTCCAACAGGTGATCTCCTCCTCCTGGTTACTCCTTCCCCGGTTCTCTCTGTCTCTCTCTGGGACCTCTCGCTGTCACCTGTCCTGGGGCTCATGTTGATTCTGGCACTCCACTCGTGATCTGATTTTCACATCGTTTTTTTCTTCACGCAGACGCACTGGGCACTTGTCCCTGACTTGAAGAACTCCCAAAAAAGCTAGATTGCGCATGCAGTCTGATCAGTCCTGAAATTCCTGAGGCATGCTGGGATTTGTAATTCCTGGCCTCAGGTCCAGAATCAGGTAAGTCTGGGTTCCTAACAGTCTTTGTACAAATAATTCATTCAATGAACCATGCCACATTAATATATGAATTACTGGTGTTTCTTTTACATTTTAATGTGGTGACCACCCACATCAGCGGTTCACATTTTATACTTGGCGTATACCGTTTTTCGAAGGATTTTTGAAGGCTCCAAAGGTTGACTTGTATGTTGTGATCTATGGCACACGTAACCTATCTTTGAGAATTCAATATTTACAGTTAGCATGCAAATGTCTTTATTTATCCAAATAGTAGATCATTTAGTTTAGTAATACAAAATAATTGTTCTACATTTTATACCAGAAGTAGATCAAAATGCGAATGAATATGACTTTCAGAACTCCTTTAGTTCTGAAGGTAACAACTGCTTTTAGCTTCAGTTGCGTTTTTTGAGAGATTACATCTGTTCTCATGGCCCTCTTGTGATTGTTCCCACACATTCATTCTCTGTTACCAGCAGCAAGGAGCGTAGGGGTTGATGAGGCAGAATGCGAGCTATAGTATAAGGTCATTTATTGATTGATCTCAGTGAGAAGGAGGAATACACTATATAATGAGGATTTTTTTCTTTTTTTTTACAAACTTAGCTGAATGACAAATGGATTGTACAGTTGAGGGGGTGTGCTAACTGAATTTCATTAAAGAAAAGACATTTACACAGTGATCAACTGGGAAGAAAATGACTCCAGTCACAGTAGAACTGATCTGACTGTATTTTGTGAGAGGAAAAATACTGTAGGGAGACATGAAAGGAATTAATCAGCATGCGGTTACAAGTGGAAAAGCTTGCAGCACTCCAAGCTGAAAGGCTGTAGCCACCAGTTGGTCTACCTGGAAAGCTTGCCGAGCGACTACAGTTAAGGTCAGGAGGGTTTGGTCTTTGTCTTCCTGTTGAGGATATAAAACGCATTGCCACGTCTTCAAATGTTTTCAAACAAAATAATTCATTACATTCTTAAAGAGGTAGCAATTAATATCAAACATTGATTTTGTGGAAACCATGGTGATTTAATTTTAATTTGATCAAGCTATATTTTCTTTACCCACATTTGAAGGATGTATGGCATGAAAGAAAGTAAATATTTGCATTCACAGAACACCTTTCACTTTAAGACCTTTCCATATGCTTCACAGCTGATGAAGTTCTTTGGAGTTTGATCACTCTTCTAAGAGGGAAATGCAGCAGATTTTTGCTGAGCAAAGTCCCATGACCAACATCAACCGTAGCTAACTAAGAAAGTTAAGGGTGGGATCAAATTGAAAGAAAAATTATACAATGCTGCAGAATAGTGGTAGATTGATAACATTTCAGAAACCAGCAAAGGATGACTAAAAGTAAGTAAAGAGGGAGAAATTGAAATGAGGGTAAACTAGCAAAAAATAAAAAACCAACAGTAACAGTTTCAGAAGTATATAAAAAGGAAGAGAGTAGCTAAAATGAGCATGGGTCCCTTAGCGGCTGAGACTGAAAAATAATAATGGGAAGAAAGGAAATAGAGAGGCTTTGAACAAATATTTTTTGTGTGTTCATGGTAAATGACACAAAAACTATCCTAATAATAGTAGAAAAGTATTATGGGAAGAATTTAAAACAGTTATGATCTGCAGAAAAGAAGTGTTAGTAAAACTAATGGGACTAAAGGCTGACAAGTTCCTGGACTTGATGGCCTGCATTCTAGCATCTTAGAAGAACTGGCCACAGAAATAGTGGATGCACTGGTTATAATCTTCCATAATTCCCTAAATTTTGGAAAGGTCCCAGTATACTGGGAAACCAAAAAAATGTAACAATAATGGAGGACAACAGCAGACCAGTTAGTCTAATATCTGTTATTGGGAAAATGCTGCAGTCCATTATTGCGGAAGTGGTAGCAGGACATTGAGAAAATCATAACCCAATCAGGCAAAGTCAACATGGTTTTATGAAAGGGAAATCATGTTTGACAAATTTATCAGAGCTCAGTAATGAGGGTAATGTATTAGCATGGATAGAGGATTGGCTAATTGACAGAAATCAGAGTCGAAATAAATGGGTCATTTTCAGGTTGGCAAACTAACTGATGGAGTGCCACATGGATCAGTGCTGGGGTCTCAGCTACTTATGACCTAAATCATTGACTTGGTTGGAGTGACTGTATTATAGGCAAATTTGCTGCTGATACAATGATTGATCGGAAAACAAATTTTGAGGAGGATACAAAGGGATATAATTAGGTATATAAAGAGTCTATTGGTAATAGAGAACTTGCATATTGCTGAGAAAAGAGACATGCTGTTAAAACTTTTCCAGACAAGACAGATATGCAAGAATCTCAATTGTAAAGAGAACAATAGTATATACTGTATAAGAAGAGAGTGCTGATTAGTTGACAAGTGGACTCTCATTAGTGGAAGTTTTACCATAGAGGATGCACTAGAGAAAAGGTAACTGCCAAGTTTTTGTTTAAATTCAAACCAGGCAGATTGACTCTGATAAAGGCATTGCCATGGGGAGTGACCCCTCCCCAAGCTTTCGTTTAGCTGAAAAATGTGCAATGCATGGACATGCTCTTTCTCTGTGTGTGAATATATATAGCTTCTGTAAGTGAACCACACTGTGGGCCCAACTGATAATTTGGTTGTCCGTGTAATTCTTAGCATAATCGAGATTATTTAGCAAGTGCTGTCCGATCACAGAATTACATCCAATGTTGGACACTATATTTTGGGTTTTGCAAGTATGGGCTGGTTGGATATGTACAGTACTTTGCCTGTTGTGAACAGCCGATGGGGTGTGCTTTTTGATACAATCTGCCAGTTGTGGGACGTACGGGCTACATATTTGACATCACACTGATGCTGAAATTCAAATAGCACATTACTCATTTGTGTGACAGGCAGAATGTCTTTTTGACTTGTCACATGTTGCACAAATTCTTGAGATTGCTTACCCTTCCGGGTAATCTGAAGTAGACAGGGCACCTTTCTGGACCGAAAGCGGTGGTATTAGGCTTATAGTTTGCGCAACAGTGAGCAATGATCTGATCAGGGTAGCCATTATGCTGCAGGATGGCTTTGATTTGCCCTATTTCAGCATCAAGCTTGCACAGTCAGCAAATGTCTTGAGCCCTATTTACAAGTCACCAATAAAGCGAATGTTATAGTGCATGGAACTATAGGAATCGCAACATGAATATGGACCAATGAAGGTATGTTTGTGGTAGACTGTAGGAGAGAACCCATTGGCAGATTTCTCAATGAGCAAATCAAGGAAAGGGAGCTCATTTGACTGCTCCACTTCAGAGGTGAATTTGAGCGCTGGATGGAGCCCATTAAGGTTTGTAAGTAAATTCTTATATGCAGCTGCAGATTCAAATATAGCAAATGTCTCCTCAATGGATTGGAAATATCCAAGGTGTTGAAGGTTAGATGTAATTCCATCAAAACTCTTTTCGTGGAAACTGACAAAGATGTTTGCGAGAGCTGGGCATAGCAGGGATCCCATGGCAACACCATTTATTTGGACATGTATGGAGTTTTTAGTACTGAACTCAGCTTCACAAGTTGCTGAGTTCATAAGTTCAGTGAATATAGATTCAGACATTGGCGGTGCATCTAGATTGCCATGATATAATGACACAAATGTCTGGTAGCGCTGCGAGGTCACAAGGCCAACCCAGACGTACATATGTCTAAAGCCAAAAAAGGGACTAGAATAGTCATCCTTAACAAGTTGACTATATCAATAAAATGCACACCATTCTTTCTGACGAACAAACTAATGGATTTCTGAACTCTCAGCCAAGCCGCATTATTTATTCATGGCAAGAGCTGAGAATCCATTAACATCCTAAAATGGAGCTTGCTTGTCAGCGTTGGCTCTCTGATCTCTGCTGTCGTGCTGTCAAAGTCCCATTGTCAATTGCACAATGTTTATTTACACACGATTAATTGGTTTCAAGAGCTTCTAGTTTTAGCTGATGGAATTTTAAAGATGATTGACATTTTTATTGCCCTGCAGTAAAATAACTTTTTTATACATAGTGGAAAGTTCTGAATGAATTACTTTTTAAAGCTTTTTTATACATCCTATTGTCACTGTTGGGTTCATTAGTTCTACAAAGTGTACAGTGGGTTAGTGGGCATGGAAGTGCCACAACTTAGCATTGGGGACATGAGACGTCGTGAGCCCTGGGTGGGGGCATACCTTAGCATGGGGCTTGAGGGGCCATGTGAGGGGTTGGATGGGGGACATAAGGTAGCATGGAAGTGCCACAGGTTGGTGGGTGGGGGGGGATCAGGCATATGGGGAGTATGTGGGTGGTTGAGGGGTGCAAGGAATGAGAAGGTGGGGGGGGGAGGGGGCACTTTCTGTTTTATTTCAATCAGGACAAAGTCCCATTGCAATAAGATGAGCAATAAGAACAGCCCGCCTCAGCACCTGGCAGCTCCTGTGGTTGCCTCCAAACTTTTTCCTGCAATGGCTGGTCCGACTGCAGATTTTAAGAGCAAAATTTAACGAACAAGACTAGCATTTTAAAATCCCTCACTTACCAAACTCCAAGCTTACATTCAGTTCCTTGCTGCTCTGGTATGTACGATGGTGCCATTTCTTTAGCCCTGCTTCTGGCCATTACCTCAGTGGCGGCCACTCCAATCATGACAAGCATCACCTCCTCCATGAGGGTGATGGCATACAGCTGTACCTGACAACCTATGCACTCTTTTCTAGATTTCCCCATTAAAAGGAAACATTCAGCACCTACACTGTCAAACCCCTCCAAAATCTTATATGTTCCAATAAAATCACCTCTCATTGCACAAAGATTTGCAGGTTAGGTGGATTGGCCATGCTAAGTTGCCCCTTAGTATCCAAGGATGTGTAGGTTAGGTGGATTAGCCATGGTAAATGCATGCGGTTACAGGGACAAGAAGGTGGGGTTGGCCTGGGTGGGATGCTCTTTTGGAAAGTCGGTGTAGACTCAATGGGCTCCTTCTGCACTGTAGGGATTCTGAGGTTCTATTTCTCCATCAAAGGGAAACGTTCAGCATCTACCCTGTCAAGTCCCTCCAAAATCTTATATATTCCAATAAGACCACCTCTCATTCTTTTAAACTCCAATGAGTTTAGGCCAACTGCTGAAATTTTCCTCATAAAACAGCCCTTTCATCCAAGGAATCAACCTAAAGAACATTCTCAGAATAGCTTCTAATGGAAGTATGTCTCTCCTTAAGTAAGGAGACCAAAATTGTAGTCAGTTCTCCAGGTGTATTCTCATAAGAACATAAGAAATAGGAGCAGGAGTAGGCCATCTAGCCCCTCGAGCCTGCCCCGCCATTCAATAGGATCATGGCTGATCTGATAGTGGTTTAGTTCCACTTACTCGCCCGCTCCCCATAACCCTTAATTCCCTTATTGATCAGAAATCTATCTACCTGTGACTTAAACATATTTAACGAGGTAGCCTCCACTGCTTCAATGGGCAGAGAATTCCAGAGATTCACTACCCTCTGAGAGAAGAAGTTCCTCCTCAACTCTGTCCTAAACTGACTCCCCCTTATTTTGAGGCTGTGTCCTCTAGTTCTTGTTTCCTTTCTAAGTGGAAAGAATCTCTCTGCCTCTACCCTATCCAGCCCCTTCATTATCTTATATGTCTCTATAAGATCTCCCCTCAGCCTTCTAAACTCCAACGAGTACAGGCCCAATCTACACAATCTCCCCTCATAAGCTAACCCCCTCATCTCCGGTATCAACCTGGTGAACCTTCTCTGTACTCCCTCCAAGGCCAATACATCCTTCCGCAAATAAGGGGACCAAAATTGCACACACTACTCAAGTTGCGGCCTCACCAGTACCTTGTACAATTGCAGCAAGACCTCCCTGCTTTTGTACTCCATCCCCTTCGCGATAAAGGCCAACATTCCATTTGCCTTCTTGATCACCTGCTGCACCTGCAAACTGAGTTTTTGCGATTCATGCACAAGGACCCCCAGGTCCCTCTGCACAGTAGCATGTTGTAATTTTTCACCATTTAAATAATAGTCCATTTTACTATTATTCCTTCCAAAGTGGATAACCTCACACTTGTCAACGTTATACTCCATCTGCCAGATCCTCGCCCACTCACTTAGCCTATCCAAATCTCTCTGCAGACTTTCCGCATCCTCCACGCAATTCGCTTTCCCACTCATCTTTGTATCATCCGCAAACTTTGTTACCCTACACTCGGTCCCCTCCTCCAGATCGTCTATGTATATGGTAAACAGTTGAGGCCCCAGCACCGATCCCTGCGGCACGCCACTAGTCACCAGCAGCCAACCAGAAAAGCACCCATTTATTCCAACTCTCTGCTTGCTGTTAGCCAATCCTCAATCCACGCTAACACTTTACCCCCAACTCCGTGTACCCTAATCTTCTGCAGCAACCTTTTGTGAGGCACCTTATCGAACGCCTTCTAGAAATCCAAAAACACCACATCCACCGGTTCCCCTCTGTCAACCGCACTCGTTACATCTTCATAAAAATCCAGTAAATTCGTCAAACACGACTTTCCCTTCATGAATCCATGCTGCGTCTGCTTGATTGAACCATTTTTTTCCAGGTGTCCTGCTATTTCTTCTTTAATGATGGATTCCAGCAATTTCCCAACTACGGACGTTAAGCTAACCGGCCTGTAGTTACCCGCCTTTTGTCCACCTCCTTTTTTAAACAGTGGCGTCACATTAGCTGTTTTCCAATCAGCCGGCACTTCCCCAGAGTCCAGCGAATTTTGATAAATTACAACCAACGCATCTGCTATTACTTCTGCCATTTCTTTCAGTACCCTGGGATGCATTCCATCTGGGCCCGGGGACTTGTCTACCTTTAGTCCCATTAGCCTACCAAGCACTACCTCATTAGTAATAGTAATTGTTTTAATCATCAATGCCCTTTACAGTTGTAGCAAGACTTACCTACTTTTATATTCCATCCCTCTTGTAATAAAGCTAACATTCCATTTAGTTTCCTAATTACTAGCTGTAGCTGCCAGTCCCATGCCCACTCGCCTTCTATGCGCTATGGACAAATCCAATAAGCCAGATAATAACAACGATAAATCTTGAAATACTTACGAAAATATCAGAAATCTGCTTTGGAAAAAACTGCTGTTCTTACAACCTTATAAAAGTATCAACCAAACACTGCCATTCATAGTTTCATAGACAGAAGCTTTACCCCACTTCATACTTCTTAATCTTGTCCAAAAGATAGATTTTTTAAAAAACTTCTCATAAGCTCATAAAGATGTCAATAAATCAAAGTTCAAACATCCAACAAGCTGCCCAAACGTACTCCTCATGAGCTAATCCATTAGTGATTCTTGGAGCCCAGCCAATCATTCATAATGAGGACAATGGGCAAGTGAAGCATCAATTTTTCCAGATGGCCTCATTCTGAATGCTTGAATGAGCTCCAAGATAAGCCCCGTGGGCTTGGAGGTAGCATGGAAGGGGCATTGGTGAGATCTTTTAAACATACTTTTCAAAAGGTTCCCGAATCCAAACTACGCTTCATGACTCTTCTGAGGGACCGTGAACCATGAACGATGCTTGCCTGACTTCCCGAAAATGGTTGAGGGGTATGAGATGCCAACACCTGCAAAGGAACCGGCCAGGTCTGGAGTGCAATGTGCAGACTTGTTTCCCACACCTTTATCCCATGACAGCAAAAATTGCCAGTGCTGGGAATGGGAGCGAGAATCCCGAATCCCCCCTCCAGTTTTTAAAAGATCTCCGTACTCTGCCCAACTCTGTCGAAATCTAACCCTTTATCTTTCCCAGCTTTGTCAATGGTTACTAATTGCTGTAAGCAAAAGGCTCTATTTGCTACCAGGAGCTTACCCGAACCTGCAGCTTCACAAATTTTATTCCGATTAGTAAATGACTATATGTTTTTATATAGTGTGAAAGTTTGCTCAGTTTTTCATACACTGTTGAATATAACTGAGTTAAGTGCACTTAAAAAAATACATTCTGTTGAAGGTAGTGTGGGGTCAGGAATTTTTTACTGGAAAAGAAAAAACATTCCTGAGAACACAAGGTCTTGGCTTTGTTTGTGCTTTCAATTTGTAATCAAGCACTGTGTTACAAGTACTGTTTCACAGTTTCTCGACTGTTGGTGAGACAGCTGATATTGTGGGTTAAGGTTTAAATTATCAGGATAATCGGTCTCTCTCAGCAGGCCTGTAACTGCAGGGTTCCAGCCAAAGGATCTATTGTTGTCTTCCGACCCTTTCATGATTAGACTAAATTTTAAACATATAACTGACTGAAAGGAACTGAGTGAACAACATTTTTCCTGACTAATGAAATGCTTAGCTTTTGACTTCAGAAATAATGAAAGGTGATAATTTGTCATGTGGATGCTCTTCATGTACCTGACCAGAGATGTGTTTCTGGTTCTGGAACACTGCTTGTTTTTTTTTTTCAAGCTCAGTCTCTTCATTGTTTCAACACCCTGTCTGGTAGAGGCGTTGAGCGTAAGAAAACTAATGTTTTGTGTCACATAGAGAAAGCAAATGCTCCATTTTTGAACGGGAGGGTACTGAGTCGACTTGTGGCTTCTTTTGTAAGGGGGAAGGAGTAAAACAGCTCAGGGTTGCCTCACCTGGGTAATATCTCTTGTCTCCTAATGGTTTGAGGAGGCCATTGGTAGAGGCCTGAGCACTGGGTTGTTTACTCTTTTTTGACAGTGGATTCAAAATTCCAGGTAGATTGATTTGAATGGGGGTTTGAATGTATCAGCTGCAAGATCTGTATCCATCTCTCCTGTAGGCCCCTGTTTGAATCCCTCTCATCAGTTTTCTGCCCTTCTCAAAGCAATTAAATGATTCTAGCCAAAATCACAAATTACATACTTTGTGGCTGTGATTGAGGAGAGAATGGAGCAATCCTTTTTAAGCATGAGTGGGTTGATGTCACAGGGCATTGCGAGGATTCCCCGTTCGCCCATGTAACTACTTTATGCAACTCCATGGGACATCAAACACAGCAATCAAATGAGATCTTGACTGGCCATGCACACTCTGGATGCCAAAATGTCTGCTGCCTTAATAGGATGACCAAGACCTTAGCCTTGGCCTGACAGTGCTGCACTGATCTGCACCAAAGTACTATCCAATAGAGTGGGTAATAGTGAAGTCTGGCTGTCCTATGAGAGATGATGGTGAAAGGGAATATGGAAGTGAAAGTTGTTGCCTGTTGGCCCCCCACCACACCATAGTCAAAACTCGACATGTTGTCTTGTGTCCTGACGGATAACTCTACCCATGCACAGGTGCAGGTCAAGCAGCCTTTAGATCCAACACCCCACACTCATTGATCAAAATTATCTTAGCAGTCAGAAGAAGGATCTAAGCAGCCTCCTTTGTTGAAGCCACAGGGGTTGCTGCATTATGTGCAGCAGCAAGAGTAAGAGTAAAGCATTGAAGTTGCATAAGGTAGGCAGATGGGTGTATAGGAAAGGTTGTATTGCAAAATTTCAAGTCTTCAATAGTTTGCACCCACTTTATCATCTTGCCCACACTTAGTTCATGAATGGCAAGTTGCCTTTTTAGCTAAGTTGATGATAAAAGGAAAGATGTGAATTTACAGAGATCAATAGGGGGATGTGCAAAGTGTGACCAGTTGTTTGCAGGAGTGTTTTATGTCAGTGGCTTAGGACAGTGGAGGAAGTGTGGCCATTCGATGTGGTTCTTTCATCACCCCAGTATTGCAACCAAAGTGGAGTGTAAATCATTGCTGGTCCTGGTAAAAAAGCCATCAGTCACCTGCCTTAAGTATTTGTGAGCTGCGACTGGGAGATTCTGGTTATGCCTTTGGCAGAGTCCTGGAAGGATCCAAAAAGGTCGAGTACAGTGGTCACTTTGATAACCATTGGTAACACATGGCCATCAGGTTCAGCTGGGAGTAGTTACCTTATGAGAGATTGGGAAGGTTAGGCTTGTATCTGCTGGAGTTTAGAAGAGTAAGAGGTGACTTGATTGAAACATAAGATCCTGTGGGGTCTTGACAGGGTCAAGGTGAGGAGGATGTTTCCTCTTGTGGGAGAATTTAGAACTAGGGGTCACTGTTTAAAATAAGGGGTCGCCCATTTAAGGCAGAGATGAGAAGAAATATTTTTCTCTGAGGGTAGTGAGTCTTTGGAATTCCCTTCCTCAAAAGGCAGTGGATGCAGAGTCTTTGAACGTTTCCAAGGCAGAGGTGGATAGATTCTTGATAAATAGGGGTGAAAGATTACCAGGGGTAGGCAGAAGGTTAAAGTTTTTATTTATTAGTCTCACAAGTAGGCTTACCATAACACTGCAATGAAGTTACTGTGAAAATCCCATTGTCGCCACACTCCAGCGCTTGTTCGGGAACACTGAGGGAGAATTTAGCTTGGCCAATTCACCTAACCAGCACTTCTTTCACACTGTGGGAGGAAACCGGAGCACCTGGAGGAAACCCATGCAGACACGGGGAGAACGTGCAAACTCCACACAGACAGTGACCCAAGCTGGGAATTGAACCCGGGTCCCTGGCGATGTGAGGCAGGAGTACTAACCACTGTGCTACCGTGCCGCCCAAAGCCATGATCTTTTGGATGGCGGAGTAGGCTCAAAGGGCCAAGTGGCCTACTCCTGTCCTCGTTCATATGTTCGTAGGTCTTTAGGGGACTGCAGACACAACCTGAGCCCCTCCAGCACAATTGTTCTGATTTTGTCAACAGAAACAAAATCTGTGTTGCAGGTAGTGCCTCCTGTGAACTCCCCTCTCTGCTGTCCAGCTCAACAGCAGGTTGCTGCTACTGCTGGTCCCTCTCTGTCTTCAGCTGTGGGTCTGTCAACAGTCAGCTGTTGGAATAAAAGCAGAACATTTTGGAAATGCTCTACAGATCTGGCAGCATGTGTGCAGAAAGAAACTGAGGCTGCTACCTGGGCTGCTTTTGTGTTTTACCATATTGCTCCTTTCCGAGGTGAAATCTGAGGCAATCGAGGCACCACCCATCCAGAATTGGTTCAATAAAAGTGTAGAAAGTAAACTCAGCAAAAGAGCTGTAAAAAAAACCCTTTGTTGCTGATAAGCAAGAAGGCAGCTGGGAGAATGGACTATTTACTGCAATATTTCCTTGGCCAGAATTTCACACTCCTCTGCCAGCAGATATTTAGACAGGGTTGTGCGAAATTGAATTAACGAGATTCTCTCTGGGTTCTTGCCCACCTTGACTAGGAACCAATTTCACCACGAGGTGGGCAAGGCTTTAGACAGGAAACCTGCCCTTGCACCAGTTGAAGCCTTTAAGTGGCCAATTACTGGACCATGCCTTCCCCCAGCCTTTCCCCCAGCACCCTGAATGCCCCCTTTGTACAGTTTCTGTCTTTGCAGGAACTGGAGAGCTGCCAGCCAATCAGATTGGCTAGCAGCTCTCTAGGGCTAGGACTTCCGAGTGAGGGTGGGGGTCCCACCTGAAGCCAATGAATACTCATTTAAGCGTGAAATAGCTGAGGGACACTCAGAGTCGGTGGGGGTATGTTCTCTGCTGACTCTTCAGATGGCAGGAAGGGAAACACCATCATCTGAAAAATTCAGACCCATGAGTTCTAATCCGCCCTCTTAATCAGCATTTGTGTTCTTGCCTTGCTTTCAATGCTGAGTTTCAGGAAACCTGGGAAACCCATGGATTCTCCAAAGGAGCATTTATCTTGTGTTAATTGGCATTCTGACTTTCCAGAAAAGATTGCACAGGAGCCTAATGCATTTATGTAGATGTCAATGGGTTAGAGTCTATTCCTAACACCTTTATGTTCTTGCTGGATTTAACCCTCACCCACACCCAAACTCTCTCATTCCTCCCAGTTACAATTTCCTCTATAGTTTCCTGGTCCTCCCATGGTTAAAGTTTAAAATTATCATTTTTGTCCACAAATACTTCTGTGGCTTTGTTTCTCCCGGGGTGCAGAGTGTTGGATCAGGTGGGAAAAGCTGTGTGAACCTCATCAGCTTCACAGACATCTTTTCCCGCCTAACTTAACAGCACTCTGCAGTTTCTGAGAGCTGGCGAGGATCACACAGCCAGCTGAGGGAGGGGGGGAGGTGAGGGGAAAAGGGGGAGGGGGAAAGGGGGGTAGGCGGCGGCACCTAAACACACTGGCAAGGCCGGAATTCTGAGATCGGGGTGCCTTTTGTAAAAGGTGCCCCAATCTCAAAATTAAATTGAAATCCCACACTCCACGGACATAGGATACCCTCAGCATCGTGGGACATCCCCCTGCATCAGGGTAACTCCCCCACTCCAACACCATAATGGTTGAGACAGCCCCCCTGCTCACCATGCAAGCGTTGGGGTGACCTGACCCCTTCCTCTCACAGCATCAGGGTCCCCCCACCCCCCCTCACCACTGACACCACAGCCCCTCCTCATTATCAGCACCACTCCCACCCTCCTTTTTCACAACTCCGAACCAACCCACCCCCCACAAGTGTCAGGGTGAGCACCTCACTCCACTCCTTTAAGACTTTTAAAACAAACCTCTGACCAAGTCTTTGGTTACCTCTCCCAGAGTTACCTTTAGTTTATTGTCCAATTTTTCCTTTACTTTCGAACATATGTTAAAGGAGCTGTATGAAACGCAAGTTGCTGTTGTAATTTACCTTGTCAGTGAAATAAATGACAGAATGCATTAAATAGCGAAGCATCTGAACCAAAATCCTTTTTACACAGAAATGGCAGCACAGAATTTTGCAGTGTTTCAACAGCATGAATTAGACTGAATTATGGTCTTGAAAGACCAATCTGCTGCCTTTTTAGACTTTTGGCAACCACTGGTGCCAGTTTTGGGAGAACATCACAGTTTCCTCCAGATGTACCTTCTTGCTGTGCTGGCAAATATACAAACGTGTAGAATCCTGAGCTCCTCAGATCTCTCAGAATATTTGAAGCGAAGAATTTGCCTCGTGCATATTTTGGTAACATAAGAGCAGTCTGCTCTTTAAAAAGAAATTAAATGTTCCACAGTGCCTTTTGCTAGTAGGACTGAATGTTTTGAAATGCTTAGAAAATGGACGTTATTACCTCTCCAACACTAACAGCATTTTCTAAATCCTCAAAAACTTGGAATATTTTTCCTTTGTGGATTTTCAATTGAAATTAGTAGATTGGTTCCAAAGCTTTTGAGAGTTGATAGTCAGAACTTTAAAATACACAGCTACTTGACTGTGCCTATTAAGCACTCCATTCAACTATTGTTGCATAAAAATAGCTGTTTACATTTCCATCATGTTTTTAGTCACCATCCATAGTATCATACAGAGCAGGAGGTCATTTAAACCAATGTGCCTGGTGCTCGCTCTTTGGAAGATCTGTCCAATTAGTTCCACATCTTTGCATTTTCCCTCTATCCCTGCAGATTTTTCCTAGTATTTGTCCAATCCCATTTTGAAAGTTGCAACTGAATCTGCTTCTCCTACTCTCTCAGGCAGCGCATTGGAGATCATAACACATTGCTATGCAAACTCATTTCCCACATGCTTCCTCTAGTTTCTGTGCTAATTCCTTTAAATCAATGGTGTGAATTTGATGGGGGCACATGTTGCTTGCTCCACCGTCACCACTCCACCCTTGAGACTGATCTGATTGGTGGCAGCCAAGAAGTTCCAGCAGTGCCAGAATGCAGTAATGGCCACCCCTGGGATTACATTGCAACAATGTCTACACTTCAAAGGTACTTCATTGGTTAGAAAATGCTTTGGGATGTTCTGTGGTCATGAAAGGTGCTATATAAATGCATGTTTTTTCTTTTTTACAATCCTGTTTATAGCATCTACAGAATTTTGTACACATTCCAAACTATATTATCTTGCAACAAAAATCTGTGCTTTTGTATATATCTTTTTATTTTCCTTTTGAATATTCTCTAAATCTCAAAACCAGAAGCCAAAGAGCTTACCAAGTAAAAGAGATGAGATTTGTGTGGCATTGGCACTTACAATTACTTAAAGTGGGTAGAATTTATTTTAATTCTTTCTTGGGATGTGAGCATCGCTGACAAGGCCAACATTTGTCATTCCTCGAGAAGGTGGTGGTTCAATTCCTAATATGTTTAGATCCAATTTTATAGAAAATTTTCATAATAGTTTTTATCTTGTACCGCTGAAGTCCATCTGGTGCAGCTACACTCACATTGCTATTTTAATGGGAATTCCAGGATTTTGATCCAGTGTTAGTGAAGGAATGGTGATATCCAAGTCAAGGTGGCGTGTGGCTTGCAGGGGAACTTGCAGGGGGTGGTGTTCTCATGCATCTGCTGTCCTTGTCCTTCTATCTCTTGTATATTGTACACACTTGATCAATTGGACCAGTGGGCCGATGAATGGCAGATGGAGTTTAATTTCGATAAATGTGAGGTGATGCATTTTGGTAGACGAATCGGGGCAGGACCTACTCAGTTAATGGTAGGGTTTTGGGGAGAGTTAGAGAGCAAAGAGATCTAGGAGTACAGGTTCATAGCTTCTTGAAAGTGGAGCCACAGGTGGACAGAGTGGTGAAGAAGGCATTCGGCATGCTTGGTTTCATTGGTCAGAACGCTGAATACAGGTGTTGGGACATCTTGTTGAAGTTGCACAAAACATTAGTACGGCCACACTTGGAACATTATGTACACCCTATTATAGATCTGATCACCCTATCATAGAAAGGATATTATTAAGCTAGAAAGAGTGCACAAAAGATTTACTAGGATGTTACCAGGACCTGATAGTTTGAGTTATAAGGAGAGGCTGGATAGACTGGGAGTGTAGGAGTCATACGGGTGATCTTATAGAGGTCTATAAAGTAATGAGGGGCATAGATCAGTTAGATTGTCAACATATTTTCCCAAAAGTAGGGGAGTTTAAAATTAGAGGGCATAGGTTTAAGGTGAGACGGGAGAGATACAAAAGGGTCCAGAGGGACAATTAGAACATAGAACATAGAAAGCCACAGCACAAACAGGCCCTTCGGCCCACAGGTTGCGCCGATCACATCCCCACCTCTAGGCCTATCTATAGCCCTCAATCCCATTAAATCCCATGTACTCATCCAGAAGTCTCTTAAAAGACCCCAACGAGTTTGCCTCCACCACCACCGACGTCAGCCGATTCCACTCACCCACCACCCTCTGAGTGAAAAACTTACCCCTGACATCTCCTCTGTACCTACCCCCCAGCACCTTAAACCTGTGACCTCTCGTAGCAACCATTTCAGCCCTTGGAAATAGCCTCTGAGAGTCTACCCTATCCAGACCTCTCAACATCTTGTAAACCTCTATCAGGTCATTCTTTCACTCAGAGGGTGGTGAGTGTCTGGAATGAGCTTCCAGAGGCAGTAGTAGAGGCGGATACAATTTTTTCTTTAAAAAGCATTTAGACAGTTACATGTGTAAGATGGGTGTAGTGGGATAGGGGCCAAATGCGGGCAATGGGGACTAGCTTAGTGGTTAAAAACTGGGTGGCATGGACAAGTTGGGCTGAAGGGCCTGTTTCCAAGCTGTAAGTCCCTATGACACTGCTTGCACTGTGTGCAGTGGTGGAGGGAGTGAATGTTTAAGGTGGTGAACGTGGTGCCAGTCAAGTGTGATGATGATGCCAATTAATATCAAGGGAAGATGGTAAGATTTTCTCTTTTTTTGGAAGTGGCCATTGCCTATCACTTAATTGTGTGGTGTGAATGTTTCTGGTCACTTATCAGCCCAACCCTGAATGTTGTCCAAGTCTTGCTGCATCTGGACATGGATTGCTTTAGTGTCTGAGGAGTCGCAAATGATACTGAAATTGTTGACTCAATTCTTAATATGTTTAGATCCAATTTTGTAGATAATTTTCATAAGCATTTTTTCTAAGTTATCAGTTTAAATTCAGCTCGTCACTAATGCACAGCCTCTGAATTATAGTAACTTTTAATTTTCTAACTGCAATAATTTTGAAGAAAGCTTCTTGTACGGATATTTCATTGTCTTGACAAATAAACATAACAACATCAAATGCAGAATTTATAGAACACCTTCAATATAGCCAAACATGTTAAGTTGCTTCATATTTGTTGGTCAGATCTGAACAGGCAAAGAAAAGCTGGAGGTATCAGTGAGCTAGCGGTCAATTATGGAGCAGGCTTCCAAAGGAGCTGGTGAAAGCAGTGGACATTGATTCATTAAAATATAAATTTAATGGATTTCTTTCGGAAAATCTAATTTTGGGCTTTGTGGATTTGAATAATTTGAGACATGACATGTGGTAAGTGTAGCGTGCTTGGAAAGCACAGGTGTTCTCCCAACAACTCCCATTATTATTATATCCTGCAACTACCAGATGGTAAAGGGGAAATTGGGGGGAGATGGCGGTGTAATGGTAATATCACTGGACCAGTGATGCAAAGGCCCAAACTAATACTCTGGGGACATGAGTTTAAGTCCCAATTTAAATTCAAGTAATAAATCTGAACTTGAAAGCTGGTCTCAGCAATAGTGACAACTATCTTCTATTTTTGTACAAGCCCATATGGTTCATTAATATCCTTACCTGGTGTGGTCTGCATGTGACTCCAGACCAGAGCAATGTAGTTGACTCTTAAATGCCCTCTGAAATGGTCAAGCAAGCCACTCAGTTCAAGAGCAATTAGGGATGAGCAACAAACGCTGGCCTTGCCAGCAACACACCCGTATCCCATGAAAGAATAAAGAAAAAAATAGATGGACCTTGGTGTATTTTCTTCGAGAAATTCCTGTGTTCCCAAAAGTGTACGGGCACCTGTGTATGTATGTTTGCATATTTTCAATATTTGATATTCAAATTGTCAGTCACTAATTAGATTATTTTCTATTTTTATTTGACAGACCACTTTGCACAAAGATGGCCAGTGCAGCTGATGATCTCATTGGGATTCCATTTCCTGACCATAGCAGTGAACTCCTTTGTAGTTTGAATGAACAGAGACAGGATGGTCTTCTCTGTGATGTTGTCCTGATAGTAAAGGATCAGGAATACAAGACCCACAGGTCAATCCTTGCTGCATGTAGCAAGTATTTCAAGACACTGTTCACCACAGACACTCTTGGAGAGCAACATAATGTTTACCAGATTGACTTTGTGACACCAGAGGCACTTGCTGCAATTTTGGAGTTTGCTTATACATCAACTCTCACTATTAGCAGCTCAAACGTTAAGGATGTTTTAAGTGCAGCACAACAGTTGGAGATCCAATGTCTTATCCAAGTATGCGTTGATATCATGGAGTCGAGTGGTAGGGTGAGCAGTGATAAAGAAGATCCAGAAAAACAAAATCCTCAAGACAATCTCCAGGAAGATTTCCAAGAATCCCCCCAACAAGGTTTTGAAGAATTTCCTGAACGAGGTCATAAAGAATTTTCTGAACAAGATCTTGAGGACTACCCTAGACAAGGTCATGAAGAATTCCACAAACAAGGTTGTGAAGAGCCTCCGCAACAAGATCTTGGAGAACCTCCTCAAGAGCGTAATGATGAATCAGAGGAAAACATCCAAAATGGTCATCACTGGAATAAGGACTATGATTTTCAGAACACTTTGACCAGCAAGCTTATAGAAAAGCAATGCACAGAACTGCCTTGTGAGTTCTTAAGCCCATTTACAGTTAACAATCCTGGTGGATGCTTGGGACCTGTACGTGATTTCTCCTTAGAGTCTCTGTTAAAAGAAAGGCTAAGTCCAAGAGGGAATTTACTGAATGGAAGAACCAACATGTCTCCACTCAGACCAGGATTCTTTCCTCCCTTTTGGAATAGAGGCTATAATGGTTTTCCTCAGCTTGTGGAACACCAAGATATGGACCAACTACCCCTTAATCTGGTAGTGAAAAAGGAAAAGATCAAAGAGGAGGCCAAGGAGGATCTGCCTTCAACTACAAGTCTTTGTGATTTTTTTAAAGGAATTATGTTAGAAAATAGCCATAATAACCTTGAAACATTAAAGGAGGAGCTAGACTTTAATTCCTATCTGAATATACTCGGCCCTTCTTACTTGGCAGCAGTTTATCCAACTTGGCCTTTGGAATATGAGAAAAAGATGAGACCCAAGGCATCTCAGCAGTGTCCTATCTGCAACAAAGTGATCCAGGGAGCAGGAAAGTTGCCACGACACATGCGAACACACACAGGGGAGAAACCATACATGTGCAATATATGTGGAGTCCGGTTTACCAGGTTAGCAATAGTTAATTTTATTGTCTTGTCCCTTGTCTTGATATGCAGCCATGCAATAATTCTATTAAATCAGCGCCGACTCACCATTCAGCACCACATGTCATCATGCATGGGATTATTATAGTGTCTTGAGCATTTATATGTGAGGATTTGGTGTTAGTGGAACTAAAAAGTCTGATCCTAAATGCTCGTCAGTTGAAACTTAGTTTCCTTAATGACGCATTTAAGATTCACATACAGTTTTTTTCTGAAGATAATCTGGAATATTCCTTTAATGTTAAATCAATACAGACAAGCTTATTGCTGGACATGGCAGGTTTTTTCCTCCCCTCAGACAAGATATTTCACTGCCTTGAGTACCTCACCTAGCAGCTTTCTTGAGATTTGATAGTACTCCTCGTAAGTGCTGTGTTGTCCAGAGCAGTGGCTTTCAACCAGTGCTGTGGCCTGCTGTGGGAATGCTTGGCTCAGAGGCCATGACTGTGGGGGAGACTATGGGCCCTGACTTTAGAAAGGGCATGTTATGTTCGAAATACCAATCCCTGCATCTCTGGCTCCTCTCCTCCCCTCCCCCCCTCTCTCTCTCCTCTGTTCTCCTCCCCTCAGTGAATGAATCCTTTCCTCAGCAGCATTACCAGCTGTGGCCATGGGTTCCATTCAGCCCAGTTTCTGATGTATGTGCCCATATATGGAGGTCAGGAAGCTCATGTTTGGGCAGCTCCAGCTTACACGACGAACCGCTGCAGTTGGTGGTCTGGGCCATTTCCCTCCACCAGATGCCGCTAATAAATTTGGAAGGACACATTTGGAATTTCTGTGTCCAGTTCCTGCCATTCACCATCACTGTGGGATCACTATCACCGGTGCTAGGCTGAGAAAGAAAACTATTGCAAGTTTCTGGTTCTGATACCCGTGCAGTGCTTCTTCTGCAAAGTTCAAATGTGTGAACATTGGATACGAACATCAACACATCCCAATATTGAAAAGGTGATGCTGTGGGACCCTGACTGGGTTATTACTTTCCTTCACTTTCTTGGAATATGTGCAGAGTTCATTTCTTCCAACCCTGCCCAGGTTTCCCCATTCACACAGTTTTGCTCTCTTCCCTGGAAAGTTGGGCCTTTTTCTAGTTTAGACCTACACTGGGGAATTTTACCAAACTCTTTTCTAATTTACATTTCTACTTCACTTGAGACTCCCACTTCGCTCCAGGAGGTGCCTTCCCTGACACCCAAAAATTGGTATATGTAGCACCGTTTTACACCTGAGAAATGGTTTAACACACAAATTCTTTGACCAAATTGTTCCAGATCATGAACAAATGGATTGTGGTGGATTTCCTAAACCATGACTAAAAGATCAAAGGTGATTTTTTAAAGCTTTCATGATGAGTTCTGGTACAGGAAAAACTAAGCTAATATTTCAATTCATCATCCTCGTCAGAATACTAAAATAGGGCCAAGCTGCCCAATGTTGAGTGGTAATGGAGGTTGAGGAAAATATTAAAAAGTAGGAAATCTTTCTTTAAAGAAGATAGAGATCAGAAAAAAAAACATTGTTTAGTGAGCAGATACCCAGAAAAATACTATGCCAATCTGCATGTTTAGAAAATGTTGGATAAATATCCATGAGTGAAAAGATTAAAGATTCTAAGGATAAAGGTGATTAAATACACCATGGCCTGCAGCTGCCAGTTAGCAATGGTTTTATTGAGCTGCCAACCCTATCATTGGTCCTAGATCCCAACACTCACAGAAGTGGGGTTCACCTCCCACTTTTCTCCCCTGTGGTGGGAATCCTTCCTTCTCCAGAAAATTCAGCCATACGCACAAAGGTTTATTCTGTTGGGAACATAGATGAATCACCTTGAAAGGTAAATGTTTAGTTCTGAATGTGCATATTAAGATTCACTTAATGTTCTGTAGACTTTCTTAATTATCTTTGGAAGGTCTGGAGAAATTTCATAGTTTTTTTAATCTTGAAATTATACTTCGAAGTAGTTGATGCCGTTGGGTTGAGTGGAATCCATGAAGTGGAAATTGTATATCCTTTGTGGAGAATATCAACTCAATGGATCTGAAGATCTTTTTATTGCCTTTTACTTTCTTAAATATTGTTTCCTCCCGATTTGAGAGACTTACCTAGGCTTTTACAAATGGTGGACATAATAAGTTTGAGGGGCAGGTAATGTTTGTGACATCTTGGCATGTTTTTAACGTACAATATTTTGTTTCAGTTGTGAAATCTTAGCATTTACGTGTACAGAACTTGATTATAAGTGGACATTAAGAAAGAGGATGTGTTGGAAATTTTGAATAGCATCAAGATAGATAAGTCGCCGGGACCGGATGGGATGTACCCCAGGGTACTATGGGAGGCGAGGGAAGAGATTGCAGAGCCTCTGGCGATGATTTTTGCGACGTCGATGGAGATGGGAGAGGTTCCGGGGGATTGGAGGATTGCGGATGTGGTTCCTATATTCAAGAAAGGGAATAGGGATAGCCCAGGAAATTACCGACCGGTGAGTCTACCCTCAGTGGTTGGTAAGTTGATGGAGAAGATCCTGAGGGACAGGATTTATGAACATTTAGAGAAGTTTAGTATGCTCAAAAGTAGTCAGCACGGCTTTGCCAAAGGCAAATCGTGCCTTACGAGCCTGGTGGAGTTCTTTGAAAATGTGACTAAACACATTGACGAAGGAAAAGCGGTAGATGTGGTTTACATGGACTTCAGCAAGGCGTTCGATAAGGTCCCCCATGCAAGACTTCTCGAGAAAGTGAGAGGCATGGGATCCAAGGGGCTGTTGCCTTGTGGATCCAGAACTGGCTTGCCTGCAGAAGGCAGAGAGTGGTTGTATATGGGTCTTTTTCTGAATGGAGGTCGGTCACCAGTGGAGTGCCCCAGGGATCTGTTCTGGGACCCTTGATGTTTGTCATTTTCATAAATGACCTGGCTGAGGAAGTGGAGGGATGGGTTGGTAAGTTTGCCGACGACACGAAGGTTGGTGGTGGTGTAGATAGGTTGGAGGGATGTCAGAAGCTGCAGTGTGACATAGATAGGATGCAAGACTGGGCGGAGAAGTGGCAGATGGACTTCAACCCAGATAAATGTGTAGTGGTCCATTTTGGCAGGTCAAATGGGATGAAGGAGTATAATATCAAGGGTAAGACTCTTAGCAGTGTAGAGGATCAGAAGGACCTTAAATCAGCCTCGCAGGTAGAGGAGGTGGTTAAGAAGGTGTATGGTGTGCTGGCCTTCATCAATCTAGGGATTGAGTTTAGGAGTCGGGAGATAATGATGCAGCTTTATAGGACCCTCGTCAGACCCCAATTGGAGTACTGTGCTCAGTTCTGGATGCCTCATTACAGGAGGGATGTGGAAATTATTGAAAGGGTGCAGAGAAGATTTACAAGGATGTTGCCTGGATTGGTTGGCATGCCTTATGAGGATAGGTTGAGGGAGCTCGGTCTTTTCTCCTTGGAGAGACGAAGGATGAGAGGTGACCTGATAGAGGTGTACAAGACGTTGAGAGGTATAGATCGGGTGGATTCTCGGAGCCTTTTTCCCAGGGCTGAAATGGCTGCTACGAGAGGACACAGGTTTAAGGTGCTGGGGAGTAGGTACAGAGGAGATGTCAGGGGTAAGTTTTTCACTCAGAGGGTGGTGGGTGAGTGGAATCGGCTGCCGTCAGTGGTGGTGGAGGCAAACTCGATAGGGTCTTTTAAGAGACTTCTGGATGAGTACGTGGGAGTTAATAGGATTGAAGGTTATAGGTAAGCCTATATATAAGCCTAGGTAGGTAGGGACATGACCGGCGCAACTTGTGGGCCAAAGGGCCTGTTTGTGCTGTATTTTTTCTATGTTCTATAAACCCTATGTCCCAAGTTAATCAATCTGAAGTTAGTTGGTGAGTGAAAACTAATGTACCTGCCCAAATGTTTGAAATGTTTAGCAGCTTCCGATGCTCGAATGTAAGCTGAGGTGATTAGGAGACCTGTGCAACGCATAATAAGAGTTCCATGTTTTGGAGAATTTATTAGAGATCAATACTCGCTGGCTCAACGAGTGGATGTTATTTTACTTACTTGGTGTTGGGTTTTTAAATAACATTTTGATTGATGGTAAAGCCTTCATGGAATGTTTAGTTCTGACTTACTGAAATGTGACAATGATCATAATGTAATTTGTAGTTTCCCATGAGTAGCAGAAATCTACAGAGATCTGAGTGATAAGTATACATGGCCCAGTTTGCAGCGGAGTGGGGATTTTTGAGCTGTTTAATGATGTACAATTACAAAACCTGGGACTTAATAAGTGCTGAATATTTTTTTTGGATCAGACTTGTGGGAATCAAATGGAAGCTTTTCTCTTTCTCAGTCTCAGGGTGTGAACACTGTTGATGACGCTGGAAGTTTATTACCCACTTGCAGTTGCATTATAACAGTTTGATACAACTGAGTGACCAAAAGCCACTTCAAAGAGTCAACTACATTGGTGTGGGAGTGAAGTCACATGTAGATAGGATGGAATAAGAATGGGATTTTCTTCTTTAAGGGATATTAATGATCAATTTGGTTTTTACAACAACCTGACAACTTTATGGTCCATTTTTTCCATATATTTTTTAAACTGAATTCAAATTCTGAAAGTTTTTGGTGGAAATTGATTTCATAATCCCTGGATTATTATTGCACGCTTCTGGATTATATGTCCAGTAACACAGGACTGGATTTAACACAGCCCTGCTGGCAGGTTTCCAGTGGATGGCTGGCCTGCTGCCAACTTGCCTGCCCTTGCACCCACCACGAATCTGCCAATGGTCCACCTACTCTTGAGCCAATTGATGCTCTCAAGTGGGCAATTAATATCAATTTATGGGCCTCAGCCTGCCACCGCCAGCATTTAACCTGGCAGGAGAAATTTGAAGAGTTTCAATTTTTTTTTATCTTGGAGTAAAGCTTTATAGATCTTTACAAATAATGCATTTCTAAACCCAAATTTGTAACATTAGATTTAATGAATTGTTTCACATAATTGGGAACATTTGAGTTGAAATCTGCTTGAGAAATCAATAGTGCATCTCAAACACACAACACAGTATTGCAGGTCTGGCAGCATCTGTGGAGAGAGAATAGAGCCAACATTTTGAGTCTGGATGACCCTTTTTCAGAACTCTAAAATGCTAACTCTATTCTCTCTCCTCAGATGCTGTCAGACCTGCTGAGTTTCTCCAGCATTTTCTGTTTTTGTTTCAGATTCCAGCATCCACAGTATTTTGCTTTTTTCATTGTATTGCAAATGACAAGTTGCATGATGTTATTAAAATCGAATGTGAAAACTTTGGAAGTGTGTTCCTTGTATTTAAAATCTGTATTGCTGGCGGTGAATTCTGCTTTGCTGCAACCATGATCTACAGTACAACCATGATAAGTCATTCAGGTGCAGTAAGAAAGGGTTTGTTGTGTCAATTGAAGTTGAACTGAATTCAGAAAATGAATGTTTATTTTGAAGTAAGTTACCATCCTGCTTTGTTACTGGGTTGAAGTGGGCTGCAGTTTGCTTTCAATAATTTACACTTGTGCTTCATATTCAATTAATATGATTCAGCGTATGATTTGGAGGGCCGAAGGGCCTGTTTCTTTGTGGTTGGGTGACGGAGAGATAAAGATTGAGTAAATATGAATAGAAGCCACTGTGTATTAATACCAAACAAAATACTAGGTTAAGAACATTGAAGCGCCTGAGCAGGAATGCTGAAGAGTGCGCATTAGGGAGAGATCTCTTTTACAGTCAACACTGTGGTATCAGCACGAGTTGGAAAAACTGTTCAGAGAGTCACACCTGAAGATCGAACTGATGCCAATGCTGTGAACTTTGATGTCTCCAGGACACCTTCTGACAAAGTTTGTTCTGAAAGAAGTTAGTTATACAAAACTCATTTAGTTTCTGTGCATTCTCATTTATCTTTCCCAGGCTATGATGCCCAAAGCAGGAGGGCCATGACACTCTTGTGTTGAAGAGAAGTTGAGTTTTATTCCAGCTTTCAAACAGGGGTTATACAGTCTTTCTGAGCAGCCAGTTAATTAGATAACTGGCTTAAACTGGTTTTCAGAAGTTTGAATCACAGAACATAAAAATTGTTAGACTAGGCCCCAATTATTTGCTATTTTTGGCATTAGTGTGAGGATAAGATATTTCACTCTAGGTGTGATTCTATTGACAAACTAGGGAGCCTTTATCAAGGAGAGGCAGTGGCATAGTGGTATTATCACTTCTAGCAATCCGGAGACCCAAGGTAATGCTCTAGGGACCCTCAAATCCCACCATGGCAGATGGGGAAATTTAAAATCAGTAAAATATCTGGAATTAAGAATCTACTGATGACCATGAAACCATTGTCGATTGTCATTTAACAAAACCCCATCTGGTTCACTAATGTCCTTTTAGGGAAGGAAACCTGCCCTCTTTACCTGGTCTGGCCTATATGTGACTCCAGACCCACAGCAACATGGTTGACTCTCAAATGCCTCTGAACAAGGGCAACTAGGGATGGACAATAAATGCTGGCCAGCCAGCGACACCCATGTCCTGTAAAATAAAATGAATAAACAAAAAAGTAAAAAAACAAGCTTTATTTAACAATACAGTTTAACTATAACAAATGAATAAGCTTAACATTTAAATAATACTTAAACATAAGATACAAATTTTAGCTGCTAACCTATCCCTATTAGTTCCAATTCAAGCAATATTCCTCTTACAGACTCAAAACCTCCCATCAAAATCAGTTATCAAACAACAGAGGCTTAAGTGCTTGTACTTCTAACTGTCCTGGAGCTTTTTGAACACCTCTGAAGAGAGAGAGATCTTTGCAGTGAGAGAGAGAGAGCCACCTTTTTTAAACACCTCTGGTCACTAACTGCTTTTGATTTTAAAAATGAAACTAAAACACTGTATTTCTGCAAATTTAGCTCGTCCCATTAATCACATGACTGTCAATCATCCTATCAAAACCCTACTCTAAAACCTCAAAGAAAACCTAAATAAACAAAAATGCACTAATTCTGTTTAAACAACTCCATCTCTAGTTAAAATCAGTCATTATCCTGCATTCTCAACATTTGAGCTGCCTGCAGCCCAGACAAATCAGCACCATATATAACACGGCTGACTTTTAAACATGCCCCTTACAAGAATCATGAAAAAAGTACGTTTCTTAAAGACACAGTTTCATCACAGTGGGACGCACCATGTGTCCTAGATAAACGATTTGCAGGAAGTGTCACCGGTTGCAGAAGTTTAAGTTCTGGGTTTCAGAAATTGAGCCGCATCTGGAACCACTGTTGTGCATCTGCGAGGCAGAGACTATGTGGATAGCATGTTTGGGGAGGTGGTCACACCACAGGTTAGCAGCAAGCAGATTAAGAGGGAATGGGTGACCACCAGGCAGTCAAAGAGATCCAGGCAGGTAGTGCAGGAGTCTCCTGACTCTACCTTGCTTGCTAATCAGTTTTCTATTTTGTATACTAATGAGGACAGTGATTCCTCAGGAGAGTGCTGCCAAAGCCATGTCTATGACACCATGGGTGGCTCAACTACACAGGAGGGGAGAATCTATAGTGCTTGGAGATTCCATAGTCGGGGGATTAGAAAGGTGTTCCTGCAACAGCAAACACGACCCCAGGATGGTGTATTGCCTCCCTTGTGCCAGGGTTGAATATGCCACAGAGTGGGTGCAGGACATCCTTCGGGGGAGGGTGAACAGCCAGAGGTTGTTGTCCATATTGGTACCAATGGTGTCTGTAGAAAGAGAGATGATTTTTCTGAAAGTAGAATTTAGGGAGCTAGGAAGGAAATTAAAAAGCAAGACCTCACGATTATTCACAGTACCATGTGCTAGTAAGCATAGGAATAGAGGATTGACCATTGAACATGTTGCTAGAGAATTGGTGTAGGAACAGGGCATCAGATTTCTGAAGCAATTGGTATTGGTTCTGGGGCAGATGGGACCAGCTGGACAGAGTTTTTTTTAATTCATTGGACATGGGCATCGCTGGCTGGCCAGCATTTATCGCCCATCCCTAGTTGCCTGAGAACAGTTGAGAGTCAATCACATTAGAATAAGTGTACACCTTAACACGACCAAAATTAATATCCTCACAGGGAGATTTGTAGTGCTGTTGGGGAGGGTTTAAACTAGCTTGTCGGGGGGAATGGGAAACAGAAGACTGGCCCAGAGTGTATTAAGTTACTAGGCGGAGTGTGAGAAAGAAAGTAACAAAGTCTAAATTGGGGTTACACTGCGTATATGTGAATGCATGGCGTATGGTAAATGAGTTACAGGCGTGGTTAGCCCTATGGAATTATGATGTTGTGGTGATAAAGAGGCCTGGCTTAAGGAAGGGCAGGACAAGGTGTTAAATATTCCTGGACACGGGAAAGATAGGAAATGAAGAAAAAGTGGAGGGGTGGTGGTATCGACTAAGGAGAGCATTGTACTGCTGGAGAAAGAAGATGTCCCAGAGGGCTTAAGCCAGTGCCAAATCTGATGCTTTGAATTCCTTTGGACTCAATTGGGGAGATTGAGAGAGGGGTCTAATGTTTGGGCAACTTAGAGTCTGTATTCATTTTGCCCAGGCTATTGCCCTGGAGGGGACACTCCAGTTACACTGCAGAGCGTTAGAACAGGAGACAGTCATTACGTGTGATAAGCCCAACTCAGCTGGCATAGAGAATGGATGCTGCAGGCTATCTCTGACTTGTAGATACACAAGCTACATGGACAAGGGTTTAGGGGTTTTAGAGTTTAGTTTACAAGGTCTTTATTTTTAATTGAAACCCAGTCCTGACTTGAGAATGTCAGGTTTACCAGTGATTAATCCCCCATTATTCTTTACTCAGTACGAACACAAGACAGCAAGGAAGGATTGAAATAACTATCTATTGCGGCTTTCAAGGTCTCACTTGACCCCACAAAAGACCTACTGTGTGTGCAACATTCCAGTAGGACACTGAAAAACCCCAACAGTCCACAGAGTAATTCGCATTTCAATAAGATGAGAATATTTTGAATCTCGGATATAGAAGAAATGGACATCCGTGCTCTGGAGCTGAGTGTTTATTATTAACACATTATATCATTGCACAATCTGTCTGTCCAGTCCCGTTTGAGTGACACATTTTGACCCACAAGATACCCATGATCAACTGATCCAATATTAGAGCCTCAGACAAATCCTGTCAATTCATAATTGCTCAGAACTACAGGTAGTTCATTGGCTGGGGAGATTCAAACTGAATTTGAATGTAAGTTAAGGTGACAGAGCTTTAGATTTATGCAAGTGTCACAGATCACGAATGCAATCAAACGCATGATTTTACATTTTTATTAGTGACTCGTTAAAACAGATCGTGGGCGTAGTTCTCCAAAAAAAAGACTTAAGCACGGTGCAATTCCCGCTTGGTCCTTTGGTCTGGTTGCAAGCAGACACCACCCTGCTCTCCTGTCCACATGTCTGTCCTTGGTCTTTTGCAATGCTCCAGAGAACCCCAACGCAAACTGGAGGGGCAGGACCTCATCTTCCGATTGGGCACTTTACAGCCTTCTGGACTGAACATTGAGTTCAACAACTTCAGAGGATGAACCCTCTCCTCCACCTTCACCTCATTTCCATTCATTTTATTCCATTTCATTTCATCTCATTCATCCATTTTATCATCCTTCTTTTTCACTTCTTCCACTTCTCCATTCCAGCTCTCCTTCTTTCCACGCCCCCCACACCCCCACCCTTCAGGGCAACTGCCACATTCCTCAGGTAGTCCTTTAACAATCTGTACCCCTGTTCTGCCATTCTCGCATTCTGATCACTTAATGGACACACTTACACCTTCTCAGCCCTCTGTAACTTCATTTACGTTCCCTTTGTCCCATTCCACCCCCCCCACCCTCATAGTATAAATCTCCACTGATTCTCTTTGCACCCTGTTCTCATGAAGAGTCATCCTGACTCGAAATGTTGGCTCTATTCTCTCCCCACAGATGCTGTTGGACCTGTTGAGATTTTTCAGCATTTTCTGTTTTTGCTGCAATTCCCACTGTCAGGTGGCACGATCCAGGTCGCATTCCTCCCTTACTCAGTCATTTTTTTGGCGGTGGGGTGATTTGTGCCATGAATGAGAGGGATGTGTCCTAAAGACGTCGGTAAAGTCTAATCCTCCGAGATCGGAGTGCCATTTTTAAAGGGCGTGATCTCAGATTAAGCTTAAAGGCGCTGTTCCCCCATCCCGCATCGTCAGCATCAAAGGCCCCCCCACATGTGCTATGGGCTCACTATAGGCCTTGCCCCCTTCAGGCCCCACCCCTTCGGCAGTGCCAACCTGGCACTGCAAGGGTGCCAGGGGGCACTACCAGGCCACCGTCCAGCCATTTCCCTGACCACTCACAAGCTACAATGGCCTCGTGGCCTCCCAGCATGGTCATCATGCCTGGTCACTGTTTCTAGAGATTATTAGTGATTCCCACTGGCTTCACATCGAGCTGGTGGCTGGGAAAATTTAAGGAGGCTGGAGTATTTGGCTTAAAGCCGAATATTTAAATTTATATTTGCATATGAAAATCTAGTTCACACTCTCGCTGGGCATGAACGAGATTATGTTGCCAGCCAGGGACAGGGAGAATCTCAAAATGAGATCTCCCTGTTGCAAATCCCGTTACAGCCCCTCTCGTGAGAGTCTCCAGCTGTAATGGGATTTGCACCAGCGCAAGAATTGCCCCCTCAAGTCTTTAAATGAATGGTTGTTATCATTAATGTATGACATCGGGTAATTCTGAAAGTTAGAATATGAAAACAAAACTAACACAGTTTGCCTTCCTGTGGTTTTACTTTGAGAGAAGCCTTTGGCGACACCTGCCTGTAATTGTGCTTATTGCAAAGATATTGTAAAGAGCTTGTCATTGAACCTTACTTTACATGTGCGAGATCCAAGTAAGGGTGCTTTCACTGCCAAATATTTCCATCTGTGGCACTGCTCAGGCTCCAGCTGGTGCTTTATTTTTATTTGTTTGGGTTGCAAGCCGCCAAATATTAGCTTCCTGTGCCACAAACTGAATTAGTCACCTTTCTTCCCCACTGCCCCATGTAGTTCTTATAACAGTTTATCTAATTTTAGAACTGTCATGTTGACTGTTTTGTCCAATGCTGTTTCCCCAAAGTTGGAATCAAACTGGGCATACATTTATATTTATTTCCTCCTTCCCAAAGGGGCAGCTTTGACTATTTGAGTATATTCAGTTTCTAGAGCCAGCTGTTGTCAATGATGTATTCCTGAACTGCAATACCAAGCCTCAGTAAAATTCACAAACAGCATTTGGTAAAGTTTGGAAAGTGCAAAATACTGAGTAACGGATCTTATCCTTTTTTAATGAACCTTTTTAGGTAATAGGTGCCAGTTTGGCTCAGTTTTGTTGGTGGGACTTTTACAAGAGGGTCAGAAGGCTGCTGGTTTGTGCCCTTTGTGGGAGTTGAGTACCTAACTTAAGTTGGCAGTCCAGTACAGCACTGAATTGGTGCTGCATTGTCAGAGATGCCGTCCTTTGAATGAAACCTTAAATTAAAATCTCTTCTGATACTTAGAGTGGTTCAAGTGGAAGTTTAGGTTTCTTTTGAACTATTCGAAGAAAAACAGGAGATTCTTTCAGTGTCTTGCCTTGTCCTGTCCTTGAGATTTTGCTCATGCAGAACACATGATTTTTGACGACAGTCCAGCAGCCTTACCTATGGGACCAGAGACAGGTCCAAGTATTTAGATCATGTTCCCTCTCGTAAAAGCAAGAAGCTCAGACTATTTACAGGATCGCCTGGTACCGATTAAAATCAAGAGGCCTAAATTTGTAACATTCATCATTGAAAATGTACTAAGAGAAATACTTTAGATGCCTGCATTCTGCAGAGCAGGGTAATGAGATGACCCATCTAGTGTCCAAAGAGAAAAGCTTTCCAGCAAGACATATTGAACAATGATTGGGGGAAGAAGCACCCCCCCACCATCACCACCCCCCCCCGCCCCCCGCGAGAAGTATCGAAAGCACTGTAGAAGCTTGTAGACAACCAGGCTGAGATACATTGAGCCGGTCAGCACAGACAATGAACTCTGTTTTAGTGCGTTATGTTTCTCTCTGTGATGTGTTATTTCCTCTGTTTTCAGACAAGACAAGCTAAAGATTCACATGCGCAAGCACACCGGGGAAAGACCTTACACATGCATTCATTGCAATGCCAGATTTGTACACAACTATGATCTAAAGAACCACCTGCGGATACACACAGGAATCCGTCCTTACCAATGCGTGCACTGCTACAAGAGCTTCACCCGCTCTGATCACCTGCACAGGCACATCAAGAGGCAGAGTTGCCGCTTGCCACGACCTCGTCGGGGCCGTAGACCCGCCGCCTGGCACTCTGCCAGCCTCCTCTACACACAGGGTGGCCCATCTCAGGGTACGCATTCCAATGAAAATGGCACCAACGTCGCACCGAGACAAGAGGATAGGTTTCCAAATGCAAGCAAGTTGGATCCAGGCAGCTCTGAAAAGCACTTTAATGGAGATGTTCGAAATTCCAAGATTTTCATGAATGAAGCAGCAACAAATGAAACAGAAAACTCCGTGGCTAACATGTTGAATGGGAACCATATCTTAGATGAAAGGGACAGAGGCATCTTTGCTTTTACCCTATCTCACAACAATACTTTCTCTCACCTACCCCAACAGTACTATTCAACAGGTAATCCATGGGCCATGCGATTTAACCCTGCTGCCTCTATTCAGGAGGCAAGTAAGTAAAGAAACAGGAGAGTGAGTTTAAAAGAAAAATGGAATTATCAACTTGCACAGAAATGCCATTCCATAGTTTGATGTGCACTTTCTGAACATGAAAATGAAACAAGATCTACACTTTGAAATTTACATGTAAAATTTGCATGTGGAAAACATCTTGACCACTGAATGATCTTGAAGTTGATCTATTATATAAAGTAAATGTATTTAAACAAAACAAAATCCAAAGAAGTTGCGTACTGTAGCCTACACAAACTTGAAACTGTCTTTCCTTCGCTGATGTTTTGTGGGAGAAGTGTTGTAATTATTTTTCTAATGTAATGTACTATTTGTGACTCCTTTCTCTTCAGTAACTCAGACGAGCTTGCCTTGACGTTAAAAGGGCCACCAACATTGGCTTGTTTATTGAGGCAAAATATCAAAGTGTTTTCAGCTGTGTATCATCGGTTAGGTTACTGATCTGTATTTGGTTTTATTTATTTAACTAAAAGTACCCCCAACTTATCAGAAATTTGTAAATGAAGGAATTGGATTATTTCTGATTATAAATGCCTAAAAGTTGATAGTTTTATTGTATTTCTACGTGTGTATAATATAATGTGCAAAGATGCTCTCCCAATTCCAATATAGGGGCAGTAGTACGCGATAATTTAAATTAATATTTAATCTCATCACTGCAATCACTGTAGAAATAAGGTAGCTTGAACTTGTATTTTTTAGAAATGTGGATAATATGAACAGGGTCAAACAGCCCTTCAAGTCTGCTCCGTAACTCAGTTAAATCATGGCTGATCTGCACCTCAACTCCACCTACCTGCCTTCTGTTCCATGTCCCTTGATATCCTTCCCCAACAAAAATCCAATGCTCTCAATCGACCAAGTGTCCATTGAGCTGGTTCCAGGTTTCCACCACCCAATGTGTGATAAGTGCTTCCTGGTTTGACTTTTAAATGCCTTTACTCTAATCTAAGTTTATTCCCCCTTGCTTTGCATTTCCCCATCAGAGGAAATAGTTTCTCCATATTAACTGAGTTGTACCCCTTCCAAACATATCTTTCCTAGGTCTATACCATTTCTATCAATTAAAAGCCCCCCCTCCCTCACAGTTTAAATCTTGTCCGATTTTCCTTGTCTTCAGCTCTGACGAAGGGTCATCCTGACTTGAAATGTTGGCTCTATTTTGGCTCCACAGATGCTGTCAGACCAGCTGAAAATTTTCAGCATTTTCTGTTTTTGTTTGATTCCAGCATCCACAGTATTTTGCTTATAGCTTTCCTGAGATTATGTTGCAAAGTATATTATAGAAGCGAGCTTAGAGCTGTTACCTCTGTGCTACGGAATTAGATTTCTCGGTTTAAAGTCTTCACTTACAGATTTTTTTATGGAAGAATGTTCTCACACACACAGCAATATGAAGCTGAATGAGACCTCATTTTACAGTTGCTGGAACTCGAACTGCGTTTTGGTCAACCCTCAATCTTTACTTATCCTCCCATGGCAATCATTTACCATCGTAGCTTAAAAGACCATTATGTCATATGTCTACCACACCCCTTCCCTTGGTTTACATTAGGTGCCATTAGCTCAGCATTCTCAAACTCGCTGTCTTGTGAGACCAATGGATAGAAGGCTATATAGTACAGTTTCAGTACAGTTTTAAGACGTAATCTATTTACAAGTACAGAAAAGGATAAACATATAGTTGTCAACCGGATAGATTTATCCATTAGGGGGTTCCAAATATATCTTAACAGATAACTATGGGATCAGTCTTATAAATGTGACTGTCGACTTGACTTTTCCAGATGCGAGCAGTTTCAGTACATTGCTGAAGCTGTCTTTTAACAGTAAAATGGAATCTTTAATACAAAATGGGATAAGAATGTAATTTCACTAAACATTCCCTAGCAGTTCACTGACCAAAACTAAATACATACTCCAGGTGGAACGTGCTCAAAGCTTTGTACAACTGAAGCTTCAATTCCTTGTTTATGCATTCCAATGCTCTTGAGATAAAGGCCAACATTCTGGTTACATTTTGATTACTTTTGTACCTGTGCACAGGCTTTCAGTGGTTTGTGCATATGGGGAACAAAATCCCTTTGCTCTTAGTCTTTCACCATTAAGAACAATTCTAACTTGTCATTCTTCAATCCAATGTGGATGACCTTGCACTGTCCACACAGAACTCTGTCATAGCTTGCCTCACTTATGAAAGTGCAATATTATCGAGGTCCCAGTGTCACAAATTCAGTTTATTCCATTGTTTACAGAAAAACTGTAGGAAATTCAAAATAAATTTAACTGGAACCATTATGACTGTTAGTGTGCATAAAATAAACATGAAGGTTTGTGTGATAACATTCATATGTGGAGATCTCACGTTGGACTAAAAAGAGGCAATTTGGCCCTTCAAATCTGTGACAAGGTTTCTTCACTTAATATACCAGGCAACCTATCATCAAATTTGTTTTCAAGAAAATTTATGAATGTTTCTTCAATTTGTGATAAAGAATTCCAATTTCCAGTCAGTCTCGGAGCAAAGGTAATTTTTGTGATAGCGTTATCCTTCACATTAATCATATCGCCTTGCAATGCTGGTGAATAGGTTCCTTGGCTGTAAGAGGAAGTGTGAAACTTGAATAGATCCCTACCCTCCCACCAATCCTTACAAAGGTGCTTTTGCACACTGAATATTACTTTCCAGCTCTGACGAAAGGTCATCCAGACGCAAAACATTGGCTCTATTCTCTCTCCATAGATACTGTCAGACCTCCTGAGATTTTCCAGCATTTTCTGTTTTTATTACTTTCCTTATGTCTTTATTCCTTCCTGCTTGCAAAAATGTTTCCCCG
This sequence comes from Mustelus asterias, assembly GCF_964213995.1. Classification (NCBI taxonomy): domain Eukaryota; kingdom Metazoa; phylum Chordata; class Chondrichthyes; order Carcharhiniformes; family Triakidae; genus Mustelus; species Mustelus asterias. The sequence continues at coordinate 167,423,778 of NC_135801.1, forward strand.
TACAGGACTAAATTATCAAATTATTCTGGAACTCCCTCTCTAACAGTGCTGTGGGTGTACTTGCACAACAAGGCTTGCTGTGGTTTGAGAAGCTGAGGCTAATTAGGGATGAACAATAAATGCTGGCCTTGTCAGCAATGTTCAGTTAAACTCAGACAGACGTGTATCACAGAAGTGTAAAACCTTGATCCTGGCAATAATAACTCTGTAATTATTAAAAGCTTTTCACAATGGCCATGTATTCATCTGGCCTCAGCCATGTTGCACAGTAATTCTTACAGGAAAGGTTTTGCACTCCTGTGAACATTCAAGTTAAGGTGCCCTTTTATTAATTGTGCTTGACCTCCAAGGCTTATAAATTTAGGATACTTTGGTTAAAGGTCAATACTTGTCAATATTTTAAACATTTTGTTTTGTTTAAAGCTGTTCTTTTCTTATTATTCGGCTCATGGGATGTGGGCGTCACTGTCTGGGCCAGCATTTATTGCCCATCCCTGAGGGCAGTTAAGAGTCAACCACATTTCTGTGGGTCTGGAGTCGCATGTAGGCCAGACCAGGTAAGGACGGCAGATTTCCTTCCCTCAAGGACATCAGTGAACCAGATGGGTTTTTCCGACAATCGACAATGGTTTCATGATCATCAGTAGATTCTTAATTCCAGATTTTTCAATACTGAATTAAAATTCCACCATCTGGTGTGGCAGGATTCAAATCCGGGTCCCCAGAGCATTCCCCTGGGGCTCTGGATTATTAGTCCAGCGACAATATCACTATGCCACCGCCTTCCCTCGTTGCAGTCTTGAATTCAGATTTGGCCACAGTTACTTAAATGTTTTTGAGCATAAACAGCACACAGGTGATATTGTAGACTCCACAGAATGATAAAGTCAGTACAAACTAAAGTCGTTTTCATAAGGCAGCAGGCACTTTTGCAACATTGGACTAATAGAAACGATAGTCCATGCATCGTTGCTTAAAGCGTACAACTTGATTCAAAAATTGTGAGAACATTGATAGGGAGTGATAAAGCATTTTGCCCAATGACCCTGTTTGTTTTTATTAAATCTATTCCATTTCCTCACTATGCCCCTCAGTCCCTCCTCTCTTCAGAATCTAGAAACCATCTAAATGTTGTCCACAATTTTGGGGGAGAAGATATGCCTGATTTTCCTTGTATTTCTCTAATGTTTCATTCATGTTCCCTGACCCTTTGACCCTTTACCATAATAAACAATTTTCTTGCACCCACTTTCCTCTTATCTTTAAAACGTAATTGCATTACTTTAGAGTGTCTTGTTTCCAAAGAAAAGCTGAATTCCTTAACCTTTTCTAAGATTTAAAATTAATTATAATTGGAATCATCCTCATTGCTCACCTTTACCCTCTTAAGACTCAGAAAAATAATTTGAGTCTATGCTTGTTCAAATCTCATGATGGGTATTATAATCTGTCAATCGCATTTGGATGCCTCGACTTTTCAATAGTAATGATGGCAAAACTATAAGAGCGTGAAGCTGCTCACACCACGCTCCCATTACAGCAAGGTTGGAGAATTTGGTGCCCAGCAAAATCTCCATTCACTGCAGCGGGATGGGAAAGTTCCATCAACGTGAATGGCTGTAACATTCCAGCTTATTTGCTGTTGTCACTTCACAAACTAGTAACAATGTCTGGAGTGCACACATGCAGAACTCTAGAAGTTACTGTCAGCGATTCCATGCTTCCCACAGCATACATTGTTGAAGTGCCTGTAGATGGCAATCAATTAGAAATCACTGAACTGATGAAAACCTGTTCTTTTATGCTTTGAGTCTCACTGTAAAATCCCTTGAACAGCTGCACCTTGTTGAATGAGGTATAACTATTTTTAATGGTGTAATAGGTTCATATTCCCTGCTGAACAGCCTCACTGTACCTGGAAACTAATTTTATATTTGTGAAAGATTTTTCCATTATGATAAAATGTGTTTTTAATTGTTTTTCAGAAAAATTTTATTGCTGATATTTTAGCTTCTATCTTAATTCCATTTCATTTGTTCTGCTCTTGTAATATTTTTAATTAAAAGTGAAATTTCAGTGTTTTTAACTTCCTGGTTTGCTGTCTGTGAGAATGCTTCTGTGTGATTGTCTGCTTACCCTACTTAATGACATCAGTGTTGATGCACACCTGGAGATCCCCTTGACTTTGTACCAGATTCAACCTAATGTTAAATGCTACAGGTATTACCAGATTTTTGTGGGTGACTTTCTTAGAGGTCAGTGGTGCGAGCCATTACTATGCCACTGCTTGCAAAATCCAGCCTTTAATGTCATTGGAGGAGAGGAGCTCAGCATTTAGCCAACACAACTGCAGTTCCAAATTTGAGTTCTGAAATTACCGAATAGTTTGGACAAATCATTGTAAAGTTTTACTGCCTAAACTGAATGGAGATTATTTGTATCCTTAAAGAGAAAAGGACAAGTATGCAGAGGAGAACTGTTAGAAAACACTTGTGCATACATTCTGAAACCAGTTTATTTAAGTTTCCTATTGGTAGGAGAACATAGACCATTTTTCTTCAGTTTTTCACCCTTTGTTCCTCCCTTAATGGATTATGGGTAAGATTCTCTGGCCTCCCCTTAGCGTTTTACTTGGTGGCAGGTGGTGGCACATTGTTCGCTGGAGATGGGAGCCTCTGGTCCCACCACTTTCAATGAGAATTCCCATTGAAGCCACTCCACGGCGCCGGGAAGACTGCAGCAAGGGGTGCACTGTGGGTGGGACCAGAGAAACCTGCCGGCATGAATGGCTGGAGAATTCTGGCCACATAGGTTTTTATACTAGAACTTTCTTAAATTATACAGGATTACATTTATTACACAGCACGGAAGCAGGTCATTCAGTCCATACCAATGTTTATGGGCCATTTGAGCCTCCTCTCACACACTGATAAAACACCCATAAGCAAGTACTTGACTACTATAACCTCAATTGTGCGTTTATTTGCTCAATGTTCAAATGAATGAAACAAATCCATCGCTCACACAAGGGGATACCAGTCACTATTATAGCTACAACATAGCTTCTCAACATCAATATTTGGAAGGATGAACACTCATCAGATTGTGGTTTAGGCTAGAAACAACTAGATTGTGGTATTGAACAGTAAACTGGTAAAGCTTCAGTCCTAATAACAATCTGTAGATTTACACTGATTAAATCATCACTCTGCTCCTGCAAGATCAAAAACAACAAGGATGCTATTTTTGTGCACACAGCACAAAACTGACCTTTGAAAATGATCCTCATGTCTTTTGCTACCTGAGCTTTTAGGTCTGATTTTAATTCTATGCAAAAAAAAGGGTTTTGAATGAGTTAAAATCTCTCATCCATTGACTTCTATATCACTATCAGCTTCAGAATGACTGCTGACGGATGTAGCTACAAATATCTTTGAAGATATATCAAAATAAAAGGAATTGAAGATATATTTGTCTGAATGTTCACAATGTAAAATACAAAGGACGCTGGTCAGAGAAAGGTCAAGGCTTAAAGCTCAAGCCTGTAAATGCAGTGAATTTAGATCCTTCCAGACATTACCATATCAAACATCCTTTTGTCCCAGGGAAGCAACACACACAGTCAAATACTTTGAAGATACTGGACACAGCAAGCAGTTATGAATGCTTTTCAAATGTCAGTCTGCAGAAGCAGCTAACAGCAACTCACAATTAAAGTGACGGATTTAATGCAGCCCCTTGTTGTGGGAATGGTGGTGGGGTCCCCTTAATCATGGGAGAAGCTGCACGTCAGTCTCTCCTGATTATGTTGGAGGGTGCAGGGGACTAGGCTCCCACCAATGGGATGTCAATTTAGGCTCATTAGTGAACTAATTGTCATCCATTATCCCTGAGGCCATCGCAGTTTAGTGGTGACTCGGTGATTAAATAGCTTTCCCACATCCTTTCAAGGCCACCCAGTAAATCCTGTTGGGTTTGTCTGCGGTTTTATGGACTTTACTCCCTTGGTGTACTAAACAACTCAATCCACAGCCAGGCGTCGGGAAAATGCAGGTATTTTATTGTAGGTTTTTCTGGCTTCGCACTCCAGCTCTGCTGCTCTGAGGTAGTCCCCGAACAGATCTTAAGATCCCAAGGATCACATGATTTGCTCCCTTAATGGGCTATGCACCCCACATATAACAATTTCCCCATACTAGAAAACAATAATCTAACTATTTACATACAATTACAAAATGTATTTACAGAATTAATCAGATGCAACGTAATGGAAACATCGTATAATTAATCTTACTTTTTGTATGTAATAATTACATTGACATGATCAGTCTGTTCGGGGGCCGAAGGTCCCATGGCGGTTGCCTCCTTGCAGCTGGAACCAGAATTTGCTTCATCCCTGGCGATGGTGGCTTAGGTGGAACCTCCATCAGTGCACCCTCTTCCCATATGCTCTTGGTCGCCAGTGTTTGGCCCCCACCTTTACTTCACTAGAAGGAGGAGCTCCATGCTTCTTCTCTTACCCCACTGACGCTGTCCTAAGTGTCTCTGAAATGGTTGATGAGTTCCACCCTTTGGTGTGGGGCTGCAAACAACTGGCCCACACACCATCACCAAACCAACTCATCCCAGTTTTCCACTGTATCGGACAATGACGCTATCTTGGCCATAATTGCAGCCGGAACCCACTTTTCCCCCAAAGTATAGCTTCTGACGAATACCAACTCGCCTTTCTGAAATGCCCTCATCTTGGCATGCTCGGCTCGACGGGCCATCTGTGCTTCCTGCTTTCTCTCCACCACTCTTCTTGTCTCATCCGGCCTCAGTAGGTCAAACATTGTACGGAACTACCCTACAGATATCAATGCCACCGGGGAGCATTTGATTGTTGTGTGGGGAATGTTCCTGTACCCATTTAAAAACTTGTTTAATCTTTGTGTCAGAGACCCTTCCCCTCCTTGAGGCCTTCAAGGAGTGAATGATAGACTGTCTTTGGGTGGCAGAGCACAGACATTGCATGACGAATTTCATGCAATTCTATTTAATCCACAAAGTCCCACAAAATGAACTGCAATTTCTTATTGCTTACATTTTGGTTTGAATAGCCAAACCTAGCAAACATGTTATTAAGTTTGTTGAGGGTCGTTTCTGTGGACATCGACTTCATACGTATCACTTCCGGCCACTTCAAGTGTGTATCAACGGCCACCAGTAACAAATAGCCATCCACCTGCCCTGCAAAATTTATGTGGACCTCTAGCCAAGGCCCCTTTGGCCATTCCCATGGATGCAATGGTGACGCGGCGGTGCCTTATGAATTTTAGAACATGATAAACAAGAGCCCATTTTTTTCCCGCTATGCTCGCATCCACTTTAGGCCACCACACATAACTGCAGGCCAAGTATTTCATTTGCATCACCCCTGGGTGCCCTTGGTGCAGTTGCCCCAATACTTCTCCCTCAAAGGAGAGGGAATAACCCACATGGCCCACATCAAACATCCATCCCGTACCAACAATTCCCACTGACGGCTTAGATATGGTTTCAGTTCCAGATTCTTCTGCTGACTTGTTCTTCCCTTGCAGAAGAGATTTATCACTTGATAGTATGGGATCCTTTTGTGCAGTGTAGCGATAATTGGTACTTTGTCATCCTGTGAAAAGTACATGATTTGGATAATCTAGTCCGGGGCCTCTTTATTACTAGGCAGCAGCAGCCTGGATAAAGCATTGGCATTTGCATGTTGGTCTGACTGGCGGTAGTGAATCTCATGCCCATCGCTGTAACCGAGCTGCGCCCATCAATGGAAGCCAGTGGCCTGTAGTCTGTCAGTAAAACAAACTGCCTGCCATATAGATGATGATGAAATTTGGTAACACCAAAGATGATGCCTAATGCCTCTTTCTCTATTTGTGCAAAGTTCTCTTCTGTTTTGGAGAGTAACCTAGATGCGAATGCTATGGGCCTGTCTTCCCCATTTGTCATCACATGGGATAGAACAGCTTCCACATCATATAGCAAGGCACCACAAGCCAACTACAGGGTTAGTCTGGGATTAAAATGAACTAAAACCTTGGATTCCTTTAATGCCTTCTTCTCACTCCTGCGCCCACATCCCTTCATTAATAATTGATGCAGTGGTTTCAGTACTGTCACCAAGTCTGGCACAAATTTACCATAATAATTCATGAATCCCAAAAAGGACCTCAGCTGGGGCACGTTTTTAGGTCTTGGCGCCTTCATTATGGCCTCCAGCTCCTTCAGCGCCTTATGTAGCCCTTTCTTTCCCATTGATAATATGCCCTAAATATTCAACGGAGTCCTCGAAAAACTCACACTTTTCCCTTTTTATCTGTAGCCCATGTTCCTGCAGTCTCGTCAACGTCCCTTCCAAGTTCTGCAAGTGTTCCTCATCTGTGTATCCTGATACCAGGGTGTCATCAAGGTAACATTGGGGTCCCGGGAGACCACTCAATATCTGGTCCATGGCTCTTTGAAATAAGGCCAGGGCTGATGTGATCCCGAAAGGCAGCTGCTTGTACTGTACCGACCCCTTTTGGGTAATGATGGTCAATGGCAGTTGTGAGTCTTTGGTCACCCGCACCTGTAAATCCATTTTCGTAAATTTCTGATCTCCTTATTTTGACCCCACAGCAGGGTTTCTCCCGCCCCTGAAAACTTAGGCCCGAAGCCTGCCCATGCCGACTGTGGAGACAAGACCCTGCAAATGGTGACGGCACTCGATCAGGGTTTCTTTTCACGATCCTACCTGTCCTCCGCGGGGTTTTTCTTTCCTGCACTGTGGGTCTCAGCAGATGATTCGTGATGCCAGTCCCAATCCTACGAACCACCGGTCACCATCTTAAACATAGAACATAGAAAGCCACAGCACAAACAGGCCCTTCGGCCCACAAGTTGCGCCGATCACATCCCCACCTCTAGGCCTATCTATAGCCCTCAATCCCATTAAATCCCATGTACTCATCCAGAAGTCTCTTAAAAGACCCCAACGAGTTTGCCTCCACCACCACCGACGTCAGCCGATTCCACTCACCCACCACCCTCTGAGTGAAAAACTTACCCCTGACATCTCCTCTGTACCTACCCCCCAGCACCTTAAACCTGTGCCCTCTCGTAGCAACCATTTCAGCCCTTGGAAATAGCCTCTGAGAGTCTACCCTATCCAGACCTCTCAGCATCTTGTAAACCTCTATCAGGTCACCTCTCATCCTTCGTCTCTCCAGGGAGAAGAGACCAAGCTCCCTCAACCTATCCTCATAAGGCATGCCCCCAATCCAGGCAACATCCTTGTAAATCTCCTCTGCACCCTTTCAATGGCTTCAACATCTTTCCTGTAATGAGGTGACCAGAACTGCGCGCAGTACTCCAAGTGGGGTCTAACCAGGGTCCTATAAAGCTGCAGCATTATCTCCCGACTCCTAAACTCAATCCCCTCGATTAATGAAGGCTAGTACACCGTACGCCTTCTTGACCGCATCCTCCACCTGTGAGGCCGATTTAAGAGTCCTATGGACCCGGACCCCAAGGTCCTTCTGATCCTCTACACTGCTAAGAATGGTACCCTTCATATTATACTGCTGCTTCATCCCATTGGATCTGCCAAAATGGATCACTACACACTTATCCGGGTTGAAGTCCACCTGCCACTTCTCCGCCCAGTCTTGCATTCTATCTATGTCTCGCTGCAACTTCTGACATCCCTCCAAACTATCCACAACACCACCTACCTTGGTGTCGTCAGCAAACTTACCAACCCATCCCTCCACTTCCTCATCCAGGTCATTTATGAAAATGACAAACAGCAAGGGTCCCAGAACAGATCCCTGGGGCACTCCACTGGTCACTGACCTCCATGCAGAGAAAGACCCCTCCACAGCCACTCTCTGCCTTCTGCAGGCAAGCCAGTTCTGGATCCACAAGGCAACAGCCCCTTGGATCCCATGCCCTCTCACTTTCTCAAGAAGTCTTGCATGGGGGACCTTATCGAACGCCTTGCTGAAGTCCATATAGACCACATCCACCGCTCTTCCTTCGTCAATGTGTTTGGTCACATTTTCAAAGAACTCAACCAGGCTCGTAAGGCACGACCTGCCCTTGACAAAGCCGTGCTGACTACTTTTGATCATACTAAACTTCTCTAGATGATCATAAATCCTGTCTCTCAGGATCCTCTCCAACAACTTACCAACCACTGAGGTTAGACTCACCGGTCGGTAATTTCCCGGGCTGTCCCTGTTCCCTTTCTTGAATATAGGGACCACATCTGCAATCCTCCAATCCTCCGGAACCTCTCCCGTCTCCATCGACGATGCAAAGATCATCGCCAAAGGCTCCGCAATCTCCTCCCTCGCCTCCCACAGTAACCTGGGGTACATCCCATCCGGCCCCGGCGACTTACCAACCTTGATGCCATTCAATAGTTCCAACACATCCTCTTTCTTTATGTCCACATGCTCGATCCTTTCTGTCCACCGCAAACCAGCAGTACAACCACCCAGATCCCTTTCCACCGTGAATACCGAGGTAAAGTATTCATTAAGCACCTCCGCCATTTCTAACGGTTCCGCACAAACTTTTCCCCCTTCACCTTTTAAGGGTCCTATGCCTTCACATCTCATCCTTTTACTCTTGACGTATTTGTAGAAAGCCTTGGGATTCTCCTTAATCTTACCCGCCCAGGCCTTCTCATGACCCCTTCTCGCTCTCCTAATTTCCTTCTTAAGCTCCTTCCTACATCCCGTATACTCCTCTAAATCCTTAACACCTCCTAGCTCTCTGAACCTTCTGTACGCCTCTCTTTTCTTATTCACCAGGTTCATCACAACCTTCGTGCACCACGGTTCCCGTACCCTACCAACACCCCCCTGTCTCATCGGAACGTTGTCATGCAGAGCTCCAGACAAACATTCCTTGAAAATGCTCCACTTTCCTTCGGTACTTTTCCCCAAGAATGCCTCCTTCCAATTTACCCGTCTAATTTCCTCCCTGATGACACTGTATTTCCCTTTACTCCAGAGAAACACTTTCCTAGCCTGCCTGATCCTATCTCTTTCCAATGCTATCGTGAAGGAGATAGAATTATGCCTTATGAGGATAGGTTGAGGGAGCTTGGTCTCTTCTCCCTGGAGAGACGAAGGATGAGAGGTGACCTGATAGAGGTTTACAAGATGTTGAGAGGTCTGGATAGGGTAGACTCTCAGAGGCTATTTCCAAGGGCTGAAATGGTTGCTACGAGAGGGCACAGGTTTAAGGTGCTGGGGGGTAGGTACAGAGGAGATGTCAGGGGTAAGTTTTTCACTCAGAGGGTGGTGGGTGAGTGGAATCGGCTGACGTCGGTGGTGGTGGAGGCAAACTCGTTGGGGTCTTTTAAGAGACTTCTGGATGAGTACATGGGATTTAATGGGATTGAGGGCTATAGATAGGCCTAGAGGTGGGGATGTGATCGGCGCAACTTGTGGGCCGAAGGGCCTGTTTGTGCTGTGGCTTTCTATGTTCTATGTTCTATGTTCTATGTTCTATCCCCAAGATGCTCACCCACCGAGAGATCCTCCACCTGTCCAGGTTCATTAGCCAGCACCAGATCAAGTACAGCCTCTCCTCTAGTAGGCTTATCCACATACTGTGTCAGGAAACTCTCCTGGACACACCTAACAAACCCCTCTCCATCCAAACCCCTAGCCCTAGGGATATTCCAATCTATGTTTGGGAAATTAAAATCTCCCATCACGACAACTCTGTTATTCCTACATCTCTCCAGGATCTGTTTCCCCATCTGCTCCTCAACATCTCTGTTACTATTGGGCGGCCTATAGAAAACACCCAGCAAAGTTACCGACCCCTTCCTGTTCCTAACCTCCACCCACAGAGACTCCGTAGTCAATCCCTCCACGGCGTCCACCTTCTCTACAGCCGTGACACTATCCCTGATCAACAGTGCCACTCCCCCCCCCTCTCTTGCCTCCCTCCCTGTCCTTCCTGAAACATCTAAAACCCGGCACCTGAAGCACCCAGTCCTGTCCCTGAGACATCCAAGTCTCCGTAATGGCCACCACATCACAATTCGAAGCAGCAATCCACGCTCTAAGCTCATCCACTTTATTCACTACACTCCTGGCATTAAAATAGACACATCTCAGACCTTCAGCCTGAGCACTTCCCTTCTCCATCACTCGTCTAACCTCCCTCTTACCCTGTCTACATTCCTTATCTATTTGCGAGCTAACCTCCTCGCTCTCAGTCCCCTCATTTCGATTCCCTCCCCCCAACCTTTCTAGTTTAAAGTCTCTCCAGTAGCCTTAGCCAACCTTCCCGCCAGGATATTGATCTTAAAGAACATAAGAAAGAACATAAGAAATAGGAGCAGGAGTAGGTCATCTAGCCCCTCGAGACTGCCCCGCCATTCAATAAGATCATGGCTGATCTGAAGTGGATCAGTTCCACTTACCCGCCTGATCCCTATAACCCCTAATTCCCTTACCGATCAGGAATCCATCTATCCGTGATTTAAACATATTCAATGAGGTAGCCTCCACCACTTCAGTGGGCAGAGAATTCCAGAGATTCACCACCCTCTGAGAGAAGAAGTTCCTCCTCAACTCTGTCCTAAACTGACCCCCCTTTATTTTGAGGCTGTGCCCTCTAGTTCTAGCTTCCTTTCTAAGTGGAAAGAATCTCTCCCTCTCTACCCTATCCAGCCCCTTCATTATCTTATATGTCTCTATAAGATCCCCCCTCAGCCTTCTAAATTCCAACGAGTACAAACCCAATCTGCTCAGTCTCTCCTCATAATCAACACCCCTCATCTCCGGTATCAACCTGGTGAACCTTCTCTGCACTCCCTCCAAGGCCAATATATCCTTCCGCAAATAAGGGGACCAATACTGCACACAGTATTCCAGCTGCGGCCTCACCAATGCCCTGTACAGATGCAGCAAGACATCTCTGCTTTTATATTCTATTCCCCTTGCGATATAGGCCAACATCCCATTTGCCTTCTTGATCACCTGTTGCACCTGCAGACTGGGTTTTTGCGTCTCATGCACAAGGACCCCCAGGTCCCTCTGCACAGCAGCATGATGTAATTTCTTTCCATTAGATAATAATCCAATTTGCTATTATTTCTTCCAAAGTGAATAACCTCGCATTTGTTGACGTTATACTCCATCTGCCAGATCCTCGCCCACTCACTCAGCCTGTCCAAATTTCTCTGCAGACCTTCTACGCCCTCCACACGATTCACTTTTCCACTTATAGAACATAGAACATAGAACAGTACAGCACAGAACAGGCCCTTCGGCCCACGATGTTGTGCCGAGCTTTATCTGAAACCAAGATCAAGCTATCCCACTCCCTATCATCCTGGTGTGCTCCATGTGCCTATCCAATAACCGCTTAAATGTTCCTAAAGTGTCTGACTCCACTATCACTGCAGGCAGTCCATTCCACACCCAAACCACTCGCTGCGTAAAGAACCTACCTCTGATATCCTTCCTATATCTCCCACCATGAACCTTATAGTTATGCCCCCTTGTAATAGCTCCATCCAACGTCTTTGAACGTTCACTCTATCTATCCCCTTCATCATTTTATAAACCTCTATTAAGTCTCCCCTCAGCCTCCTCCGCTCCAGAGAGAACAGCCCTAGCTCCCTCAACCCTTCCTCATAAGACCTACCCTCCAAACCAGGCAGCATCCTGGTAAATCTCCTCTGCACTCTTTCCAGCGCTTCCACATCCTTCTTATAGTGAGGTGACCAGAACTGCACACAATATTCCAAATGTGGTCTCACCAAGGTCCTGTACAGTTGCAGCATAACCCCACGGCTCTTAAACTCCAACCCCCTGTTAATAAAAGCTAACACACTATAGGCCTTCTTCACAGCTCTACCCACTTGAGCGGCAACCTTTAGAGATCTGTGGATATGGACCCCAAGATCTCTCTGTTCCTCCACAGTCTTCAGAACCCTACCTTTGACCCTGTAATCCACATTTAAATTTGTCCTACCAAAATGAATCACCTCACATTTATCAGGGTTAAATTCCATTTGCCATTTTTCAGCCCAGCTTTGCATCCTATCTATGTCTCTTTGCAGCCTACAACAGCCCTCCACCTCAACCACTACTCCACCAATCTTGGTGTCATCAGCAAATTTACTGATCCACCCTTCAGCCCCCTCCTCTAAGTCATTAATAAAAATCACAAAGAGCAGAGGACCAAGCACTGATCCCTGTGGCACTCCGCTAGCAACCTGCCTCCAGTCCGAAAATTTTCCATCCACCACCACCCTCTGTCTTCGATCAGATAGCCAATTACCTATCCAATCTGCCAACTTTCCCTCTATCCCACACCTCCTTACTTTTATCATAAGCCGACCATGGGGGACCTTATCAAACGCCTTACTAAAATCCATGTATATGACATCAACTGCCCTACCTTCATCAACACACTTAGTTACCTCCTCAAAATATTCAATCAAATTTGTGAGGCATGACTTGCCCTTCACAAATCCGTGCTGACTATCCCGGATTAATCCGCATCTTTCTATATGGTCGTAAATCCCATCCCTAAGGACCTTTTCCATCAATTTACCAACCACCGAAGTAAGACTAATCGGTCTATAATTACCAGGGTCATTTCTATTCCATTTCTTAAACAGAGGAACAACATTCGCCACTCTCCAGTCCTCTGGCACCATCCCCGTGGACAGCGAGGACCCAAAGATCAAAGCCAAAGGCTCTGCAATCTCATCCCTTGCCTCCCAAAGAATCCTAGGATATATTTCATCAGGCCCAGGGGACTTATTGACCTTCAGTTTATTCAAAACTGCCAGTACATCCTCCCTCCGAACAACTATTTCCTCCAGCCTATTAGCCTGTAACACCTTCTCTTCCTCAAAAACATGGCCCCTCTCCTTGGTGAACACCGAAGAAAAGTATTCATTCATCACCTCGCCTATCTCTACTGACTCCATACACAAGTTCCCACTACTGTCCTTGATCGGCCCTAACCTCACCCTGGTCATTCTTTTATTCCTCACATAAGAGTAAAAAGCCTTGGGGTTTTCCTTGATCCGACCCGCCAAGGACTTCTCATGTCCCCTCCCAGCTCTCCTAAGCCCCTTTTTCAGCTCATTCCTTGCTAACTTGTAACCCTCAATCGAGCCATCTGAACCTTGTTTCCTCATCCCTACATAAGCTTCCCTCTTCCTTTTCACAAGACATTCCACCTCTTTCGTGAACCATGGTTCCCTCACTCGGCCATTTCCTCCCTGCCTGACAGGGACATACCTATCAAGGACACCCAGTATTTGTTCCTTGAAAAAGTTCCACTTTTCATTAGTGCCTTTCCCTGACAGTTTCTGTTCCCAACTTATGCCCCCTAATTCTTGCCTAATCGCATCATAATGACCTCTCCCCCAATTGTAAACCTTGCCCTGCCGTACGGCCCTATCCCTCTCCATTGAGTTCTTTTGTACATCATGGGAGCAGAATGCATAAAACTTGTTGGATTTTTATGAAGATGTGACTAGTGCGGTTGACGGAGGGGAACCGGTGGATGCCGTGTTTTTGGATTTCCAAAAGGCGTTTGATAAGGTGCCTCACAAAAGGTTGCTGAAGAAGATTGGGTCACACGGAGTTGGGGGTAGGGTGTTAGCGTGGATTGGGGATTGGCTATCCGACAGGAAGCAGGGAGTCGAATTGTGGTCACTATCTCCAAAGTGCTCTCCCACAACCAAATCTAACACTTGGCCCGGTTCATTTCCCAGTACCAAATCCAATGTGGCCTCACCCCTTGTCGGCCTATCCACATATTGTGTCAGGAAACTCTCCTGCACACACTGCACAAAAACTGCCCCATCCGAACTATTTGACCTACAAAGGTTCCAATCAATATTTGGAAAGTTAAAGTCCCCCATGACAACTACCCTGTGACCCCCACACATATCCATAATCTGCTTAGCAATTTCTTCCTCCACATCTCTATTACTATTTGGAGGCCTATAGTAAACTCCTAACAACGTGACCGCTCCTTTCCTATTTCCAACTTCAGCCCATATTACCTCTGTGTGCAGATCCCCCTTGAAGTGCCTTTCCGCAGCCATTAAACTATCCTTGATTAACAATGCCACTCCTCCACCTCTTTTACCAGCTTCCCTACACTTACTGAAACATCTATACCCCAGAACGTCCAACAACCATTCCTGTCCTTGTTCTACCCACGTTTCCGTAATGGCCACAACATCGTAGTCCCAAGTACCAATCCACGCCCCAAGTTCATCTACTTTGTTCCAGATGTTATCTTTGTGTCGTCTGCAAACTTTGTTACCCTACACTCAGTCCCCTCCTCCAGATCGTCTATATAAATGGTAAATAGTTGGGGCCCCAGTACCAATCCCTGCGGTATGCCACTAGTTACCATCTGCCAACCAGAAAAGCACCCATTTATTCCGACTCCCTGCTTCCTGTCAGATAGCCAATCCCCAATCCACGCTAACACCCTACCCCCAACTCCGTGTGACCCAATCTTCTTCAGCAACCTTTTGTGAGGCACCTTATCAAACGCCTTTTGGAAATCCAAAAACACGGCATCCACCGGTTCCCCTCCGTCAACCGCACTAGTCACATCTTCATAAAAATCCAACAAGTTTTATGCATTCTGCTCCCATGATGTACAAAAGAACTCAATCACCAGCCAGGCTGTTGGGAAAATGCAGGTATATTATTGTAGGTTTTGCTGGCTTCACACTCCAACTCCACTGCTGTCGGGCAGTCCCTGAACAGATCTCAGGACCCCCAAGGGTCACATGACTTGCGCTCTTAAAGTGTTATGCACCCCACATACATAACAGGAAGTTTCCTATGGGTTGTGGGTGGGTGGGAGGTGGTCCCTGCTATAAGGCACTCGGGAAGGGCTCGAACATCTTTCACAAGCTGTGGGATGGAAGACAGCGGGAGGTACTGATGAGTGGCAGGGGAGAGGGGTTGTCCAGGTCTGAAGTGGAACAGGAGGAGGAAGGTGAATTACTCTTGTGCTCACAGGGGGGGCCGATGGAGTCAATTGGGCAGACCTGGAGTTACGTGCATCTGAGTAAGGTGATGTAATCGCCTGCCCTCAAGTGGTGGCCTCTGATGCCTTGCAACTCATATGCTCCACTTGTAGCATTTTTCAACGATAAGGCCAGCTGTAGCACCTGTTTGAAGTAAAGTTGAGCTTCAGCTAATAGGCTTTTTTGAATAGTTACGTTATTAATCCCACATACCAGATGGTCTTTAAGCATCTTGTTAAGGGTTAAACCAAATCCACATGCTTCCACCAGTCATCTTAACCTCGGTAAGAAACCCAGAACAGAGTCCCCTGAGTCTCAGATTGCTGAGTTAAAACAATAACATCTCAGAATTAGAGGTGGCTTGGGATCGTAGTATTCTCTAACTAGTTCAGTCAGTTCTTGAAAAGTTTTAGTGTCCGGTGCCTCAGGGAACTCCAAATGACAGTAAATGCTGAAGCCCCACCGGCAGTCAGAAGAAATGGCCATTGTTTTTCATCTGCCATAATGTCATTTGCCCAAAAAAGTAACACATGCCTTCCACATATTGGACCCAGTCCTCGACAACAGGGTCGAACACGTGTAAATAAAATAAAGGAGTGGCACCTAAGAATAGCTTACATTAACTTAGGCCAAATGTTGCGAGTGAGTTCATTCAGAACCGCACTTACCTCATTGTCACTGAAATAACTCCCACGAGGCCAGTGTCCCTTCGCCAAATGCAGATATATTTACAAGTGTTAGTAATACACAGCCAAGTACACATACAGTACAGAGTATAGACCCTGAGTCCCGACACTCCAACTTATATACCTCTGCAGGGCTCCCGGATTGGACAGCTATTACTGCCTCAGTCAGGGAGCTCATATTCTAACACGTCCACTTTGTGAACCTTATTAAAGTCATTACACTCTCTCCACAGATGCTGTCAGACCTGCTGAGATTTTCCAACATTTGCTGTTTTTGTTTGACTCCAGCATCCACAGTAATTTGCTTTTATCTTGAGGTTTAATGCATAACCAATCTGGAGCCAGAGAAGACTGGTGGGAAGGTACCTGCAAATTATATTGTGAGTTGTGCTGCTTATCAGGAGTTCCTGCTGACCGGTGTTCCCTTTACAGGCCGCAAAATCTATGCTTGACAGTTGTCTAAGGACTAACCGTTGACTGTTCTTCCTAAGAAAGAGGGCCAAAGTTTAGCAGATCTCTTTGTTCTGAGATAAATTTAAAGATGAATGTGACCGCCCTTTTTGGAGGGCAGATGAGAGATGAATGGTCTCTTTAAAGATAAGTTGGCATGGCAAGCAAAAATTAGAATGTTAACACTGTGTCAGAATCGATTATCTAATAGTGGGACAGGCAAAACTGCAGCAATTCAGGATGCTTCTGATGATGAACCAGTCATATTTGGTCATTTATACCATTTGATGGGGTAGATCTGTCTTTCAACTCTGAGATTCTTTCCACTCTCCTTCAGAAGAAAAGTTAATGCCTAAATGAGTAGGATAGTCCTAGCTGGACAAACAATGCTTTATGCTGGGACAGTGTGGTTTCAGCTGCTTCAATTGCAGCACATACTTGGGGATGGTTAAGGCTTTACTAAGGCTTTACTAGGCTCTGTGCAAGTGGATAAATGGGTTTGGAATCTGTTAAATATGAGGATGGGATTTCTTACATATCAACACCCCACTGAGTGGTTTCACAGTGGCTACCAAAAAAAGAGTTTGCTTGCAAGGAAGTTATTGAAGGTTTTGGAAATGAGCAAATGTGTTTTAAGCCTTTGCCTTTCTCCAGTGTGTACAGCATTTAATAGTCCTTTAAGTGTTTTGTTAATGTAGTGTCAGACCGCCACTTAACTTCACAACTGAGAATTTACAACCCATGGAGCATAGAGATACTGAACCGAGATGACAGAAACTATTAAAATTGGTTCTATTATAACTGTAGGAGGAGACACTCAATAATTTAAATCATGACCTGCAGGTAGGAGATTACATACATATATATTCTCTGCCTCAGAAGGTGGTGGAGACGGGTTCATTGAATATTTTTTAAGGCAGAGGTAAGAAAATGATAGGCAAGGGAATCAAAGGTTATTCGGGGTAGAGGTGGATGTGTAATTTGAAACACAAACAGATCGGTCATAATCTTCCGGATTAGTGGTCAGGCTCGAGGGGCCGAATGGCCGACTTCTACTCCAATGTTGTATGTTCTTAAATTAAACATTCCAATGTAATCTGGGTTTCACAGTGGCTACCAAAAATTAATATATTGTATCCTCTCTTCGATCTCCTAGAAAGGTCACTAGCATGAGTACACTAAGTGAAACTAAGGTACACTGTGAAAGCTTAAGGATCTTCCAAATGAAAGAGCACTACCTGTAATTGGAAATGTATGTCCTTTTTGAAGGCTTCTTTGCTCCCAGTGTCGCTGCAATTTGTACAAATGTATTTTTGCAGTTGTTTGTTCACTCACTGCTGGTGCTGATTCATGCTGGGGTGGATGTCTATGGGTGCCAAACACCCTCCTGTGGCCATTCACTCTTGTGTAAGGCTAGGAGATGAAGCCAGATTCTCTGAGCAGTGTTCATGTTGAATAAAATAATGCCCTATAGAGTTTGCACATCCAGACATTTTTCAGCAGAGATTACTGGACTACAATTTTGAGTGGAAACCTTTACAATAGTTTTTTACTTGGCTGAAGGGTATGAACGTTCCTGGTGAGGCATGTATTGCCTGTCGCTAATTACCCTTGAGAAGGTGTGTTCTGGTAAAGCTTGTCATCTCCACAAATTTGAACAGAACAGACAATATCTGTTGGCCGATTGGATAGGTAACTGGCTGTCTGATCGAAGACAGAGGGTGGTGGTGGATGGAAAATTTTCGGACTGGAGGCAGGTTGCTAGCGGAGTGCCACAGGGATCAGTGCTTGGTCCCCTGCTCTTTGTGATTTTTATTAATGACTTAGAGGAGGGGGCTGAAGGGTGGATCAGTAAATTTGCTGATGACACCAAGATTGGTGGAGTAGTGGATGAGGTGGAGGGCTGTTGTAGGCTGCAAAGAGACATAGATAGGATGCAAAGCTGGGCTGAAAAATGGCAAATGGAGTTTAACCCTGATAAATATGCAGTGATTCATTTTGGTAGGACTAATTTAAATGTGGATTACAGGGTCAAAGGTAGGGTTCTGAAGACTGTGGAGGAACAGAGAAATCTTGGGGTCCATATCCACAGATCTCTAAAGGTTGCCACTCAAGTGAATAGAGCTGTGAAGAAGGCTTATAGTGTGTTAGCTTTTATTAACAGGGGGTTGGGGTTTAAGAGCCGTGGGGTTATGCTGCAACTGTACAGGACCTTGGTGAGACCACATTTGGAATATTGTGTGCAGTTCTGGTCACCTCACTATAAGAAGGATGTGGAAGCGCTGGAAAGAGTGCAGAGGAGATTTACCAGGATGCTGCCTGGTTTGGAGGGTAGGTCTTATGAGGAAGGGTTGAGGGAGCTAGGGCTGTTCTCTCTGGAGCAGAGGAGGCTGAGGGGAGACTGAATAGAGGTTTATAAAATGATGAAGGGGATAGATAGAGTGAACGTTCAAAGACTATTTCCTCGGGTGGATGGAGCTATTACAAGGGGGCATAACTATAGGGTTCATGGTGGGAGATATAGGAAGGATATCAGAGGTAGGTTCTTTACGCAGAGAGTGGTTGGGGTGTGGAATGGACTGCCTGCAGTGATAGTGGAGTTAGACACTTTAGGAACATTTAAGCGGTTATTGGATAGGCACATGGAGCACACCAGGATGATAGGGAGTGGGATAGCTTGATCTTGGTTTCAGATAAAGCTCGGCACAACATCGTGGGCCGAAGGGCCTGTTCTGTGCTGTACTGTTCTATGTTCTATGTTAATATCAAACTGGAACTTTTCCTGTCCGATTCCGTTCCACACTCAACAATGTATTTACCAACAAAACAGTAAGAATACATGCTTTTTATTTATTATTATTTCATTTATTAGTCACAAATAGGCTTATATTCACACTGCAATTAGGTTACTGTGAAAATCCCCTAGTACTGCACTCCGGCGCCTGTTCGAGTACACTGAAGGCGAATTTAGGATGGCCAATGCACCTAACCAACATGTCTTTCCGCCTGTGGAAGGAAACTGGAGCACCCAGAGGAAACCAATGCAGACACGGTGGGAACGTGCAGACTCCACACAGACAGTGACTCAAGCTGGGAATCGAACCCAGGTGCTGAGACGGCAGTGCTAACCACTATGCCACCATGCTGCCCTGTTACTATTTACTGATACTGTTTTGTTACTATTAATGATATCATTTGGGTTTGCTTTAAAAGCAGGAACTGGAGCTGAGCAAGTTTAAATGAGGCCAAATATTATTTTATTTATGAGCTTAGTTCTTGTGTTGTGTGATAACAGAGGTAGATTCCCACCTTCATTTAAATGAATTATCATTTAATGGCTGCAGACTATTGTGACTATAGTTGATTAACAGTAGATCAGAATTGCTCAAACTACTGTTTCCTAGCCCAACCTTTTACACAAATTTAATTTTTTGAGACGCACATTGTGGGGGGAAAGTAGTGTTGATTGGTCTTTTATTTGATGTTTGGTAAAACTGGGTGTCCTGTTCCTTAAGGTGGGGACAAACCTCTGTCATCTATACCTGGATAAATATGTTTAGTGTATATTTTGATGTTCGTTAGGTTTGAGAATTACTTTGGTACATTTTCTTAATCCTAATAGGCTTGACGCTGAATAGACTTTCCAGTGAGTCTAAGCAAGGAAGCCATGTTTCTACAGAAAAGTTTATTATTCCTGGTTTCCCACCTCCTCTGACTTGCATTCATGGTATTATATTAAAGCACAAGTGCCTGGTTCTTCCAACCTGTTTAACTCAGTATCCACTGTATCTCATAAGGCACCCAATATCGGTCTTACTCAAAAGAATCGGGGAGGCGCCTCTGGATCCACATAAGTCTTAGCTTGTAGCCCTTTGATCTTATCTAATTCATCACAAGAGACATTCTTGTATGTTCTTATCAGTTCGGGCTCTTGAAAAATCTTGGCTCTATTCAATTTTATTTATTTAAGCCAAACACAGCCAAGAAGGCTTAGTCCTTCACCCATCACGATTATCACTGGGAGCTGGCTAGACTGTTGTCCATGGCTTACATCTCCACATCATTACAGGTACCTGCCATAGCTGGTAAGTGGTGCCATTTTGTGCTCTGCAGCTCTTGTGCACCTTTTTCAGTGCTTTCTATAGCCAAAGTCATCTCCATTTAAAATTTATGTGGACCTCTGCAAGCAATCTGTGTTGAATACGTTGTCCATGCCACAGACTAACCTGTCTTGTAACATGTCATTTAGGGCAGCTCCAAAATCACAAGACTCCGATAATTGCTTCAGTTTAGCAATGTAAGTCACAAATGATTCGCCTGGGGCTTTCACCCTCAAATTAAACTTGAATCTCTGGAGTACGACTGATAGTTGAGATTGCAATTGAGCCTTCAATAAATCCATGAGCTCATTAAATAATTTAGAATTGGGCGCACTTGAGGCTGTAAGACTACGAATAAGAAGTCTGAGTCCCACAAACACCTGGAAGAATTGCTTGGCATTTCTCCTCCTCCCCAATTAGTTTGTTTAAAAATAATACCCAAAGCGCTCGGTATATTGGGTGAGATTTTACAAAAAAATTCTAAGTGCTGAACCAGTGAAAAAACGGGCGAGAATTGCACTGCTTTTTTCGATGAGCTGCGAGTCGCAATTTTATGGCACTTGGTGCAATAAATGAGCCAGGATGCAATTCTCGCAGGTGGGGAGGGCAGAGCTCGGCTCGCCAGTGAAGCTGGCTGCTGAGCCCTTGGGGCACCATTGCGCAGGTGCCCTGATTTCCCAGTGCACAGGGCTATCACCTGCCGCCTGATTCCCCCCTCCCACCCACCCCATGGACATCGCTGATCACTCCCTGTGCCAGTCTCAACCCTCTCCACCCGCTCATGGACATTGGGAACCCCCCCGCCAATCGCACTGTGCCAGTCCCCCTCCCCGCCCATACCACAAACATTGGGACCCCACCTACCGCTGATCACCTCCCCTGAAGTATTCATCCCCTCCCCCCACCAATCGACCCCCCCCCTTGCATAACTTCCCCCTTCCTGATTGCCATCCCTGCAGACTTCCCCTTTTCTCCTGCCGATCGTCCCCCCACAGAGATCCCCCTTTCCCCTATCAATCATCCACCCTTGCAAAGTTCCCCCTTCCCGATCGCCACCCCTGCAGAATTCCCTCCCTTCCCAATCGTCGCCTCTGCAGAATTCCCTCCCTCACGATTCCCTCCATCTGCAGAGTTCTCCTTCCCTCCTTCCCACCCCCGCAGAGCTCCCTTTCCGTCCCCCCCTGTTATTGCTGCACCTCCATTCAGGCTCCTACACCAGCTCAGGCCCCACAGCTCCCTTGGCATTGCCCCAGCACAGTTATGGTGCCCAGTAGGCAGTGCTGGGGTGTCCGGTGTGCACTGCCAAGCTGGCACTCCCCCATGGGCACTGCCCCCAATCATCCAGGGGCTTCAATGGATGCAAATTGGCAAAGTAAGATAATAAAGCCAAACAATGTTTTATTAGGCTCACTAGAGTGAAAAATTAGCTGTGTATAAACAACAGCAGGAACAGTACAGGGTACAGAAAAAATTTACCAGGATGTTGCCTGGTATGGAGAGCATTAGCTATGATGAGAGGTTGGAGAAACTTGGTTTATTCTCACTGAAACGACGGAGGTTGAGGGGTGACCTGATAGAAGTCTACAAGGTTATGAGAGGCATGGACAGAGTGGATAGTCAGAAGCTTTTTCCCAGGGTGGAAGAATCAATTACTAGGGGGCACAGGTTTAAGGTGCGAGGGGCAAGGTTTAAAGGAGATGTACGAGGCAGATTCTTTACACAGAGGATGGTGGGTGCCTGGAACTCGTTGCCAGGGGAAGTGGAAGTGGATACGGTAGTGACTTTTAAGGGGTGTCTTGACAAATACATGAATAGGATAGAAGGATATGGTCCCTGGAAGGGTTGGGGGTTTTAGTTCAGTCGGACAGCATGATTGGTGCAGGCTTGGAGGGCCGAAGGGCCTGTTCCTGTGCTGTAATTTTCTTTGTTCTTTGTTCTAGTATTTAAGCTGTAAATTGTACTGTACCCTCAGCATTGTGAACGTGTAAGTGAAAGAAGTCAGTTTGCGAACATCGCCTCTCCAGCAAAAAATCAGGACATGTTTATCATTGTTGGGTTCATCTCTCTTTGTGTCTGAGTCACTGCCTTGTTATCTGGTCCTTCTTGCAGCTTTTAGAGATTGCTTCCTGCCCCAAGGTTAAACAGTTGCAGATAACTTGTCATGGCTGTTGACTGGCTGAGGGATAATTCACTGACATTGCTTAGGCAACGGTTCATGGTGGTGTCTTTAATCAGGTTGTTGCTCAAAATTATACATTCAAATTTCAAGGAGAGTATGATTCGCTCTGTCACACAGATGTTCGATAGTTGCAGCCTGTAAGCAAAGGCGAGTTTTTTGTGTGTCTCCCAAACTGCGGATTTTGTTTTTTTAACTGGCATCTTGGTTTCCATAAACTTTGACAACTTTGGTTGAGAAATGTATTATCAGCAGCAATGTTTATGAAGATTACGGATGTGATTCTACTGTTTTGTCTCTAAGTGTTCCCGCCAGTGGGAAAACCAGAGTGTTTCGCACTGGCCTTAGCAGCACCTGTCAGGTGGGATTCTCCCACTTTTGGCCTCTTTAAATATTCAAAACGTTAATCACACCAGCCAGCCCGGCATGACAGAGATTGGAAGGGCACCCTGATCTCCATAAGAGACAGGCCCCCCACTTCCCCCATAATAAACACGGGGAGCATCGCCAACCCCTCAGCACACAGGGACATCCTCCCCTTCCCCACAGCAAGAATAGTCACCGCACCGCCCACCCCCCCCCTCCACACACACACACACACACACACACACACACACACACACACACACACACACACACACACACACACACACACACACACACACACACCATACAGGCATGAGGGTGACCTGAAACCCACCCCCCACCCCCAGCAAGAGGCCTTAAGCCCTTCTTGCCCCCATAACACGTACACACAAGAGAGACACCTCAGGCCCTGCCCCTTCAGGACCCCGCCCTCCATTAGGCCCCGTCCCTTGGCAGCGTCAACCTTGTACTACCCCCTGGCACTCTGGCGGTGACATCCTGATCTGGTGTCTTGGACTCTGAAGGGGGGAGGGGCGGCAGAGAGGTAAGTGCAGTGCTCATGTGCCTCTCTGCTGCTGCCAGGCATCAGAGGGAGGGTCCCCAAGGGACCTGGGGTTGGGTGGGCCCAGGCTGGGGGGATGGATTGTCCTCGGGACTTTCCCCCGGGATAGTCGTCACTTTCAGGATGGTGATTTTGGACACAATTCTGGTATAAAATATGTATTATTGTCTCTGTACTTTTAAACCTTTGATGTGCCCTGGTCACTTTGATATTCATGCCCCTGGACACCTTGGAACCTTCAAAATCAGCACAGCACTCCATTCAACATTAGGGATTGGTCCAGGTGTTAAATGGCCTCTTTAAAGTGCTCTTGTAGAATGGACCTGTCAGTTTTACTCAGTTTTACCCAGGAGATCTCCTTGCTTTCTCTCACAATGCACAGCTGCTCTGAAAACCCTTTGAAGTGCTTTGATGGTCAGTTTCAGTGGGGTTATAATCTCTATTAATGACTTGGATACCTGGATAGAAAGTACTACAGCCAAATTTGCAGATGACGCTAAAATAGTTGGGATAGTAAGTTGCAATGAGGAAATAAGGAACTTACAAATGGATATGGATAGGTCAGGTGAGGAGGTCAAAGTGTGGTCGATGGAGTTTAAGGTGGGTAAGTGTGAGGTTATCCATTTTGGTCGGAAAAATAGAAAGACAACTTATTGTCCAAGTGGAGAGAAACTTCGGAGTACTTCAGTGCAGAAGAATCTGGTTATCCTCGTGCATGAGTCGCAGAAAACCGGAATGGAGGTACAGCAGGTAATAAGGAAAGCTAATGGAATTTTGGCATTTACTGCTAAAGTAATAGAGTATAAAAATAAGGAAATGTTGCTGCAACTATACAAGGCATTGGTGAGGCTGCACCTGGAGCACTGTGTACAGTTGTGGTCCCCTTATTTGAGGAAGGATGTAGTGGCATTAGAGGCAGTTCAGAGGAAGTTCGCTAGATTAATTCCAGAGATGAGGGGTTTGATTGAACAGTTTAGGCCTATACTCTCCGGAATTTCGAAGAATGATAGGAGATCTAATTGAGGTGTATAAGATACTAATAAACATTGAAAAAATAGATTTAGAGCAGATGTTTCCTCTTGTGGGGCAGTCTACAAGAGGTCATAGCTTTAGGATAAGGGGTGGCAGATTTAAAATAGAGATGAGGTGAAACTACTTCCCTGAAAGGGTGGTGAATCTGTGGAATTCACGACTCCAGAGTGCTGTGGATGCCGAGACATTGAGTAAGTTTGAGGAGATGAACATATCTTTCATTAGTAATGGGTTGAAGGGTTATGGAGAACGGGCAGGAACATGGAGTTGAGGCTGAGATAAGATTAGCCATGATCGTATTGAATGGCGGAGCAGGCTCAAGGGGCTGAATTGCCTACTCCTGCTCCTAGTTCTTATGTTCTTAGCATTGAAAGGTTAGTATCTGATGCCTGGATCCTTTGAAGTGGTTTGAAAAAGTCGGAAGGAAGGGGGGTATGTTTTTGGGGGGGTGCACTGTGCATTGGGGGCACCTCTCCAAAAATGACACCCACCCTTTATGTGGCCTGGCCTCCAAAATCTGCCTCCCATCCCTCTTCCCCTCCCCCTTCTCACTCTCTACTTGTTGTGGCGTGTTATTGCTATGGAGCTGCCTATACATGGATAACTTTTCTGATGGTGGGGTGAGCAATATATCCCACTGTAAAATCCAAGCCCAGATATCAACTAACATCTGCAAGGAATACTCTCTACATAACTGCAACAAACTGACTGTGAGTGATTAACATTTAACTTTAGTGATTAGTATAATAAACAGAACAGAGAGATTAATTAACTAGAATATAGACTGAATGTCTGCTTCAATTTGAGTAAATCTGCTGAGCTGGAGAAGATCCAGGGAACAGGCAAGATATGAAGTCTTAAATCTGAAATGTACTCTTGAAGTGAATGACTAGGATATTAGAATCGGATTTTACACGGTTAGAGGGCTGAAGGGAAGAGAAAAACACAACCCATCCTTACACCGTATAAACTGATCAACCAAGTTCTATAATTAGAGTATTTTCCAAATACTCAACTGTGTCACAAATGTCCCAATCAAGGCACATTATTGTGAACTACAAAAGGCAGGAAACTGACTTAATATTCATACCCACTCCCATCCTTCTTCCTTACACCATCCATTTCACCACACTGACCCTCTCCCACACCGACTTGCTCCCCCACACCAACCCTATCCCCTGCACCGACCCTCTCCCCGCACCGACCCTCTCCCCCACACAGACTCTCTCCCCGCACTGACCCTCTCTCCGCACTGACCCTCTCTCCGCACCGACCCTATCCCCCGCACTGACCCTCTCCCCCACTCCGACCTTCTCCCCGCACCGACCCTCTCCCCCACACAGACTCTCTCCCCACACTGACCCTACCCCCACACTGACCCTCTCCCCCGCACCGAGACCTCTCCCCCGCACCGACCCTCTCCCCCACACCGACCCTCTCCCCCACACCGACCCTCTCCCCCACACCGACCCTCTGCCCCACACCGACCCTCTCCCCCACACCGACCCTCTCCCCCACACCGACCCTCTGCCCCACTCTGACCCTCTCCCCCACACCGCCCCTCTCCCCCACACCGCCCCTCTCCCCCACACCGCCCCTCTCCCCCACACCGCCCCTCTCCCCCACACCGCCCCTCTCCCCCACACCGCCCCTCTCCCCCACACCGCCCCTCTCCCCCACACCGCCCCTCTCCCCCACACCGCCCCTCTCCCCCACACCGCCCCTCTCCCCCACACCGCCCCTCTCCCCCACACCGCCCCTCTCCCCCACACCGCCCCTCTCCCCCACACCGCCCCTCTCCCCCACACCGCCCCTCTCCCCCACACCGCCCCTCTCCCCCACACCGCCCCTCTCCCCCACACCGCCCCTCTCCCCCACACCGCCCCTCTCCCCCACACCGCCCCTCTCCCCCACACCGCCCCTCTCCCCCACACCGCCCCTCTCCCCCACACCGCCCCACTCCCCCACACCGCCCCTCTCCCCCACACCGCCCCTCTCCCCCACACCGCCCCTCTCCCCCACACCGCCCCTCTCCCCCACACCGCCCCTCTCCCCCACACCCCGCCCCTCTCTCCGCACCGGCCCTCTCCTCGCACCGCCCCTCTCCCCCGCACTGACCCTCTCCCCCGCACCGACCCTCTCCCCCGCACCGACCCTCTCCCCCGCACCGACCCTCTCCCCCGCACCGACCCTCTCCCCCGCACCGACCCTCTCCCCCGCACCGACCCTCTCCCCCGCACCGACCCTCTCCCCCGCACCGACCCTCTCCCCCGCACCGACCCTCTCCCCCGCACCGACCCTCTCCCCCGCACCGACCCTCTCCCCGCACCGACCCTCTCCCTGCACCGACCCTCTCCCCCGCACCGACCCTCTCCCCCTCACCGACCCTCTCCCCCACACCGTCCCTCTCCCCACACTGACCCTCTCCCCCATTCCGACCCTCTCCCCCACTGACCCTCTCCCCCATTCCGACCCTCTCCCCCACTCTGACCCTCACCCCCGCTCTGACCCTCTCCCCCGCTCTGACCCTCTCCCCCGCTCCGACCCTCTCCCCCGCTCCGACCCTCTCCTCACACCGCCCCTCTTCCCCGCTCCGACCCTCTCCCCCGCACCGACCCTCTCTCCCGCACCGACCCTCTCCCCCGCACTGACCCTCTCCCCCGCACCGACCCTCTCCCCCTCACCGACCCTCTCCCCCACACCGTCCCTCTCCCCACACCGACCCTCTCCCCACACCGACCCTCTCCCCCATTCCGACCCTCTCCCCCATTCCGACCCTTTCCCCCACTCTGACCCTCTCCCCCACACTGACCCTCACCCCCGCTCCGACCCTCTCCCCCGCTCCGACCCTCTCCCCCGCACCGACCCTCTCCCCCGCACCGACCCTCTCCCCCGCACCGACCCTCTCTCCCGCACCGACCCTCTCTCCCGCACCGACCCTCTCCCCCGCACCGACCCTCTCCCCCGCACCGACCCTCTCTCCCGCACCGACCCTCTCCCCCGCACCGATCCTATCCTTCCACTCTGTTTGAAGAGATGGGACTTGTACAGTTTTAAAGACAAAGGAGTGAAGAAGGTGTCTTACCACTGGATGTCTGTTCAGTGATCTTTAACAGGCCACTGGAAGATTCGCTCTGGTGTTAAGATGAAGGGAACCTATTAAAAAGCCGGGAGGAGTTTAGCTGCAAGAGTAGATATTACTGAGAAGAGTGTGACATAACGTATAAATGTGGTGTGAATGTTTTGGCTATGTTAAGTGGCTAATGAGGAAAGTAACTTTTCAGCAGTTTGGTGTGTTAATTGCCTACTCAGTAATATTTAGTTCTATTGATTTTAGTTGGTTTATTAGAGTAGAAGTTTCAAAATGTGAAATCTTGTGTAATTATTGCTATTGGTTGCTGGGCAGTATATCTTTCTCAAAGTTATTATTCTCAATGGGGATCATAACGAAACACTTAGAGCCCGATTTTACCATCGAGTTGCGCCTGTTTCCGGGCACAAAAACTTGGTAAAGTCGAGCGTGAAGTGAGTAGCGCAATCCGCGCCCACCTCCGCGCTGGTTCTCCCTTTACCAAGGTCCAAAAATGGCCACGATCGGGACCGCACCCGAAACGGGCATGATGGCAATTTAAATGCATTTGAATGCATTTCAATAGACTTAATGGGCTGCACGCCCAACTTTACTCAGCAGGGTGTCCGATGTCAGATTTGCAGCACAGACCCCGTCTTAGCACTGACCTCGGGTCTTGTAGATGCTGCTGGGTCCTTGTGCACTCAGCACTCTGCCAGCTGAAGGATGCGCACAAATCCCTTGCAAATTGCACTGCTGCAGCCTCTGAACTTTTCAAGGAGCTGTGATTCGAGGAGCATGTGGATGGGAGAATAGGGGTCTGTGATTCTGGGGAGCATGTGGGTGGGGCAAGGGGGAGTCTGTGATTCTGGGGAGCATATGAGTGGGGGAATGGGGAGTCTGTGATTCTGGGGAGCATGTGGCTGGGGCAATGGGGGTCTGAGATTCTGGGGAGCATGTGGGTGGGGGAATGGGCAGTATGTACAATGACTGTTGCTGGGCTTGGAGCAAGCAATGTTCCTTAACCTCTACATGTGTCCCTCTCCATCTCCAACCCCCCCTTCAGAATGATGAGAAGGCTTTTGTGATGCAACCGATTGATATTGCTGTTCTTTTGGTTGCTGTTGGAGCTGAGGAAGAGGAGCTGGAGGAAGAACTGTGGGCACAAGAGCCCCAGGCCTTATCACTTACAGGAGTAGAGGGAGACGACCATCAGAGGCAGGAGGTGCCTGCCATTTGCACAGAGCGGGGGGGCTCAGGAGAAGGAGGGAGCAGAGACCCCCGGCAGTTCCATGCACGAGTGTCATTTGAACAGATGTCGGACACCATGTGCCGCCGATGGCTCCACCTCCAAAAGGAGACAATGCAACACCTGTGCCACCTGTTGCAGGACCTGGCACCCCGGGGCAGAAGGGGGCACCCATTCTCAGTGGCTGTCAAATTGACAGCCGCTCTGATCTTTTATGCAGCTGGCTCCTTCCAGACCCCTAGCAGAGATGTATGTGGCATTTCCCAGTCAGCTGTGCACACCTGTGTCAAGCAAGGCACGGAAACCATGAATGCCTGTGCTGGGCAGTACATCAAATTTAACCTGGACCAGGTACAACAGAAAACCCCGGCTGCAGGGTTTGCAGCCATTGCGGGGATACCTAATGTACAGGGGGCCATTAGTTGCACCCGTGTTGCCCTCAAGGCCTGTGCAGAATCCATGAAGACTCATTAACAGAAAGGGGTTCCACTCCCTGAAAGTCCAACTGGTGTGTGACCACAATATGAACATTATGCACGTCTGCGCGAGACACTCTGGCAACATGCATAACAGCTTCATTCTCAGGAGTTCTGACATATTGGAGGCATTTGAGGAGGAGCCCAAGCTGTGGGGGTGGCTCATGGGTGATATGGGCTTCCCGCTTCGGACATGCTGATGACGCCTGTGCGGAGGCCTGTAACTGAGATGGAGACCTACTATAATGAGGCCCATGTAGCCACTGCATGATAGTGGAGCGGTGCATAGGGCTCCTCAAAATGCAATTCGGGTGCCCTACAATACAGCCCTCTGATCTCTTCCCACATTGTGGTGGTGTGCTGTGCCCTGCACAACCTGGCACAGCAGAGAGGTGACCTATTAGAGGAGGACGTGGAGGCCGACCAGCCAGGCGTCGCTGGGGAGGAGGCCACCCAGCAGGAGGAGGAGGAAGAGGAGGAGGAATAAGAGGAAGAGCATGCCAAGCAACACCACCCAGGCGCTGGAGGGCTGGCAGCTCGAATGAGGCATGCAAGGGCGGCAAGAGAGGCCCTGATCACCAGGCAGTTCAGGTGCTAGGGGCCTGTGTCTGTGGGCTCCATTCCCCCCCTCCCCCCCAAAGTTCTTCTATCTCCTGTAACATCGTCACACCAGAGTGATGGGCCTGGGTACGCTGTGTTAGCGAGTTTTTTTGGCAGGCAGGAGGGTGATGACAACTTGCTAAGCCCTGGTGTAAACTAGTCTGACTCCTATCTGAGTTCCGCATGCACTCTGGCACCTGGGCCCACGTCTGTGTAGTGGGTAAGGGATCTGAAACCCCCATACAGGATCCTGGGGCGGGTGGAGTGGGGGAGGGGAGGTAATACATAAGGGGCAAAAGAGTAACAAGGGAGAGAGTAGGGCCTCTTAAAGATCAACAAGGTCATCAATGTGCGGATCCACAAGAGATGGGTGAGATCCTAAATGAATATTTCTCATCAGTATTTACTGTTGAGAAAAGCATGGATGTTAGGGAACTTGGGAAAATAAATAGTGATGTCTTGAGGAGTGTACATATTACAGAGAAGGAGGTGCTGGAAGTCTTAAAGCGCATCAAGGTAAATAAATCCCTGGGACCTGATGAAGTGTATCCCAGGACATTATGGGAGGCTAGGGAGGAAATTGTGGGTCCCCTAGCAGAGATATTTGAATCATCGATAGTCACGGGTGAGGTGCCTGAAGATTGGAGAGTGGCAAATGTTGTGCCTTTGTTTAAAAAGGGCTGCAGGGAAAAGCCTGGGAACTACAGGCCAGTGAGCCTCACATCTGTGGTGGGTAAATCGTTGGAAGGTATTTTGAGAGACAGGATCTACAGGCATTTAGAGACGCAAGGACTGATTAGGGACAGTCAGCGTGGCTTTGTGAGTGGAAAATCATGTCTCACAAATTTGAGTTTTTTGAAGGGGTAACCAAGAAGGTAGATGAGGGCAGTGCAGTTGATGTTGTCTACGTGGACTTTAGCAAGGCCTTTGACAAGGTACTGCATGGTAGGTTGTTGCATAAAGTTAAATCTCATGGGATCCAGGGTGAGGTATCTAAATGGATACAAAATTGGCTTCTTGACAGAATGTGGACATGCCGGCATTCTTGACAGAAGCCAGAGAGTGGTTGTAGAGAGTTGTTTTTCAAACTGGAGGACTATGACCAGCGGTGTGCCTCAGGGATCAGTGCTGGGTCCACTGTTATTTGTCATTTATATTAATGATTTGGATGAGAATATAGGAGGCATGGTTAGTAAGTTTGCAGATGACACTAAGATTGATGGCATAGTGGACAGTGAAGAAAGTTATCTCCAATTGCAACGGGATCTTGATCAATTGGGCCAGTGGGCTGACGAATGGCAGATGGAGTTTAATTTAGACAAATGCGAGGTGATGCATTTTGGTAGATTGAACCAGGGCAGGACTTACTCAGTTAATGGTAGGGTGTTGGGGAGAGTTACAGAACAAAGGGATCTAGGGGTAAATGTTCATAGCTCCTTGAAAGTGGAGTCACAGGTGGACAGGGGGGTGAAGAAGGCATTCAGCATGCTTTGTTTCATCGGTCAGAACGTTGAATGCAGGAGTTGGAATGTCATGTTGAAGTTGTACAAGACATTGGTAAGGCCACACTTGGAATACTGTGTGCAATTCTGGTCACCCTATTATAGAAAGGATATTATTAAACTAGAAAAAGTGTAGAAAAGATTTACTAGGATGCTACCGGGATTTGATGGATTGAGTTATAAGGAGAGGTTGGATAGACTGGGACTTTTTTTTCTGGAGCGTAGGAAGCTGAGGGGTGACCTTATAGAGGTCTATAAAATAATGAGGGGCACAGATCAACTAGATAGTCAATATCTTTTCCCAAAGGTAGGGGAGTCTGAAACTAGAGGGCATAGGTTTAAGGTGAGAGGGGAGAGATACAAAAGTGTCCAGAGGAGCAATTATTCCACGCAGAGGGTGGTGAGTGTCTGGAACAAGCTGCCAGAGGTAGTAGTAGAGGCAGGTACGATTTTGTCTTTTAAAAGGATTTAGATAGTTACATGGGTACGATGGGTATAGAGGGATATGGGCCAAATGCGGGCAATTGGGATTAGCTTAGGGGTTTTTAAAAAACAAAGGGCGGCATGGACAAGTTGGGCCAAAGGGCCTGTTTCCATGCTGTAAACCTCTATGACTCTATAATCGCTCGTGTCTGGGGAACCAATGGCTTCATTTTCTCAGTGACACAGCATTGATGGGCCTCCCCAACTGACGTCAACATGAAGCATCCCTCCGGTGATCGTCAATGGAAGAGGAGACAAATCTGAGACAAATTAGTCATAGGTGGGTGGTGAAAAAAATTTAATGATTACAATAAAAGTGTTTAAATAATAAGTTCTAACATTAAAATGTGTGAACGGAAAACGTTAAGTTCTTAAAGATCTATCTAACGAGTACAGCCTTTCACCCGTGCCATCTCAGTGCAACTACAACTTCCTAACCTTACGTGGCCTACCCCCATGTCTCAGTGACTCCCCAGAATGTCCCCATCGGAGGTGGAGGGCCCAGCTGCCTACCTCGCCTCCTCGTCTGTGATGCGCGTGGCAGGCGTCCTCTGGAGGCCCTGGACCTTGAGGGACCTGGTCGGCTTTAAAGTTAAAGTTTATTTATTAGTCACAAGTAGGCTTACATTCACACTGCAATGAAGTTACTGTGAAAATCCCCTAGTCACCACATTCTGACGATTGTTCGGGTACACTGAGGGAGAATTAAGCATGGCCAATGCATCTTACCAGCACATCTTTGGACTGTGGGAGGAAACCGGAGCACCCGGAGGAAACCCCCCGCAGACACAGGGAGAATGTGCAAACTCCACATGGATGGTGGTCCAAGCCAGGAATCGAACCTGGGTCCCTGGCACTGCTAGGCCACAGTTCTAACCACTGTGCAACAGTGCCGCCCCAGGCTTTCAGGTGTCTGGGACGTTTCCATGACACCCTCTTCATCCAGCTGCCCCCGAGATGCCCCAGTGTCAGGAAGGGGGGAGTCAGAAGGTGTAGCCACAGCCACAGTCTCCTGGCTGGAAGGCCCCAGCATAGGCTTGAGCCCTTCCTCCTCCCTTGGGGTTCTTGTGGGCCCCTGGGTCACTCCATGGGATGGCACGGCTTCTGCAGTGAGCTCCAGAAGCTCCGGCGTCACCTGGCCCTGCTAGTCCTGGGGGACCACCTGCGTCCTACCCATGGTGGTTGAGCCCTCTGCGATGGCCACCTGAGTCGAGCGCCACCTGTCAATGGCTGGAGCAAGTGCGCTCTGAGACTGGGCCATGCTCTGCAGCCCCTCAGCCATGACCTTCTGCGACTGGGTCACGTTTTCAAGGGCTGCCGTGTCTCAGTGTTGTCCCACTGAGTCTCCTGCAAACTCTCGAGCCTCTCAGCTATGGGCCGCAGAACCTCAAGAATCTTGTTCAGGCCCTCAGCTGTGGCTCGCTGTGACTCGGTCACGGCCCTCTGGGACTCCGCTGTGGCCTGCTGTGACTCGGCCTTCACTTGGAGCCTGCCACTCATGGTGAGGACTCCTTGCCCCAGGCTTTCCACCGCGGATGCCACCCTTGCAGTGTGGCCTGGAAACCACGCAGGACAGGCAATAGCTGGTCCGTCTGAAAGCTTTGGGACTCCTCGCAGTCGGTCCAGTGTGGCCGTCAGTTCCTCCTGCATTCCCTGGTTCTGTTGCTGCATCTCCAGCAGCTGAGGGAGAAGTGATCTCAGAAGCCCAGCATGTAGCCTGGGGCCATCTGAGTCCTCGCCTCTGGCAGGCTCCTGCGTGCCAGAGGCCTCGGACATTCCCTCCTCCACCCGATGTACATTATCAGATGTGTCGTGCTCACCAGAGAGTGACCCAGAAGCCTCATCACTAACTGGACCCACCGACGTGTCAGTATCTGGGATGGTGAACTTCAAGGTGGAAGCTGACGCCAAAACAGTGCCACCCTCGGAGGTCCCTTCACCCATATCCTCCAAGGACTCGTCCAAGCTGTCTGGGGGAGGATGGGCATGAACCGCAGTGGGGGCCACGATGTCAGATGACCCCGGGATGTCCGGATCTGTCCCTGCAACACAAAACACAAAGTTAAGTGCAAGGGAGGGAGAGGAATCCGGGATGCAAAAAACTTGATTCACATTTCTCCACTGAACATAGAACAAAGCACAAAGAAGATTACATCACAGGAACAGGCCCTTCGGCCCTCCAAGCCTGCAGCGACCAGGCTGCCCATCTGAATTGTAACCCCCTAATCTTTCAGGGACCTTATGCCTCTATTTCCATC
Organism: Mustelus asterias; assembly: GCF_964213995.1. Classification (NCBI taxonomy): domain Eukaryota; kingdom Metazoa; phylum Chordata; class Chondrichthyes; order Carcharhiniformes; family Triakidae; genus Mustelus; species Mustelus asterias. Next base: position 167,457,852 of record NC_135801.1, read on the forward strand.
CCATTCACGTAGCTGTAAAGACACCCCTTAAAGGTCACTCTTGTATCTACCTCCCTGGCCTCCCCCAGCAGTGAGTTCCAAGCACCCACTACCCTCTCTGTGCAAATAAACATGCCTCGTACATCTCCTTTAAACATTGCCCCTCACACCCAAAACCTATGCCCCCTAGAAGTTGCCTCAAATTGAGTGGAGGATTGACAGGTGCTCACTTCTTGACTCCAGCCCGACCATGCTGTCACTGGCAGCCGCATCTCCCCTACCCTGGACAGCTCCAGTACCCGCTCTTCAAAGGGGGTGAGGACCAGGAGGTCTGACTCACCACCTCTTGTTTTTGCCCTCTCTCTGGTGTTATGGTTGGTCTTCTCTTGTGGAAACAGAAGGAGTCCTGAAAGAAATGATGGCATGACTCCTGCAGAGTATCAGGTGGTGGCCCTTCGAGGGCAAGTGTAGTGCTACTATTGGGGGGAGTAGGAAGGAGGTGCTTGGGGGTCACGGGCTGGAAGCATGCAGGGTGCTGGGGATGGGAGGATCTGGGGGTGATTTGGGGGAAGATGCTAGATGGGGTTAAGCGCTCACCCTTCTTGACCGGATGAGGTCATTGACCTTCTTGCGGCACGGTTTACTGTTCTGGGGGCCAGTGCAATTGCAATAACCGAGGCAGCAACTGCCTCCCAGGCCACATTTACCATCAGCCCTCCCACTCTGCATCCTCCTGGGGGGAGGAAGGTATCCCGCCTTGCCTCTGTCGCATCCAGCAGCCACCTGAGGTCACCTTCAGTAAATTGGGGGGTTGGTCGTGTGCTAATTTTTTCCTGCACTGCCTGCCTGCCTGTCCATCCCTGAAGTTTTTATGGAGCTGCCCCTCGCTAGGGCAGATCAGCTGCAGGCAGTTTGGCAGAGCATTCCAGCAAGTTACATGCAGTTTGCTTGTTAGCATTGAGGGGAAGGCAAGTGAGCATTTGCAGGGGGTTATAATTCAGATCGACAGCCTGGTCGCTGCAGGCTTGGAGGGACGAAGGGTCTGTTCCTGAGATTTAATCTTCTTTGTGCTTTGTTCTATATTCAGTGAGGAAATGTGCAAGTCACTGATGGGGAGGGGGCGGGGGTGGTGGATCAGTGTCTCAATGATTAGGGATAAGGGAGAGAGAGGGAGGTGTCTCACAGCCATTGGAGTCAGGAGGAGATGGGGGCCTTGTGTAGGAGAGTCCAGGGTGGGTGGGAGGGGAAGGGGAGGATCACTCTGCCTGAGATCAGTGAGGGGCAGTGGGGAGGGGGGAATCACTTTGCCTGAGATCAGTGGAGGGGAAGGAGGGTCCGCTGCCACTCTGCCTGAGATCAGTGGAGGGGAAGGAGGGTCCGCTGCCACTCTGCCTGAGATCAGTGGAGGGGAAGGGGGGTCTGCTGCCACTCTGCCTGAGATCAGTGGAGGGGAAGGGGGAGGGGGCAGCGATCGGTCTGAGTGGCGGGGGAGTGGGGGGATAAGGGGATCAGTAATGTTGTGGGGTGGAACAATGTCTGTAGGGGCCAGGGGGAGGCATTATCCAGTCCAGGAGGCAGGTGGCAGGGGAGCGGCATTCTGTCATTTTTTATCTGCACGTGTACAGTTGGAGGTGCCGATCGGAGCTGCAGGATTTTGGGCGTGTTAAGCCCCGCCCACAGGCTTGTGCAGTGTGATTCAGAATCGCTGATATTTTTTCAGGCAGAGTGTGTATGGGGGCGCCTCAGAACAGGTCTAAATGTCGGATCTGAAATACTCCCAGTTTCGAGTCCGCCCAGCACTTAGAATCAAAATGGCAAAATAGGGTCCTTAGGGTGCGATTTTCTGGCCTTTTGCACTGGCAGGAACTTCTGGTTCCACCAAATGCAACCCCACAGTGGGTAAGTGGAGCTGAGTCCACAAAAAGATCAGCCACGATCTTATTGAATGGTGGAGCAGGGGCCAGATGGCCTACTCCTGCTCCTAGTTCTTATGTTCCTGGCAGTGTTCTAGCTGAGCCTTACAAAACACCAAAGACCTTGGTGAGACCAGAATATCTAGTCGGCAGCTAAACATGCTGCTGTGGAGCTGGAAAATCCCAGCCTTAGTGTTCGTAAATAAAACATTAAAAAATTGGGATCACTCAAAATAAAGTTTCACAATAGTGACAAAAATTCTGAACATTTTTGGAGAATCTCAAAAGGCACCTTAGTCCATTCACAGCTTTGTCAGTGCTGAAGGGGTAAGGAACTGCCCTTTCAGCATTGGTGGCACAGTGGTTAGCATTGCTGCTTCACAGCGCCAGGGACCTGGGTTCGATTCCTGGCTCGGGTCGGTGTTTGTGCGGAGTTTGCACGTTCTGCCCATGTCTGCATGGGTTTCCTCCGGGTGCTCCGGTTTCCTCCCACAATCTGAAAGATGTGCTGGTTAAGTGCATTGGCTGTGCTGAATTCTCCCTCAGTGTCCCCGAACAGGCACCGGCGTGTGGCGACTAGGGGATTTTCACAGTAACTTCATTGCAGCGTTAATGTAAGCCTACATGTGATACAAATAAATAAACTAAAAACTAAAAGATGGCAAAAATAAAGATGAATAAATATCCAACATGAGTTTGAAGACAATTGATGCAACAGCCCAGTACATGACCTGTTTGATGCTGAAGGTGTATTCTTTGAGTAGGAGGTACTGACAATGGAGGAGGCTCTCTGTTAGGTGGCTATGAAGACAATGGTTCTCTATGCCATGCTGTTTTACCACCTCATAGATCAGCATCAAAACAAGCCTACAAGAAAATATAACCAAATTTCACGCCACAAGTGACATTCAGTGATGGCGAATGTGCCAACTGAATGCTTCATTCGCACCTGCAGGCATTTTTATGGCAGATAACATAACCTGCTAACCTCGATCCTCAAAAGAAAGTTTTAGTTTTTACACTGAGTGGTTCCATATTTCCATTGACATCAGCTTAAAGCCACCTCGTTTTTCTTTATGTCACTTCTTATCTTTGATCTCATTACGTACATATTCCTCCAGCCATATCCCCGCTCTTGGCCTTGCAATTCATCCTTTGTGTATCTGAGAATTAGATCATCAAAAAAAAATGATCATCAAAAAAAAGACTTCTGACCACTTCCTCATTACGATGTCTCTTGAACTCCCAAACGCTCCAACCATTGCAAATCTTCCACAGGTCAACCTGCTAACCAGTTTCTTCCTCACTAAGAGTTGGCAATGTGAAAGTACTTGATTATTTAATACTAGTACAAATGGTAGTTCTTTATCACATTTCCTCCATCTATCACTTTACCACCATTTCCTTGTCCAAATAGCAATTTTTTTCTTTGTGCGACTAGTGAGTGTTAGCAGGATACTAAGCTGTATAGGCCTGGCAGGGAGTGGAATTATGTGGGTGGTAGGGGGCTGTTCTAACATTGAGTTCTAAGTCACTTCCCTGCAAGGGTTCCCTTCCAGCCCACAAGTGTCATCCCAACTGAGAGCGTCTAACTCAATGCATGGACTGCAAACTTCTACCCTCCTTCCATCAATTTACAGGTGAACTGGGGGAGGAGAGTGGGTTAAGAAATTGAACAGTATCATGCTTCACCATGTACCCATCCACTGGATTTCAATACCCTTTGCTGATCTTCAATAAGTACAGTAAATATAAGGTATGCCTGTTTGTGCTTGTTGTTATTTTTAGCATTCAGAATGTCTATACAAATTTGTAATTAAAAATTAGATCTGAATTTCTTGACGATCTTCTCCACTTCACGAGCGCAAAGGGATGGAAGACCCATCTGCTCTACCTTCAAGTCGAGGACAGTCTCCCAGATTGGAGGAATGGGATTATTTGCATAACTGGAACATGTGCATCTTACTTGCAAGGGTGCTTCAACAATGGTATCCAAAGCATGCCAAAAGTAGAACAATGCACAACTGGTCAGTCAGAGGTGCCCCGAACTAAAGGAAAACGTCTGTCTTCATTGCCAGCAAAGCTGATAACAAAAGGACAAAGATCAGTACAGTTCAGCACAGGCCCTGTGGCCCACCCAGCCTGCACCAAAACAGGATGCCTTCCTAAAGTAAAAATCTCTTACCTCTATGCAGTTCATATCTCTCTATTCCCTGCTTATACATGTATCTGTCAAGATGCCTCTTAAACATTTCTATTATATCTGCTTCTCCTGCGAGGTTATACACTTTGGAGGAAATAATAACAAATGGGATTACTATCTCAATGGAAACAAATTAAAACATGCTACCGTGCAAAGGGACCTGGGGGTCCTTGTGCATGAGACGCAAAAGCCCAGTCTGCAGGTACAACAGGTGATCAAGAAGGCAAATGGGATGTTGGCCTATATTGCGAGGGGGATAGAATATAGAAGCAGGGATGTCTTGCTGCATCTATACAGGGCATTGGTGAGGCCGCAGCTGGAATACTGTGTGCAGTATTGGTCCCCTTATATGAGGAAGGATATATTGGCATTGGAGGGAGTGCAGAGAAGGTTCACCAGGTTGATACCGGAGATGAGGGGTTTGGATTATGAGGAGAGGCTGAGGAGATTGGGTTTGTACTCGTTGGAGTTTAGAAGGATGAGGGGGGATCTTATGGAGACTTATAAGATAATGCGGGGGCTGGATAGGGTGGAGGCGGAGAGATTCTTTCCACTTAGTAAGGAAGTTAAAACTAGAGGACACAGCCTCAAAATAAAGGGGGGTCGGTTTAAGACAGAGTTGAGGAGGAACTTCTTCTCCCAGAGGGTGGTGAATCTCTGGAATTCTCTGCCCACTGAGGTGGTGGAGGCTACCTCGCTGAATATGTTTAAAGCGTGGATGGATGGATTCCTGATCGGTAAGGGAATTAAGGGTTATGGGGATCAGGCGGGTAAGTGGTACTGATCCACGTCAGATCAGCCATGATCTTTTTGAATGGCGGGGCAGGCTCGAGGGGCTAGATGGCCTACTCCTGCTCCTATTTCTTATGTTCTTATGTTCTTATGTACCTCCTCTGGCAGCGCATTTCGGGCACTTACCACCCTCTGTGTAAAATAACTTGCCGCTCACATCTCCTTTAAACTTTCCCCCTTTTACCTTAAACCTTCGTCTCCTAGTAATTGACGTTTCTACCCTGGGAAGGACTCCGACTATGCATTCGATCCATGCCTCTCATAATTTTATAAACTTCTATCAGGTCACTCCTCAGCCTCCGATGTTCAGGTAAAAACAAATCAAATTTGTCCAATCTCTCCTCATAGTTAATACCCTCCAAATTGGGCAACACCCTGGTAAACCTTTTCTGTATCCTCTCCAAAGCCTCCACATCCTTCTGGTAGTGCGGCGACCAGAATAGTACAAAGTATTCCAAATGGGGTCAAACTAAAGTTCTATACAGCTGCAACATGACCTGCCAATTTTTATACTCTATGCCCTGACTGATGAAGGCAACCATAGGCCATGCGCCTTCTTGACACCTTATCCACTTGTGTTGCCATTTTCAGGGACCTGTGGACCTGTGTGCCTGGTAAATGCTTCTAAGGTTTCTGCCATTTACTGTATACATCCCTACTGTATTAGGCTACTACTGCAAAATGCATCACCTCTCATTTGTCCGGATTAAATTCCATCTGCCATTTCTCCATCCAAGTCTCCAGGCAACTACAGATCAAGGGATATGGCGGGAAGGCAGGATGTTGAATTTGATGATTAGCCATGATCAAAGTGAATAGTGGAGCAGGCTCAAAGGACCGAATCGTCTACTCCTGTTTCTGGTTTCTATGTTTCTACATGCTGCTGTATCCTCTGTCAATCCTCCTCACAATCCATAGCTCCCCAACCTTTGTGTCATCTGCAAACTTACTACTCAGATCACCTACATTCTCCTCCAAATCATTTATGTATATGACAAACAACAGGGGTCCCAGCACTAAGGAACACCACTGATCACAGATCTCCAGTCAGAAAAACACTCTTCCACCACTACTCTCTGTCTTCTGTGACCAAGCCTGTTCTGTATCCATCTTCATCCTCATCGTAGATCCCATGTCACTTTACCTTAACATAGAACATAGAACAGTACAGCACAGAACAGGCCCTTCAGCCCACGATGTTGTGCCGAGCTTTATCTGAAACCAAGATCAAGCTATCCCACTCCCTATCATCCTGGTGTGCTCCATGTGCCTATCCAATAACCGCTTAAATGTTCCTAAAGTGTCTGACTCCACTATCACTGCAGGCAGTCCATTCCACACCCCAACCACTCTCTGCATAAAGAACCTACCTCTGATATCCTTCCTATATCTCCCACCACGAACTCTATAGTTATGCCCCCTTGTAATAGCTCCATCCACCCGAGGAAATAGTCTTTGAACGTTCACTCTATCTATCCCCTTCATCATTTTATAAACCTCTATTAAGTCTCCCCTCAGCCTCCTCCGCTCCAGAGAGAACAGCCCTAGCTCCCTCAACCCTTCCTCATAAGACCTACCCTCCAAACCAGGCAGCATCCTGGTAAATCTCCTCTGCACTCTTTCCAGCGCTTCCACATCCTTCTTATAGTGAGGTGACCAGAACTGCACACAATATTCTAAATGCGGTCTCACCAAGGTCCTGTACAGTTGCAGCATAACCCCACGGCTCTTAAACTCCAACCTCCTGTTAATAAAAGCTAACACACTATAGGCCTTCTTCACAACTCTATCCACTTGAGTGGCAACCTTTAGAGATCTGTGGATATGGACCCCAAGATCTCTCTGTTCCTCCACAGTCTTCAGAACCCTACCTTTGACCCTGTAATCCACATTTAAATTAGTCCTACCAAAATGAATCACCTCACATTTATCAGGGTTAAACTCCATTTGCCATTTTTCAGCCCAGCTTTGCATCCTATCTATGTCTCTTTGCAGCCTACAACAGCCCTCCACCTCATCCACTACTCCACCAATCTTGGTGTCATCAGCAAATTTACTGATCCACCCTTCAGCCCCCTCCTCCAAGTCATTAATAAAAATCACAAAGAGCAGAGGACCAAGCACTGATCCCTGTGGCACTCTGCTAGCAACCTGCCTCCAATCCGAAAATTTTCCATCCACCACCACCGTCTGTCTTCGATCAGACAGCCAGTTACCTATCCAATCGGCCAACTTTCCCTCTATCCCACACCTCCTCACTTTCATCATAAACCGACCATGGGGGACCTTATCAAACGCCTTACTGAAATCCATGTATACGACATCAACTGCCCTACCTTCATCAACACACTTAGTTACCTCCTCAAAAAATTCAATCAAATTTGTGAGGCATGACTTGCCCTTCATGAATCCGTGCTGACTATCCCGGATTAATCCGCATCTTTCTAAATGGTTGTAAATCCCATCCCTAAGGACCTTTTCCATCAATTTACCAACCACCGAAGTAAGACTAACCGGTCTATAATTACCAGGGTCATTTCTATTCCCTTTCTTAAACAGAGGAACAACATTCGCCATTCTCCAGTCCTCTGGCACTACCCTTCTGTATCTTCCTGCCATGAGGGGCCTTGTCAAAGGCCTTGCTAAAGTCCATGTAGATAACATCCACTGCCCTGCCCTTATCAATCATCTTTGTCATTTACTCAAAAAACTCAATCAAGTTCATGGGACATCAACTCCCCCATACAAAGCCATGCTGCCTATCGCTAAAAAGTCCATATTTTTCCAAATGTGAGTAAATCCTGTCCCTAAGAATCTTCTCCAACAATTCCCCTATCACTGACATAAGGCTGATGCATCCTTCAGAGTAAACTAATTAATTCTCCCCAAGATAGATTACCTTCCCTGGTAAAAGTTTAGTCTTCAGCTGCCATACCAATAATGTGGCTATAAAAGCAAGGTTAAAGGGGTACTCCCCTTAAAATGTTTACCATTTGATGTCTCAATGCAGGAACATGATGCAATTATTATCATTTACCTGGATTGGCAGAGGTTGGAGCAACATTCAAGAAATTTGAAACCAAAGAGACAGCATCAACCACAATCCACCACCCACCCAGCCTCCTACCCCCACAACTCCTCCAACTCACTGGACTCAATATCGATCGGGTGCTTTATGTGAAATATGTGAAATTTGTTTGACAACACATCCCTCCTGCTGGAGTGGCCTCCACTGAAAAATACAAGAGCAGAAATATAATGGAACCACCATCTGCTCCATGTTCTCCTACGTGTCATACACACTTGGCCATGTATCATTATTTCAGTAACCCACTTGATCTGGCCTGCACTTGGCCTAGACTCGCAATTCATTCCAATCAGTTGGTATCATAAGTTGTTCACAATATTATCAAGCAGAGTGGGCTAGGAAAGTCAGCCCCCAATTATCCTGCAGACTTAAATAAAGGATTGTGAAGCCATCGGGCATGCAAGGTTTCAATCCTCAACGTTTTCCTATCCACTGTTACTTCAATGGAAGATCCATGGGGAATACAGACAAACAGCAATTCGGATACCTGTGGATTTCAGCTCACAATTGTTCTCAGTTAAATCATTATGAGCAGAGATCATTTGAACTCACCAGCAGATGGAGACATTGTTCATTTTTCCATGGTTGAAGCTGAATTTCCATATGCAGCACTCTGCCACCGTGATGATTAAAGACCTAAAACTTTCTGGGATTTTGCATATATTTCATAACCTCAGTTTGACAGCGGTGGCAAACTCTCGGAGGGTCATTTGACCCATTCGGCCAATCGGGCTGGGGTGCACGAGTCCTGGAGCTCAGCATGGCTTTTGCTGTCAGTTCGGAGTCTGGAGTTGTGGAGTACAGTAACCTTTATATCACTCTCTGTACATAGTTACTTACCTTAATAAACCATTCTTTCATTAACCTACTTACTGGTCGCCCGTCTTTGCAAGATACCGCAGTTGTCGATGAGGATCAAATGAAGTGCCTTCTCCTGCTGCAGGGATCAGGAGAGCAGAGCTTGTGTGGAAGCATTTTGAAGCAAACTCATTCAGCAATGCGTGTGTCAAAATGCCCCTTTTTGGGAAACTAGACCCATTTGATTCTAACATGGAGCAGTGGGTGTAACATGTCAAACGCTTGCACAAGTTTCTTTAAGGCCAGTGAAATCAGAGGGGAAGAGGAGCAGTGGATAATCGTACTGACAACCTGCGGGGCTCCAACCTACAGCCTAATAAGGTGTCTGACTTCTCCAGATGGCCCCGACTTCAAACATTTCCAGGAGCTTGTGGAATCACCCAAAGCCCTCGGTGATAATGCAGGATACAAATTTAATTTGACAACAGTCCCAGAGAAGTCGACAGCGGCATTCCTGGCATGCCTAAGACAAATGACTGAACAGTATGAGTTTGGGTCTGCACTCAACAACATGTTGAGAGACAGGCTAGTCTGTGGTGTTAACAACACAACTATACAAAAGAAATTATTAGCAGAGTCTGAGATTACTTTAGAGAAGGCATTAGATTGCCAGGCTATAGAAAAGTTGGGGGTTGGGGGTGGGGGGGGTACGATAAAACTACAGAGCGTGCAAGCAGGTGAGGTCCACCAAGTTTGACAGGAAGCCACTGGTAGTCAAGGTACCAGAGAGAAGAGCACAGAAAGTAATGAGCAAAGAGGTTCGGAGCAAAAAGGGAGTGCAGAGATATAGGGTCCATAAACTGGGAGCTGTGAAGAATGTTATCAGTGTGGGGGAGAACATCCCTGAGAGAAGTAAATTCAGGGAAGCTACATGTTATGCCTGCAATAGGAGGGGGCACATTAGGAGCAAATGCAAGATGAAACAGAGCCTACCGGGGGTCAGCAAAAAAAAATTCCAGTACAGAGGATTGAGAATAACCCTGAAAATGATTCTGAAGTATACAGATTAAACATTCAGGTGGACAAGACAATACCAATTACAATTGTGTTGATGGTAAATGGTCAGCCACTCAGAATGGAGGTGGATACTGATGCCTCCATTACAGTTGTAGGGGAACAATCATATTGTTATTTACAAAGAGGGGTCAGTCCCTGAAATTAAGAAGCACTACGGCTAGGTTACCAAGGGGAAGCTTTAAGGATCCTAGGAAAAAAAGCAACGCCCAACCGGCATTAGTCAGCTCAACCACCTCTAATAGTAGTAGGAGGCCCAGGACCAAGTTTGATGGCCTGAGGTCGGCTTCACCAAATTAGATTAAATTGCCTAGAAATCTTCAAAATTAATGAATGGAAACTCCCATGATGCCTTAAAAAATACCAAGAGGTGTTCCAAGATGAGTTAAGCAAGATATAGGGCCTAAAAGCAAAGGTTTATGTGGACCCTGAAGCCACACCAGTTTTACAGATCCCGACCTCTATCCTATGCCTTACATGGTAAGGTTGAATCTGAACTCAAGTGGCTGGAAGAATTAGGTATCATCAAGTCTGTACAGTGAAGTCAGATAGCACCTTTAAGATACGTGGAGATGACAAAGTAACCGTGAATCAGGCAGCAAAATTGGATCGATACCCAATACCAAGAATTGAAGATTTGTACGCTAAGTTCACAGGAGACTTAACTTTTGCTAAACCTGATATGAGCCATGTGAACCAACAATTAGAGTTAGACAAGGCATCTGGGGAATTTGTTACAAAACCTATAAAGGCTTACACCAGTATACTCGGCTCCCCTTCGGAGTCTCATTGGCATTGCAATTTTCCAGCGCACGATGGGAAGCTTACGGCAGGATCTACCAAAGATTGTTGTCTATCTACATGATGTACTGATTACAGGAGCATCCGAAGTGGAGCATCTGGCAAATTTTGAAGAAGTTTTCAAGAGATTTAAGAAGCTCAGAGTGAGGCTAAAAATGAAAAAATGTGCCTTCTAGGCTCATGAAGTAACGTACTTAGGGTTCAAAGTGGACGCAAAAGGGCTGCACCCGAGTGAGGGAAAAGATAAAAGCAATTAAGGAAGCACCAGTCCCCAGAAATATATTGGAATTAAAACGTTTTTATCATAGAAATCATAGAAACCCAACAGTGCAGAAGGAGGCCATTCGGCCCATCGTGTCTGCACCGACCACAATCCCACCCAGGCCCTACCCCCATATCCCTACATATTTTACCCGTTAATCCCTCTAACCTACACATCTCAGGACACTAAGAGGCAATTTTAGCATGGCCAATCGACCTAACTCGCACATCTTTGGACTGTGGGAGGAAACCGGAGCACCCGGAGGAAGCCCACGCAGACACGAGGAGAATGTGCAAACTCCACACAGACAGTGACCCAAGCCGGGAATCGAACCCAGGTCCCTGGAGCTGTGAAGCAACAGTGCTAACCACTGTGCTACCATGCCGCCCATGGTTAGTGAACTATTACGAGAGATTTATTCCTAATCTTTCCACAATGGTTGGCACCCCTACACACACTGTTCCAGAAGCACTGTAGGTGGTGTTGAAAAGAATATCAGAAAGAGGCCTGTGAGTAGGTTAAACTGGCATTGCCATCATCCAGTCTCTTGGATCATTTTGACCCCTCAAAAGAGATCAGTACAACTGCAATGTGTCTCTGTTCAGGATCAGAGTGGTTTTATCGCATAAGATGGAAGAGGGTGCAGAAAAGCCTATCGCCTACGTCTCGAGGACTCTGACCAATGCTGAAAATGTTTACTCTCAAATCGAAAAAGAGGGACTAGCCTTCATCTTTGGAGTGAAGAAATTCCATTAGTACATTTATGGACAGCATTTCTTAGTAGTTTCTGACCACTAACCCCTATTAGGCCTGTTTAAGGAGAATGAGGCCATTCCTCCCATAGCTTCAGCGAGGGTCCAACACTGGGCTCTATTGCTCGCAGCCTATGAGCATACTTTTCAACATAGACTGGGCATACATATTTCAAAAGTGGATGCTTTATGCCGCCTTCTCCTACCCTCCGCCGGTACCACAGGAAATAGTTCTTGCTGTAAACTTTCCCGAAACATTGCCCGTGTCGGTGCAACAGATCAAGTTTTGGACCCAGAAACACACCATATTGTCTTGAGTCAAACACATGGTCCTCCACGGCTGACATTATGATGACAGGTCCAAAGATGTGCGGGTTAGGTTGATTGGCCATGCTAAAATTGCCCTTAGTGTCCTGGGATGTGTAGGTTAGAGGGATTAGTGGGTAAATATGTAGGGATATGGGGGTAGGGCCTGGGTGGGATTGTGGTCGGTGCAGACTCGATGGGCTGAATGGCCTCTTTCTGTGCTGTAGGGTTTCTAAGATTTCTAAGATCTGAGCAATTATGACCCTTTCAAAAAGCAAAAGACAAGTAAAGTTGTGAGGACGGCGTATTATTATGGGGAGCGAGGGTGTTTGTTCCCACTCCTGCTAGAAAGTTAGTTACATTATGTCCGTCCTGGGACGACAAAAATGAAGATGCTCTCACATCCAGTGGAGATTTTCAAACTTGGAGGGGACGATATTGCCTGTCCTCTCCATCAGCTGTTCCTGAAGATCTGGGACTCACAAGAAATTCCAACCGACCTCAGGGAAGCGGTCATCACCATCATCTACAAGAAAGGAGACAAAGTGGACTGTGGGAACTCCCGAGGAATCTCCCTATTCTCCATCACCGGGAAGATCATCACCTGAACCATAGCTAGCCACCTTCTCCCAGTCTCTGAAGAAATCCTTCCAGAAAGCCAATGTGGCTTCTGACTATGGAACAATGGACATAATTTTCACTGCTCGACAAGTTGAAGAGATGAGCCAGGAGCAAAATCAACCACTCTGCATGGCCTTCATTAACCTGACTAAGGCTTTTGACTCAGTGAATCGGGAAGTGCTATGGAAGATACTGTCAAAGGCCGGCTGCCCAGAGAAATTCATCAACATCCTCTGATTCCTCACCGATGGAAGTAAGACAGAAACCTTTGAGGTCCAGACTGGAGTCAAGCAGGGATCCCCCCAACCTTTTCTCCATTTCATAGCCACCATCCTTCAGTTTGGCAAGAACAAACTTCCCAGTGGAATGGACATTGTCTACAGGATAGATGGAAAACTTTTCAACCACAACTGGTTTAAATCCAAGAAGAAAGTGATACTGACATCGCTTGTGGAATTTAAGTATGTGGATGTCATTGCCATCTTCCACACACTCAGAAGAGAATGTTCAAGCCATGTTTGACACCTTTGAAGAAGTGGTCTCAGCCTCAACCTCAAGAAGACTCAAGGCCTTTACCAACCCGCCCTAGGGTAAGATCCGGTCTCTCCCTCTATCAGGATCAACAGACTAACTCGCCCAAACAAGGAACTTTTCCCCTACCTGGGGAACCTCCTGTCATCGAAGGCGGACATCAATGCGGAGATCCAACATCATATCCAAACCGCGAGCACCACCTTCAAGTGCCTAAGGATGAGAGTCTTTGATGACCATGACATTCATGATGACACCAAGGTCCTCATGTACAAGGCAGTCATCCTCCCAACTCTTCTATGTGGCTCAGAAACTTGGATGATGTACAGATGCTATCTGAAGGCCCTGGAGATGTACCATCAAATCTCATAGAATCATAGAATCATAGAAACCCTACAGTGCAGAAGGAGGCCATTCGGCCCATCGAGTCTGCACCGACCACAATCCCACCCAGGCCCTACCCCCACATATTTACCCGCTAATCCCTCTAACCTACACATCCCAGGACTCTAAGAGGCAATTTTTAACCTGGCCAATCAACCTAACCCGCACATCTTTGGACTGTGGGAGGAAACCGGAGCACCCGGAGGAAACCCACGCAGACACGAGGAGAATGTGCAAACTCCACACAGACAGTGACCCGAGCCGGGAATCGAACCCGGGACCCTGGAGCTGTGAAGCAGCAGTGCTAACCACAGTGCTACCGTGCCGCCCCATCTGTCTGAAACGGATTCTCTGCGTCAGCTGGGAGGACAGGCATACTAACCATCAGTGTCCTTGGAGGAGCCAAAAGCCCCAGCATTGAGGCCATGATCATCCAAAACCAATTCTGCTGGGCTGGCCATGTGCTTAGGATGTCAGAGTCCCAATTGTCAAGGCAAATTTTCTCCATCCAGCTCAAGCAAGGCCCCTGAATAAGAGAGGGACAAAAGAAGCACTTCAAAGACACCCTAAAGGCTCACCTCAAGAAATGCAACATTTATGTCAATGCCTAGGAGACCCTCATTCAGAAGAAACCTCCTTGGAGGAACCTCCTGATTGAAGGGACACAATTCTTTGAGGACACCCGACTGGGCGGCACGGTAGCACAGTGGTTAGCACTTCTGCTTCACAGCTCCAGGGTCCTGGGTTCAATTCCCTGCTCGGGTCACTGTCTGTGTGGAGTTTGCACATTCTCCTCGTGTCTGCGTGGGTTTCCTCCGGGTGCTCCGGTTTCCTCCCACAGTCCAAAGATGTGCGGGTTAGGTTGATTGGCCAGGTTAAAAAAAAATTGCCCCTTAGAGTCCTGAGTTACGTAGGTTAGAGGGATTAGTGGGTAAATATGTGGGGTAGGGCCTGGGTGGGATTGTGGTCGGTGCAGACTCGATGGGCCGAATGGCCTCCTTCTGCACTGTAGGGTTTCTATGATTTCTATGAAGAGAAGGCCCGGAAAAGGAGCCTGAGAAAGGAATGCCAGTGATCTAGAGGAAACCAAGCTCCTTGAAAGTGGAGTCACAGGTGGACAGAGTGGTGAAGGCATTCGGCATGCTTGGTTTCATCAGTCAAAACATTGAGTTGGGACGTCTTGTTGAAGTTGTACAAGACATTGGTAAGGCCACACTTGGAATACTGTGTGCAATTCTGGTCACCCTATTATAGAAAGGATATTATTAAACTAGAAAGAGTGCAGAAATTATTTACTAGGATGCTACCGGGACTTGATGGATTGAGTTATAAGGAGAGGCTGGATAGACTCTGGAGCGTAGGAGGCTGAGGGGTGATCTTATAGGGGTCTGTAAAATAATGAGGGGCATAGACAAGGTAGTCAATATCTTTTCCCAAAGGTAGGGGAGTCTAAAACTAGAGGGCACAGGTTTAAGATGAGAGGGGAGAGATACAAAAGCGTCCAGAGGGGCAATTTTTTCACACAGAGGGTGGTGAGTGTCTGGAACAAGCTGCCAAAGGTAGTAGTAGAGGCGGGTACAATTTTATCTTTTAAAAAGCATTTAGATAGTTAAATGGGTACGATGGGTATAGAGGGATATGGGCCAAATGCGGGCAATTGGGATTAGCTTAGGGGTTTTAAAAAAAAAAGGGCGGCATGGACAAGTTGGGCCGAAGGGCCTGTTTCCATGCTGTAAACCTCTATGACTCTATGAAACACCTGCCAACGATACGATCAAAAATGCAACTCTAGAATCGAGCTCATCAGCCACGCAAGGACCCAATAACACAGAGTTTCTTAGGTGGACATTCATACTTGTTAGCGAGTAATCACCAAAGAAGAGTTCAATTGTTATTGAAATGTGTTAATTGGGAACTTAAAGGGGGAGAGATGTGGTAGCGTGCCCTTTTAAGGGGCAAGCTCTCGGAGGGTCATGTGGTCAAGTGAGCCGGAAGCATGAAGTCTGGAACTGAGCACGGGTTTTCCTCACTTTAGGAGTCTGGAGGGGTAGAGTACAGTTGTCTTTATATCACTCTCTATACATGCTTATTTACCTTAATAAGCTGTTCATTCATTAATCTACTTGGTGATCACCCATCTTTACGAGATACTGCACTTAATGGAGTCATGTCATCCTTTTCAAAGAGCTATTGCAAACCAAGCTCGAAAGTATGAGGGCAATGCTCAGTCAGATGAGAGATGTCAATCTTGGATAATAAAAGTCCACTTACTTCCTTACATCAATTTGCATTGGGCACATTCTGGCCAAGTGTTGTGGCACTGAAAATGGTCTTTGCCAGTAGTGAAATAACACATTCACAGGGAATTGGCATGTCTCAAAGTGCTTTACAGCCCAATCAAGTGTTCTCACTGTTTTAATGTAGGAGCCAATTTGTGAATAGCAGGAATAAGTTAAATAACCAGGTCATTTTTGCTTAGTGATGTTGTTTGAGGTTGTGAACACTTTAGTCATGCCTTTTGCACTCGGGCACTGAGCTCTGCTATCATTGAGGATGAGGAATGTCAAGGATCCTCCTCCTCCTATTATTTGTTTAATTACCCAGTATGAGTCATGACTGTATGTGACAGGAGTGCAGAGCTTTGATCTGATCTGTTAGGTGTGAAATCACTTTGGTTTAGCAGATAATGCTTCTGTTGGTGAGCATGCATGCAATTCTGTATTGGAGAATTAGCAGCAGTAAGAAGTCTCACAACACCAGATTAAAGTCCAACAGGTTTATTTGGAGCTTTCGGAGCACTACCCCTTCATCAGGCGAGTGAAGAGTTGGGTTCACAAACAGCGCATATATAGACACAAACTCAATTACAAGATAATGGTTGGAATACGAGTCTTAACAGGTAATCAAGTCTTTACAGGTGCAGACAATGTGAATGGAGAGAGGGTTAAGCACAGGTTAAAGAGGTGTGAATTGTCTCAAGCCAGGACAGTTAGTGAGATTTTGCAAGCCCAGGCAAGTCGTGGGGTTACAGATAGTGTGACATGAACCCAAGGTCCCTCATGTATGTGGAACTTGACTATCAGTTTCTGCTTGGCGATTCTGCATTGTCATGTGTCTTGAAGGCCGCCTTGGAGAACGTTTACCCAAAGATCAGAGGCTGAGTGCCCTTGACTGCTGAAGCGTTCCCTGACAGGAAGGGAACATTCCTGTCTGGTGATTGTCGAGCAGTATCCATTCATTGTTGTCATAGCGTCTGCATGGTCTCACCAATGCACCATGCTTCGGGACATCCTTTCCTGCAGCGGTTATGGGGAGCAGGCGGGTAAGTGGAACTGATTCACTTCAGATCAGCCATGATCTTATTGAATGGCGGGGCAGGCTCGAGGGGCTAGATGGCCTACTCCTGCTCCAATTTCTTATGTTCTTATGTATCAGGTAGACAGCATTGGCGGAGTCGCAAGAGTATGTGCCATGTATCTGATGGATGATGTTCTCATGTGAGATGACGGCATCCATGTCGATAATCCGTCACGTCTTGCAGAGGTTGCTGTAGCAAGGTTGTGTGGTGTCGTGGTCACTGTTCTCCTGAAAGCTGGGTAGTTTGCTGGATATAAATTGTCCCATTGGTATGGATATATATTGTCCCATTGGTACTGGGTATAAATTGTCCCATTGGTAAGACGCAGCATGGGTTCATGAAGGGAAGGTCATATTTGACTAATTTAGTGGAATTCTTTGAGAACATGACATGTGCAGTGGATAATGGGCAACCTGTGGATGTGGTGTATCTGGATTTCCAGAGGCATTTGACAAGGTGCCGCACCAAAGACTGCTACATAAGATAAAGGTGCATGGTGTTACAGGTAATGTACTAGCATGGATAGAGGATTGGTTAACTACCAGGAAGCAAAGAGTGGGGATAAATGGATGTTTTTCTGGTTGGCACTCAATGACTAGTGGTGTGCCTCAGGGATCAGTGTTGGGACTGCAATTGTTTACGATTTACATGGATGATTTGGAGTTGGGGACCAAGTGTAGTGTGTTAAAATTCGCAGATGACACTAAGGTGGATGGCAGAGCAAAGTGTACAGAGGATGCTGAAAGTCTGCAAAGGGATATAGATAGTCTAAGTGAGTGGGCGAGGGTCTGGCAGATGGAGTACAATGTTGGTAAATGTGAGGTCATCCATTTTGGTAGGAATAACAGCAAAATGGACTATTATTTAAATGGTAAAAAATTACAGCGTGCTGCTGTGCAGAGGGACCTGTGTATCCTTGTGCAGGAATCTCAAGGAGTTGGTTTGCAGATGCAGCAGGTAATTAAGAAGGCAAATGGAATTTTGTTCTTCATTGCTGGAGGGGTGGAGTTTAAAAACAGCGAGGTTATGTTGCAGCTGTAAAAGGTGCTGGTGAGGCCACAGCTGGGCTACTGTGTACAGTTTTGGTCTCCTTACTTGAGAAAGGATATACTGACACTGGAGGGGGTGCAGAGGAGATTCACTAGGTTGATTCCGGAGTTGAGAGGGTTGGCTTATGAGGAGAGACTGAATAGACTGGGGCTATACTCATTGGAATTCAGAAGAATGAGGGGAGATCTTATAGAAACATACAAGATTATGAAGGGAATAGATAAGATAGAAGCAGGGAACTTGTTTCCACTGGCGGATGAAACTAGAACTAGGGGGCATAGCCTCAAAATAAGGGGAAGCAGATTTAGGACTGAGTTGAGGAAGAACTTCTTCACACAAAGGGTTGTGAATCTGTGGAGTTTCCTGCCCAGTGAAGCAGTTGAGGTTACCTCATTGAATGTTTTTAAGGCAAGGATAGATAAATTTTTGAACAGTGAAGGAATTAAGGGTTATAGTGAGCGGGCGGGTAAGTGGAGCTGAGTCCACAAAACAATCAGCCATGATCTTATTGAATGGCGGAGCAGGCTCGAGGGGCCAGATGGCCTACTCCTGCTCCTAGTTCTTATGTTCTTATGTATAATGGTCTGTTTGAGATTGCGCGGTTATTTGAAGGCAACGAGTGGGGGTGTGGGGATGGCCTTGGCGAGATGTTCGTCTTCATCGATGACATGTTGAAGACTTCGGAAAAGATGTTGTAGCTTCTCCGTTCCGAGGAAGTACTGGACAATGAAGGGTACACTGTCCGCGTGTCCCGTGTTTGTCTTCTGGTGCGGTTTTTCACTGTGGTGCGCGGAACTTTTAATCGATGAGTCGAGTGCCATATCCTGTTCTTATGAGGGCGTCTTTCAGCGTCTGTAGGTGTCTGTTGTGATCCTCCTCATTCTGAGTATACGGAGGGCTTGTCTGTCGGGGGTGACTTCTTTAACGTGTTTAGGGTGGAAGCTGGAGAAGTGGAGCATCATGAGGTTATCCGTGGGCTTGCGGTACAGTGAAGTGCTGAGGTGACCGTCCTTGATGGAGATGCGTGTGTCCAAGAATGCAACTGATTCTGGAGAGTAGTCCATGGTGAGTCTGATAGTGAGATGGAACTTGTCGATGTCATCATATAGTTGTTTCAGTGATTGTTCACCATGAGTCCAAAGGAAGAAAATGTCATCGATGTATCTGGTGTATAGTGTCGGTTGAAGGTGCTGTGTGGTGTAGAGGTCTTGTTTGAACCTGTGCATGAAGATGTTGGCATATTGAAATGCAAATTTGGTCCCCATGGCTGTTCCATGTGTCTGGATGAAGAACTGGTTGTTGAAGGTGAAGACGTGTGGTCCAGGATGAAGTGAATGAGTTGTAGAATTGCGTCCTGGAGATTGGCAGTTGTCGGTGTTGAGTACTGAGGCAGTTGCAGCAATGCCATCATCGTGGGGGATGCTGGTATAGAGTGCTGAGACATCCATTGTGATGATCTTCGGGTAAGCGTTCTCCAAGGTGGCCTTCAAGACACATGACAACGCAGAATCTCCTGGGTTTGCAAAATCTCACTAACTGTCCTGGCTGGAGACAATTCACACCTCTTTAACCTGTGCTTAACCCTCTCTCCACTCGCATTGTCTGCACCTGTAAAGACTTGATTACCAGTAAAGACTCGCATTCCAAACATTATCTTGTAATTGAGTTTGTGTCTATATATTTGTGAACACAACTCTTCACTCATCTGATGAAAGGGCAGTGCTCCGAAAGCTCCTGCTACCAAATAAACCTGTTGGACTTTAACCTGGTGTTGTGAGACTTCTTACTGCGCCTACCCCAGTCCAACGCCGGCATCTCCATATCATGAGAATCAGCAGGTTTGTACGACACTCTTAGATACCCGGGTGCTTTTACGGGCATGCTCTGCTAACCTTCTCATTGAACCAGGGTTACTCCTCTGATTGAGGGTGCTGCATGTCAACTCTACCCATCACTGGAAATGGAAGGGATCCATTGTACTCCCTCAATGTCTAGCTGGTGTGTGACCTTAGGCAGCATATCATGCAGGCCAATGCCTTATATTCTGGTGATGTCTTTATTCCGTGGCAATTCACCGTGCCAGCTTATTTTCACCACCACAGCAAATCAGAGGTTGGTTATTGTGTGACAAGGGATATTCACTGACTACATGGCTCACAACTCTGATTTGCAGGTCATGCACATGTGTCGCATGCAACAAGAGGCAGGCTGGCACAGGAAATTGGACAGAGTAAACCTTGGTGTGTTGAAACAATTGATCTGCTACTGGACGTGCAGAAGAAGCCTTGCAGTGTTTGCTGGAGCAGGTCTCATGATTGCAGCATGCTGCAAACTCTTGCCAACCTTGACCGCAAGCTACCTTGCAGGTTTCTCAGTGCACCAAGCATTTTGTCGTGTATGCTCATCAGACCTAATGAGAGAGGGAGTGTCAGTGAGTGTTGAGCACCCATATATGTACCCAGTTGGTGAAGAGCTGGCTGTGTGCAAGTTATGAGATGTGGGTGGGAGGCATACAGCCGAGCTAATTGTGTGAGGATGCAGTGGAGCATGTGAATGTTCACTGTGACTTTTGGAGATGACTGATGGGTGAGTGATGGAGTGGCTGAGGCTAGTGGTGCAAAAATAGGACATGGCAATTTAAAATGCATTCACTGCCGAACTTGGGCACTTGTGCAAAGTCACTGAACTTACAGCACTGCACCTGGTTCCCCTTATCTTGTCTCCTGGCACTGAATTCCACAGCTGTTTTCTTGCTCTGTCTTCTGAGCGTGTGTCTGGAAGGTCTTTTGGCCTCTTCAATGACAGGACAACCCTCCTCCTTTCCACCTCCCCCACTAAAACCTCCAGTTCAGCACTGAGAAACCTTGGAAGCAACTCCTTCCCATGCAGAGTTATTCTTTATTGCTTTCCAGGTCAAATACAGTTCCTGCACTCAACTACCAGCTCCTGATCTAGACACAATGCACTTACCCTTTATCAGGTGCTGACTTTAAGTTCAGGCAATTTAAGAAGTGCTAGCAAGCTTTGACTCTGATGAAACAGTCATCGTCCTGAAATATGAACTCTGTTCCTCTCCACAGATACTGCCCAACCAGGTGATCTCATTCTGAAATGTCCCCGGCATAATTCCTGCTAAAGCCCTCCGGTGAGAGTTAGCAGCCAATACAGGTATTGTGCATGTGTCAGAGGGGCCTGGAAAATCCAGGCCATTGTGTAAACTGATTTTCAAAAGGCATCCATAGCGCTTCCTGGCAAACCTATTCAGAAAAAGCGTGTTGAAGGGAAGGTGGTAATTCAGGCTAAGGGGCAGGAGTAACGAGAAATGGATGTTTGTCTGGAGAATATTCAGTGGGGTTCCTCCAGGAATCAGAATTAAAATTATTACTTTTCTTGTCCTTTATAAATGATCCGGCCTTGGGTATAGGGAACACAATTTTGAAGTTTGGAGATATTACCAAACTTGGACCCATAGTAAGCAGTGATCAAGGTAGCAGCAAACTTCAGGAGGACATAAACTGGTGAAATAGTCAGGTAGATAGATCATAGGTGAAACTTAATACAAGGGTGAAGTGATACACTTTGAGAAAAGAAACATGGAAATGCATTATAATCTAAATGGTTCCATTTTGATGGGTGTGGTGGAGCACTTTCACATACCTTTGAAGGTGGCAGGGCAGGTTGATATGGAAATTAAGAAAATGCATGTGATATTTGTCTTTGTAAACCTATAAGGTCATGCTAAACCTTTCCAAAGGCCTTAGCTGGAGTAAGAGAGGCAGTGGAGTAGTGGGATTATCAGTGGACCAGAAACCCAGGGAGATGCTCAAGAGACAGAGGTTTGAATCCCGCCATGGTAGATGGGGAAATTTGAATTCAATGAAAAGAATTTGGATTAAAAGTCTGATAATTGTCATAAAAACTTGTGTGACTAGGCCATTGCTGAATGGCTTAACAAGCCACTCAGTTGACAATAAATGCTGGCCTGTCCACATCAACAAATTAAATTCTGGGCAGAATGCCAAGTACTTAGAGAGGGTGCAAAGGAGAATGATATGACAGATTGAGGGAGATCAGTAATGTTGAAGGGATGGAATTGCTCTCCTTGAAGCAAATAAGGTATTCAAAATAGTGAAGCTTTTTGAAAAAAACAAGCAAGGAGCAATTGTTTCATCTGGAAAATGGGTTGATAACCAAACCCAGATGTTTAACAAAAGAATGAGGAGAAAAACCTTCACACTTTCAACAGGACATTTATTTACAGAATGATGCATACAAGCTTGGGGTGTGGGGCTAAATGGGACGGCTTTTTCAAAGAGCTGAATGAACTTATTACTCTTCAAAGAATGGCTCAACTCTCAACCACTCAAAGCCTCTCCTTTGTCTACAAGGCTCAATGCAGGAGTGTAACAGAATAATCTCCACTCACCTGAATAGCTGCAGCTACAACAATGCTCAGGAAAATTGGCATCACTCAGGACAGAGAAGTCTATAGGTTAGACTTATGGACTCGGTATCTATCCCCTCTACCAACAGAACACCATGGATAAAGAACATACAATCAACAGAATGCACAACAGCAACTTACCAAGCTTACAGGATCTCACAGCATCTCCCAGCTCCAGATTCTCTACCACTATGGAGAAGATCAGCAAGATCTTCCAAATACAGGTTACATATCAAGTTACACACCATTATGACTTGGTCCTGTATTGCCATCTCTTCATCATCGCTGGGTCAGTACCCTGCAATTCCCTTCTGAACACCATCAGGAGAGTCCTGTCACCATAGGAAGTTCTGTGGTTCAAGGAAGTGACCCTCCACCACTTTCTCAGGACAACGAGAGGATGGGTCATAAATATGACCTTGTCACTGATGCTCACAGCCTGAGAACAATTAAAATGTACGTAAGTTTAAAAGTAAACTATCTGACTTCTTGGAGTCAGATTTTTGAATGGTTACAGAAGCGGGACTAGAGGCAGATGGCAGAAAAATCATCATGGAGGTGCGGCATGCTGGTTAGACAATAAGAGGTAGGAGCAGAAGTAGGCCATTCAGCCCATTGAGTTTGCTCTACCATTCAACGAGATCATGATTGATCTGATGTAATAATCCCCCATTCTGGTTTCCCACCTTATATCCATAACCCTTGAATCCTTTACTGATTAAAAACCTCTCTATCTCAGCTATGAATGTGTTTTATGACCCAGCCTCTAGAGCCCTCTGTGATTTAAAAAAAAAATGGCTTTCAACCAGTGACCTTGTTTAACAACTTGAAACTAGTGTCACATGAACGTTCTGAATTCCTTAAATTGACAAGCCCTTGGAAATTATAGGCAGTCACTGTTTGATTTCTGAAGAGAAACACAGAAATTAGAAACAGGAGTAGGCCATTCAGCACTTTGAGCCTGTTCCGCCATTTATTTCCATCATGGCTGATCATCAAGTTCAATATCCTGATCCTGCCTTCCTCCCATATCCCTTGATCTCTTCATCCCCAAGAGCTAAATCTAATTGCTTCTTGAAATCACACAATGTTTTGACCTCAACTACTTTCTATAGTAGTGAATTCCACAGATTCACCATTCTCTGGGTGAAGAAATTTCTCCTCACCTCAGTCAGGCCTGTTTCCCCCCATCCCCAGTGGGGTCCTTGCCCTGCATAATATTAGATGCCTGCCCCCGCCTTACCACTGGTCTGATAGATAGAGACTTGCCTGTGACATCTCCCCCCCCCCCCCCCCCCACCCCCCGAAAAAGTAGCACTGCCTGTGAAGCCTGGCATTAAGTCAGAGTTGCCATGAGCACTGTGCGAGGTGAACTTCAAAGTCACAAGCAAAGTGCTGGGTCACCAGCTGCATGTCACTTATACTGTATACCATTATGAAAGACATCGGTCACTCCGGATGCCGGTGTGCCTTCTTGATCCATTGATGGAGGATGATTTCAGCCAGCAGGCCTTATAAAAAGGTGCAAATATATTAACCTGATGTTCCTGCTGTGCTGCAATGTGAAACACGGTCCACCATTGATAACTGGAGTAGACGGTCCCAGATTGCTTTCACAATAATGGTTCACTGATATTTTAAATCTCATAATATTTTCTGCTCCTACCCACCTTGATGC
The DNA here is from genome assembly GCF_964213995.1 of Mustelus asterias. Taxonomy (NCBI): domain Eukaryota; kingdom Metazoa; phylum Chordata; class Chondrichthyes; order Carcharhiniformes; family Triakidae; genus Mustelus; species Mustelus asterias. The sequence continues at coordinate 167,481,886 of NC_135801.1, forward strand.
CCACCGTGGGTGGGAATGGAAAATCCCAGCCTTTTTCTTTGACAAAGGGCATGTAACCTCTGTCTGGGTTCCCAAGATAGTTTAAAATTTTCAACCATTAAGACTTGAAAGGAAGGTTGTGGGGTCATGTGTCCGAACAGATAGTTAAGCTCTGCTTAGCCAGGCCTGGCTTATGAAATTAAGCTGGCCTTGGTATAGTTCTCTTTCAATTTGGTCTCTAAAGTCCAAGAGGTCAATGGTGTCTCCTCAGAGGTAATGAGGTACGAGTTTTTGCAATACTGCCAAATTGGCTCCTATTGTTCAAGGGTTATACATAGACATAGCTTTAGCCATTTTAAAAGTGTCTTTGTCCAATTTTTAAATTATTAGAAAATAGGATATCTACGGCAATATAGAGAATGAGGTCTAATTCTCCTGACAAGAGTGATTGTTTGCACAGTTACCAACATTACAAAGCACTCTCAGTTGCATCAGGTGAACAATGTGCTGTTGAAACACTCTCACTGCCCTATAAGCCTGACCTATATGTGACTCCTGTTCCATACCGACATGACTGAATATTAAATAAAAGCAAATTACTGCAGATGCTGGAATCTGAAACCAAAAAAGAAACACTGGAAAATCTCAGCAGGTCTGGCAGTATCTGTAAGGAGAGAAAAGAGCTGATGATTCGAGTCCAGACGACCCTTTGGCAAAGCTGGGTTTGACAAAGGGTCGTCTGGACTCGAAACGTCAGCTCTTTTCTCTCCTTACAGATGGCTGCCAGACCTGCTGAGATTTTCCAGCATTTTATCTTCTGATTGAATATTAACTTCCCTTTAATGTGGCCCAACAAGCCTCACAGTTTTATTGGATTAAGGCAATAAAGATGGATAGTAATTGTTGGTTTTACCAGTAATGCCAACATCCAAAATTGCATTTTTAAAGGTTTTAGAAGCAAGAAGTCTGGGGAAATTAAAACATTAGCTGACTACTTCCATCTTCTCATAGTCAATTTCTTTTTCCATATCGTACTTTTCCAAGTTTGGAATTGAAAATGTTTGATATTCCAATTGGATTAGGCAGAATCTGGCATTCCCTTGGAATACTAAATTAAATTTTCAAGACTTCTTTCAGATCTTTTCTTGATGTTTCTGTGTCCCAGATGTTGTAAAATCACATCTGTGACAAAGGCATGTTAATAATCAATCTCATTTAATGGCAAGTGGAAATCAGCTCTAAAATACGATGCTAGCAATCTTCACTGTAGAGAACCGTGCTCAAAGAGAGGAGTTAATGTGTTAAACATGAGGCAATTTAAAGGTCCCAAGTCCTTGGTGTATGTTGAATTGTCTGATCGTGCCTGAGATTGCTGTGAGTGCACTACCCCTAAAGCATCACTGGTCTCAAGACAAAGATTAGCTGGACCTTGAGCTGATCAATATCTATTACCTCCTCTCCCAACACTCCTTCCTCACTGGTAAGTGAGGGTAATTGTGAATGTCTTGTTAAAACAGGATTCACCTCAACCTCAAGACCTCAAGAGTTCCTCACGGTAGCGTCCTGGGCCCAGTCATCTTCAAATGTGGGGATGTTTGTTGATTATTTGTATTCAGTACCATTTGCAATTCTTCAGATACTTAAGTGGCCTGTGTTAAGTGCTCAAAGACTAGTGTCTAGTGCAGTGTTTTTATTGAGCTGAATGGAACATGGGTGCCCCCAGACATTACCTCATGGAAGAGGGACTATTGCATATGACTATTGCAAGCCAGCTAGAACACTTAGTAGTGGTTGCATTTCAAAACCCAAACATCTCCCTTTCCATAACAAACAACAGACAACTTTGCATGCACTACCATGTGTAACTGTGATTTACTCACCACACCACAAATGTTCTCATGCATTAACAAACTGTTAATTGTGGGGTGGCAGGGTGGCACAGTGGTTAGCATTGCTGCCTCACAGCACCAGGGATCCGGGTTCGATTCCTGGCTTGGGTCACTGTCTGTGTGGAGTTTGCACATTCGCCCTGTGTCTGTGTGGGTTTCCTTCGGATGCTCCGGTTTCCTCCCACAGCCCAAAAGACATGCCAGTTAGGTGCATTGGCCATGTTACATTCTCCCTCAGTGTACCTGAACAGGCGCTGGAGTGTGGCGTCGAGGGGATTTTCACAATACCTTCATTGCAGTGTTAATGTAAGCCTTCTTGTGACACTAATAAGTAAACTTTAAACTATTATTCTTGTCAGTCTCTGCACAAGCATTGCATACATAGTTAAGATCTCTTAACTGGTGCACATTGCCACTGGTTGTTCGTCTGGATGATGTTTCTTCTCCAGAGAGTGCCAGTCCCATGGTACTTCTTGTTGCCATGGTAACTGTTAGTCCATTTCCGTTGTTGGGGACCGCTGGACCTCGGAGTGAAGGCTGTTCTGTACTCCGAAACTGGTGAGATTCCATCTTCCTGATCAGCTGCATGCAACGAAGATATAGCTTTGCTAGCTGTTCGTATATACCTGTGCTGTGGACACCTGTGGCATCCTTCCTAGTATTTACATGCCGCTCTTTGTCCACAATTGTTTCTCTCTTTCAGCCTGGAGTGCCTCACAGCATAATGTATCCCCTGGTCTGTTCTACCATACATGCAATCCAGCTGACATTTTACAACAACTGTGTTTCTGTACGAGTTTACCATTTTCTTGTGAATAAATTTCTCCTCCCTCAGTAAATTTACCGTCATTGTCGGATGGTTTATGCCTAAGGCAATTCTACCTTTAATGAATAATGAATCCCTCTCACTGGAACGACGGAGGATGAGGGGTGACCTGATAGAAGTCTACAAGATTATCAGTGGCATGGACAGAATGGATAGTCAGAAGCTTTTTCCCAGGGTGGAAGAGTTAATTACGAGGGGACATAGACTTAAGGTGCGAGGGGCAAGGTTTAAAGTAGATGTACGAGGCAAGTTTTTTACACAGAGGGTTGTGGGTGCCTGGAACTCGCTGCTGGGGGCGGTAGTGAAGCAGATACGATAGTGACTTTTAAGGGGCGTCTTGACAAATACATGGATAGGATGGGAATGGAGGGATATGGTCCCGGAAGAGAAGGGGGTTTTAGTTCAGTCGGGCAGCATGGTCAGTGCAGGCTTGGAGGGCCGAAGGGCCTGTTCCTGTGCTGTAATTTTCTTCGTTCTTTGAATTCAGCTTTAGTTGCAAAAATTTGACTGATTCTACAAGCTGTGTTACTAAGGCCATATACTGACCAAAGCACTTCTTTTAACCTTGATCCCTAATGTTGAACATATAAGTTCATTTGAGGTTTAAAGCGTGCTTTCAAATTTTCTGCAGTCTGTTTTTTCTATTCTACGGATAGATTTGGGGTGAAATAAAATTTGTAGCAGTTTGTCCCCAGCATTGTTAAAAGTGTTGCTACCTGTACTGGTTCTTGCTTAATTAAATTGTAGTTTTGCCATTGTAAGTGGAAAAACTGCCAGTTCTGCCACATATATCTTTTCATTTCAACAGGAGCTGAGTGTGGAAAATTTACAGACATTTTTGTCACACCCAGTATTTCACTTGCAGTCTTCAGCTTGTGTTAGCGTTTCCTCGTCTGTGCTTTTTTTCTTCAGTAGCTGCTTTTCAGTGTTACTCTTTCAGTAGCCGTGTCTTCTCTTCCAGCTTTTCAAAACAACCTCAGCTCCAGTTGTCAACCTGGTGAAACTACAACACAGAACTCCATGCATGCCAAACAGCAGAAACTGTATGTGACCGACAGAGCTAATTGATCTCAGAGCCAACTGATGAATTCTAAGCTCTGTAGTCCTGCCGCATCCAGTTGTGAATGGTGGTGGACAATTAAACAAATCACTGGAGGAGGTGGTTCCACAAATATTCCCATCCTCAATGATGGAGGAGCCCAGAAAATCAGTGCAAAAAACAAGGCTGACGCAATTCCAACCACCTTCAGCCAGAAGTGTCAATTGGATGATCCATCTCAGCCTCCTCCTGAGGTCCCCAGCATCACCGATGCCAGTCATCAGCCAATTCGATTGATGTGCCATTGATCTATTTGCACCTGTTTTGTACCCTCCCCTGCCCAAAGTTGAATTTCACCCCATGACATTTTCCTTACCCATTACACATCCAAAAGTAAATGCATTTATTTATTTTCAGAATCCTTGAGAGTTACCAGGATTTTATGTCGAAAGAAAAGTTACCCCATTCCCCTTGAGTGAGGCAGGTAAGCTCTTAGGGCCATCCAATCCCTTCTGCTGGGAAGCGGACTGGCCTTTGTGTCAGAGAAGGTATTGAATGATGAAGTTTGAGGGAATGGTATTGGGAGAAGGTATATCTTAAGAACATAAGAAATAGGAGCAGGAGTAGGCCATCTAGCCCCTCGAGCCTGCCCCGCCATTCAATAAGATCATGGCTGATCTGACGTGGATCAGTACCACTTACCCGCCTGATCCCCATAACCCTTAATTCCCTTACCGATCAGGAATCCATCCATCCGCGCTTTAAATATATTCAGCGAGGTAGCCTCCACCACCTCAGTGGGCAGAGAATTCCAGAGATTCACCACCCTCTGGGAGAAGAAGTTCCTCCTCAACTCTGTCTTAAACCGACCCCCCTTTATTTTGAGGCTGTGTCCTCTAGTTTTAACTTCCTTACTAAGTGGAAAGAATCTCTCCGCCTCCACCCTATCCAGCCCCCGCATTATCTTATAAGTCTCCATAAGATCCCCCCTCATCCTTCTAAACTCCAACGAGTACAAACCCAATCTCCTCAGCCTCTCCTCATAATCCAAACCCCTCATCTCCGGTATCAACCTGGTGAACCTTCTCTGCACTCCCTCCAATGCCAATATATCCTTCCTCATATAAGGGGACCAATACTGCACACAGTATTCCAGCTGCGGCCTCACCAATGCCCTGTACAGGTGCATCAGGACATCCCTGCTTTTATATTCTATCCCCCTCGCAATATAGGCCAATATCTTGCTGGTAATGGCTTCAGGGATGGCAGTTCAGGCAGTATGCTGCATCTCCTGTGGGATGTATGTGGTGAGGAAATCCAGTAGTGTTTCAGGAGATTTTAGTTGTAAGAAGTGCATTAGATTGCAGCTTCTGGAGGAGCGTGTAAAGGAGATGGAGGGGGAGTTAGAGGAACTCCGCATAATTCGGGAGGCGGAGGTGGAAGTTGATAGGAGTTATAGAGAAATAGTAACTCCTAGAAATGAGGCTTGGGTCAATGCCAGGAGGAGGGGTAAGAAGCAATCGGGAAGACAATCCCCTGGGGCGGTTCCCCTCCATAATAGGTTTTCGGTGCTGGAGGCTACAGTTGAGGAGGAATCAACTGAGCATAGAGAGCAGATCTCTGGGGGTGAGCCGAGTGAGAAAGCTCAGGTGGTTAGGGGCTGTAAAAGACTGGGCCTTGTGATTGGGGACTCCACAATTAAGGGGACAGATGGGGGGGTCGGAACTAAAGGTAGGGACTCAGGGTTGGTGTGTTGCCTACCAGGGGCTGGGGTCCGGGATGTGTCTGACAGGGTATTCAGGACTCTTAAGGGGGAGGGAGATAAACCACAAGTTATTGTACATGTGGGGACACACGACATAGGGAGGATAGGGGAAGGGGATATTAGGCAGGGATTTATGGAGTTGGGGTGGAAACTAAAGGCCAAGACTGACAGAGTGGTTATCTCTGGACTCTTGCCTGTACCACGGGATAGTTTAGAGAGGAATAGGGAGAGGGAAGGTTTGAATTCATGGCTGAGGGGATGGTGCAGGAGGGAGGGGTTCAGGTACTTAAGCAATTGGGGCTCGTACTGGGGAAGGTGTGACCTCTATGAGAAGGATGGTCTACACCTTAATCAGAAGGGGACCAATATCCTGGGGGGTAAATTTGCTAAGGCCATGCAGGGAGGTTTAAACTGATTCGGGGGGGGGGAGGGATCCTGAGTAGTGGGGCTGAAAGTGAGGGATGCATGGATGGGGACTGCAATGCACGGCATTGCAGAGGTGGGGTGGAGCAGGGTTTGAAATGTGTATACTTCAATGCCAGGAGTATTCGCAATAAAGTGGGTGAACTTGCAGCGTGGATCAGTACCTGGGACTTCGATGTTGTGGCTATTTCAGAGACATGGATAGAGCAGGGGCAGGAATGGATGCTGCAGGTCCCGGGGTTCAAATGTTTTAGTCGAAGTAGGGAAGGAGGTAGAAGAGGGGGAGGGGTAGCATTATTGGTCAGAGATTGTATCACAGTGTCAGAGAGGAGGTTTGATGAGGACTTATCTGTTGAGGTAGTATGGGCGGAGATTAAAAATAGGAGAGGAGAGGTCACCCTGTTGGGAGTCTTTTATAGACCTCCTAAAAGTTCTAGAGAGGTTGAGGAAAGGATTGCGGAGTCAATCCTGCTTAGGAGTGAAAGTAATAGGGCAATTGTTATGGGGGATTTTAACTTGACTCATATTGACTGGAATTGTTAGAGCTCTAGCTCGTGAGAGGGGTCAGTTTTTGTTCAAAGCGTGCAGGAAGGTTTTTTGACTCAGTATGTAGACAGGCCAACTAGAGGTGAGGCTATATTGGATCTGGTGCTGGGAAATGAGCCAGACCAGGTGCTAGACTTGGAAGTTGGTGTGCATTTTGGTGATAGTGACCACAATTCGGTTACGTTCACCTTAGTGATGGAAAGGGATAGGCATGAACCTCGGGCCAGTGGTTTTAGCTGGGGGAAGGGTAATTATGAGGCTATTAGGAGAGAATTAGGAAACATAGGTTGGACTAGGAGATTACAGGGACTGGGAACGTCCGACATGTGGAGTTTTTTCAAGGAGCAGCTACTGCGAGTCTGTGATAGGTATGTCCCTGTCAGGCAAGGAGGAATTGGTAGGGCTAGGGAACCGTGGTGCACCAAAAAAGTTTCTTTGTTGGTTAAAAAGAAAAAGGAGGCTTATGTTCGGATGAGACGTGAGCACTCGGGTAGTGCACTAGAAAGCTTTAGATTGGCTAAGAGGGAGTTGAAGAGCGAGCTTAGAAGGGCTAAAAGGGGACATGAGAAGACTTTGGCGGATAGGGTTAAAGAGAATCCTAAGGCGTTCTATAGGTATGTCAAGAACAGAAGGTTGGTTAGGGCAAGTTTAGGGCCAGTTATAGATGGCAGAGGGAAGTTATGTGTGGAACCGGAGGAGATTGGTGAAGCATTGAACCAATATTTCTCTTCGGTGTTCACGCAAGGGGACATGAATATAGCTGAGGAGGACACTGGGTTGCAGGGGAGTAGAATAGACAGTATTACAGTTGATAAGGAGGATGTGCAGGATATTCTGGAGGGTCTGAAAATAGATAAATCCCCTGGTCCGGATGGGATTTATCCAAGGATTCTCTGGGAGGCAAGAGAAGTGATTGCAGAGCCTCTGGCTCTGATCTTCAGGTCGTCGTTGGCCTCTGGTATAGTACCAGAAGATTGGAGGTTAGCGAATGTTGTCCCATTGTTTAAGAAGGGGAACAGAGACTTCCCCGGGAATTATAGACCGGTGAGTCTCACTTCTGTTGTCGGCAAGATGTTGGAAAAAATTATAAGGGATAGGATTTATAGTTATTTGGAGAGTAATGAATTGATAGGTGATAGTCAGCATGGTTTTGTGGCAGGTAGGTCGTGCCTTACTAACCTTATTGAGTTTTTTGAGAAAGTGACCAAGGAGGTGGATGGGGGCAAGGCAGTGGACGTGGTATATATGGATTTTAGTAAGGCGTTTGATAAGGTTCACCATGGTAGGCTTCTGCAGAAAATGCAGATGTATGGGATTGGGGGTGATCTAGGAAATTGGATCAGGAATTGGCTAGCGGATAGGAAACAGAGGGTGGTGGTTGATAGTAAATATTCATCATGGAGTGCGGTTACAAGTGGTGTACCTCAGGGATCTGTTTTGGGGCCACTGCTGTTTGTAATATTTATTAATGATCTGGATGAGGGTATAGTTGGGTGGATTAGCAAATTTGCTGATGACACCAAAGTCGGTGGTGTGGTAGACAGTGAGGAAGGGTGTCGTAGTTTGCAGGAAGACTTAGACAGGTTGCAAAGTTGGGCCGAGAGGTGGCGGATGGAGTTTAATGCGGAGAAGTGTGAGGTAATTCACTTTGGTAGGAATAACAGATGTGTTGAGTATAGGGCTAACGGGAGGACTTTGAATAGTGTGGAGGAGCAGAGGGATCTAGGTGTATGTGTGCATAGATCCCTGAAAGTTGGGAATCAAGTAGATAAGGTTGTTAAGAAGGCATATGGTGTCTTGGCGTTTATTGGTAGGGGGATTGAATTTAGGAGTCGTAGCGTTATGTTGCAACTGTACACAACTCTGGTGCGGCCGCACTTGGAGTACTGTGTGCAGTTCTGGTCCCCACATTACAGGAAGGATGTGGAGGCTTTGGAGAGGGTGCAGAGGAGGTTTACCAGGATGTTGCCTGGTATGGAGGGGAGATCCTATGAGGAGAGGCTGAGGGATTTGGGATTGTTTTCGCTGGAAAGGCGGCGGCTAAGAGGGGATCTTATTGAAACATATAAGATGATTAGAGGTTTAGATAGGGTGGATAGTGATAGCCTTTTTCCTCTGATGGAGAAATCCAGCACGAGGGGGCATGGCTTTAAATTGAGGGGGGGTAGTTATAGAACCGATGTCAGGGGTAGGTTCTTTACCCAGAGGGTGGTGAGGGATTGGAATGCCCTGCCAGCATCAGTTGTAAATGCGCCTAGTTTGGGGGCGTTTAAGAGATCCGTAGATAGGTTCATGGACGAAAAGAAATTGGTTTAGGTTGGAGGGTCACAGTTTTTTTTTTAACTGGTCGGTGCAACATCGTGGGCCGAAGGGCCTGTTCTGCGCTGTAATGTTCTATGTTCTATGTTCTAACATCCCATTTGCCTTCTTGATCACCTGTTGTACCTGCAGACTGGGCTTTTGCGTCTCATGCACAAGGACCCCCAGGTCCCTTTGCACGGTAGCATGTTTTAATTTGTTTCCATTGAGATAGTAATCCCATTTGTTATTATTTCCTCCAAAGTGTATAACCTCGCATTTATCAACGTTATACTCCATTTGCCATATCCTCGTCCACTCACTCAGCCTGTCCAAATCTCTCTGCAGATCTTCTCCGTCCTCCACACGATTCACTTTTCCACTTATCTTTGTGTCGTCTGCAAACTTCGTTACCCTACACTCCGTCCCCTCCTCCAGATCATCTATATAAATGGTAAACAGTTGCGGCCCGAGTACCGATCCCTGCGGCACGCCACTAGTTACCTTCCTCCAACCGGAAAAACACCCATTTATTCCGACTCTTTGCTTCCTGTCGGATAGCCAGTCCCCAATCCACTTTAACACACTACCCCCAACTCCGTGTGCCCTAATCTTCTTCAGCAGCCTTTTATGGGGCACCTTATCAAACGCCTTTTGGAAATCCAAAAACACCGCATCCACCGGTTCTCCTCCATCAACCGCCCTAGTCACATCTTCATAAAAATCCAACATGTTCGTCAAGCACGACTTTCCCCTCATGAATCCATGCTGCGTCTGATTGATCAAACCATTTCTATCCAGATGCCCTGCTATCTCCTCTTTAATAATGGATTCCAGCATTTTCCCTACTACAGACGTTAAGCTGACCGGCCTATAGTTACCCGCCTTTTGTCTCCTTCCTTTTTTAAACAGCGGCGTAACATTAGCCGTTTTCCAATCAGCCGGCACTACCCCAGAATGCAACGAGTTTTGATAAATAATCACTAACGCATCCACTATTACCTCTGACATTTCTTTCAATACCCTGGGATGCATTCCATCTGGACCCGGGGACTTGTCCACCTTCAGTCCCATTAGTCTACCCAGCACTGCCTCTCTGGTAACATTAATCGTATTAAGTATTTCTCCTGCTGCCAACCCTCTATCGTTAATATTTGGCAAACTATTTGTGTCCTCCACCGTGAAGACCGACACAAAAAACGTATTTAAAGACTCAGCCATATCCTCATTTCCCACTATTAACTCCCCCCTCTCGTCCTCCAAGGGTCCAACATTCACTCTAGCCACTCTATTCCTTTTTATATATTTATAAAAACTTTTACTATCATTTTTTATATTAATTGCTAGCCTAGCTTCATAGTCTATCCTTCCTTTCTTTATCGCTTTCTTAGTCTCTCTTTGTTGTTTCTTAAATTTTTCCCAATCACTTGTTTCTCCACTATTTTTGGCCACTCTGTACGCAGCTGTTTTTATTTTAATACTCTCCTTTATTTCCTTTGTTATCCACGGCTGGTTCTCCCTTTTCTTACAATCCTTGTTTTTTGCTGGAATATATTTTTGCTGAGAACTGAAAAGGATCTCCTTAAAAATCCTCCACTGTTCCTCAGCTATCCTACCTGCCAGCCTGCTCTCCCAGTCTACCTTAGCCAATACCTTAGACATTGGGCCGCTCCAAAATGACGCTGGTAATCTAGTGATGGGAGACAAGGAAATAGCTGAGGAACTTAATAAGTACTTTGCGTCAGTCTTCACAGTAGAAGACATGAGTAATATCCCAACAATTCAGGAAAGTCAGGGGGCAGAGTTGAATATGGTTGCCATCACAAAGGAGAAAGTGCTAGAGAAACTAAAAGGTCTGAAAATTGATAAATCTCCGGGCCCAGATGGGCTACATCCTAGAGTTCTAAAGGAGATAGCTGAAGAAATAGTGGAGGCGTTAGTTATGATCTTTCAAAAGTCACTGGAGTCAGGGAAAGTCCCAGAGGATTGGAAAATCGCTGTTGTAACCCCACTGTTCAAGAAGGGAACAAGAAAAAAGATGGAAAATTATAGGCCAATTAGCCTAACCTCAGTTGTTGGCAAAATTCTAGAATCCATCGTTAAGGATGAGATTTCTAAATTCTTGGAAGTGCAGGGTCGGATTAAGACAAGTCAGCATGGATTTAGTAAGGGGAGGTCGTGCCTGACAAACCTGTTAGAGTTCTTTGAAGAGATAACAAATAGGTTAGACCAAGGAGAGCCAATGGATGTTATCTATCTTGACTTCCAAAAGGCCTTTGACAAGGTGCCTCACGGGAGACTGCTGAGTAAAATAAGGGCCCATGGTATTCGAGGCAAGGTACTAACATGGATTGACGATTGGCTGTCAGACAGAAGGCAGAGAGTTGGGATAAAAGGTTCTTTCTCAGAATGGCAACCGGTGACAAGTGGTGTCCCGCAGGGTTCAGTGTTGGGGCCACAGCTGTTCTCTTTATATATTAACGATCTAGATGACGGGACTGGGAGCATTCTGGCCAAGTTTGCCGATGATACAAAGATAGGTGGAGGGGCAGGTAGTATTGAGGAGGTGGGGAGGCTGCAGAAAGATTTAGACAGTTTAGGAGAGTGGTCCAAGAAGTGGCTGATGAAATTCAACGTGGGCAAGTGCGAGGTTGTACACTTTGGAAAAAAGAATAGAGGCATGGACTATTTTCTAAACGGTGACAAAATTCATAATGCTAAAGTGCAAAGGGACTTGGGAGTCCTAGTCCAGGATTCTCTAAAGGTAAACTTGCAGGTTGAGTCCGTAATTAAGAAAGCAAATGTAATGTTGTCATTTATCTCAAGAGGCTTGGAATACAAAAGCAGGGATGTACTTCTGAGGCTTTATAAAGCACTGGTTAGGCCCCATTTGGAGTACTGTGAGCAATTTTGGGCCCCACACCTCAGGAAGGACATACTGGCACTGGAGCGGGTCCAGCGGAGATTCACACGGATGATCCCAGGAATGGTAGGCCTGACATACGATGAACGTCTGAGGATCGTGGGATTATATTCATTGGAGTTTAGGAGGTTGAGGGGAGATCTGATAGAAACTTACAAGATAATGAACGGCTTAGATAGGATGGACGTAGGGAAGTTGTTTCCATTAACAGGGGAGACTAGGACGCGGGGGCACAGCCTTAGAATAAAAGGGAGTCACTTTAGAACAGAGATGAGGAGAAATTTCTTCAGCCAGAGAGTGGTGGGTCTGTGGAATTCATTGCCACAGAGGGCTGTGGAGGCCGAGACGTTGAGCGTCTTCAAGACAGAAATTGATAAATTCTTGATTTCTCGAGGAATTAAGGGCTATGGGGAGAGAGCGGGTAAATGGAGTTGAAATCAACCATGATTGAATGGTGGAGTGGACTCGATGGGCCGAATGGCCTTACTTCCGCTCCTATGTCTTATGGTCTTATGGTCTAATTCATCCCTCATCCTATCATATTTCCCTCTGTTCAAACAGAGGACACTGGTTTGGGACCAAACTTTCTCCTCTTCCATCTGAATCAGAAATTCGACCATATTGTGGTCACTAGACCCAAGAGGGTCCTTCACAATAAGATCCTTAATTCTACCTACCTCGTTACACAATACCAGATCCAAAATAGCTCGTTCCCTCGTCGGTTCCGTAACATGCTGTTCAAGGAAACTATCCCGACAGCATTCTAAGAACTCTTCCTCCATTCCACCCTGACCGACTTGAGTCTGCCAGTCAATGTGCATGTTGAAGTCCACCATGATTATTGCCGTTCCGTTTTTACACGCATCCCTTATCTGCTTGTTTATAGCCCTCCCTACCTCAACATTATTATTTGGGGGCCTATATACCACACCTACTAGTGTCTTTCTCCCTCTACTATTCCTCATCTCTACCCATAATGATTCCACGTTTTGTTCCTCAGAGCCTATGTCATCCCTCAGTACTACCCTGATATTATCTCTTATTAATAGCGCGACCCCACCACCTCTTCCTTCCTGTCTATTCTTCCTAAACGCCTGATACCCCTGGATATTCATCTCCCAGTCCTGGTCACCTTTCAGCCACGTTTCTGTAATGGCCACTAGATCGTACCCACTTGTGCTGATTTGCACCATCAACTCATTTACCTTGTTCCGAATGCTTCGTGCATTCAGGCAAAGTGTCCTTATTCCAGCTTTTATCTGGACCCGCTTTGATGAGTCGCGAACACCCTCTCCCTCTCCTCCCTTATCTAAATTACCGCCTTCATTCACTTGCACCCTCTCCTCTACCATTAATTTTGTAATTCCCCTTACCCCTGCATCCTCCCCCCCATCAATTAGTTCCTTGATCCCAGTCAACTCTTCTAGCTCCCCTCCCCCCAACCTATCTAGTTTAAATTCTCCCCTGTAGCCTTAGCCAACCTACCGGCCAGGATATTGGTCCCCCTGTGATTCAAGTTCCACCCGTTTTTTGTATACAGATCACCCTTGCCCCTGGAATGGTCCAGGAACCTGAATCCCTGCCCCCTGCACCAGTCCCTCAGCCACACATTCATCTTCCACCTCACTCCATTCCTGCCCTCACCTTCCCGTGGCACAGGCAGTAATCCTGAGATTACTACCTTTGCTTTCCTCTTTCTCAGCTGTCTCCCTAATTCCCTGTACTCCCTTTTCATGACCCCTTCTCCCTTCCTACCCACATCAGCGGTACCAATATGTACCGCTACCTCAGGCTCCTCTCCCTCCCACCTCAGGATTTCCGGGACGCGACTAGCGACATCCTGGATCCCGGCCCCAGGGAGGCAGACCACCATGCGAGACTCCCGCCTACCTCCGCAGAAACGCCTGTCTGTCCCCTTCACCATCGAGTCCCCGATTAATACCGCCTTCCTCCTCTTTTTCTTAGCCCTCTGAGTTACAGGGCTGGACTCCACTCCGGAGACACGGCCACTGCTGCTTCCCCCAGGTGGGCTGTCCCCCCCAGCAGTACTCAAGCAGGAGTACTTGTTGTGCAGGGGCAAATCCACTGGGGTGCTCTCAACCACCCTACCCTTACCCTTCCTGGCCGTCACCCACTTGGCCTCCTCCCGTGGCCCTGGTGTGACCACCTGATGATAGCTCTTGTCTATCACCTCCTCATTCTCCCTCATCAGCCTAAGATCCTCGAGCTGCATATCTTCATATCTTTATATCAGGTACACCTGGAGTGTGGCCATATCTCAGGACCATTAACTGTGGGGGTCATCCCTAATTTATCTGTGAATGGGATTGACCTGCTCATCAGCAATGACCCGGCAGGGGTGAAATGATAGCCTCTCTAGTGGTCTTAGAGAGGCTAAGTGAGGTCATGGAGACACAGCAGTTGCAGGTTCCCTGAAATTTTCCTTGACTAGAGTAACCCAGTCTGTGGGCAGAAAGGCTCCATCAGAGGAGGTTGAACTGCACCACAGATGGATGGCATTGCTGTTTAGTTATCTAAAACCATCCGTAGAAATTTAGGGGAACCAAAGGAAGTGATGAGTCGGTCTTTCTTGGTTGACACTTGTTAGGGTATGAGATCGGAAACTCCAAGGTATAGTATGAAGTCAGCCTGGACCCCAACTATTTGCTATTTTGGCATTAATGTGAGGATATAATGTTTCCAAGTGCCACTCTACTGACAAAACTGGGAGGTTTCTATCAAAACACATTTTATTTAATGGCACAGTTTAACTATACCAAATGAATTATCTTAATATTTAACATTTGAACAATGTTTAAACATGATAAGATACAATTCTTAACTGCTAATGTATCCCTATGAGTTCCAATTCAAAATATTCCTCTTACAGACTTAAAACCTCCTTTTGTTAGAACACAGAACAGTACAGCATAGGAACAGGCCCTTCGGCCCATGATGTAGTGCTGAACATGATGTCAAATTAATTTAATCCTTTCTGCTTGCCCTTGGTCCATATCCCTCTATTCCTTGCATATTCATGTGCTTATCTAAAAATCCCTTAAAACGCCCCTATCAGATCTGCCTGCACCACCACACCTGGCAGCGTGTTCCAGACACCTTTTTCACAGAATCCCTACAATGCAGAAGGAGGCCATTCGACCCATTGAGCCTGCACCGACAATAATCCCACCCAGGCCCTACCCCCATAACCCCAGATATTTATCCTGCTAATCCCCCTGATGCTAAGGGGCAATTTAGCATGGCCAATCAACTTAACCTGCACATCTTTGGACTGTGGGAGGAAACCTGAGTACCCAGAGGAAACCCACGTAGCCACAGGGAGAACGTGCAAACTCCACACAAGACAGTCACACAAGGCTGAAATCGAACCCACGTCTCTGGCACTGTAAGGCAGCAGTGCTAACCACCATGC
The DNA here is from genome assembly GCF_964213995.1 of Mustelus asterias. Lineage (NCBI taxonomy): Eukaryota > Metazoa > Chordata > Chondrichthyes > Carcharhiniformes > Triakidae > Mustelus > Mustelus asterias. Next base: position 167,497,007 of record NC_135801.1, read on the forward strand.
CACTACTTACCCTTCACATCTCCTTTGAACTTTCCGCTTCTCTTTCCTTTAAGTGTATGCCCTCTTCAAAATCAGTTAGCAAACACAGGCTTATATGCTTGTAATTAGATTGCAGTCTTAGAGTTCTCAGAACACTTCTGGGGAGAGAGAGAGAAACAGAGAAACACCTGTCTTCTGACAGCCCCAAACTGCAACCTTGAGAGATAAAGACAGAAAGACACCTCTGGCTTCTTTCAGAACCAGACAGTAACTGACTGTTTTAAAACACTGTCTCTCCTGCAAACTTAACTCTGCCCATTAACTCTGTCAATCAACCTAATCAAGTTCCTACTCTGAAACCTCAAGGGAAACATAAGTAAACACAAATACATTAATTCTATTTCGACAAATACAAGATTAGCTAAAATCAGTCATTATCTTGCATTCTCAACATGGAGCTGCCTGTTGTCCAGACAAATAGGCACCGTATAAAACAGAACTGAATTTTAAACATACCTCTTCCAAGAAACATGATATAAATACATTTCTTCAAGGCACAGTATAATCACACCTCCCCCTTTAACAAAATGAACCAACAATATGAAAAGATGACTTTCCTCCGGGTGCTCCGGTTTCCTCCCACAGTCCAAAGATGTGCGAATTAGGTTGATTGGCCATGCTAAAATTGCCCCTTAGTGTCCTGAGATGCATAGGTTAGAGGGATTAACGGGTGAATATGTAGGGATATGGGGATAGGGTCTAGGTGGGATTGTGGTCAGTGCAGACTCGATGGGCCAAATGGCTTGTTTCTGCACTGTAGGGTTTCTATGATTCTATGACTTCATTTTTCAAAACCTCTAGTTTTCACAATATTAATTCTCTTTAAGAAATATATACATTTTATTACATCAAAGTATGCAAATACAACAGTAGTACAGTCCAGTTCAATCTGAACATTCATTCCTTTGTCATCAAAGTCTTTATAAGACTTTGCAAACACGTTCTCTCTTCTTGCTTTTCGTGACACAATGCTGTTGTTCAGCTGCTTCCTCTTTCTTTTCAGAGGCCTCCTTTTGTTTTCAATCCTGCTTTGATTCCAAGTCCCAGAGTCTCCGATGGAATATCTTTCTGTTCCAAGGTAGTTTATTAATTTCTTTATTTGTTCTGGATCTTCATCACAATTTACTGCATATTCTGGGACAGAGATATGTAGCAGATTGTTTCGTTTGGTGTCAAGATTTGTTGTAATTATGGTTTTAGCGATCATTGTGGCAGTTATGCTGTTGCAAAAACTGTCATATTTTACTCGAACATCAGCTATGAACAGTACTGGTTCTCATGGTATCCATGTCTGAGCAAGCTGCATGGATTCATTATCCCAGCAGTTCATTTTGAATGATGGTAGTGTTTCATTAAAAAGTCTTATTTCACGTTGTGTCCTTTTCTTTTGTCTGCAATAGTAAAACACTTCTGCTACTCAATCTCCAACTTGAGATCACATATCACTTCTGACTGATCTATATTTTTCTTCTCATAGATGATGAGCTGTTGTTGACAGTCCTGAAGTTTATGCTCCGGTGATTTCAATAACTCAGGAACAGATTCCAAATCAGTCAACTCTTCTTGCAACTGTCTCTGCATCTGCTGACTTTCCTTATTCACATCATTGACCAGTAACTTTTCCACCTTCACCAGTTTCAGTGTCTTTATTAACTGAAATTTGTAATTATCCATCAATCCTTCAAAGTGCTTGATTACGACTTTTGGCTGCTTCATCTCAGAGTGAGAAAACATCAGCTTCTCCTTCTGAACCTGTGCTAACTTCAGTGGATTAAGTCTATGCAGATATTGCTCAATTGGAACAGCATTTTCCACATCCACCTCATGTACAATTGTTTTAGTACTTTACAGTTTGTTCCCACATATAGTTCAATGTGATTATAATAACTCTTTCAGGTCATTTTGACTTTCCTCTGGAAGGTAACTCAGTAATTTATCCAAATTTCTGATTACTTCTTCATTATCCAATCTAATTTGAGGAATGTCAAATTCAGAATCAACTGGATTTGAGTTGTAACAACTAAAACATATTTTTTCTGCCTTCCTTCTCTATCAAAATACCATTTGAGCATATTAACCTGGTACAGTCTGGGAGTTTTCCTTCTATCTGGCGTTCTTATCAAATAATTCACCTCACTCAATTTCCTTTCAAATTGATAAAGTCCATTAAATCTTGCTTTTAATGGTTTACCTAGCACTGGTAATAATACTTTATCCCCATTCACAATACTACAAATTTTTGATTTCTTATCTGTTTATTTTTTCATCACATGCTGTGCCATCTTTAAATGTTGGCTAGCCAACACACTACCCCTCGTTAATCTTTCCCAAGTTTGACACATGGTCCAACAATGTAGTCTCAGAATGCTAGCTCAGCAATTTCTCTTTGATCAATTGAAGTGGTCCTCTTACCGCATGACCAAAAATTAATTTGAATGAACTGAATTGAGTTGATTCATTAGGTGCATCCCTAATTGCAAAAAGTACAAATGGAATTCCTTTATCCCAATCCTCTGGATAATCCTGACTATAGGCCCTCAAAATGGTCCTTAAAGTTTGATCCACCTTTCTAATGCTCCCTGCGATTCTGGATGGTGCGCAGTTGACTTAAATTGCTTTACTCCTACGGTATCCATAACTTTCCTGAAAAGCTTTAATGTAAAATTTGATCCTTGATCTGATTGGATTTTTGTGGGAAATCCATATCTGGTAAAAACATTTAAGTAATTCCTCTACAATCCTTTTCGCTGTAATAATATGTAATGGAATGGCCTCTGGAAATTTAGTAGACACATCCATTACGGTCAACAAATACTGATTCCAACTTTTTGTCTTAGGCAGGGGTCCCACACAATCAATTAGGGTCCTTGTAAAATGTTCCTCAAATGCAGTATGGGTATTAAAGGTGCTGATTTGATTACCACTTGAGGTGTTCCTATTGCCTGACATGTGTGACATGTATAGGACTGCATCTCCATACAACCCTGGCCAATAAAAATGTTTTTGCATTTTCGCTTGAGATTTCTTACTCCTAAATGACCTCCTCCTGATACCTCATTGCCTCCTGTAACATCTCTTATCTAAAACGCACCGGTAATACAACTTGAACTTTTGCCCATTTTTCATCTGCCTGAATATGTAAAGGTCTCCACTACCTCATTAAGACATAATTTTACTACAATAACACTCTGGTATACACTCATTCTTCTTCTGTGTATGCTTTATGATACAACTGCTTTATCATAGAATCCCTACATTGAAGAAGGAGGCCATTCAGCCCATTGAATCTGCAATGACTCTTTGAAAGAGCAGGCCTAACCTATAACCCCACGTATTTACCCCGCTAATCCATCTAACCTACAGATCTTGGGATACTAAGGGACAATTTAGCATTGCCAATCCACCTAACCTGCACATCCTTGGAGTGTGGCAGGAAACCAGAGCACCCAGAAGAAACCCACGCAGACACGGGGAGAATGGGCAAACTCCACACACTCACCCAAGACTGGAATTGAATCCAGGGGCTGTGAGGCAGCAGTGCTAACAACTGTGCCATCCTCTTTCTGTTGTATTTCTGCCAACTTTCTTGAACTAAAGATATCTGCTTCAACCTCCATCTGTTATTGTTCTTTCTCAACCATCCGATTAAAAATTGTTTCTGATCACTGAACCGCAGTCTCCTTATCTTTACTCTTTGATTGTTCCTCCTGTCTCAACCTGTGGCTTTGTGATCTTGTTATCACAGTCAGGAACAATCCTAGGATATGCTTCCTCCAACACTTCAGTTGTTCGGTTTTCCACTGATTTTTCAAACACTATAGGCATTGCTCCCACCCGTCATCTAGCTATATCATTACCCAGGATAAACTGTATCCTAGAGAAAGGTAATTTCTCTATTACTCTTAACACCACTTGACCACTTTTCTCTGGACCTTCCAACTGTACCTTACATAATGGAGCACTACACTTTTCACAATGAATTCCACTACCACCTTTTCTGGCCATGCTCCATCCAAACTACATAGCTCCTCATCTCTCACCATTAAAAACTGACTTGCTCCCGTAACTCTTAAAATCTTAACTTCTTTACCTACTCCTCCTTGTACACATGAGTAAACCTTACCAACACAAACCTTCTTTAAAGAGATCTGGTGCTTGCTTCACAACCAACCCCTGAACAGGTTGTACATTCTTTTGCACCTCTTTAGCTTCAACCATGTTTTCCTTTACTGCTAGATACCAGGTGTAGGATCAGGTTGGTCAGATTCAGATCTGGAAAATGGAGGTAGAACTCCATTTACATCACCATAGCTAGTGATGTAGAAGATGTAGTGATGGACTTGGAATTACAAAAGAAGTTTTAAAAGTATCTAGCAAGGTAAATTGACAGGATTAAACAGTTTATACTTCAATGCAAGTATTACAAACGAGGTAGATGAGTTAAGGACACAGGGAGAGATATGGCAGCATGATCTCACTGCTATATAGGAAACCTGGCTAAAAGGGCAAAATTGGCAGCTCAACATCCCTGGTTATAGTCTTTAGACACGATAGAGTGGGAGGTAAAAGAGGAGAGGGAGTCGCACTAATGGTTACAGAATCAATTCCAGTTGTGAGAAGTAGGCACAGTAAGAAGTCTCACAGCACCAGGTTAAAGTCCATCAGGTTTATTTGATAGCACGAGCTTTTGGAGCACTGCTCCTTCATCAGTTGAGTTCTGAGTTATGAGAAGGGATGATACACTAAATGGGTCAACAAACAAGGCTTTATGGGCTGAGCTTAGAAATAAAAAAGGGGCAGTCGCACTACAGGGAATATACTGCAGACACCCAGATGGTGAAAGGGAGATAGAAGAACAAATATGTTGGAAAATTTCTGCCTGCAAGAACAAGAAGGCAAATAATAGGGGGACAAAATTTTAACACTCCCAATATCAACAGGCGGCTCTGTGGCACAGTGGTTAGCACTGCTGCCTCACAGCTCCAGGGACACAGGTTCAAACCCAGCCTTGGGTGATTTTCTGCATGGAGTTTGAATCACTGAACTCAGTTCCTCCTGATCACAGTTCTGCTGCTATTGCAGCAACCATGCCGGCTTCTCTTGCCACCTTCTGAATAGAGGACCTCCTTCCTCTCCCTCACTGCTTCTAGAATCATGTCTAGCTCGGTAGAAATAAGGGCAACCCAGTTCCAGGAACCAGTCATCTTCCTCAATCCCTGGTACTTCCATTTTCTCCACCAAAAGGTGGTCACAGTACCAGAAGGACGTGGAGGCTTTAGAGAGAGTACAGAGAAGGTTTACCAGGATGTTGCCTGGTATGGAGGGTCTTAGCTATGAGGAGAGATTAGGTAAACTGGGGTTGTTCTCCCTGGAAAGACAGAGGATGAGGGGTGACCTAATAGAGGTGTATAAAATTATGAAGGGCATAGATAGAGTGAACAGTGGGAAGCTTTTTCCCAGGTCGGAGGTGACGAACACAAGGGGTCACAGGTTCAAGGTGAGGGGGGCAAGGTTCAATATAGATGTCAGGGGGATGTATTTTACACAGAGGGTGGTGGGGGCCTGGAATGCACCGCCAAGCACGGTGATTGAGGCAGACATGCTGGGATCGTTTAAGACTTATCTAGATAACCACATGAACAGACTGGGAATAGAGGGATACAAAAGAATGGTCTCGTGGGCACATGAGCGGTGCAGGCTTGGAGGGCCAAAGGGCCTGTTCCTGTGCTGTATTGTTCTTTGTTCTCATAGCTGCTGTGATGAATTTAAATGGGACCTACTGGACCTGTCCTACAGCCAATTAGCAGCCTGCCTCCAAGAAACCTGCAAAACTTGACTTTTCCCTCTGTGACCTCTATGGTGGGGACAGGACCAGGAAAAAGTTTTGATGTGTTTTCCCAACACTACAAGTAAATTTCTGCCCCAAGATTCTACCCATTCTGTGAATACCACAAATTATCATCATGTGCTCCTTTAACCGAATTTTTAGAAATTACCTTTCGAAGGCCCAGTACTCATGAAGATGGCAGGAACTATGTAGCAGATTGGGGGTAATTCTGTTGGATTAAGTAGTTGAAATGGGATTGAGATTATTTTGTTTAACAGGGTTTGCCAATCCTCCAACATTGTCCTGGAGTCTCCAAGTCATTAGTGGACCAGTTCTGATTATACAACAATCCAACAACTTCACGGTTACCTTTACTGAAGCTATTGAGTTATTCTAAAGGCTGAAATAACAGTATTGATGGAAGTTATCAGAATCTCCGAGCAAAGCAGAGCAGAACACCACCACCTGCAAGTTCCCCTCCAAGCCACTCACCGTCCTGATTTGGAAATATAGCGCTGTTCCTTCGCAATCGCTGGGTCAAAACACTGGAATTGCCTCCCTAACAGCATTGTGGGTCAACCCACAGCATGTGGACTGCAGCAATTCAAGAAGGCAGCTCACCACCAAGCTAGGGATGGATAATAAATGCTGGCCAACCAGCGACACCCATGTCCCACAAACAAATTTAAAAAGATCCCTTGGTTTGGAAGAAAAGGGGAATGGGATTCAAAGCTATTGGAGAAGTGGCTAAGGTCTGTCAATACTGGGGCAGAGAGTGTTTATTGAGTATTCGAACATATTAGGAGCATATGGAGGAGGGTCTCGGAACCAGTATTGTGGAGGAAGGTCAGGATGTCAGAGCTGACCCCAGTCGAACACCGGCAATTCCACATCAGAGCTATTAGAGCTAGAATAAGAATATAGAAGAATAGAATCACTACACTGGAGAAGGAGGCCATTTGGCCCATCGGGCCTACACTGACAACAATCCCACCCAGGCCCTATCCCAGTGACCCCACATATTTACCCCACTAATCCCTCTTTCCTAAGCATCCTGGGACACTAAGGGACAGTTCAGCATGGCCAATGCACCTAACCTACACATCTTTGGACTGTGGGAGGAAACTGGAGCACCCAGAGGAAACCCATACAGACATGTGGAGAACATGTAAATTCCACACACAGAGTGACCCAAGCTGGGAATCGAATTCTGGAGCTCCCTGGAGCTGTGAGGCAGCAGTGCTAACCACTCTGCCACCCAAAGGTACAGGAATTTTTCAGTACTAAGGATGAGGGACCCAGGGTGTGATAGCGCAGAGGAACTGGATCAAGATTTGGAACACTGGTGGAGGTATAAGTTTTAAGTTTATTTATTGTCACGGTAGGCAATGAAGTTACTGTGAAAATCCCCTAGTCGCCACACTAGGGCCTGTTTGTGTACACTGAGGGAGAATTTAACAAGACCAATGCACCTAACCTGCACATCTTTGGACTGTGGGAGGAAACTGGAGCACCCGAAGGAAACCCATGCAGACACAAGGAGAATGCGCAAACTCCACACAGACAGTGACCGAAGCCAGGAATCGAACCTAGGTCCCTGGTGCTGTGAGGCAGCAGTGCTACTGTGCTGCCCAGTGTGTATCACAAATTCAGAGCTCCTGAAATAAGCATTTTGTGAAGCGGATTTACTTGGGGCATAAATTGCAAACACTTGGGGAGTTTCCTTAAATCTGTGGCTTTGTTAAAAAAAAAACTGAGGCCTCCACAGAAAACATTAAAACGCATGTTGTCATCACATTGTTGGGAATTTTGAAATGTTTCTATGTGCAAAACCTTAATGTTTGATAGAAGATTGTTATTTTGACAGGTATTTTATTCATACTCTCTTCTAACTGGTTATACAATGTTTTTTTTTGTAACGGTTTCATATTGGTAGTTTCCTAACCACTTTTCTTCCTTCTGTGTTACTACAGTATAGTAAGAAGTTTAACAACACCAGGTAAAAGTCCAACAGGTTTATTTGGTAGCAAAAGCCACACAAGCTTTCGGAGCTCCAAGCCCCTTCTTCAGGTGAGTCCTGTTGGACTTCAACCTGGTGTTGTTAAACTTCTTACTGTGTTTACCCCAGTCCAACGCCGGCATCTCCACATCATTACTACAGTATATACAAAGTAATGAATAGATATAAAATGTAACACATCAGTTACACATGAAGGAGTTCAGATCAGTTCAGAGAGTAAAGCATGAAAACTGCTTTACCAATTTGGTTTGAACCACAATGTTACATTCTTTAAACATTTGTCAGCGTTATCATTTACAAAACTTCGAGAGAGTTATTGCGGATGGAGGTTTGATTTTGATATTGGCACAGGGGAGGTTAGTGCAAGGTTTTAAGAGTTCTTTGATTTAAGCTGAGCTACCATTTGGATTGGGGGGGGGGGGGGGGTCAGGATTTCACTGCACAAAGAGGCCTGGAAACCACAACAGCATCAACTTAAGAACAAAGTTTTCAAACTGCATTTGTTTCACGATAATGAAAAATATCTGTAAATTCATCGTCAAATTGGGAAAAGCATACACATATCACCTATCTCTGATATCGTTCATTACTTGGTAGCTCACAAAGTAGAAAGAGGATGGTGAAAATTTAAACTCTCCCGACTTCCCATTGAGACTCCAGGAGCAGGCCGGCGGAGGAATACACCAACATGCATATTAAATAATAAGCTCAAGCACTTGGGAATGTGAAGTGGTGGCCCAATTTACCAACGCGTGAATTTTACACGAGTGCAAATGGATTTCCTTCCTCCAAATCAATGGGCCTTTCTGATTCGAAAAGACACTTAATCCGCTTGTAGTCCCTTGAACTATTTTTGAGAGGAGGGACATACTCCTTGACCGCTTCCCCCTCCCCGGCGAGGGGGGGGGGAAAGGAAAAAAAAGTTTTTGCTGAGGCATCAACCAAACCTGTTGACCGGACGTTCCCCCGCGCAGGCCAAGGAAATGATTGACGTCCGCCTCGCCCAATGAGACTCGGGGCTCGCCCGCTGGGGCCGGCGTCCGGTGTCCGGGCGGGCCAATCAGGGCGGGCAGCGCTGGCGCGGGGTGGGCGGGGTTTGCAGCGGCTGGTGGTGGCGGGGGGGGCGGAGGTTGATAATCGTTTTCTCGCCGTCAATCAAAGAGAAAAAGGGAGCGAGGGGAAGAGAGAGAGAAAAAAAATCTGATCTGCTCACGGGAGGATGTGAGAATTAATAATAAATTAACGCAGAAGTGCAAGGACATTGTTTTTTGTAGGGATTTTAAAAAATATCTCGAATCGTTTCGATTGACGAGCGGCGGTTAGCGAGCAGCGCGAGGCACAATTGTTTGAATTTTTGAATCGTGGTTGCCGTTTTTTTTTTCTCCTCCTTTTCCAGCCGCTGCCGGCGGCCTCCTGGTAAATTTTCCTCCTTCCTTCTTTCCACCTCTCTTTTTATTTCCCAACCTCTCCTCCATCTCCCCTTTTCTCTTTTTGCTTTCCCTCCCCCGGGCTCCAACCATGTCGATCTTGCCCTTCACGCCGCCCATCGTCAAGCGTTTGCTGGGCTGGAAGAAAGGCGGCGAGTCGCAGTCTCCCTCCCCCCAGTCCCCGTCCCAGCAGCAGCAACAACAGCAGCCGCCACAGCAGAACAACGGGCAGGACGACAAATGGTGCGAGAAAGCCGTCAAGAGCCTGGTGAAGAAGCTCAAGAAGACGGGGCAGCTGGACGAGCTGGAGAAGGCCATCACCACCCAGAGCTGCAACACCAAGTGTGTGACCATCCCCAGGTAAGGAGCGCCCGAGCTTCCCTCCGCCAAACTTCCCTCCCGAAACCGCAGCCCCATACCAGTTGCATTTTACTGGCACCTTCTCTCCAGTCAAGTTATTCCAACCCTCCCCCACCCCCTGTTTTAAAATTTAATTTTACTTGGCCGACGAGAGCACATGTAGGTCCCAAGGCCAGCACTCGTTGGAATCGCTCCTTTTGGTAGTCTAAGGGAAGTTCTTTTGCAGTTTTGTTTGATTTGATGATCATTAGTTTTTTAAAAGAGCCCCTAGGCCACAGTCTGGTTCCTGACAATTGTAAACATCGATGCTTCGGGTAACGTAAGAGCGCTGTTAGCCTCTTTGGAAAGTAGTTCTTTATATCTAACGCATAGGATGTTTATAAATTCATGAATATAGCTTTTCCCCCCTGAAAGATATTGTAATGTCGTTTACAAAGAGGGATAGCTATGACTTTATCACAGCATAGATCTGGGTCAATATATAATTTTGTTTTATTCTGTCTTATCTAATTCAACTGGGGCCCAGATACATTTGTAATCATTCCTATTTATTCGAAAGAGAGTGCTGCTTATTTCTATTTAAAGCTTGGGCTAACTCCTCACATTTAAGCTTAAATGTAATTTTTTAAAGATTTGGCTGATATGGGAATGTTTTACAATGTTGCAGACTTGGCCAAGGTCCATTTCTTGTCCATCTCCATGTTGCCTAGAGAGTGGTGGCAGTCATTTCCAGTGGTGGTCCCATTGGTGTTTGATAGGGAATTCCAGGGTCTTGCTTCAGTATGATGAAGGAACAGAAGTATAAACCTGTTAGGATTGTGTTACGTGGTGATTGGTGTTCCTATGCCGTTGTTTTTATCCTTTCTGGTTGTAGTAGTCACAGGAGTGTGGTCAATTCTGTTTTTATTAGTATGGGCAGGAGTGTACAGAATGCAAATAAATGTCATTGGGATGATTTTTTATTTTGTAGTCTATAATTGCTTCTTGAAGAAACATTTGGATTATGTTTCCAAAATTAAGTTGGTTTTTATTCCTGCAACTTTTTCACGTGTGAAAACATACCCAAAGGGCATTTTCCTATGTTAAAGATGCAAGGAAAATAAACAAGTTATTTTTATGTTGACATTTGTTTCACTAGAGAAAATAAAAGCATGTTTAATCCTCTTTGAGCCCAAATGGGAGAACTGTTATCTTTATCTCAAAGTGGTGTTTCTTCTCCAGCACCCAAGTAAGGGGCACAAGAGACAGAGTATCTTACAAATGAAACCCCTCTCTTTAATTTAATTCTGAGTCATCTTGACCTAGTGGTACAGCTAATAACTATATTAGGGAAAGGCAATGAAATTTCAGTTAATAGACATTTACTTTACTTTGACATTATTTATTGTGGAGCATTTCCATTATCATTGATCAACTCGGTCAACCTGCAAGCTTGAAGAAACAATGCAAGAAATTTTGTTGACTTTTTGAACATTGCATTTTATTTGTCACAAAGTTACAATTCATGAATTGATTCCAAAAATATGAACAAAACAAATACTGGATACTTGTATGCTGAAAATGCACAGCATCTGAAGCAAATGTGTAAACAAAAAGATTATGCCCAATATTTAGTCTCTATGCTTATTCAGATACTGACGAAACTGCTTATGCATTTCCAGCATTCAGCCCCCTGCCCCATACAAATTACAGCAAAATGAAAAAAGGCTAAATTGTCTATTAGGACTAAATTCTCATTCCTTTCAACAATATATGTAGTTTATTTATTGTTGACTGTGCCTCCCCAGCCTTGGGTAAGAATTAAGTGACAACATGGTTTAATATGCAGCTAGAAAGTGCTGTCTGATTTAGTGTTGATGTCGAGGCCTATGATAGTATTGATCTGTAAATGTTACACCATTGTGATCTGCCTAGAAAATGGTAGCAATTTCTTTACACAATATTTTGGACCATTTTACTCTGGAGGCCTGGTGTTGGGTTTTAAGTTCTTGGATAATTCTACCAAAACAGATGGTCCATTGGTGATTCTGAATCTGATCTCTGGTGTAGATTTTATTTTATTTCCATACGTAGTAAATATTTGCTTTTTCTAGAATTATAGAATGATTCTTCACAGGAGGTCATTTGCTCATCATAACTGCAGGATCTTTGAAAACTATCCAATTAGTCCCTCTCCCTGATCTTTCCCTTTAACCAAGCATATTTTTCCTTTCAAGATTATTCCGTTCCCTTCTGAAAGTTATTAAATCTGCTGCCACCATTCTTTTTTATTTTGTTCTTTCATGGGAAGTGAGTGTCACTGACAAGGCCAGCATTTGTTAACCATCCCTAATTGCTCTGAGGCTTGCTCAGTCATTGCAAAGAGCAGTAAGAGTCAACTGTGTGCCTGGAGTTCTATATAGGTCTGACTATCTCCTTCCTCAAAGGACGTTAGTGAACCAGATGAGTTTTTATAACAATCACTGATTAATTTCATGGTCAACATTATTGAGATGAGCTTTCAGTTTGATTAATTTAAATTCCACTAGCTCCTGTGGTGGGATTTGATCTCATCCTCAGAACATTAGCCTGGGCCTCTGAATTACCACTATGCCACTGTCTCAAATCTTCCCATAACCTTCCCTGTTCTAAGACATGCAACTTATTTTCTCTATTCTCTCCACATAATTGAGACCTTTCACCCTGGTACAATTTTAATAAATTTCCTTTACTTCTGATTATTGACACTAGTGTCATTCCAAATTGACCAATCAAAGATTGAGTTAACAAAATGTGCTCCTGCCCATTTTAAAAGGAGTGCACACACACACACAATGCAAAATATTAAAAAAGCTAAATCATCTTGAATAATATCAATATATATACAATGTGCTCCAGTCTTTCTAAGTCCCACTGGTCATGGGTTCCTCAGATGTTCCAAAAACGCAGTATACACTCTCTAGGGCCAGCTGAGTGTGAGCATAGTTGCAGCATGGAAACAGGCTGCACCTTAGAATCATAGACTCCCTACAGTGCAGAAAGAGGCCATTCGGCCCATCAGACCTGCACCGATGACAATCCCACAAAGACCCTATCCCCATAACCCCACGTATTTACTCTGCTAGTCCCCCTGACATTAAGGAGCAATTCAGTATGGCCAATCAACTCAACCTGCACATCTTTGGAGGAAACCGGAGCACCTGGAGGAAACCCATGCAGACAAGGGGGAGAATGTGCAAAAGACCAGAATTGAACCCAGGTACCTGACGCTGTGAGGCAGTAGTGTTAACCACTGTGCCACCATGCTGCCCATCAGACCTGAAGATCCTACTTGAAATATGGTAGCCAGGAGATGCCACACTGTTTCAACTGGGATCTCACCAGTGTTTTGAGGCCTCAGCATAACTTCCTTGTTTTTGTATTCTATGCCTCTATTAATAAAGCCAAGGGTCCTGTATGCCTTTTCGCAGCCTTCTCAACTTACCCCGGCATCTTCAAAGACTTGTACAGCCCCAGGTCTCTTTTCTTGCTCCCCTTCTTATATTGTCTCCTTTCGTCTTGCCAAAATGAATCACTTCACACTTGTGCCAAATTTCATCTGTCATTTGTTTGTCTGTTTGAGCTGTCTCTGTCCTCCTGAAATGTTATTATTCTTCTTACTATGTTTCTGAATTTTGTGTCATCGGCAACTTATGAAGCCTGATGCAACTGGAGAAACAACATTTTCTTCAGATTAGGCACTTAGAGCATTTTGGACTTAACATTGCGTTCAACAACTTCTGAACACGTGCTTCCATTTTGAACTAAAAAAAAATCTTAGTTTTTTCCTCCCACTCCCATGGGGCCATCTGTAACTCGTTTTATGTTTTGCTTTCACATAGCGCTGACCTTTGTTCTGCTATTAACAAATTCTGCAATCTCACCTTTATGCCACTATTAGCACCTTCTTTATTCTTTAATACTACCATTAACACTCCCTTTGTTTAGTGTACGTGATCTCCTGAGCTCCTACCTATCCTATGCCCTGTATTTTGCTCCACTCCCTCTTCAACAGTATAAAATCATCACATTTCTACCCCTCAAGAGGAGTCATGGACTTGAAACATAATTCTATTTCTGTCTCCACAGATGTTGCCAGACTTGTTGAGTTTTTCCAGCATTTTCTTTATTTGGAATGATGCTGACCTCTTACTGCAGTCTGAGAACCACCCATTCACACTTACTCCAACACAAAACCCAAACACTGTGGATGTTGAAAATCTGAAATAAAAACAGTATTGGAAATGTTCATCAGATAAAGAAGAATCTGAGGATAGGGAAACAGTTTCAGGTCAGTGATTAGTTATGATGCAAGATTGTAAGCCTGAAACATTAATTCTGTTTCTCTCTCCATAGATCCTGACTGAACTGCTGAGTATTGTGAGGATTTTTAAATTTTTATTTCAGTTTGCTTTCTGTTTCTTCGCCAAGTTTTTAAATTTGCCCCTTAAATATGCTCCTTGGTTATTCACTCCTTGCTAAGGGGAAAAGTTCCTTCCTATCCACCCTATCTATGCCCCTTCAGCCTTCTCTGCTCCAAGGAAAACAGCCCTGGCCTATCCAGTCTCTCCTGATAGTTGAAACTCCTCCAGCCCAGGCAACACCTTCTCCAGTGCAATCACTTCCTATAGTGTGGCAACAAAGACTGCACACAGTACGCCAGCTGTGGCCTAACCAGCATTTTATACAGCTCCATCATAACCTCCCTGTTGTCTTTATTAACTGAGTGCCTCAGTTAATAAAGACAAGTATCCAATTTGCCTTCTTAACCACCTGTCCAGTCCTGCTGTCTTCAGAGATCTATGGACGTACACACCAAGGTCCCTTTGATCCTCTATACTTCCTAGGGTCTGATCATTCATTGTATATTCGCTTGCCTTGTTAGTCCTCCCAAAATGCATTACCTCATACTATTCAGGGTTAAATTCTATTTGCCACTTTTCTGCCTGTCTACATCATCCTGTAATCTAAAGCTTTGCTCCTCACTATTTACTACACCACCAATTTTTGTGTCATCTGCAAACTTGCTTATTATACCTCCTACAGTCATGTCCAGATCATTAATGTGCACTACAAATAACAAGGAACCCAGCATCGATCCCTGCGGAACACCACTGGACACAGGCTTCTAGTCACAAAAACAACTTTTGATCATCACACTCTGCCTCCTATCATGAAGCCAATTTTGAATCCAGTTTGCCAAATTTCCCTGGATCCCATGGGCTCTTACCTTCTTTATCAGTCCCCCCCATGTGGGACTTTCTCAAAAGCCTAATAGAAGTCCATGTAGACTACATCAACTGCACTGTCCTCCCCTACACACCTCCTATGGGATGGGTAATTTCAAAGATCCGCAACCCTTTGAAGAAATTACTCCTCATCTCAGTCCTAAATTATCATCCCAATATCTTGAGACCGTGTCTCCATATTTTAGATTTCCCTGACCAATGGAAAAAAACTGTTCACCTGTCAAGCCTCTTCAGAATTTTGTAATTTCAATGATGTTGTGTCTCATTCTTCTGAACTCCAGAGAATAAAAGCCCAATTTATTCAATCTCTCATCATAGGACAACCCCATCAATCCAGGGGTTAATTTAGTAAACCTCCACTGTGTAGCCTCCAATGCAAATATATCCTTTCTTAAATGTGGAGACCAAACTGCATGCAGTACTCCAGATGCGTTCTCACCAAAACCGTGTCCAAATGGAGCAAGACTTCTTCATTCTTGTACTCTGGTCCCCTTGCAATAAAGGCCAACATGCCATTTGCCTTCCTAATTCATTGCTGCACCTGCATGTGTTCTCTGTACCAGCATACCCAAGTCTCTTTGAACATCATATGCAAGTTTCTTTCATTAAAAAAAATCTGCTTTTTTTAAAATTCTTATGGCCAAATAACTTCTCACTTCTCTCTATTGTGGTCCATCTTGTTGCCCGTGCATCCAATCTGTTTGCAGCCTCTGTGTCCTCCCCATTCCTTACCTCCCCATTTGGCATGGTATCAGAAAATTTAGATAATTACTCTGTTTCTTCATCTATGTCATCAAAGCTTCCCATTATTTATATGCTATTTTACCTGCCAGTCTTTGATGACTGAAGGTGGGGACTTATTTGTTTTCTTGTAGAGTTTAGGCCTCTCTTTACATTAAATCAGACTACTGATATCCTTGAGGAATTTGCCTTTTTACTTTTCTGAATGTATTTTGTTGTACAAAAGCACCCAATACACATTTGAACCACATTTTAGAATTTCTGGAATGGTTCAAGTACCAAAGTCCTGGAATTCTAAATTTTAATGATAAAATTATATACTTTTTAAATTCATTTAGGGGATTTGGGCTTTGCTGGCTAGGCCAGCATTTTTGACCTCTCCTAATTGCCCTGGAGAAGGTAGCGGTGAGCTGCCTGTTTGAATTGCTGCAGTCCATGTGGTGTTGGTGCATCCACAGTGCTTGTAGGGAGTGAGTTCCAAGATTTTGACACAATGACAGTGAAGGAAAGGCGATTGTAGTTTCAAGTCAGCATGGTGCATGGCTTGGAGGAAAATGTACTGTCTGCCTTTAATTGTTCGGGGGGTGAGGGGGGCCTTGATGGTGGCAGTGTTTTTGATTCTGTAAATTGCTGTGTGCCTGCCTGTCTGTCGATCCTTAGATTCCTGTAGGAGCTTTGAGCTTTCTTTGCTGCTGCTGATGTTGGGTGGGTAGTGATCCGACATGCATTGGCTCATGGGATGTTGGCTGCTGAAGTTGAAACATTAGTTGGCAATAGTTGATTTTTTAAATAGAATTTTAAACAATCAATTTTAAGCCTTTGTCAAATTCAAATGATTTTTGATTAAGCAATTACATTTTTAAAAAACAATGAGTTTTTTGAAGGGGTAATCAAGAAGGAAGATGAAGGCAGTGTAGTTGACATTGTTTACATGAACTTTAGCAAGGCCCTTGACAAGGTACTGCATGTTTGGTTATTGCATAAGGTTAAATCTCACGGGATCCAGGGTGAGGTGCCAATTGGATACAAAATTGGCTTGATGACAGAAGACAGGGTGGTTGTCGAGGGATGTTTTTCAAACTGGAGGCCTGTGACCAGCGGTGTGCCTCACGGATCGGTGCTGGGTTATTTATAATTTTATATTAATGATTTGGATGAGAATATAGGAGACATGGTTAGTAAGTTTGCAGATGACGCCAAGATTGGTGGCATAGTGGACAGTGAAGAAGGTTATCTCGGATTGCAAAGGGATTTGGATCAATTGGGCCAGTGGGCTGACGAATGGCAGATGGAGTTTAATTTAGATAAATTTGAGGTGATGCATTTTGGTAGCTCGAACCAGGGCAGGACTTACTCGGTTAATGGTAGGGCAATGAGGAGAGTTACAGAACAAAGAGATCTAGGGGTAGAGGTTCATAGCTCCTTGAAAGTGGAGTCACAGGTGGACAGGGGAGTGAAGAAGGCATTCAGCATGTTTGGCTTCATTGGTCAGAACATTGAATACAGGAGTTGGGACGTCGTGTTGAAGTTGTACAAGACATTGGTAAGGCCACACTTGGAATACTGTGTGCAATTCTGGTCACCCTACCATAGAAAGGATATTATGAAACTAGAAAGAGTGCAGAAAAGATTTACTAGGATGCGACCGGGACTTGATGGTTTGAGTTGTAAGAGGCTGGATAGACTGGGAGATTTTTCCCTGGAGTGTAGGAGGCTGAGGGGTGATCTTATAGAGGTCCAAAAAATGAGGGGCATAGGTTACGTAGACAGTCAACATCTTTTCCCAAAAGTAGGGGAATCTAGAACTAGGGGGAAAAGGTTTAAGGTAAGGCGTGGACAAGTTGGGCCGAGGGGCCTGTTTCTATGCTGTAAACCTCTGTGACTCTGTGGGTGCTACTTTCAAGGCCAGTGTTTTTGCCCATTTACTTTCCCATGAAGGTGCTGGTGAACCATTGAAGTGAACTGCTGTAGGCAATGTGGTGTAGGTTAGGCTTGTCCAACTTGCAGCCTTAAGTCATTTTATGTGCCCCACTGGAGCCAGTTTTCAAAATGCCAGTGAAACAGGTATGTTGAAGTGGAGGATTCTGCAAGGAGCTGTTTCTCCAATTGTAGGCCATTTCTCTCCCATGTTTGCTGCTGATAGGCCCAGTAGTGCAACAAAAATGTGGGAGAGATTGGAGGAGCAGCGAACAATTGAAGTGATGAAGTTGCTGCAAAGAGGTTGTTTTATGCAAGAGGCAATGGCAGGAGTCAGAGTGCCAGGGCACTACGGAGGAGAAGCTGGCTGTGAGGCCAAGTGCGAGGGGACTGAAGTGCTGTGGAACCAAAGGTCAGAAGAGATGGATGGGGAAGAGCCTGATTGGTGTGTACGAGAGAATGAGTGCGTGTCTTCCTATCCCAGTCTTGGGTTTCTCTCTCACTCTCAGCTGCACATGCACAGACACAATGAGCACTGAGTCTGGGAATGAGCCTGCAACACGTTCTGGCCCTCACATTCTCTGAACCCCTCACACTGTTCATTTTTATTGTTTTATTTCTTAAAAATGTAATCTATTGCAATATAAAAGGTGCCTTTATTTTTGCTCAACAATTATTTCTTTTTTTATTGTCAAGTGTTGTGAAGTTGGTGTTTGTACAATTGTCTGTTTAAAAAGGTACTGTTTTTTCAGTACTTGGAGTGGAGTTTAAAAAAAAGTTTTTAAAGATGCAGGTGCATATGCAGTACGTAGACTGAAACATTGTATCAAAGGCCAAACATTAGTGTGGCCAAGACAACAGGCTGTTTTTGAATTTTGCCCAATCAATTTAAACTAGGCACTTAGCTACCAGCAGCCTATTAGATTTAAATTTAATGTTTTGGTAACCTGAGAACCAATCCTATTGTGGGAATGTTGGTATGTCATCAGGGGTATAAGAGGTGGGGGGGGGGGGGGGGGTTTGTTATCCTGATCACTATTAGTTAGATGAATAAAGTGTTACTGATTTTAAAGAGAGTGTCTCAGGTAATTATTTTTGATGTAACCACAAAACGTTGCTGAAGAGCAGATTGTACTATTTCTCAATACTTTTAACAGATTGTGAGGTGAGGTACTTCTCTTTGAGTGGTTAAGTGTTAGTTCTCAGAGAGAGGATCAACCTCCCCTTTATAACAAGTTATTGATCACTTTCTGAAATTTACTCCGGCCCCTTGAGTGAGAAAAAATGGAAATGTGAATATTTGCGTGAACAGGTTGAACAAACCTGGCGTAGATGGTCCATAGTTCTGTTAGTTTGGGAGTTCCAGGATTTTGATACATAGAGAAAAGTGATATATTTCAGAATATTACAGTGTGTGATTTAGAAGTATCTTTGATATGAGAGAAATCTCATATTTCAAAGTTGCTTTTGAAGAATCACCTTATTTAAGGGAGGAGATTGCAAGGTCTGCAAGACATAACAGGTTACAAGATGAAGGCATGTAAAATCCCTGGCACCAATGCACCCTTCCCTGATGCGTTCAGTGCATTCTATGCCCGTTTTGAGCAAGTGGTCAGCGAGAGCACGCCCTCCACCCTGAAAGCCTCAGTCAAACCTGTATCCAAGGTCACTATTGGAGCCGTCAGAGCAGCCTTCTCTAAGGTCACACATGAAAAATGACTGGCCCAGATCGGGTATCTGGACGAGCGCTCAGATCCTGCGTGGACCAACTGGCGGGGATATTCTCAGACATCGTCAACCTCTCTTTACAACAATCTGAGGTCCCTATCTGCTACCAAAGAAAAGCTGGGCAGTGTGCCTTAATGACTACCATTGGTAGCTCTGACATCCATCATTATGAAGTGCTTTGAAAGGTGAGTCATGACATGCATCAATTCCGGCCTCCCACATTGCCAGGATCTGCTACAGTTCACCTACCGCCGCAACAGGTCCACAGCAGACGCCATCTCCCTGGTCCTGCACTCAACCCTTGGACACCTAGATAACAAAGATACCTATGTCAGATTCCTATTTTTCGACTCCAGCTCAGCCTTCAACACCATTATTCCTATGAAACGCATCTCCAAATCCCATGGCCTGGGGCTCGGCTCCTCCCTCTGCAACTGAATCCTGAACTTCCTAACCCACAGGCTGCAATCAGTAAGGATAGGCAACAACAATTCCACAATCATCCTCACCACTGGTGCCCCACAAGCCCCTTGCCCCTTCAGTCCCTAGCTATACTCATACACCTATGACTGTGTAGCCAAATTCCCTTCCAACTGGATTTTCAAATTTGTTGATGAAACCACCGTAGTGGGTCAGATCTCAAACAATGACGAGACGGAGTACAGGAAAGAAATAGAGGAATTGGTGCGATGACGACAATCTCTCCCTCATTGTCAACAAAACTAAGGAGATTGTTATTGACTTCAGGAAGTGTAGTGGAGGGCATGCCCCATCTACATCAAGGGGGATGAAGTAGAAATGGTCGAGAGCTTCCCGTTTTTAGTTGTCCAGATCACCAACAACCGGCCCTGGTCCTTCCATGCCGACGCTATAGTTAAGAAAGCCCAACAAAGCCTCTACTTTTTCAGAAGACTCAGGAAATTTGGCATGTCAGCTACAACTGTCACCTACTTCTACAGATGCACCATAGGTTGTATCACAGCTCGGTATGGCTCCTGCTCTCAGCAAAAAAACTACAAAACGTCATGAATGAAGCCTAGTCTATCACGCAAACAGTCTCCCACCCATTGACTCTGTCCACACTTCCCGCTGCCTCGACAAAGCAGTCAGCATAAACAAGGACCCCATGCACCCCAGACATACTCTGAGTCATTGAGCATTTTTTAAAAACCCCTAAGCTAGTTCCAATTGTCCGCATTTGGCCCATATCTCTCTATACCCCTCTTACCCATATAACTGCCTAACGCTTTTTAAAAGACAAAATTATACCCGCCTCTACTACTACCTCTAGCAGTTTGTTCCAGACACTCACCAACCTCTGGATGAAAAAATTGCCCCTCTGGACATTTTTGTACCTCTCCCCTCTCACCTTAAACCTATGCCCTCTAGTTTTAGACTCCCCTACCTTTGGGAAAAGATATTGACTATCTAGCTGATCTATGCCCCTCATTATTTTATAGACCTCTACAAGATCACCCCTCAGCCTCCTACGCTCCAGAGAAAAAAAAGTCCCAGTCGATCCAGCCTCTCCTTATAACTCAAACCATCAAGTCCCGCTAGCATCCGAGTAAATCTTTTCTGCACTCTTTCTAGTTTAATAATATCCTTTCTATAATAGGATGACCAGAACTGTACGCCGTATTCCAAGTGTGGTTTTGTACAACAAAACGTCCCAACTCCTGTATTCAATGTTCTGACCAATGAAACCAAGCATATTGAATGCCTTCTTCACCACTCTGTCCACCTGTGACTCCACTTTCAAGGAGCTATGAACCTGTACCCCTAGATCTCTTTGTTCTGTAACTCTCCCCAACACCCTACCATTAACTGAGTAAGTCCTGCCCTGGTTCAATCTACCAAAATGAATCACTTCGCATTTATCTAAATTAAACTCCATCTGCCATTCGTCAGTCCACTGGCCCAATTGATCAAGATCCCGTTGCAATCCGAGATAACCTTCTTCACTGTCCACTATGCCACCGATCTTGGTGTGATCTGCAAACTTACTAACCATGCCTCGTATATTCTCATCCAAATCCTTAATATAAATGACAAATAACTGGACCCAGCATCGATCCCTGAGGCACAGTTTGTCACAGGTCTCCAGTTTGAAAAACATCCCTCTACAACCACCTGTCTTCTGTTATCAAGCCAATTTTGTATCCATTTAGCTACCTCACCCTGAATCCTGTGAGATTTAACCTTGTGCAACAACCTACCGTGCGGGACTTTTTCAAAGGCTTGCTAAAGTCCCATGTAGACAACATCAACTGCACTGCCCTCATTTACCTTCTTGGTCACCCCTTCAAAAAAACTCAATCAAATTTGTGAGACATAATTTTCCACTCACAAAGCCATGCTGACTGTCCCTAATCATTCCTTGCCCCTCTAAATGCCAGTAGATCCTTTCTCTCAAAATACCTTCCAACAATTTACCCACCACAGATGTGAGGCTCACCAGCCTGTAGTTCCCAGGCTTTTCTCTGCAGCCCTTCCACCACCTTCCATTGGAAAATAGATACAAAAGTCTGAGGTCACGCATCAACTGACTCATGAACAGCTTCCTCCCTACTGCCATCAAACTTTTGAATGGACCTACCTTGCATTAAGTTGATCTTTCTCTACACCCTAGCTATGACTGTAACACTACATTCTGCACTCTCTCCTTTCCTTCTCTATGAACAGTATGCTTTGTATAGCGCGCAAAAAAACA
This sequence comes from Mustelus asterias, assembly GCF_964213995.1. Lineage (NCBI taxonomy): Eukaryota > Metazoa > Chordata > Chondrichthyes > Carcharhiniformes > Triakidae > Mustelus > Mustelus asterias. The sequence continues at coordinate 167,519,046 of NC_135801.1, forward strand.
ATACTTTTCACTGTATACTAATGCATGTGATAATAAATCAAATCAATGCGCTGGAAGCAGTCTAGAGAAGGTTTACCAGACATATCTGAAATTGATGGGTTGACTTCTGAGGAAAGGCTAGGCTTGTAACCATGAGTTCAGAAGAGTAAGAGGCCAACTAATCGCAACACACCGATCCTGAGGGGTCCTGCAGGTGGAGGGGATCTTTCCTCTTGTGGGAGAATCTAGAATGAGGGATCACTGTTTAAAAATAAGGGGTCACTCATTTAAAATGGAGATGAGGCAAATTTTTTCTATGTGGTGAGTCGTTGGAACTCTTCCTGAAAAGGCATTGGAAGCAGTCTTATATTTTTCAGGCAGAGGTGAATAGATTCTTGGTAAGCAAGGGAGTGATAGGTTATTGGGGGTAGGTAGGATTTAATTTTGAGGTTGGCAGATCAGATGTGATTTTATTAACTGGCCCAGGTGGCTCGAGAGGCGGAATGGCCTACCCTTGCTCCTTGTTATAGGCCGGTGAGCTTGACGTCCGTGGTAGGGAAGTTGTTGGAGAGGATTCTTCGAGACAGGATGTATGTGCATTTAGAACAGAACAATCTCATTAGTGACAGCATGGTTTTGTAAGAGGGAGGTCGTGCCGTACAAATTTGGTGGAGTTTTTTGAGGAAGTGACAAAAACGGTTGATGAAGGAAGGGCCGTGGATGTCGTCTATATGGATTTCAGTAAGGCATTTGACAAAGTCCCACATGGCAGGTTGGTTAAAAAGGTTAAGGCTCATGGGATACAAGGAGAAGTGGCTAGATGGGTGGAGAACTGGCTTGGCCATAGGAGTCATGATGTGGAGATGCCGGTGTTGGACTGGGATAAACACAGTAAGAAGTTTAACAACACCAGGTTAAAGTCCAACAGGTTTATTTGGTAGCAAAAGCCACACAAGCTTTCGGAGCTGCAAGCCCCTTCTTCAGGTGAGTGTGAATTCTGTTCACAAACAGAGCAAGACCTTTGATCCGGACCTTCAGAACACCCTCCGTGCTCTCATCCCACGTACTCCCCGCGTTGGAGATCTCTACTGCCTCCCGAAGATACACAAGGCAAACACACCCGGCCGTCCCATCGTATCGGGCAATGGGACCCTGTGCGAGAACCTCTCCGGCTATGTCGAGGGCATCCTGAAACCCATTGTACGAAGAACCCCCAGCTTTTGTCGCGACACGACGGACTTCCTACAGAAACTCGGCACACATGGAGCAGTTGAACCAGGAGTGCGTCTCGGCACTCTACACCAGCATCCCCCATGACGATGGCATTGCTGCAACGGCCTCAGTGCTCAGCGCCAACAACTGCCAGTTTCCAGGTGCAATTTTACATCTCATCCGCTTCATCCTGGACCACAATATCTTCACCTTCAACAACCAGTTCTTCATCCAGACACACGGAACAGCCATGGGGACCAAATTCGCACCTCAATATGCCAACATCTTCATGCACAGGTTCGAACAAGACTTCTTCACCGCACGGGACCTTCAACCGATGCTATACACTAGATACATCGATGACATTTTCTTCCTTTGGACTCATGGTGAACAATCACTGAAACAACTCTATGATGACATCAACAAGTTCCATCCCACCATCAGGCTCACCATGGACTACTCTCCGGAATCGGTTGCATTCTTGGACACATGCATCTCCATTAAGGACGGTCACCTCAGCACCTCACTGTACCGCAAGCCCACGGATAACCTCACGATGCTCCACTTCTCCAGCTTCCACCCTAAACACGTTAAAGAAGCCATCCCCTACGGACAAGCCCTCCGTATACACAGGATCTGCTCGGATGAGGAGGATCGCAACAGACACCTCCAGACGCTGAAAGATGCCCTCATAAGAACAGGATATGGCGCTCGACTCATTGATCAACAGTTCCAACGCGCCACAGCGAAAAACTGCACCGACCTCCTCAGAAGACAAACACGGGACACAGTGGACAGAGTACCCTTCGTTGTCCAGTACTTCCCCAGAGCGGAGAAGCTACGGCATCTCCTCCGGAGCCTTCAACATGTCATTGATGAAGACGAACATCTCGCCAAGGCCATCCCCACACCCCCACTTCTTGCCTTCAAACAACCGCACAACCTCAAACAGACCATTGTCCGCAGCAAACTACCCAGCCTTCAGGAGAACAGTGACCATGACACCACACAACCCTGCCACAGCAACCTCTGCAAGACGTGCCGGATCATCGACACAGATGCCATCATCTCACGTGAGAACACCATCCACCAGGTACACGGTACATACTCTTGCAACTCGGCCAATGTTGTCTACCTGATACGCTGCAAGAAAGGATGTCCCGAGGCATGGTACATTGGGGAAACTATGCAGACGCTGCGACAACGGATGAATGAACACCGCTCGACAATCACCAGGCAAGACTGTTCTCTTCCTGTTGGGGAGCACTTCAGCGGTCACGGGCACTCAGCCTCTGATATTCGGGTAAGCGTTCTCCAAGGCGGCCTTCGCGACACACGACGGCGCAGAGTCGCTGAGCAGAAACTGATAGCTAAGTTCCGCACACACGAGGACGGCCTCAACCGGGATATTGGGTTCATGTCCCACTATTTGTAAGCCCCCACAGAGTTTCACTGGCTGTCTTGTCTGGAGACAATACACATCTTTTTAGCCTGTCTTGATGCTCTCTCCACTCACATTGTTTTGTTTCTTAAAGACTTGATTAGTTGTAAGTATTCGCATTCCAACCATTATTCATGTAAATTGAGGTTGTGTCTTTATATGCTCTGTTTGTGAACAGAATTCCCACTCACCTGAAGAAGGGGCTTGCAGCTCCGAAAGCTTGTGTGGCTTTTGCTACCAAATAAACCTGTTGGACTTTAACCTGGTGTTGTTAAACGTCTTACTGTGTTGGCCATAGGAGACAGAGGGTAGTGGTGGAAGGGTCTTTTTCCGGCTGGAGGTCTGTGACCAGTGGTGTTCCGCAGGGCTCTGTACTGGGGCCTCTGCTATTTGTGATATATATAAATGATTTGGAAGAAGGTGTAACTGGTGTAATCAGCAAGTTTGCGGATGACACGAAGATGGCTGGACTTGCGGATAGCGAAGAGCATTGTCGGGCAATACAGCAGGATATAGATAGGCTGGAAAATTGGGCGGAGAGGTGGCAGATGGAGTTTAATCCGGATAAATGCGAAGAAATAATGTAGGGAGGAGTTATACAATAAATGGCAGTCATCAGGAGTATAGAAACACAGAGGGACCTAGGTGTGCAAGTTCACAAATCCTTGAAGGTGGCAACCACAGGTGGAGAAGGTGGTGAAGAAGGCATATGGCATGCTTGCCTTTATAGGACGGGGTATAGAGTATAAAAGCTGGAGTCTGATGATGCAGCTGTATAGAACGCTGGTTAGGCCACATTTGGAGTACTGCGTCCAGTTCTGGTCGCCGCACTACCAGAAGGACGTGGAGGCGTTAGAGAGAGTGCAGAGAAGGTTTACCAGGATGTTGCCTGGTATGGAGGGTCTTAGCTATGAGGAGAGATTGGGTAAACTGGGGTTGTTCTCCCTGGAAAGACGGAGAATGAGGGGAGACCTAATAGAGGTGTACAAGATTATGAAGGGGATAGATAGGGTGAACAGTGGGAAGCTTTTTCCCAGGTCAGAGGTGACGATCATGAGGGGTCACGGGCTCAAGGTGAGAGGGGCGAAGTATAACTCAGACATCAGAGGGACGTTTTTTACACAGAGGGTGGTGGGGGCCTGGAATGCGCTGCCAAGTAGGGTGGTGGAGGCAGGCACGCTGACATCGTTTAAGACTTACCTGGATAGTCACATGAGCAGCCTGGGAATGGAGGGATACAAACGATTGGTCTAGTTGGACCAAGGAGCGGCACAGGCTTGGAGGGCCGAAGGGCCTGTTTCCTGTGCTGTACTGTTCTTTGTTCTTTGTTACTATGTAATCCAAGCAGGTGGTAAATTATTTCAGCACACACTTGATTTTCTGTCATTTAGGTGATGGAAAGGATTTGGGGAGAAGAATGTAGGCTTTCTGCCACAAAAAAATCCAGTCACTGATATGTTGTAGTAGCCATGATATTTATGTTCAGTAAAGTTTTTGGTCAATGGTGTACCACAGGGAATTGATATTTTGGTATTCGATGATGGTAATGCCATTGAATGCCAAGAGGAGGTGGTTCAACTGTGTTGTTGGAGTTGGTCATTGCCTGACACTTAACATGGCAAATATTATGCTATACATCCGTCCAAATCTGGTTGTTGTCCAGGTCTTGCTGGATGTGGGCAGGGATGGCTTTAGTATCTGAATAATTTCAAATGGAACTGAAGACTATGACACAGTAGTCAGGTTAAGCAGAATTTGAATTCAGTAATTCAAATGGAATGACTCCAGTTCATTAATATAAACAACTTGAAGTAGGTTGTAGTAGTTGTATGGCATTTTTGTAGTTTTATGCTGCTGTGAGGAGAGGTGTGACCAAATGCCTAGAAGGTTGGGAGTGCTGTGGTCTTTGAGTTCAGATGATAGATATATAAGCAGTTAAATTGTCATTGCAATCACAATGAAAGATCAGAGCCTTGAATTTGTCCATTTATTATATGTTATGCTTGGGGGGAGCAGTTAGGGAGGATTTGAACTAACATGCCAGGGGGATGGGAACCTATGTAAGGAGTCAGAGAAGAAGGGTGCAAGGACAAAAACAAAAGGTAGAAAGGGGAATAGGAAAAGTGATAGGCAGAGAAACCAAGAACAAAGTTCAAATAGGGCTATAGAGAAAAATACTGGGATCAAGACAAACAATGTTAAAAAGACAAGCTTAAATGCACGGAGCATTTGCAATAAAGTGAATGAACTAATCGTGCAGATAGATATAAACAGATAGGATACAATTGGGATTACGGAGATATGGCTGCAGGGTAACCAGGCATGGGAATTGAATGTCCCAGGGTATTCAGTATTTAGGAAAGGACAGGCATAAAGGAAAAGGTGGTGGAGTGGCACTGCTGGTTATAGAGGAAATTAACACAATAGTGAGAAAGGGTATTGGCTCTGACAACATGGAGTTTGTATGGGTAGAGTTGAGAAATATCATGGGGCAAAAAACATTCGTAGGTGTCATATATAGACCCCCAAACTGCATTGGGGATGTTGGAAATGGCATTAAACATGAAATTATTGATGCATGTGATAAGGGAATATCGGTGATCATGGGTGATTTTAATCTGCACATAGATTGGGCAAATCAAATTTGCCACAATGCCGTGAAGGAGGAATTCTTGGAGTGGAAATGGGATGGTTTTCTTGACCAGTATGTGGAGGAACCAACTAGAGAGCAGACCATCTTAGACTGGGTACTGTGTAATGAGAAGGGAATCATTGCCAATCTAGCTGTACGAGACCCCTTGGGGATGAGCGACCATAACATAATAGAATTTTTTATCAAGATGGAGAGCGAAGTAGTTGATTCGGAGACTAGGGTACTGAACCTTAATAAAGGAAACTGAGGATATGAGGCGTGAGTTAGCCTTGATAGATGGGGGAGAGTTACTTCAAGGGATGACAGTGGATAGGCAATGGCAAACATTCAAGGAACACATGGGGGAACTGCAACAACTGTTTATTCCTGTCTGGCACAAAAGCAAAATGGCTAAGAGGCCAATCCATGGCATACAAAGGAAATTAGAGTGTGTATCCGATCCAAGGATGAATTGGCCAAGAAAAATAATAGGTCTGAAGATTGGCAGCAGTTTAGAATTCAGCAAAGCAGGACTAAGGGATTGATTAAGAAGGGGAAAATGCAGTACGAAAGTAAGCTTGCAGGGAACATAAAGACTGACACTAGAGTTTCTATAGATACGTGAAGAGAAAGAGGTTGGTGAAGACACATGTCGGTCCCCTACAGAAATGTTTCCTCCCACAGTCCAAAGATGTGCGGGTTAGGTTGATTGGCCATGCTAAAATTGCCCCTTAGTGTCCTGAGATGCATAGGTTAGAGGGATTAATAGGTAAAATATGTAGGGATATGGGGGAAGGGCCTGGGTGGGATTGTGGTCGGTGCAGACTCGATGGGCCGAATGGCCTCTTTCTGTACTGTCGGGTTTCTATGATTCTATGAAATGGGAGGATGTATAATAGGGGACAAAGAAATGGCCGAGCAACTGAATACATACTTTGGTTTTGTCTTCACAAAAGAGGACACAAAGCAGATGCCAGAAATGTTGGAGAATGCAAGATTTAGTGAGAGGGAAGAACTGAGGGCGATCAATATTAGTAGAGAAATGGTACTGGGAAAGTTAATGGGATTGAAGGTGGATAAATCCCCAGGGCCTGATAATCGACACCAGAGTACTTGAGGAAGTGGCTCTAGAAATAGTGGGTGCATTGGTGGTCATCTTCCAGGATTCTATAGACTCTGGAACAGTCCTTGCAGATTGGAGAGTAGCGCATATCACTCCAATGTTCAAAAAGGGAGGTATAGAGAAAACAGGGAATTATATACCAGTAAGCTTAACATTGGTAGTGGGGAAAATTCTTGAATCCATTATCAAGGACTTTATAGCAATTTAGAAAGCAGTGGCAGGATCAGACAGTCAGCATGGATATATGAAGGGGAAATCATGCTTGACAAATCTGTTGGAATTCTTTGAGGATGTAGCTATTAGAGTTGACAAGGGGGAATCAGTGGATGTGGTATATTTGGACTGTCAGAAAGCGTTTGACAAAGTCCCGCACAAGATTATCATGCAAGATTAAAGCGCATGGGATTGAAGGAAGTGTATTGAGATGGATAGAAAACTAGTTGGCAGAAAGGAAACAAAGAGTAGGAATTAATGTGTGCTTTTCAAATTGGCAGGCAGTAACTAGTGGGGTGCCACAGGGATAGGTGCTGGGACCCCTGCTATTCACAATATATGTTAATGATTTGGACGAGGGAACAAACTGTAAAACTCAAAGTTTGCAGATGATACCAAGTTGGGTGGGAGGGTGAACTGTGATGAGGATTCGGAGATCCTTCAGAATGATCTGGACAAGTTGGGTGAGTGGGCTAATCAATGGCAGATGCAGTATAATTTGGATAAATGTGAGGTTATTCACTTTGGAAGCAAAAACAAGAAGGCAGATTACTACCCGAATGGCTGTAAATTGGGAGAGGAGAGTGTGCAGCGGGACCTGGGTGTCCTTGTGCACCAGTCACTGAAGGTAAGCATGCAGGTGCAGTTGGCAGCAAAGAAGGCAAATGGCATGTTGGCCTTCATTGCGAGAGGTTTTGAGTACAGGAGCAGGGATGTGTTGTTGCAACTGTACAGGGCTTTGGTGAGGCCACACCTAGAATTTGTGTGCAGTTTTGGTCTCCTTTTCTGAGGAAAATGTTCTTGCTCTCGAGGGAGTGCAGCGAAGGTTTACCAGGCTGATTCTGAGAATGGCGGGACTGATCTATGAGGAAAGATTGACCAGGTCAGGATTGTTTTCGCTGGAGTTCAGACGAATGAGAGGGGATCTCATAGAGACTTATAAAATTCTAACAGGTCTAGACAGGATAGATGCAGGGAGGATGTTCTTGATGGTGGGGGAGTCCAGAACCAGAGGTCACAGTCTGAGGATTCATGGTAAACTATTTAGGACGGAGGTGAGGAGACATTTCTTCACCCACAGAGTGGTGAGTCTGTGGAATTCATTACCGCAGGAAGTAGTTGATGCCAAAACATTGAATGCATTCAAGAGGCGGTTGGATATAGCACTTGGGGCAAATGGGATCAAAGGTTATGGGGGAAAAAGCAGGATTAGGCTATTGAGTTGGATGATCAGCCATGATCTTGATGAATGGTGGAGCATGCTTGAAGGGCCAAATGGCCTCCTGCTCCTATCTTCTATGTTTCTATGTACTTCATGCCATTGATGCTCTGTGCAGTTAGTGTTTTTGATACAATCACTATCGCTCAACTTTCAATCAACAATTGATTATGGAGATGTCACTGTGGGGACAATTTGTTGATTGTTATCGACTGTATTTAATTGTATTTGAGTACAAGTTAGTAGCTGTATTGTTATCCTGAAATTAGGTAAGAGACAAATTCTATTCTTTTGAGTTTAGCTTCATGCCTGTCCCTCCCATATTTACTGTTGCATGTGTATTGTGGAAAATCAGAGGACAAAGGGAACTTAAAAAATAAGTGGAGAATTTTTATTTTACATGTCCACTTTGAATGTGTGCGTTCTTCTATCATGCCTTGCATTTGTCATAGTGTTTTCACAACCTGAAGGTTCACTACAAGAGCAGGTAGATTACACCATGTGGTGTATTATATTTTAGTAATGTACAGCCCTGTTCCTTTAAAGATGTTAAATCTAATTGCTCTTCAGGAGAAAGAGGGAACACTGCAGACTTGTGTTCGCTCTTGATCTGTTCTTGGCTATTAGGAAATTGTCGAGGATAAGCAGTGGAGATTTATGTGATTTGCAAAGTGTCTGAGCATATGCAGGTGACCAGGTGGATTTTCAATTTAATTAAGATCTTGTCAACCGCTTGGACTTGTAACTGACAGATTTTCAGAGATTATGAGTCCATTATTGTAGGACAATCTCAACTCGGGTGAAATGTGGATGGTATTTGCTGTTTGAAGGTAATAACTGTTGCAATTTGAAGTAGCTTATGAGAGAAACACATTTGCTTATGTAACCTTGATGCTGTGATTTATTTTCTGCCTAACTTTCAAGCAAATATTTTATTTGTGCATCTAATGCCTTTGCTGTCTTAGCTCATCTGCTGATGTCCTCATTCTTGTCTTTGTTACATCTGGACTCAAATATTCCAACACTCACCTGGCTGGTCTCCTACATTCTACTGTCCACAAACTTGAAGGCAACCAAAACTTTGCTGTCCATCTCTTTAGTTGCAACAAGTCCTACTCATTGAGCTATGCTGGCTCCCAGTTAAACAATATTTGATTTTAAAATTCTCACCCTTCTTTTCAAATAGTGGCACAGTGGTTAGCACTGCTGCATTACAGCACCAGAGACCCAGGTTTGATTCCGGCCTTGGGTGACTGTCTGTGTGGGTTTCCTCTAGGTGATCTGGTTTCCTCCCACAGTCCAAAGCTGTGCATGTTAGGTGGACTAGAACCAGAGGGCACAACCTCAGGTAAAAAGGATGATCTTTTAGAACCGAGATGAGGGGGAATTTCTTCAGCCAGAGTGGTGAATCTGTGCAACTCTTTGCCACAGAAGGCTGTGGAGGCCAGGTCATTGAGTGTCTTTAAGACAGAGATAGGTTCTTGATTGATAAGGGGATAGGGGGTTATGGGGAAAAGGCAGGAAAATGGGGATGAGAAAAATATCAGCCATGATTGAATGGCGGAGCAGACTTGATGGGCCGAGTGACCTAGTTCTGCTCCTATGTCTTATGGTGTTATAGAACATAGAAAAGCTACAGCACAAACAGGCCCTTTGGTCCACAAGTTGCGCCGAACATGTCCCTACCTACTAGGCTTACCTACAACACTGTATCTTACTAACTTCCATGAACTTATCCAAAAGTCTCTGAAAAGACCCTATCGAATGCGCCTCCACCACCACTACCGGCAGCCGATTCCACGCACCCACCACCCTCTGAGTGAAAAACTTACCCCTAACATCTCCTCTGTACCTACTCCCCAGCACCCTAAACCTGTGACCTCTTGTGGCAACCATTTCAGCCCTGGGTAAAAGCCTCTGAGAATCCACTCTATCAATACCTCTCAACATCTTATACACCTCTATCAGGTCACCCCTCATCTTTCGCCTCTCCAAGGAGAAAAGACCCAGCTCTCTCAACCTATCCTCATAAGGCATGCCACCTAATCCAGGCAACATCCTTGTAAATCTCCTCTGCACCCTTTCTATGGCTTCCACATCCTTTCTGTAATGAGGCGACCAGAACTGGGCACAGTACTCCATGTGGGGTCTGACCAGGGTCCTATACAGCTGCAGCATTATCTCCCTATTTCTAAACTCAATTCCTCTATTGATGAAGGCCAGTATTCCATACGCCTTCTTAACCACAGCCTCCACCTGCGATGCTGCTTTGAGCGTCCTAGGAACCCGGACCCGAAGATCCTTCTGATCTTCCACACTGCCAAGCGTCTTACCCTTAATATTATATTCTTCCATCCTATTCGACCTGCCAAAATGAACCACCACACACTTATCTGGGTTGAAGTCCATCTGCCACTTCTCCGCCCAGTCTTGCATCTCATCTATGTCTTGTTGCAACTGCTGACATCCCTCTACACTATCCACAACCCCACCAACCTTTGTGTCATCAGCAAACTTGCCAACCCATCCTTCCACTTCCTCATCCAGGTCATTTATAAAAATCACAGAGCAAGGGTCCCAGAACAGATCCCTGGGGCACTCCACTGGTGACCGACCTCCATGTTGAAAAAGACCCATCTACAACCACTCTTTGCCTCTGTGGGCAAGCCAGTTCTGAATCCACAAAGCAATGTCCCCTTGTATCCCATGCCCCTTCACTTTCTCAATGAGCCTTGCATGGGGCACCTTGCTGAAACCCATATAAACTACATCTACCGCTCTTCCCTCGTCTCGGTGTCTAGTTACATCTTCTTCGAAAAATTCAATTAGGCTCGTAAGGCATGATCTGCCTTGGACAAAGCCGTGCTGACTATTTCTGATCATACTATTCCTTTCCAAATGTTCATAAATCTTGCCTCTCAGGATCTTCTCCATCAACTTACCAACCACTGAGGTCAGACTCACTGGTTTATATTTTCCCGGGCTATCTCTTCTCCCTTTCTTGAATAACGGAACCACATCCGCAATCCTCCGGAACCTCTCCCGTCTCCATTGATGACGCAAAGATCATCGCCAGAGGCTCAGCAATCTCTTCCCTCGCCTCCCACAGTAACCTGGGGTACATCCCATCCGGTCCCGGTGATTTATCTAACTTGATGCTTTTCAAAAGCTTATGATTGGCCTGATAAATGTGTGTTGTTACAGTGATGGGGTGGGGGAAAGAGTCTGGATAAGATACTTTGACAGAGTCGGTGCAGACTCAATGGGCCGAATGGCCTCCTTCTGCTTTGAAGGGATTCCATGAAATCCCTCCATGTCCTCAACAGTCCTCACTATAATTTCCTCCAGCCCAATAATCCTCTGAGATATCTGCAGATTCTGGCCTCTTGTGCAACCTCTTGTGTTAATTGCGCCATCATTAGTGGCAATGCCTTCAGTTACCTAGGTCTCAAGCCATAGAATACCTTCCTGTTACATTGCTTTCCGCTTTAAAAGCATTCCTTAAAACCTACCTCTTTAACCTTTAATATCCTCCTTGTGTGGTTTGGTGTCACACTTTAAAGCTCCCATGAAGGGCCTTGAGATATTCATTACATTGAAGGTGCTATGTAAATGTTGTTGTTGATACATCTGATCCTAAATGTAATATAAAAGCCTTTATTTTTGTTCGCCAGGAATCTGAAGCTCATTGAATATCATCACCGTGTTTAAGTATCTGCCAATTGAGTTATTGGATCCATAAGAGTTTCCAGTTGCTCAAATATGTAGAATTTGAGTGCAGCTCAGGTTTTAAGAATTCTTAACTCTGCACAAGAAGTGTTGCTGGAGATTAATTGGATGCCTTGACCAGCATACTAAGCACTGCTAAGCGTTTTGATCTTTGCCCAGACTCATAAGGATATTTGTTATCTGGAACTGAATTGAGAGAAGAAAATCCAAGCCTCCTCCACACTGATGGAACTTTCTGTGCATGTTCCATTGTGAGCCAGACTTGCTTACCAATAATTAGCAGATTCCCAATATATTACAGGTGGTTCATTTAACATGGGATCCACCTAACAATGTGGAAAATTGTCCAGGTGTGTCCTGACAGGACACATTGAACCTGGCCAATTACTGTCCCATCAGTCCAGTCTCAATCACCAGTAAAGTTGCCTTTGTTAACAGTGCTGTTAACAGTGCTATCAAACAGCACTTGCTTAGCAATGACCTGTTCATTGACGTTCAGTTTGGGTTTTGCCAGGGTCACTCAGCTCCTGGCCTCAGCCTTGGTTCAAACATGGACAAAAGAGATGAACTCGAGGTGAGGTGACAGCAACTGCCCTTTGACATCAACTCAGCATATGACCAGTTGTGGCATCAAGGAACCTGAATAAAACTGGGGTCAGTGGGAATCTGGTAGGGTTGGGAAAACTTGATTTTTCAAGTTGGCTGACGATACCACCGTAGTGGGTCAGATCTCAATGACGAGACAGTACAGGAATGAGACGGAGAATATGGTAAACTGAACAAAGAACAATACAGCACAGGAACAGGCCCTTTGGCCCTCCAAGCCCGTGCCGCTCCCTGGTCCAAACTAGACCATTCTTTTGTATCCCTCCATTCCCACTCCGTTCATGTGGCTATCTAGATAACTGGCGCGATGACAATCTCCCTCCATGTCAACAAAACGAAGGAGATTGTCATCGACTTCAGGAAACGTAGTGGAGAACATGCCCCTGTCTACATCAATGGAGATGAAGTAGAAATGGTCGAGAGCTTCAAGTTTTTAGGTGTCCAGATCACCAACAACCTGTCCTGGTCCCAATGCCGACACTATAGTTAAGAAAGAAATGTCTACTTTCTCAGAAGGCTAAGGAAATTTGGCATGTCAGCTATGACACTCGCCAACTTTTACAGATGCACCATAGAAAGCATTCTTTCTGGTTGTATCACAGCTTGGTATGGCTCCTGCTCTGCTCAAGACAGCAAGAAACTACAAAAGGTCATGAATGTAGCCCAAACCATCACGCATTCCAGCTTCCCATCCATTGACTCTGTCTACACTTCCGGCTGTCTCGGCAAAGCAGGCACCCCGGACATTCTCTCTTTCACTTTCCATCGGGAAAAAGATACAAAAGTCTGAGGTCGTGTACCAACCGAATCAAGAACAGCTTCTTCCCTGCTAACATTGAGACTTTTGAATGGGCCTACCTTGCATTACGTTGATCTTTCTCTACACCCTAGCTATGACTGTAACACAATCTTCACACTCTCATTTCCAAACTAGACCATTCTTTTGTATCCCTCCATTCCCACTCCGTTCATGTGGCTATCTAGATAACTGGCGCGATGACAATCTCCCTCCATGTCAACAAAACGAAGGAGATTGTCATCGACTTCAGGAAACGTAGTGGAGAACATGCCCCTGTCTACATCAATGGAGATGAAGTAGAAATGGTCGAGAGCTTCAAGTTTTTAGGTGTCCAGATCACCAACAACCTGTCCTGGTCCCAATGCCGACACTATAGTTAAGAAAGAAATGTCTACTTTCTCAGAAGGCTAAGGAAATTTGGCATGTCAGCTATGACACTCGCCAACTTTTACAGATGCACCATAGAAAGCATTCTTTCTGGTTGTATCACAGCTTGGTATGGCTCCTGCTCTGCTCAAGACAGCAAGAAACTACAAAAGGTCATGAATGTAGCCCAAACCATCACGCATTCCAGCTTCCCATCCATTGACTCTGTCTACACTTCCGGCTGTCTCGGCAAAGCAGGCACCCCGGACATTCTCTCTTTCACTTTCCATCGGGAAAAAGATACAAAAGTCTGAGGTCGTGTACCAACCGAATCAAGAACAGCTTCTTCCCTGCTAACATTGAGACTTTTGAATGGGCCTACCTTGCATTACGTTGATCTTTCTCTACACCCTAGCTATGACTGTAACACAATCTTCACACTCTCATTTCCTTCTCTATGAATGGTATGCTTTGCAAAGCGCACAAGAAGCAATATTTTTCACTGTATACTAATGCATGTGACAATAATAAATCAAATTAAAAACCTCTCCCCTGGTTGTAGTTATACTTCAAGATGGTTGAGGTTTTTGGAGGTCAATCATTTCACTTCCAGGCCATTGCTGCGAGTTCCTCAAGGTAGTGTCCTGGGCCCAACCATCTTCAGTTGCTTCATCAATGACCTTTCTTCCATCATAAGATCAGAATTGGGGATGTTTGCTGATTGCAAATGTTCACCATTCGTGACTCCACAGATACTGAAGCGGTCTACTTTCAAAATACAGCAAGACCTGGACACTATCTAGGCTTGGGCTGACGTGGCAAGTAATATTTGTGCCACACAAGTTCCAGGCAATGATTAGCAACATAATCGAACCATTGCTCCAAAACATTCAGTGATATTACCATTGCTGAATCACCCATTTTTAACATCCTGGGAATTACCATTAACTAGAAAGTGAACTGAACCAGCCATGTAACTATTGTGGCTACAAGAGAAGGTCAGAGGTTAGGAATTTTGCGGTCAGTAACTCACCATCTGACTCCTCAAAGATTATCCACCAGGCACAAGTCAGGTGTGTGATGGACTGCTCTCCACTTGCCTGGATCCAACAGCACTCAAGAAGCTTGACACATCTGGGAGGCATCCCTCCCACAAACATTTACTCCCCACATCGGCATACAGTGATCACAGTGTGTACCATCCCCAAGGTGTACTGCAGGAATTCACCAAAGTTCCTCTGACAACACTATGTAAACCCATGACTGCTACTGTCTAGAAACACAAGGTCAGCAAACACATGGGAACACCACCTGGAAGTTCTCCTACAAGCCACTCACCACCTTGACTGTTGCTGGATCAAAATCCAGGAACCCCCCCCCTAATAGCACTGTGGGTGTATCTACATCTCAGCAACCCCTAATTTTAAAACAGTGCATTCTAGTTTTGGACTCGCTCACAAGAGGAAGCATCCTTTCCATGCCTGCCTTGCCAAGAGTACCCAGGATCTTCTATACTTCATCAAGTCATCTCTCTCTTTTCTAAACTCCAATTTGTCTAACCTTTCCTCCTTAGTCAACTCGATCACTCCAGTCTAGTAAACTTCCTCTAAACTGCCTCCAATGTAGTTACATCCTTCCTTAAATAAAGAAACCAAAATTGTGTGCACTATTCGAGATGTGCCTGTATAACTGAAGCATAGCATGCTTTTATGTTCAGTTTCTCTGATGATTTTTTAAAAAAGCATTCCATTTTTAATTGCTTGCTGTACTTGCATTCCAACTTTGTGACATCTGCACCGGACTATCTAGATCACTCTGCACCTCAGAATTGTGCAGCTTTTGTCTGTTTAATTAATACTCTGCTTTATTGTTCTTCCTGCAAATGTGAACATTTCTCACGTTATCCTCCATCTGTCAGATTTTGGCCCACTCACTCAACCTACCTATATCCATCTGCAACCTCCCTACGTCCACTTCGCAACATACTTTTCGACCTATCTTTCTGTCGCCTGCAAATTTAGCTAGCATGTCTTCTTCTCGGTCATTTATATAAATTGTAAAAAGTTGAGGCCCCAGCACAGACACTTGCAGGATACCACTCGTCACATATGTTGCCCCTTAAACCATGAGCTTTAAGTTTTTAGCAATAATCTTTGTGGCATCTTATTAAATACCTTCTGGAAATCCAAGAAAATCGCATCTACAGGCTCCCCTTTATCCACAGCGCATGCTACTCTAAAACTCCGATAAATTGTTTGAACATGATTTCCCTTTCACAAAACCATGTTGACTTTTCCCGATTTACTTTGAATTTCTCTAAGTACCCAGCTATATCTTCCTTGATAGATTCGAGCACCTTCACAACAGAAGGTGAACCAAACTATCCGACAATTTCTTTTTTCTGCCTTCCTCTCTTCTTGAATAGAGGGTTTAAAATACAGGCTACTTTCCAGTCTAATAGAACCTTTCCAAAATGTAGCGAATTTTGGAAAATTAGCACCAATGCATCTACTATCTCATTAGCCATCTCGAAATCTTGGGATGAAATCCATTAGGATAAGGAGTCTTGTCAGCCCGCAGCTACATCAGTTTGTTCAATACTGCTTCCCTAGTGATTGTGATTTCATCAAGTTCCCTTCTCCCTTCCACCCCCTAGTTTATAACTATTACAGGAATGTTTTTTGTATCCTCTGTCCATGAAGATGGAAGGAAAATATTCATTCATTAATTTCATCTGCCATTTCCTTATTATCTATTAATTCCCCATCCTCACTCATGAGAGGACCAACACTCATTTTACTTGCACTTCTTTTTAACTACCTGTAGAAACTCTTCATCTTTACATTTCTAGCTAGCTTCGTCTCGTAATTTAATTTCTTTCTCTTGATTAACCTTTTAGTTATTCTCTGCTGTCCTCTATATTCAGACATGCCACTCAGCTTTGCACCATTGTATACTTTTTTCTTAAATTTGATGCTTTCCTTAACTACTTCAGCCAACCATCGATGGTGGTCTTCCCCTTGGAATTTTTTTTTACAGCAGGAATATACTGAGTATTCTGAAATATCATCATAAATGTCTGACACTGCTCTGTTGATGCATTCCCTGGGCTAGTGTCCAAGTTTACTACAGCTAGTTCAGCTTTCATGCCCATGTAGTTGCCCTTGTATTTCTAACTTAAACTAGTCTTAGACCCACTTTCTGCCTTTCAAACTGGATGTAAAATTCAGTTGTATTGTGGTCGCTACTACCCTGTGGTGCCTTCACTCTGAGGTCATGAATTAATCCTGTCACATTAAGCATAGTAAATCCAATATAACCTGCTCTAGTTGGTTCCAAAACGTGCAGCTCCAAGAAACCGTCTTGCAAGCATTCTATGAACTCCTTATCCAGGCTACTACTGCCAATATGGTTTTTCCAGCTTTTTATATTCGTTCGTGGGACATGGGCATCGCTGGCCAGCATTTATTGTTCATCCCTAGTTGTCCTCGAGTAGGTGTTGGTGAGCTGTCTTCTTAGCGATTGATATAACTGAGTGGCTTGCTAGGCCATTTCAGACGACAGTTGAGAGTCAACCACATTGCTGTGGCTCTGGAGTCACATGTAGGCCAGAGCAGGTAAGGGCATTAGTGAACCATTTGCTATGGCGGATTTGTAGCAAGTAGCTATTCTCTTGATTCCAAAGGCCTGTCCATCCACAAAAAACAAGTCAGGAGTGTGAATACTCATCATTTGCCTGGATGTGCATGTTTCCAGCAGCACTCAAGAAACTTGACACCATCGAGGACAAAAAGCCTGCTTGATTGGCATCCCGTCAACCACTTTCGACATTCACTCCTTCCACCTACTGCGCACAGTGCCAATAGTGTCCATTATATACAAGATGCATTGCAGGAACTCACCAAGTATCCTTTGATAGCACCTTCCAAACCCATGGAAGGGCAAGATCAATAGACGCATGGGAAAACCACCACCTGCAAGTTCCCCTCCAAAGCCCCACACCGTCCTGATTTGGAACTATGCCACTGTTCCTTCACTATTGCTGGACCAGAATCTTGGAACTCCCTTCCTAACAGCACTGCAGATGTATCTACACCTCAAGGACTTCAGCAGTTCAAGAAGGTGACTCACCACCTTTTCAAAGGCAATATGGGATTGGCATGAAATGCTGGCCTAGCCAGTGTTGCCCAAACTTGGAAAGAATACATTTTAAAGCATTTTAGTTTACCAATGTCAGACTAATTGGCTAATAGTTTCCTGTTTTCTCTCTTTCCTTTCTTGAGCAACAGGGTTACCTTTAATATCTTCCAAAGTGTGGGGACTCTTCCTGAATCTACTGGAATTCTGGAAGATCAAAACCTATGCATATGCGATCTATGCAGCTAACTCTTTTTAGAACAAATGTAGGTCTCAAGCTCCAAGGCTTTTGTCCATTTAGTCCCTTCAATTTCTCTGGTACTTTTTCTTAGTAATTACTAATTTCAGGTATTATTTTCCTATGTGTCATTTTTGAGTTTGTTTTTGTTAAATCCTCCCAATCTTGAAGCTTGGCCTTACTGGCCTTTATTGCAAGGGGATTGGAGGACAAGAATAAAAATGTCTTGCCACAGTTGTATGGAGTTTTAGAAAGACTACGTTTGGAGTACTATGTGCAGTTTTGGTCTCTCTATTTTAGAACTTGATAACTTGCATTGGAGTTCGTACAGCGAAGATTCACTAAATTGATCCCTGGAATGAAGGGGTTATTCTATGACAGGCTGAGTAAATTGGACTTGTTTAAGTTTATTTATTGGTATCACAACTAGACTTATATTAACAATGCAGTGAAGTTACTGTGAAAATCCCCTAGTTGCCACACTCTGGCGCCTGTTTAGTTACACTAGGGGAGAATTTAGTATGGCCAATGCACCTAACCAGCACGTCTTTTAGACTGTGGGAGAAAACTGGAGCACCTAGAGGAAACCCACGCAGAGATGGGGAGAACGTGTAGACTCCACACAGGCAGTGACCCAAGCCGGGAATCGAACCTGGATCCCAGGTGCTGTGCGGCAGCAGTGCGAACCACTGTCCCGTCTCTGCAGTTTAGAAGAATGAGAGGTGATCTGATTGAGACCTAGAAAATACTGAAGGAGCTTGATGGGGTAAACACTAAGATTGTTTCCATTGGTTTGAGAACCTAAAACATGAGCACGGTTTTAGGATAAGGGGCCGATCATTTAGGATTGAGATAATAAGAAATTTCTTCAATCAAAGGGTTGTGACTCTTTGGAATTCTTTACCTCAGGGTTGTGAATGCACCATCATTGAATACATTTAAGACTGGTTCAGAAAACTTTTTGGTGTCTCAGGGAATTGAAGGATTTGGGGAGTGAGCAGGAAAATGAATTGGAGTTGAAGATAAGCCATGATTGTATTGAATAGCAGAGACTCTATGGGCTGTGTGGTCTCCTCCTGCTTCCATTTCTCATATCTCCTCAGCAGTAAAGTAATAACTTGAAGTCTGTTTTGCAACGAGTGCATCTTTTTATTCACTTATAAGCAGTTCACTGCAGTCTTCCTGAAATGGGAAAATATGCATATTTGATTGATAAGCAGCTGCCTATTATTTTGTTGTGTCTCATTGGGCCCTTTATTTCCATATCCCTCATTTTGCAACTGTTGTGGCAGGGCAACTAAAGCATCAGTGGGCTAAATTTCACTGTATATCATGAAGGGGCTGTGCCATTTTTGATTTGGTACCCAGAAAAATTAATTACATATTTGGTTTGATTTATCTGAAAGGAAATTCATGTTTCCTCAATTATATACTTGCAGTAATTGTAGATGCCATCAGTTGCATTAAGATTTTTCTTTCAATTTTTTTGTTTGACATCTAATCCAGTTATCTCCAATCTGGTGCTGAAGTGCTGACACTACTTTTGGTCTGGATCCATAGGCACCAACACGCTTCTAGTGTCTCCTCATTATTCATGAGTGTTGGCAGGCTTTTCAATCATGGAGGGGGTATTCTCTTCCCCAATATCAATTAATTTCACTTTGCCCACAAGCGTCGTTGGGTAACAATTAAATTGGAACCCAGTATGGCTATTTAATCTTGACTTTGCTGATACTGTGATCAGTTTTACACAAAAAGGTGTATATGCTATCAATATGATTCCTTATTCAATTAGATCTATGATCTATACCTCAATTCCGTTTGCCATCTTTGTTCCATGTCCCTTGATAGTCTCATCTAACAATCCATTGACCTTGATTGGTTTGACTGGGCCTGTATTCACTAGAGTTTAGAACGATGAGAGGAGATTTGATTGAAATATTTGCAATTCTAATAGAACTGGACAAACTAGATGCTGGGAGGATGTATTCCCTGGTTGGGGAGTTTAGAACACAGTCTCAGGATTTTGGGTAGATCATTTAGGACTGAGATGAGGAAAGGTTTCTTCACTCGAAGGGTAGTGATCCTGTGGCATTCTCTACCGCAGAAGGCTGTGGAGGCCAAGTTACAATGTATTCAAGAAAAGAGATTTTTAAAAAAGATTTTAATGACATCAAGTGATATGGGGGAAAGTGGGAATATGGTATTGAGGTAAAGGATCAGCCAAAATCATTTTAAATGGTAGAGCAGGCTCGAAGAGCCATGTGGCCTACACCTGCTCCTAGTTTATATGATCTCGAATCTTATTTGACCTGCTATGACTTCCAGTATCTCTGGAAAAAGTGCATCCTGAATTCGATCCTACATGGCCTACCTTTAAGTTTCAGATTATGCTGTCTTGGTCTGGATTTCCGCTACTCAAGGAAATTGTTGCTCTGTATCCACTTTATTGAATTTCAATCTTTTAGATTCATAGAGGTTTACAGCATGGAAACAGGCCCTTCAGCCCAACTTGCCCATGCCACCCTTTTTTTTAACCACTAAGCTAGTCCCAATTGCCCACGTTTGGCCCATATCCTACTATACCCATCCTACCCATGTAACTGTCTAAGTGCTTTTTAAAAAACAAAATTGTACCCGCCTCTACTACTACCTCTGGCAGCTTGTTCCAGACACTCACCATCCTCTGTGTGGAAACAATTGCCCCTCTGGATCCTTTTGTATCTTTCCCCTCTCACCGTAAACCTATGCTCTCTAGTTTTAGACTCTCCCACCTTTGGGCAAAGATGTTGACTATCTAACTGATCTATGCCCCTCATTACTTTACTTTATAGACTTCTATAAGATCACCCCCAAGTCTCCTACTTTCCAGGGAAAAGAGCTTTAAATACCTTGATTAGCTGCTCGTTTTAACTTTTTAAAGTCTACAAATAAAAGTAATTTTTATGCATCCTATTCTGTTAATTTGATCCCATAAGCCCTGTTTTCGTTCTGGTGAATTTGCACTGTACTTTTACCAAGGCCAATATATATTGATCCATTGTCTTCTGGTGGAAGAATGAATAAACCTCTAAGGATATAGCACCTGGGGACATCCCAAAGCAATTTGTAGCCAATGGTATACACTTGAAGTGTAGTTACTGTTTAATGCAGAAACCAGGACAATGCAATTTGTGCAAAACAAGTCCTGCAAATAGCAATGATGTCATGACCAAATAATCTTTTGCGATGTTGGTTGAGGGATAAATATTGGCCAAGGCATGGGAAATGCGCTTTAGGCCTTGATTTTCAGTAGTCCATGGGGGCTAGGTTGGGTATAGATGTACTTTGGCATTGGTGCTCTCAGATGGCATGTCAGTATCCTGACACATCCAGAGTGCATTAGCTTTGAGAGGGCAAGTGTTGAAGTTGACAAACTATTCACTGTCTACTCTTTGAAGGGTCATCAACCTGAAATGTTAACTTCGTTTTTATTCACAGATGCTGCCTGATTTGCTGAGTAATTCC
Organism: Mustelus asterias; assembly: GCF_964213995.1. Taxonomy (NCBI): domain Eukaryota; kingdom Metazoa; phylum Chordata; class Chondrichthyes; order Carcharhiniformes; family Triakidae; genus Mustelus; species Mustelus asterias. The sequence goes on from NC_135801.1 coordinate 167,540,247, forward strand.
AGAATTTTTTGTTTTCATTTCAAAGCTTGTTAATGGGTCAGAAGGCGATTTTCAAAAATCAGATTGGCAAAGCCAAAAGGTCTGGTGCATATTCTGCTGAAGAATTATTTTTAAAATGGGGTTATTACACAGAACAGTTCTAAATCTTCTCTTTGATCAATTTGTCACATGTCTGTGCAGTGTGGCTGCTGGCCCTCTGATCTCATGCCTTCTCTATTGTGCAAGGCAGTGACAAACCCAATCATGGCTGCCATCTCCCTTTAAGGATTGCTGTCTCCTGGCAGTGCATGGTGCCATTAAGTAGGTACCAAACTCTCTTCCAGCTTAATTAGGGAATGTAAGATACAATGCTATCACTGGTGCAGGGCCAGGACCTGGATGTGATCTGGGTGGAGTTCCCAACCCTGGATTGAAAATCAAGCCCTTGAGATCTTTCACCTGAGGGGACAGTCGGGGCCTTCACTGAAAGATTGTGCAACTCCCTTAATATTGAAAGTTGGAGTCCAGTTCTCTGCAATAGTCCATATCATGCTGAACCTAGTTTGATAACTTTGGACTACATTGCAATTCCTCACCTATTTTGCTTAATGTGCTAGAGTGGAAACTATAAGGTTTTGGAGATTTGTCTGGATTTCTTTTTTTCCTCCGTTGCTTTTGTTTCAATTTTATTTAAATCCTTTAGATTTCTTGCGCCACCAATATTTTATCATCTTGCTCCTTTTGAAAGCAGATACACACTACTCATTGAACAGAACTTCCATTTCCTTAATTATCCAATATTGACCAGTGTTGGGGTGCTGGACCAGCATCCTGGTTTACATTCGGAAGCCTGACTAGACCCAAACAATTTTTCTATTTTGACATAAATGTGAGGAAGGTAGGATATTTATTTTCAGGAATGATTCCAATGACAAAGTAGCGATCTTTTATGGTGAAAACTTTGCTTAATCTCTCAGTTTAAATATTGCTCGAACAAATGAAGCAGTGTAACCATTAACAATTGAACAATATTTAAAATGAAAGGAAGCAACTTTACTTTCTAGCTTATGACTGTTCCATCATGCCTAAACCAAATCTATTTTTCAATAAATATAGCTAGCATATCCAGGCATACTTGCTTTCAGAGAGATAGAAGGCCAGAAGCCAGCAAAATCCTTCTAACTTCAATTAGGCTTGAACTGTAACTAAATGCTTTCTGCAAAAGCTTTTCTCTGCTACAGACCCAGCTCTGGACATTAACCACAACATTACATGACCCTGCCAATCACTCTAATCAGAATTTAAGTAAATAAAAGTCCATTAGCTCTACTTAAGGTTGATATGAGTGATTACCCTGCTCTCCCAACCTCTGAGCTGCATTCCTGCCAAACATACCAATTGCCTGTAGCACAAAGCTGAATTTTTAAATATTCCCCTTTTTTGTTTTTTTTGCATTTTGCTGCTTTTTTGTATTTCATAGAAACCCTACAGTGCAGAAAGAGGCCATTCGACCCATCGAGTCTGCACCGACCACGATCCCACCCAGGCCCTATCCCCATATCCCGACATATTTACCCGCTAATCCCTCTAACCTACATATCCTGGGACACTAAGGGGCAATTTAGCATGGCCAATTAACCTAATCTGCACATCTTTGGACTGTGGGAGGAAACCAGAGCAGCCGGAGGAAACCCACGCAGACACGAGGAGAATGTGCAAACTCCACACAGACAGTGACCCAAGCCGGGAATCGAACCCAGGTCCCTGGAGCTGTGAAGCAGCAGTGCTAACCACTGTGCTACCGTGCCGCCCTAATTTGTATTCCTTTTGCTTTTACGCTCTCCACTGAAGTTATACTTGTATTTTTGTCGTCCTCTCCTTTTTGTTTGTTACTTCTTTAGCCATGGTTGTTTCATTACACACATGTACATACTCCTAAAAGGTAAATATTGCACCAGTTTTGTCTCCTAGCATTTGTTATAGTTTGTAGACCTAGCTTGTCGGTGAAAATATTGGCCGACCAGAACCATTTTTTAGATTTTTGTTATACAGTATGTTTACAAGTGCTCTTGATGTTACAATATCCAGTAAAAATGACTAGCTGATTTTTGGCAAGCCAATTTTTAAACAAGATGGCAGATTAAAAAATTTCAGATCTTTGTTATCTATTTTGTTCACCTAGAATGTCGGCATACATTAGCCTTGCAACATTGCATGCATGAAAATTTCTGTATTTGTGGCATCAGTTATTATCAGCCAGAAGCTAAACCTTCATCAATTTAGTTGCCTTCTCCACAGTAGGATGCTCTTGTGTATACAACAGCGCTCTGCTGTATATAATGCACATTCCTAAAAGACTGAGTCATTTGTCATTTGGCAAAAGGAAGGACAAGGTAAACTATTTGAGCAATGTGGATCCCCAGTACCAAGCTTTTTACAGAAAGCAAAGCAATATTATGATGGCCATTTCACTGAACCTGTTTTTGGATAAAATGTATCCTATTTGTTGCAAGATATCCTGCTGTGTTTGTTAATAAATTAGTAGACTGTGTATGGAACCAAAAGAGATGTAGGATGTCTAATTAGCAAATAATCCTCCAAACTTTGAGATAAAATGATAATTAGACTGCTTATTGCAAGAGTGAAGCTCCAATAGTTTTACTTTGCAGCAGTTTTATTTCAGGTTTTGGGATTGAAGGTGTTCAAAGCTGCTCCATTGATAGGATTACATCCAAACTTCTGCTCGGATAATATGAAAATTTTTGACTCTTGTATAAATGATGAACATTAGCAAGATTGCATTATTAGTTTAGCTTTTCCTCTTGCGTCAGAAGATTGTGAACTTGGGTACTATTCTAGGATTTGAATGAATAATCTTGTGCAGTACTGAGGAAGTAGTGCATTGTTTCAGCTGTTGTCTTTCATACCTAGTCACTGAGAGATAAAAGATCCTATGGCAATATTTGAGCATAAGCAGTAATTCTCTACGCCCTCCCCAAAATTTCTCGCTCTGGCTGATGGCAAAAAAGATTACCTCGTCATTTTCTATTTTTGGGATATGATGGACACTTTTTAACACTGAGCAGTGGAGGTCAGAAAAACAATCAAGACCACTTGTCAGAGTTTGCGCACTAGAGCACGTTTCTGCCTAATTAGTGGTTGGACCTATTATTACTTCTTGAGAAAAGCTCCTGTGGCGAAGCAACAGGGAATTCTCTGTTGTTGTATTGAACCAGAGCTGCTGCTGTTACTATCTGTTAAGTTTAGCATTGTTTGCCAGGAAATTATGCCAGCAATTGCCATGGGTTTCTTTTGACAGAACAAATACCTTTTAGAGGTAATGTTTGTAGTTTGAAAAAGAATGCCAGCCAGATCTCCTCCATGTTGGGTATGGCCCTTTAGTTTTGGGGTCTCTGGAAGAACAGTAGGCTGCTCAGCCCTTCAAGCCTGCTTTGGCATTCAGTTATATTGTGGCAGATAGAACCATAGAAAATTACAGCTCAGAAACAGGCCTTTTGGCCCTTCTTGTCTGTGCCAAACTATTTTTTGCCTAATCCCACTGACCTGCATTTGGACCATATCCCTCCACATCCCCCTCATCCATGAACCCGTCCAAGTTTTTCTTAAATGTTAAAAGCATTTACCACTTTATCCGGCAGCTCATTCCACACTCCCACCACTCTCTGCGTGAAGAAGGCCCTCCTAATATTCCCTTTAAACTTTTCTCCTTTCACCCTTAACCCATGCCCTCTGGTTTTTTTCTCCCCTAGCCTCAGTGGAAAAAGCCTGCTTGCATTCACTCTATCTATACCCATCAAAACCTTATACACCTCTATCAAATCTCCCCTCATTCTTCTATGCTCCGGGGAATAAAGTCCCAACCTATTCAATCTCTCTCTATAACTCAGCTTCTCAAGTCCCGGCAACATCCTTGTGAACCTTCTCTGCACTCTTTCAACCTTATTTACATCCTTCCTGTAACTAGGTGACCAAAACTGTACACAATACTCTAAATTCGGCCTCACCAATGCATTATATAACCTTACCATAACACCAACTTTTACACTCGATACTCCGATTTATAAAGGCCAATGTACCAAAGGCACTCTTTACGACCCTATCCACCCGTGACATCACTTTTAGGGAATTCTGTACCTGTATTCCCAGATCCCTCTGTTCAACTGCACTCTTCAGAGTCCTACCATTTACCCTGTGCGTTCTACTTTGGTTTGTCCTTCCAAAGTGCAATATCTCACACTTGTCGGTGTTAAATTCCATTTGTCATTTTTCAGCCCATTTTTTTAGTTGGTCCAAATCCCTCTGCAAGCTTTGAAAACCTTCCTCACTGTCCACTACACCTCCAATCTTTGTATCATCAGCAAATTTGCTGATCCAATTTACCACATTATCATCCAGATCATTGATATAGATGACAAACAACAACGGACCCAACACCGATCCCTGCGGCACACCACTAGTCACAGGCCTCCACTCAGAGAAGCAATCCTCCACAACCACTTTCTGGCTTCTTCCATTGAGCCAGTGTCTAATCCAATTTACTACCTCCCCATGTATACCTAGCGACTGAACCTTCCTAACTAACCTCCCATGCGGGACCTTGTCAAAGGCCTTGCTGAAATCCAGGTAGACAACATTCATCGCCTTCCCTTCATCCACTTTCCTGGTAACCTCCTCGAAAAACTCTAATAGATTGGTCAAACATGACCTACCACGCACAGCCATGTTGACTCTCCCTAATAAGTCCCTGTCTCTCCAAATATTTGTAGATCCTATCCCTTATCACACCTTCCAATAACTTGCCCACCACTGACGTCAAACTTACTGGCCTATAATTTCCCGGATTTCTTTTGGAACCTTTTTTAAACAACGGAACAACATGAGCCACCCTCCAATCATCTGGCACCTCCCCTGTGGATACTGACATTTTAAATATGTCTGCCAGGGCCCCTGCAAGTTCAACACTAGCTTCCCTCAAGTTCCGTGGGAATACCCTGTCCGGTCCTGGGGATTTATCCACTCTGATTTGCCACAAGATAGCGAGCACCTCCTCCCCTTTAATCTGTAAAGGTTCTATGACATCCCTACCTGTTTGCCTTATTTCCGTAGACTCCATGCCCGTTTCCTCAGTAAATACGGATGCAAAAAACCCATTTAGTATCTCCCCCATCTCTTTTGGTTCCCTACACAGTCTACCACTCTGGTCTTCAAGAGGACCAATTTTATCCCTTACTATCCCTTTGCTCCTAACATACCTATAGAAGCTCTTTGGATTTTCCTTCACTCTGTCTGCCAAAGCAACCTCATGTCTTCTTTTAGCCCTCCTGATTTCCCTCTTAAGTAGCTTCTTGCACTTTTTATACTCCTCGAGCATCTGATCTGTTCCTTGCTGCCTGTACATTTCATACAACTCTCTCTTCCTCTTAATCAGTGTTACAATCTCCCTCGAGAACCAAGGTTCCTTATTCCTATTTACTTTGCCTTTAATCCTGACAGGAACATACAAACTCTGCACTCTCAAAATTTCTCCTTTTGAAGGCCTCCCACTTTCCATTTACATCCTTACCAGAGAACAGCCTGTGCCAATCCACACTTCCCAGATCCCTTCTCATTTCATCAAATTTGGCCTTTTTCCAGTTCAGAACTTCAACCCGAGGACCAGATCTATCCTTATCCACGATCAGGTTGAAACTAATGGCATTATGATCACTGGATCCAAAGTGTTCCCTCACACTCACATCCATTACCTGCCCTAACTCATTTCCAAATAGGAGATCCAATATCGCAACCTCTCTAGTTGGCACTCAATCTATAACTCTCTTCCGTTACCCGACTTTGCTCCATATCTTGTGATAGCTTTGACAAAAAAAAATTGATCTTGGTGTTGAAAATTTAAATTGACCCAGTACCCACAGGGGATTGAGTTTCACGTTCCTGCTACTCTCTCCAAAACCAAATGCTGTAGAATACTGCTGCAACTGCTCTAAGAATCTATAACTCCTGTTCCCTAGATTTAAACAAGTTAGAAATGAGAACATAATTTTGCAACATTTAGAATTTTAATATCTTTTAATTTTCTCTTGCCTTTTTTCCAAAGGCTTTCTAAACATTCATATACAGGACAGCTGCTGCATTTTCTCATCAACTCTATCTGTCCCTTAAGAGCTCTTGCCAGATTGGATAAGGGTAGCTATTTTCTAAAGTCCACTTTTGCCTGTTACTAATTATTTTCCTTTATATAGATATGTAATAAGTGTATCTCTAAAGATTCCAAAATTTTCCCTATGCACAAGTTAAATTGATGGCCTGTGTTAGCTCTGTCGTCTTTTCTGGAAAAAAAAAGCTACAATCTAGTCCTCCAACACGCATCCAATGTCAATGGTAACCTGAAATATAATTACAGTTTCTTTCTCTCATTCCGTCAGAATCCTTCGATATTTCCTTTAAGGTCTTGGTACTGTTTCTTTAGCGTGACTAGCTTCTGTAACACTTTTACTATAATGTTTCACGTGACTTGTATTTTTAATCAATTCATGATTTACCTCATTTCGGTATCATGTTTTGTAAACACTGAAGTACATTAGGGTAGTAAGGACACCTTGGAGGGCTCATTCAGTGAAGCAATATGGGTAAAGCTCAGGAATAGAAAGGGCATAGTCATAATATTGGGGTTTACTGTAGGTCTTCCAACAGCCAGTGGGACGTACAGGAACAGATATGTAGCCAGATTTTGGCACGGTATAAAAGTAACAGGGTGGTTGTGGTGGGTGATTTAACTTCCCCTATATTGACTGGGACTCATTTTAGGGCTAGGGGTGTGGATAGGGCAGAGTTTGTAAGGAGCATCCAGGAGGGCTTCATGAAACAATATGTAGATAGTCCAACTAGGGAAGGAGCCGTACTGGACCTGATATTGGGAAATGAGCCTGGCCAGGTGGTCGACATCTCAGTAAGGGAGCAATTCGGGAACAGTGACCACAATTCAGTAAGCTTTAAGGTACTGATGGATAAAGATAAGTGTAGTTCTCAGGTGAAGGTGTTAGATTGGGGAAAGGCTAATTACAACAATATTAGGTAGGAACTGGAGAATGTAGATTGGGAGCAGATGTTTGAAGGCAAATCAACATCTGGCATGTGGGAGGCTTTCAAGTGGAAGTTGATCGGAATTCGGACTGGCATATTTGTGTAAGGATAAAGGATAAGTAGGCAAATTTTGGAAACCTTGGATAACGAGGGATATTGTGAGTCTAGTCAAAAAGAAAAAGGAAGCATTTGTCAAGACTTGGAGGCTGGGAACACACGAAGCAAATGTGGAATACAAGGAAAGTAGAAAGAAACTTAAGCAAGGAGTAAGGAGAGCTAAAAGGGGCCAGCAAGATTAAGGAAAATCCCACGGTTTTTTATACATAAAGAGCAAGAAGATAGTCAGGGAGAGGGTTGGCCCACTCGAGGACAGGAGGGAATCTATGCTTGGAGCCAGAGGAAATGGGCAAGGTATTAAATGAGTACTTGGCGTCAGTATTCACCAAAGGGAAGGACTTGGTGGATGAATCTGTGGAAGGGTGTGTAGATAGTTTGGGTCATGTTGAGATCAGAAAGGAGGGGGTCTTGAAAAACATTAAGGTAGACAAATCCCCAGGACCTGATGGGATATATACCCCTGAATACTGAGAGAAGCAAGGGAGGAAATTGCTGGGGCCTTGAGAGAAGTCTTTGTATCCTCACTGGTTACAGGGGAGATCCCAGAGGATTGGCAAATAGCCACTGTTGCTCCTTTGTTTAAGCAGGGTAGCAAGGATAATCCAGGTAATTACAGTCCAGTGAGCCTTATGTCAGTGGTAGGGAAACTATTGGAAAGGATTCTTCGAGACAGGATTTACTCCCACTTGGAAATAAGTGGACGTATTGGCGAGAGGCAACATGGTTTTGTGGAGGGGAGGGGAGTCGTGTCTCACTAACATGATCGAGTTTTTCAAGAAAGTGAAAGGATGATTGATGAGGGTAGGGCAGCGGATGTTGTCTACATGTGCTTCAGTAAGACCTTTAACAAAGACACCTGTGTCAGACTCCTATGTATTGACTACAGCTCTGCCTTCAATGCTATTATTGCTATGAAACTCATCTCCCAACTCTGTGGCCTGGGCCTTGGCTCCTCCCTCTGTGACTGGAACCTGAACTTCCTAACCCACAGACTACAATCAGTAAGGATAGGCAACAGCACCTCCTCCATGATCATCCTCAACACAAGTGCCCCACGGGGCTGTGTCTTCAACCACCTATACTCCTTATACACCTATGACTGTGTGGCCAAATTCCCGTCCAACTCGATTTTCAAGTTTGCTGATGACACCACTGTAGTGGGCCGGATCTCAAACAGTGACGAGGCAGAGTACAGGAATGAGATAGAGAATCTGGTGAATTGGTGCAATGATAATCTCTTCCTCAATGTCAACAAAACAAAGGAGATTGTCATCGACTTCGGGAAGCGTAGTGGCGAACGTGCCCCTGTCTACATCAAGGGGGATGAAGGATAAATGGTTGAGAACTTCACATTTTTAGATAGGTGACCAGATCAACAACAACCTGTGCTGGTCCCTCCATTCCAATGCTGTAGCTAAGAAAGCCCACCAACGCCTCTACTTTCTCAGAAGACACAGGAAATTTGGCATGTTAACTATGACTCTCTCCAACTTTTACAGATGTACCATAGAAAGCATTCTTTCTGGTTGTATGGTTTGGTGTGGCTCCTGCTATGCCCAAGACTGCAAGGAACTACAAAGGGTCATGAAGGTAGCCCAATCCATCACGCATTGACTCTGTCTACACTTCCCGCTGCCTCGGAAAAGCAGCCAACATAATTCAGGACCCCACGCATCCCGGACGTACTCTCTTCCACCACCACCTGTTGGGGGAAAAGATACAAAAGTCTTGACGTCACATACAAACTGGCTTGAACAGCTTCTTCTCTGCTGCCATCAGACTTTTGAATGGACCTACCTCGCACTAAGTTGATCTTTCTCTGCACCCTAGCTATGACTAACACCACATTCTGCACTCTCTCGTTTCCTTCCCTATGAGCGGTATGCTTTCTCTGTATAGCATGCAAGAAACAATACTTTTCACTGCATACTAATACATGAGACAAATCAAATCAGCGTCTGCGTGGGTTTCTTCCAGCTGCTCTGGTTTCCTCCCACACTCCAAAGATGTGCTGGTTAGATTGATTGACCTTCTAAATTGCCCCTTGGTGTCAGGGGGTGATGAAGGGTCATCTAGACTCAAACGTTGGCTTTACTCTCTCCTCATAATGATGGATGTCAGAACTACCAGACGGTAGTCATTAAGGCACGCTGTTTGGCTACCTTTTGGTACAGGGATGATGGTCGTCGTCTTGGAGCAAATGGGGACCTCAGATTGTTGTAAAAGAAAGGTTGAAGATGTCTGCGAATACCCCCGCCAGCTGGTCCGCGCAGGATCTGAGTGCTAATCTGGGCATCCCATCCAGGCTCGTCGCTTTCCATGGGTTCGCCTGCAATGGTGAACCCACATCTGCAATGGTCACCTCTGACACTGTTTCTTCTGGGGTGAAGGGCATGCTCTCGCTGACCTCTTGCTCAAAACGGGCATAGGATGCACTGAGCTCATCAAGGAGGGGTGCACTGGTGCCAGCAATTTTACATGCCTTCGTCTTGTTGCCTATTATGTCTTGCAGACCATGCCATATTTGGCGGGGGTCTGTGTGGCTAGCCTGGGACTCTAGCTTGGTAGGGTACTGTCTTTCGGCATCTTTGATGGATCTCCTTAGATCATATCTGTCTTTCTTGTATAATCATGATTCCTTGTATAGTCATCGACACCGCAAACTGCCGGCTCCAAGTGGAGAGGATCTCCAAGAAGATCGCGCATATCGACTTCTCACTTTTTGTATAGGTCAGGGTTGCTTGACTTAAATGCCTCAGACTTGGACTTTAATAAGCAATGGATATCCCTGTTCATCCATGGTTTCCGGTTGAGAAACGTGCGGATTTGCTTCTTTGGCACACAGTCTTAGAAACATGGAAACATAGAAACCTTACAGTGCAGAAGGAGACCATTCAGTCCATCGAATCTGCATCGACAACAATCCCACCCAGGCCCCATCCCCGTAATCCCTCATATTTACCCCGCTAATCCGTCTAACCTAAGCATCCCGGGGACACTAAGTGGTAATTTAGCATGGCCAGTGCACCTAACCTGCGCATCTTTGGACTAGAATTCTATGTAGTCTACTACACACTTAGGAATGAAGTCAGTTACTGTAGTGGCATATTCATTCAGGCTGGTCCCAGAGTTTTTAAACACTGACCAATCTACTGACTTTAAGCAGTCCTGTAAGGGATCATCCGATTCCTCAGACCAACATTGCGCGACTTTTTGATGGATTCTCCTGCTTCAGTTTTTGCTTGTAAGCTGAGACTAGAAGCACAACCTTGTGGTCTGTTTTGCCAAAGTGTGAACAAAGAAAATTACAGCACAGGAATAGGCCCTCCAAGCCTGCACCGACCATGCTGCCCAACTTAACTAAAACCCGCTGCTACCCTTCTGGGGACCATATCTCTCTATTCCCATCCTATTCATGTACTTGTCAAGACGTCCCTTTAAAGTCACTACCGTATCCACTTCCACTACCTCCCCTGGCAACGAGTTCCAGGCACCCACCACCCTCTGTAAAAAAACAAAATCTGCCTTGTACATCTCCTTTAAACCTTGCCCTCGCACCTTAAACCTGTGCCCCCTAGTAATTGATTCTTCCACCCTGGGAAAAAGCTTCTGACTATCCACTCTGTCCATGCCTCTCATAACCTTGTAGACTTCTATCAGGTCGCCCCTCAACCTCCTTCGCTCCAGTGAGAACAAACCAAGTTTCTCCAACCTCTCCTCATAGCTAATGCCCTCCATACCAGGCAACATTCTGGTAAATCTTTTCTGTATCCTCTCTAAAGCCTCTGGTAAATCTTTTCTGTATCCTCTCTAAAGCCTCCACATCTTTCTGGTAGTGTGGCGATCAGAATTGAACACTATATTCCAAGTGCGGCCTAACTAAGGTTTGATAAAGCTGCAGCACGACTTGCCAATTTTTAAACTCAATGCCCCGGCCGATGAAGGCAAGCATGCTGTATGCCTTCTTGACTACCTTCTCCACCTGCATTGCTACTTTCAGTGACCTGTGGACCTGTACACCCAGATCCCTTTGCCTATCAATATTCTTAAGGGTTCTGACATTTACTGTATATTTCCTATCTATATTAGACCTTCCAAAATGCATTACCTCACTTTTGTCCGGATTAAACTCCATCTGCCATCTCTCCGCCCAAGTCTCCAACTGATCTATATCCTGCTGTATCCTCTGATGGTCCTCATCGCTATCCGCAAATCCACCAACCTTCGTGCCGTCCGCAAACTTACTCATCAAACCAGTTACATTTTCCTCAATCATTTATTTATTTAGTTATTTATTTATTATTTTATTTATATATATATATTTGTATATATTTATATATATATTATATATATGTATAGCAAAGGTCCCAGCACTGATCCTTAAGGAACACCACTTGTCAGAGCCCTCCATTCAGAAATGCACCCTTCCACTGCTACCCTCTGTCTTCTTTGACCGAGTAAGAAGTCTAACAACACCAGGTTAAAGTCCACAGGTTTATTTGGTAGCAAACGCCACAGTGGCGTTTGCTACCAAATAAACCTGTTGGACTTTAACCTGGTGTTGTTGGACTTCTTACTGTGTTTACCCCAGTCCAACGCCGGCATCTACACATGTAGGGCACAGCCCAGTGAAGCAGGAGTGAGCCATGTCTCCATGAAGCAGAGCACACAGCAGTCCCTCAGTTCTCTTTGAAATGTGAGTCTAGCTTTAAGTATGTCTGGCTTGTTTTCCAGAGATTGGTCATTTGCCAGGAGTAAGCTGGGGAGGGGGGGGCCTTGGGACCGCATTGTTTCACTCTCGCCTGCATGCTTCCTGCACGCTTACCTATGCGCATGGACTGTAGTGGTTCAAGAACACGGCTCATCACCACCCTTGAGGGCAGCTTGGGATGGGCAACAAATGCTAGCCCATATCCTGTGGAAAGAATGAAAAAAATATATACAAGGCAACTCGAGATAGACAACAAATATAGCTTCCCCAGTATCTTCAAATTCCTGAGAAATACCTTGCATCAAGATAAAGGGATTTGTTAACATCATTAATATTCAATGAAACATTTTATTTGAATGACTCCTGTTAGCTGTTTTGAAATGTTATTCGTTTCTTCTTAGTTCTTTAATTTTTCATTTGTTTAGTCGCGAGTTCTAAGACTAGTTCATTTGCATTTATCTTTTCAAGGTTGTTTCCATATCTTTGAGAACTTAGATTTGTAAATGCTCGCCAGCAGCAATACTTTCTGACCTTGTCTCAGTGCTATTATTATGTACACAAAATATCCCAGACAAGACAATTTTGTGGTATTCCTGGTTTTACTATCTGTTCAATGTAAGGGAACTGAATTCTTATAATTTTGGTGCATTTGTACATGTTGAAGTGAAGGTAAGGGTTAAATGTATTCCAGTTCAGAAGCAATGTAGAATGCTGTGCCACTTACTCGCCTGGAAGGAAAATGTACATTAAGTTGTAATTTTTCATTTAGACTTTTTAAATTCCGGATTTTCATTGAATTCAAATTTCATTAACTGCCGTGATAGAATTTGAACCCGGGTCCTCAGAGCATTAGTCCAGTGACAATAACAGTCTCCCATAATGTGTACATTTATTTCTCACAATCCAGAGCAGTTGAACTTTCAGCACTCCAGGGAAGATGATGGTGATATTGTCACTGAACTAGTAATAATCCAAAGGCCTAGACTATTCTTCTGGATTCAAATCCCCACTACGGCAACTGGTGGGATTTTAAATTCTGGAATTGAAAACTCATCTCAGTCATGGTAACTATGACAGCTATCATCAATTGTTGTAAAAACCCATCTGGTTCACTGGTGCTGCAGGGAAGGAAATCTGCCGTCCTTTCCTGATTTAGCTTGCATGTGAATCCAGACTCATAATAACCTGGTTGACTCTTAAATGGCCTAGTAAGCCACTCAATTCGAGGGCAATTCGGATGGGCAACAAATGCTGGCCTTGTCAGTGACGCTCGCATCTCGAGAAAGGAAACATTTTGAAAAAATCTTGCATGCTGAATCTTTTTACTTGGATTCTTTGGCAGGACTGCATCACCTCCAATGTTGATACAACCCTGCATACATTTTATATAAATTCATCAGGATTACAACAGAAAGATGGATTTATATAACAGCTTTTAAATAGCAAAACATTTGAAGGTGCTTCACAGGAGCATTATGAATAAAAATTTGACAATGAAGTGCATCAGGAAATATATGGGCAGATGATAAGCTTGGTTAAAGAGGTAGGTTTTGAGGTGCATCTGAAAAGGAGGGTAGTGAAGCAATTAGGTTTGGGTAGGGAATAGCTCAGAATTTGAGACATGTAGATTTGAGATTGATTGAAGTATGATGGATTAACGGGACTTAGTGTAAATTGGAGCATGGACTAATATTCCTACTAGTTGCACAGGTACATGGCTGTGCAGTAACTGAAAAGTCTGCATAAGTCTTGCTGTGAAAAATAACTCGTCTGCAGCCTTAAAAAAAAAAGTAAAGAGACAGTGTGCTTGAAAAAAGGCAGCACATTACTAAAGTTTAAAGGGAACATTACACAGAGCAGAGTTTTGGATGGTAACAAGTTAATGGAGGTAGAAAGTTGCAGGCAAGCCAGGAGTGTGTTGGTATATTTGTTTAGATGAACAAGGGTTTCAGCAGCAGAGCAGCTGAGGCATGGGCAAAATGAGATGATGCTAAGGAGGAGGCATTAGATGACTAAGTTGTTTCCACTTGTTGATAAGGCGATTTGATTTATTATTGTCACATATCTTGGTATCCAGCGAAAAGCATTGTTTCTTGTGCACCATACAGACGAAGCATACCTTTCATAGAGTACATAGGGGAGCAGGAAGGGAGAGGATTCAGAACAGTGTTACAGTCAGAAAGATCAACTTAAAATAAGGCAGGTCCATTCAAAAGTTTGGCAGCAAGGAAGAAGCTATTTTGGAGTCGGTTAGTCCGTGATCTCTGACTTCTGTATCTTTTTCCTGATGGAAGAAGGTGGAAAAGAGTATGTACAGGGTGCGCGTAGTCCTTGATTTATGCTGGCTGCTTTTCCGTGGCAGCAGGAAGTGTAGTCGGAGTCAATGGATGGAAGGCTGGTTTGCATGATGGACTGGGCTATATTCACAACCCTTTGCAGTTTCTTGCGGTCTTGTTCAGAGCAGGCGCCATACCAAGCTATGATACATCCGGAAAGGATGTTTTTTATGGTGCATCTATAAAAATTGGTGAGAGCCGTAGCGGACATGCTGAATTTCCTTAGCCTCCTGAGAAAGTAGAGGCATTGGTGGGCTTTCTTAACTATAGCCTCAGCCTGGAGGGACCAGGGCAGGTTGTGGGAGATCTAGACACCTAGTAACAAAGCTCTCAACCATTACCACTTATCCCCATTGATGTGGACAGGAGCATGTCCTCCACTACACTTCCTGAAGTCGACGACTATCTCCTTCGTTTTGCTGACATTGAGGGAAAGATTATTATTGTTGCACTATTTCACCAAATTCTCTATCTCTTTCTTGTACTCCATCTCATCATTGTTTGAGATCCGACCCATTATGGTGGTGTCATCGGCAAACTTGAAAATGGAGTTGGAGTGGAAGGTGATAAGAGCGTATAGTGAAATAACAGTACTAGGTAGTTAGACAAAAACCTTTCTTCGGGTGGTAGTCATTATTTCCTGAAAGTTCTCGCATAAACTAGCCACTTTTAGTTACCATGATGGGGTGGCCGTGCAAAATATTAAATAGCCTGCACACTGCTATTGCCTGCGTGCAGCAAAAACAGAGTACATTGCTGGTTTTGAATGTGGAATTCACTGAACTGTTGGTAAAATAAAGTAAATTGTTTAAAATTTAGGAATATTTAATTAGATTTGGGGAAGGGAGTAGGATTAAACGAGGGAACTTCTCTGGGATGTGAGTTATGCTGGCGAAGTCACAATTATTACCTGTCTCCAGTACCTTCAGAAGTTGCTGGTGGCCTTTCTCTTTCAATTGATGTAGTCTTGCAATAACGGCAAGTGGTATTGGGTGGGGAATTGAGGATATTTTAACCTAACGATAGAATGGCATTACATGTTCAAATCAAAATGTTTTTTGGCCTGGAGGTAATGGTGTACTGACAGCATTGATGCTTTGCTCTTGATAGAGGCAATGGTGGAGATAGATGCTGAAAGTTACAGTCCAGCTGCAATGACCTGGATTCTGCATTTGGTGACGAAGCAAGAGTGCTTGCTTACTGACCTCTGTGGACAACTTGCTTAAAGATCTCGTGATCTTCGTGATGTTTTCCCCTTTCCCAATGGCTTTACAAATCTGGTGCCAAATTGCAGCAGCAATTGCCTTGAAGCAGTAAGCAGCCAATCGTATTGATGTATTCGCACTCAGTAAACCAGCAAGTAAAAGCACTAAAGTATTTTCATGTAGCAACATAAATGAAAAACAAAATTGAAAGCATTTATATATTTTATGCACAGGGATTTTTTTTAACATTAGCGAAATTTGACATTCTGCAAGCAAAATTCACTTTATGGGGCAGTGTGGGCATTTATCAGAAATTATGAAGTTGGCACACTTTTTAAAAAAAAGTTACACCCCACAGACATGATGGATCAAATGGCCTCCTATGCTGAAATCATTCTGATTCATTCAACTAGATTTAACTCAAAAGTTTGTTCAGCGAGACTAATGGCAGAAGAGTGGAATTCTCGTCAATTCAATGCAGTCTGAGGATGTTTCAGTGGTGCACTGTTTAGCAAAGCATAAAATCACTGATAGCTTTTGGATTTTCATGTCATTCTGTGCATGAACAGCCTTCAGAAATTTTCGTCATTTCAGTGAAGGGGTGACTGAATGCTGACAGTTTCAACATCATTGTCATCACAAAATTTGGGCCAGTGCTCCACTGGTGCAATAAGTGGTTGAATCCACTGGTAGGCTCAGATCGAGTGAACTGCTCTGCCCATGAAGATGTTGAATTTCAACTGTTAGGGTTGCGTCAATTCAGGTAAGTAGTCAGTATTCCATTTCACCTGATTTGAGCCTTGTGGTTCGATGGAGACGCTTTAAGGGAACTGCCTAGAGAACTGAGTACCCAGGATCTGTGCTGCTTTTGTATCAACAATTTTGATATGATTTTAGTTTCGGACCATTTCTGCTTTTGGTCATTGTTGATTGCAAGGTATTGATAGTGGGAATTTAGTGGTGGTATTGAAGTGAGATGACTGAACTTGCTTTTATTTGAATTGTCTTTAATGAGTGCAATGTACTTTGATTTGATTTATTATTGTCACATGTATTAGTATACAGTGAAAAGTATTGTTTCTTGTGCGCTTTACGGACAAAGCATACCGCTCATAGAGAAGGAAAGGAGACAGTGCAGAATGTAGTGTTACAGTCAAGAGTTTAGAAGAGTTAAAATAAAGTTTTAGAAACTCAGAACGAGAGTAAAAGATAGAATTAGATGGTATGCTGGAATAAAAAAATAAGAGAATAGTCACAGCGCAGTGAAGGCAAACTGGATAAAATTTAACAGTAAATAATGCAGCAGTGGATAATGTCCATGCAGATAATTGTAAATAACAAAATTGAAGATTGAATACTTCATACATTCAGATGCAAGGTATTTTCTACTATTTTTAAAAAACGGCATGACACTTGTAAATGCTGACCAGGGAGACTTGATTGTACTTGAGCAAGGAAAACAAAATTAGCAGTCAAGTTCAGCAAGAAGTTAGGAAGGCAAATGGTTTGTTGACCTTTATTGCAAAAGGATTGGAGTACAAGACTAAAAGTCCTACTATGATTGTACACTTTGAAACCACACCTGGAGTAATGTCTATGGTTTTAGTCTCCATATTTAAGAGAGAATACACTTGCATTGGAGGCAGCATAGTGACAGTTCACTGGGTAGGCTCACATGATGAGAAACTGAGTAAGTTGGGCCTGTAGTTAGTTTTTAGAAGGATGAAAGGTGATTTCATTGAAAGATGCAAGATTCAGTAGGGACTTGACAGGATAGATGGCTGTTTTCTGTAGTTGGGAAATCGAGAACCGAAGGGTGCCATCTTAGGATAAGGGGTTGATTCATTAGGACCGACATGAGAGTCATTCATTCAATGTTTTTAAAATTTTGGAAATTTCAACCCATCTGGGTTGACCAGATGGATTGCCTGACTTTGCTGCAGTGCTATATTTTGTCTTTTTACATAAATAATGTTGAGCCTGGAATCTTCCTGCATTGCATGGCTCAACAGGGTATCATTTTTCAAATTTCATTCTTGGGGTGTGGTTATCACTGACTGACAAGGCTTTATTTGGTTGTCATTTAGAAAGTGAGAGTGCACTACCTATTTGAAATATTTCTGGCTGTGGGATGAAGCTGGTCCACAATGCTGCTGGATGTGGTGTTCCTGAATTTATACTCAAGGGTGATAAGGGAAGAGTGATCTTTGTCCAGGTCAGGATGCTGAGAGACTTTTGCTATTCCCATATGTTAGATGCTATTCGCATATGCTGGGTTGGCCCAGCTGTGAAGTGGGCTTGGGCTAAATTGCAGCGTATTCTTGAGCTTCTCTGTAAAATTATCACCAGCATCTGTTTGCATGGATTTGCTGAGCTTGTCAATTTTTGGAATCATAGAATCTCTACAATGCAGAAGGAGGCCATTCAGCCCATCAAGCCTATACCAACAACGATCCTACCCAAGCCCTATCCCCTTAACCCATGTGTTTGCCCTGCTAATCCCCCTGACACTAAGGGGCAATTTAGCATGGCCAATCAACCTAACCCACACATCTTTGGACTGTGGGAGGAAACCGGGGCACCCAGAGGAAACGCAGGCAGACGCTGGGAGAACTTGCAAACTCACTGAGACCGAAATTGAACCTGGGTCCCTGATGCTGTGAGGCAGCAGTGCTAATCACTATGCCACCATGCTGCCCTTTGATCACTGATTGTAGCATTGCTCTGCTCACATTTGAAGATGTTAAGCCTTTAAATTCCACTGCTAATTTTTACTTGTCAAACACTTTTTTAATGCAGAATGGACTTCCTTTGACAAGTACTTTTAGAGCTGTTTTGTAGTGATGTTTCAATGTTGGGTCCATTTTTAAAAAATTACTTTAGAATAAACTGATGTTGCACAAGATTTTGGAAGGCTGTGAAACAAAAAATCAATTTCAGAAAAGAACATTCATTTTTGAGTACTTAGAATATATCTTGCCCTTTTATGCTGCCAAGGTTAGCTTTTTAAGATTTTTACATGCCACGATTATAGTCTTAATGTTAAATAGATGAGAATTCTCAATTTATCTGGAATAGTTACCTAAACACACACCTTTATACTGGTGGTCAGGTTTATTGTGGTCTGTGCTTTTGTATTGTATTCCGATAATATATTTCAAATGTTATTCAGAACTTGTTTTTGACAAGTTGCACCTCATTAGTCATTGCTTAAAATAAGTTGGAAAGCATGGAAATGTAATGTCACAATAGTGAAATCTGTTTTGGCAATTACCTTAACTGACTTGTGTTCTTCAGTTTGGTTTGTCTGACTGTGGAGCATGTGTGTTGGCTTTGAACAGAGTCTGGGTGATTCGCATGCATTCAGCTCTATGATGGTCTGTCAGGCCAAATGGGGTTTTTATAAGGAAATTGAGTCATGTGGTTACAGTGCTAGCACCACTAAATTTCAGTACAAACAATGACGCTGTGTGTATTGAATTTCTTAACACAATTGAACTAAATTCTTCTGTTTAGAGCTTTATTTTGACTGTTAAGTTCACAGAATTGTT
Organism: Mustelus asterias; assembly: GCF_964213995.1. Lineage (NCBI taxonomy): Eukaryota > Metazoa > Chordata > Chondrichthyes > Carcharhiniformes > Triakidae > Mustelus > Mustelus asterias. Next base: position 167,559,247 of record NC_135801.1, read on the forward strand.
ATGGTGCAGAGGAAAGCCATTTGGCCAATCATCTCTGCACCAGCTCTCCAAATGAGCATTATGACTTAGTGCCTTTCTCCTGCCTTTTCCCTGTATCCCTGAACACTGTTTCTATTAAAATAATCTAATGCCCTCTTGAATGCTTTGAAGCTGCCTCCACCACATTTCCAGGCAGTGCATTTCAGATCCCGACTTGTTATGCAAAAAAGGTTTTTTTTGCAGCACATTTGCTTACTTTGCCAACTATTTTAAATCTGTGCCCCCTCATTTTTGATCCCTTTACAACGTGGAACAATTTCTCACTACTCTAATTATGAAGAGAGATTGGGACGGTTCTCCTTGGAGAGAAGGCAGCTAAGAGGAGATTTGTCAGAGGTGCGCAAAATCATGAGGGGGCTGGATAAAGTTTCTCATGCCTGTAAGCTCCCCTTGTAAACCTCTTCTTCACTCTGCAATCGGTTCACATCCTACCTATAGTCTGGCACCCAGAACTGTACACAATATTCCAGCTGAGGTCTAACTAGTGTGTTCTACAAGTTCAGTATAAACCCCTTGCTTCTTTACAGTCTCCGTTAATAAAGCCTAAGATACTGTTTGCCTTAACTGCGCACTCCATCTGTCCTGCCGTATTTAATGAATTATGCACATATACACCCGAGTCCCTCTACTTCTACACCCTCTTAAGAATTTATATTGTCCCTCCATGTTTTTCCCACCAAAATGAATCGCCTTTCACTTCTGTGCATTGAACTTTATCTGCTCATTCCATCAACTTGTCCGAAGTTCTTTTGAAGTTCTACACTGTCTTCCTCACAGTTTACAATGCTTCCATGTATCATCTGCAAACTTTGGAATTGTTCCCTGCACACCAAGATGTAGATCACTAACATGTATATCAGAAAAAGCAAGGGTCTCAATACCGACCCCTGGGGTACTCCACTCCAAACCTCCCAGCCTGAAAAATAACCACTAGCCAATTCGCTGTTTCCTATTACTCACCAATTCTGTATCCATGTTTCTGCTGCCCCTTTTATTGCATGTGCTATAAACCTTTTGCAAATCTGTGATAGTTTTAAAAAAAGCTACATATCACTACTTAAAACCAAATTTTAGTTAATTGAAATTTTTGCAGTACACACTGTGCTTTTCAAAGTTAATGGTGGTGAATTAGCCAGTTCTATGTTCCACTTCCAACTTTACTGTCTTTGTTACTGTGATCTTCATCATCTTCCTTAAATTCTGGCCTCCTCCACTTTTCATCTCCACTACTGGCAGCTGTCACTTCAACAGCCTAAGCTGGAACATTTGGAATTTCTTCCCAAAATCCCTCCTCCTCTACCAATGTTCCTCTCCTTTACCTTGCTTATGAAAACCCATTTCTTTAAGCTTTTGATTATCTTTCCTAATATCTCTACAGTGTTAGGGACCAGATCAGAAACCCCAAGGTAAATTACCACACCAACTTCTTTTTATTTTGGCATCAATGTGAGGATAAATTGTTTCACTGCAGGTGTGATTCTATTGACACGCTAGAAAGCTTTCATCAAAACAAACTTTTATTTAACAGCACGTTTTAACTATAGCAAATAACTTAGCATAACTTTTACCAATTGAAATACTTAAACACAAAGATACAATTCTTAAATGCTAACCTGCCTCTTAGTTCCAATTCAGGCAATATTACTCATATAGACTTCAATTCCTCAAATCAGTTAGCAAATAACACAGACTTGTATGTTTTTTACTTGTTAATCGTCTTTGAACACTTCTGGAGAGAGAGCACACCTGTCTTTGATACTCAAACAGCAGTCTCCAGGAAAAGCGAGAGGGCGACAGCTCTTGCTTCTTACAGGACCATGCAGAAACTGCTTGCTTTTTAATGTAAACTTAACTCCTTCCTTCCTTGATAAGAGCACATGACTCTGTCTCTTATCAATCAAGCTAATCAAAACCCTACTCTGAAATCCCAGGGGAAAAACTAAAAATGCATTAACTCAGATCAAAACAAACACGCGTTAGCTAAGATCAATTATTAGCCTGCATTCTCAGCATGTGAACTACCTGGTGCAGACAGATCAGCACTGTGTAAACAGAGCTGAGCTCTAAACAGTCCCCATACAAGAAACATGATTAAAAAATACATTTCTCAAAGACATTGTATTATCACAATAGTTTGTGTCACATTTTGTTTTAAATTGCCATGATTCTGTGATTACTGAAGTGTCTTGGAATGTTTTAGTTAGTGAAAGGCACTATATAAATACAACTTGCTCTATTGTCTTCTGTACAAAAATCTTCTATAAACCACTATGGATATTCTTGTTTGTGGAGAATAATCATTTGTGCAGGATCCATGTATTCTCAGCTGAAGTTGGTTAAAGAACTGGAATGCTGCCAGCAGTGAGTCCAGATGTAATACTTGAATGAAACAATTTCAGCTCTTTAGGAATAAGGTATTGCAATTTAAAACTTATATTTGAATCTTGAGACTGCTCCAAACACTTGACAAATAACTTTTTAATTCCTTTTTTTAGTTCATTCATGTGGACATTGTTGGCAAAACCAGCATTTATTGCCAATCCCTAATTCCATTTGAGATGGTACGGGTGAACTGTTAAAGTACATGAGGTGCGGATGCATCCACAGTGCTTTTAGGGAAGGAATTGCAGGATTTTGACCCAGCAACAGTGAAGGATTAGCAATATATTTCCAAATCAAGATGAAAGTATTTCGACAAGTTGCAGCGTTTCTTTTCGATGGTACACACTGCTGTCTCTGTGCACCAGTGGGTGGAGGGAGTGAATGTTTAAGATAGTCGATGGTGTGCCAACCAAGCCCGCTGCTTGTCCTAGATGATTTTGCGCTTTTTCAGTATTGTTGCAGCTGCACTTATTCAAGCAAGTGTTCAGGGAAATGCAATCTTGATTTTTCTGACTGAAACTCTGACGCAATGCAACCCAGCTCATTTGCAAAGCAGCCCATAGAGCAGAAATGAGGGTAGTTCTCCTCGAGCAGGGGTTAAAGGATGGAAATAATTGGATGAAAAATCCTCTTGTTAATTTGCAAGACTTAGCATGTGCTGTAACTACCCTAAAATGAAACTGGAGACCGTGCTATTTGAGGAACCTTCCTAATTTACAAACTATGCTAAAGCGTAAATGTACTTTTAGAACATGCGTTAAATGAGGGAATACCTTTTCTATTTAGTGTTTGTGATCGTTTTAAAGTCCTCTTTGCAATTTGATTTTCTACTATTCTCGGGATGCTTTCTAATATAGAAGGATAGGAGGAGGCCATCTGGCCCTTTGAGCCTGCTCCGCCATTCATCACGATTATGCTGATCGTCCAACTCAATAGCCTAATTCTGCTTTCTCCCCATAACCTTGGATCCCATTTGTCCCAAGTGCTATATCCAGCTGCCTCTTGAATACATTCAATGTTTTGACATCAACTACTTCCTGTGGTAATGAATTCCACAGGCTCGCCACTCTTTGGGTGAAGAAATGTCCCTTCATCTCCATCCTAAATGGGCTACCCCGAATCCTCAGACTGTGTTCTCTATGGCAAAATATAAAGTAACCTCAAATCTAGAATGCTTGGGACCAGTAATGTTAGAATGCCTAATCGCAAATGTGAGAGTCACGTATAAATAAGGCATAACAAAGTAACGAAACATTATAAAGCAGTAATAAAAATTCCTGGATGTTGGGTTCAAATAAACTAAATTATACTCTGGCTCCGCTATAACCAAAAAGGAGTCTAGACATGGGTGATTGAAGAGGGATTGCAATAACTATAGCATGGGAAAACACAGGAAATAGAATTGAGGCCCAGATCCTACCTTTATCAGCCTTCGTTATCCATCTTGCATCCAGTTTGCTGTTGCATAGTGATTCCCAAACTGTGGATCATAATTCTTTGATGGACTTGCAAGGGTGTTTTTATTTGAGATTGTGACGCCACAAATGGCTAGTCCTAAATTGTTTCTATGTAGAAGAAAATCCAGACAACTAGTGTTTCCAAATTTCAGAGTTCTGGATTTGAGGGGTCAGTGTGCAAAGTCTCTGCCATTTCCTTGCTTCCCATTATCAATTCCCATGTCACTCCCTCAAGAGAGCAGCATTCACTTTAACACAGACGCACTTTTCATTTGAATTATGTCAAACTGTTGTGATGATGAGGTAGAAACTACAATGTGGGGAAAGAACTCCCCTTCAGTTCTAATTTGTGACATGATTTTAAATACATGCAATTTGATTGGCTGGAGAAGTAGCTAGCTGTTTTGTTGGTCATCAGGTGAGTATCGAGCAAGTGTTTTAAGGTTTATTCTATTCCTAAGGTTTAAAATAGTATAGGAACTCTGCTTTTGGTAAGTTAGGGCTAAGTAAAATAACGTTAATAAAAGTAAAACAAAGTTAACGGTGAGGGAAATAATTTGAAGCCAGTGGTGTCCTAGGAAATGTCACCAGCTGCAGAAACTTTGTGTTTCTGAACTCTGGTAGCAGCAGATTCAGAGAGGTGATCACACTGCAGCTTTGGGGCTTGGAGGCATTTCAAGAGAAGCAGGTGGTGCAGAAATCCTCTGGGATCCTGCTCACTAATGGGTTTTCTATTTGGATAGTAGTAAGGATGTTGTTCCCTCAAGTGCAGTCAGGGCCAGGTTTGTAGCACCACAAGGCAGCTTGGCTGCACAGGAGGGAAGAAAGGAAGAGCAACAGTGATGGAGGATTTGTTGGTTTGGGGAACAACCAGGTGTTTCTGTGGCTGCAGATGTGATTTCAGGATAGTATGTTGCCTCCCTAGTGCCAAGGTCAAGGATGTCATGAAGTAGCTTCACGATCTCCTGGGGGAGGATGAACAGCCTTGTTGTACCAATGACTTGGGAGGAAAGGGGATGTGGTCCTGCTGTCAGAACTTAGGAAGCAGAATTATCTAGCAGGACCTATAGAGCAGTAATCTCCAGATTACTCCCAGTGCCACGTGCAAGTGTGTGCAGAAATAGGAGGCAGATTAGTGTGTCGCTGGAAAGGTGGTGCAGGATTCTTGGGACACTTGGACTGGCTCTGGGGGTGTTGGCATCTGTACAAGTTGGATGGGTTGCACCTGAACAGAGCCAGGACTGAGTTCTTTGTGGGACATTTTTGCTAGTACTGCAGAAAGGGCTTTAAACTAACCTGGCCTAGTGTTGGAATGAGGAGAAAATATCAGAGGAATACCAGAGTGCACAGACTACTGGGGGAGAGAGGTTGCACTAGAATAGAGAATAGTAAGTTAATTGGTGGAGTCAGAGTAAGGGAGAAAGTACTGAAGTCTAAATCCGGAATATTCTGCAGACATGGAGTATAGTAAATAAGATTACAGGCGAAGATTGCCATGTGGAATTGTAATGTTGTGACAAGAGTCCTGGCTCAAGAAAGGGCAGTACTAGGTGCTCAATATTCCTGGGTGCAACGTGTTCAGAAAAGAAAAAGTCTGCCGTACCTAAATACTGAATACCCCTGGATATTCAGTTTCTATCCCTGGTCACCTTGCAGCCATGTCTCCGTAATCCGAACTATATCATACCTATTTGCACGATTAATTCATCCACTTTATTGTGAGTGCTCCGCGCATTAAGGCACAAAGCCTTGAGGCTTGTTGTTTAAATATTCCTCGTCCTGTTCCCATTATTTTTCACTGTGGCCCTGTTTGATTCTGGCCTTTGGTTTCTCTGTCTGTTACCTTACTACTTCCCTTTTCTGTCCTTTGTTCTTAACCTTGTTTGCTCTTCCTCTGACTCCTTGCATAGATTCCCTGCCGTTTTAGTTTAAACCCTCCCCAGAATGATTATAGGAAAGAGAAACTTGAGTTATGTAGAGAGATTGGAGAAGTTGGGACTGTTCTCCTTGGAGAGATGAAAGCTTAAGGAGATTTGGTGAAGGTGAATAAAATCATGATGGGGCAGAAGGGGAGAAACTGTTCCAGCTCATAAATAGATCGAAACTGATGTTACAGATTTAAAGTGATTTACCAAGTAGCTAATGTGATATGAGCAAAAGCTTTTGCACACAGCAGTTGGTTCGGGTCTGGAATTTGTGGTGGAGGTAGGTTCAATTGAGGCATTCAAGAGGGCATTAGATGATTATTTGAATGGAAGAAATGTGCAGGGTTACAGGGAAAAGGCAGGAGAATGGCACCAAGTCATAATGCTTATGCAAAGAACCAGTAGACATGGGCCAAGTGACCTCCTGCACCATTACAATTGTGATTCTATGAAACTCAGCAGTTTTTTCAAAAATCAGATCTCCTGTAATGCTAACTTTTTTACAAGGCATTTTGCAGCCGTTGGACCTTAATATTGACTTTACTAACTTAAAACCTTAACAATAGCTCCCATCTTCTATCTGATGATTGGTGTTGGGTATGGATGCTGCGTGCACTGACATATTTTTGGGATAAGGGAATTCATGTAGGTTTGCTTTGGAGGAGGAGGGACCCTTAAACCTAACTGCTCGCAGGGTGGTGAATATCCTTTTCTTCCAACAAGATTCCTGGGCAAATTAGACTTTTTGTACTTAGCTAGTTTATATGCCTTATTTGTCTTTAACCTTAATTTCTCACTATGCCTTCTTTGTGGGCATCTCTCTGTTTCTCCACTCTTTACACTTTACAGATCATTGTATTTCATGTCCTGGGTCCGTGGTTTTCTCCCTTCATATTCTGTTTGTTTTTCATCTGTAATTGGTTGGTGCTGAGGAAGGACTTGTACCTGATATCAACTGACTTTGTTTCCTTGGATACAGCTTTACCTGCTGTCTGTTTTGTTTATTTTGCAGATTTCAAACATCTTTTAGTCGCTATTGAATAATAGGTATTAAGTAAAAGGCAAATTATAACCCCTTTTGGAACTTTTAACTGTGCCAGCCATAGAAATATCAGGTAATTATATAAGTACATAGAAACAGGAGTAGGCCATTTAGCCCCTTGAGTATGTTTTGACAGATTATGGCCATCTACTTCTCGACTCTATTTTGATCCAATCCTTTATACCCATGCCCAAAAAAATCTATTAATCTTTGTTTATAAAGCTTCAATTGCCATAACCATTTAGCAGCTTTTTGGGGAAGTTCCAGATGTCAGCTACCCTTTGTGAAGAAGGGCTTGCTGATATCATCCATGAGTGGCCTAGCTCTAATTTTAATGTTCTGACTCCTTTTTCTATACTGCCCCACCAGAGGAAATGAGATAGTGGTAGACTATCTACTCCTTTGCTAATTTTGAAAGACATCAAGTAGACCACTCTTTAATCTTCCATACTTAAGGGTGTACAAGCCTAGTCTCTGCTACCCGTTCTTGTAATTCACGTTACATCAAAGCAGTACTGAGAGGGGATATATCCGAGGGTTCGGCCACTGAGTCTATATGGGTAGAACTGAGAAATAAGGGGGAAATCACTTTGATAGGGTTGTACTATAGGTCCCCAAATAGTCAGCGGGAAATTAAGGAACAAATATGTAAGGAGATTACAGATAGCTCCAAGAAAAATAGGGTGGTAATAGTAGGGGATTTTAACTTTCCCAACATTGACTGGGACAGCCATTGAATTAGAGGGTTGGATGGAGAGAAATTTGTTCAGTGTATTCAGGAAGAATTTCTCATTCATTATGTGGATGGCCCGACTAGAAAGGGGCAAAACTTGACCTTCTCTTGGGAAATAAGGAAGGGCAGGTGACAGAAGTGTTAGTGAGGGATCACTTTGGGACCAGTGACCATAATTCTGTTAGTTTTAAGATAGCTATGGAGAATGATAGGTCTGGCCCAAAAGTTAAAATCCTAAATTGGGGCAAGGCCAATTTTGATGGTATCAGGCAGGAACTTTCAAAAGTTAATTGAGGGAGTTTTGGGAAGGCAAAGGGACGTCTGGTAAGTAGGAGGCTTTCAAAAGTGTGTTAACCAGGGTTCAGGGTAAACACAGTCCTCTTGGAAAGAAGGGCAAGGCTGGTAAAAGTTGGGAACCCTGGATGACTCGGGATATTGAGGCCCTGGTCAAGAAGAATAAGGAGGCACATGACATGCATAGGCAGCTGGGATCAAGTGAATCCTTGGAGAGTATAGAGAGTGTAGGAGTAGAGTTAAGAGGGAAATCAGGAGGGTAGAAAGGGGACACGAGATTGTTTTGGCAGTTAAGGAAAAGGAGAATCCAACGAGCTTCTACAAATACAACAAGGGCAAAAGAGTAACAAGGGAGAGAGTAGGGCCTCTTAAGGATCAACAAGGTCATCTATGTACAGATCCACAAGAGATCGGTGAGATCCTAAATGAATATTTCTGATTAGTATTCACTGTTGAGAAAAGCATGGATGTTAGGGAACTTGGGGAAATAAATAGTGATGGCTTGAGGAGTGTACATGTTACAGAGAAGGAGATGCTGGAAGTCTTGAAGTGCATCAAGGTAGATAAATTCCTGGGACCTGATGAAGTGTATCTCAGGACATTGTGAGAGGCTAAGGAGGAAATTGCGGGTACCCTAGCAGAGATATTTGAATCATCGATAGTCACGGGTGAGGTGCCTGAAGATTGGAGAGTGGCAAATGTTGTGTCTTTGTTTAAAATGGGCTGCAGGGAAAAGCTTGGGAACTACAGGCTAGTGAGCCTCACATCTGTGGTGGGTAAGTTGTTGGAAGGGATTTTGAGAGACAGGACCTACAGGCATTTAGAGACGCAAGGACTGATTGGGGACAGTCAGCATAGCTTTGTGAGTGGAAAATCATGCCTTTTTTGAAGGGGTAACCAAGATGGTAGATGAGGGCAACCAAACAGGTAGATGAGGGCAATGCAGTTGATGTTGTCTACATGGATTTTAGCAAGGCCTTTGACAAGGTACCACATGGTAGGTTGTCGCATAAGGTTAAATCTTACGGGATCCAGGGTGAGGTAGCTAAATGGATACAAAATTGGCTTGATGACAGAAGCCAGAGGGTAGTTGTAGCGGGTTGTTTTTCAAGCTGGAGGCCTGTGACCGGCGGTGTGCCTCAGGGATCAGTGCTGGGTCCACTGTTATTTGTTATTTATATTAATGATTTGGATGAGAATATAGGTGGCATAGTGGACAGTGAAGAAGGTTATCTCAGATTGCAACAGGATCTTGATCAATTGGGCCAGTGGACTGACGAATGGCAGATGGAGTTTAATTTAGATAAATTTGAGGTGATGCATTTTGTAGATTGAACCAGGGCAGGACTTAGTTAATGGTAGGGCATTGAGGGGAGTTGGAGAGCAAAGAGATCTAGGGGTACATGTTCATAGCTCCTTGAAAGTGGAGTCACAAGTGGAGAGAGTGGTGAAGCAGGCATTCGGCATGCTTGGTTTCATTGGTCAGAACATTGAATACAGGAGTTGGAATGTCTTGTTGAAGTTGTACAAGACATTGGTAACTCCACACTTGGAATACTGTGTACAGTTCTGGTCACCCTATTATAAAAAGGATATTATTAAACTAGAAAGAGTGCAGAAAAGGTTTCCGGGACTTGATGGTTTGAGTTATAAGGGGCGGCTGGATAGACTGGGACTTTTTTCTCAGTAGCGTAGGAGGCTTGGGGGTGACCTTATAGAGGTCTATAAAATAATGAGGGGCATAAATCAGCTGGATAGTCAATATCTTTTCCCAAAGGTAGGGGAGTTTAAAACTAGAGGGCATAGATTTAAGCTGAGAGGGGAGAGATACAAAAGTGTCCAGAGGGGCTATTTGTTCTGACGGTGGTGAGTGTCTGGAACAAGCTGCCAGAGGTGGTAGTAGACGCGGGTACAATTTTGTCTTTTAAAAAGCGTTTAGTCAGTTACTTGGGTAAGATGGGTACGGAGGGATATGGGTGAAATGCAGGCAATTGTGACTAGTTTAGGGATTTTAAAAAAAGGGCAGCATGGACAAGTTGGGCCGAAGGGCCTGTTTCCATGCTATAAATCTCTGACTCTTTGTCTTTTAGCTCCAGGATCACTTGGTGAATCTGCAATGCACACCAACTCCTACCCCACCACAGGTCAATATACTCTTTGAGGTGCAGTTCCCAGAGCTCCAGATGTGCTCCAGCCAGTGCTTTACACGACTGCAATATAACTTCCACCCCATTGTATTCCAGCTCTGCTGAGAGAAAGGGCTAACATTATATTGGTTACCTTGATTATTTTTGCAGCTTATTTATTTGGAAAAATATGGACAATGCCTATGATAGTTTTTAAACAGTGCTTTATAATGCAAGTTGATTTGGTTTGGGTTATTTTATTCGTGTCACAAGTAGGCTTACATTAACACTGCAATGAAGTTACTGTGAAAATTGCCTGGTCGCCACAATTCGGTGCCCGTTCAGGTATATTGGGGGAGAATTTAGCATGGCCAACGCACCTAACCTGCACGTCTTTTCGGACTGTGGTAGCACCCGGAGGATACCCACGCAGTCACACAGACAGTGACCCAAGCTGGGAATCAAACCTGGGTCCCTGGTGCTGTGAAGCAGCAGTGCTAACCACTGCCACCGCGCTGTTGTGAATACCCATTTGAACTGCATGGCAAAAAGTCTGTGTTTAGTATACCCATGGTTCTACTGTTTGGTTCCACGTATAATCTGTATAATTATCATGAGAAGTGCTGTGGTTCCTAGCATCTTACTAAGTGTGTGTCTGAAGATAATTAAGATTTACTTGTGGCCAATGAAGAAATGGTGAAGTTATGGGTATTCTAAGAGCTGGGGGCCTGCTCTGAACTGATACTGTTGGATCTCTTCATGGATCTAACTAAAACAGGCTATGGATAGTAGAATTTTAGATAAGCTGATGTTTAAAGCTAATCTAAAATTCTGCTATCCAGAGCCTTTACTGCCCACCCAACATTTTCTTCCCCATTTACCTATGCCTGCATTTGGCCCCTTAGAACCTGCAATTTAAAATGTTCAACTTTGAATCCCTTCAAGGATATTTTCTTTCCCAAATCTACAAGCCTTTGCAAGTTCATGGTTGCCTCTGCATATCCATCAACCATCCCTTTTCTACAGCATTGGCAGCCATGCCTTCAACTACCCAGGCCCATGTCCTCTACTTAACTTGTTTAAACCCCTCTGCCTGTCGGACATTCTCCTTTTAAAATACTCCTTTAAACCACCTCTGATCAAACATTTGGCCAATCCATCTCCTATCATTTTGGTTGACTTGACATCCACTGAAGAACCTTGAAGCATTTTTTCGCATAATGCTGCTTTAAGCTTGCATGCATCTTATTTAAACATTACCATTCCACTACAACTCTGATTAGACTTTCCTATTGTGAAGCTAACTGACACAGTTGCAGCTGCGCATTCTCTGATTTGATAAAGCTTCACAATTTCCTGAAACTTCAGACTTCCATGCTTATATCTACGTCAGTCATTCTCAAACATTTTCAACCATGGGCCACTTGGGTTGAGCAAAGGAACTGGTGACCATCTATCAGTCTACCCTGTCTGATTTCACATGCCACTTCCTAAAAACTCATCAAAATTAATAGGAACTTAAGGACTCTGGGGCAGAAGACTAGCCTGCATTAGCAAACACCATTTTATAAATTCATTTGTGGGATGTGACATCACTGGCTAGACCAGCATTTATTGCCCATCCAAGGCAGCTAGGTATGTGCTAGGTATGACTCCAGCTGATGAAGAGTTTCCCCACGGTTCTCTTCAATTATGTAGTAACCTTTTAAGTGAAACCTTTAAGGAAATGGAGCTCATTAGACTGCTCCATTTCAAAGATGAGTTTGAGCAGTGCGGGATGGATAACCAATTTTAAGATGATCAGTTTACTCTCAATGTTGGTTACTTATGTTTGCTATAAGATATATATATTCATTTGCTGGGCCCTGCCCTCTGTAAACAGGATATGTGCAGGTAGGTATTGTTCCTTTTTCAGTTAAAAGCATGGGGAACAGGAGTTTCCTCAGCAATCCCCAAGGCAATCCCTTAGGCCAATCGGAGGCAACTTTTCATTTTTGCATTTAAAAACAAAAACTTCGGGAATAACTGTTCCCATGTGCATTCACCATGGCAACACCTTGACCAATTAGACCATTTGCTAATCAACCGGCATCCTTTTCCTCAGTAATTAGATTGCTCTTTCAAAGAGCTGGCATAGCCACGATGGGTTGAATGCTATCTTTTTCTGGGTGACACTAATTTTGGTAGTCATACATGTAAGACCATAAGACATAGGAACAGAATTCGGCCATTCGGCCCATCGAGTCTACTCCGCCATTCTATCATGGCTGATATTTTTCTCATCCCCATTCTCCTGCCCTTTCCCCATAACCCCTGATCCCCTTATTAATCAAGAACCTATCTACCTCTATCTTAAAGACACTCAATGACCTGGCCTCCACAGCCTTCTGCGGTAAAGAGTTCCATAGATTCACCTCTCTTTGGCTGAAGAAATTCCTCCTCATCTCGTCTCTTTAGCCTGAGGTTGTGCCCTCTGGTTTAGTTTTTCCTACTAGTGGAAACATCCTCCCCACGTCCACTCTATCCAGGTCTCGCAGTATGGGGCGGCATGGTAGCACAGTGGTTCGCACTGCTGCTTCACAGCTCCAGGGACCTGGGTTCGATTCCCGGCTTGGGTCACTGTCTGTGTGGAGTTTGCACATTTTCCTCGTGTCTGCGTGGGTTTCCTCCGGGTGCTCCGGTTTCCTCCCACAGTCCAAAAATGTGCGGGTTAGGTTGATTGGCCATGCTAAAATTGCCCTTAGTGTCCTGAGATGCGTAGGTTAGAGGGATTACTGGGTAAATATATGGGGGTAGGGCCTGGGTGGGATTGTGGTCAGTGCAGACTTGATGGGCAGAATGGCCTCTTTCTGTGCTGTAGGGTTTCTATGATGATTTCTATATCTTGTAAGTTTCAATAAGATCCCCCTCATCCTTCTAAACGCAAACTAGAACAAACCCAGAGTCCTCAACTGTTCCTCATATGACGAGCTGTTCATTCCAGGGATCAGTCTGGTGAGTCTCCTCTGGACCCTTTCCAAGGCCAGCACATCCTTCCTTGGATGTGGGGCCCAAAACTGCTCAAATACTCCAAATAGGGTCTGACCGGAGCCTTATACAGCCTCAGAAGTACATCCCTGCTCTTGTATTCTAGCCCTCTCGACATGAATGCTGACATTGCATTTGCCTTCCTAACTGCCGACTGAACCTGCACGTTAACCTTAAAAGAATCTTGAACAATGACTCCCAAGTCTCTTTGTGTTTCTGATTTCCTATGCATTTCCCCATTTAGAAAATAGTCTATGCCTCCATTCCTCCTTCCAAAGTGCATAACTTCACACTTTTCCACATTATATTCCATCTGCCACTTCTTTGCCTACTCTCCTAACCTGTCCAAGTCCTTCTGCAGCCCCCCTGCTTCCTCAATAATACCTGTCCCTCTACATATCTTTGTATAATCTGCAAACCTAGCAACTGTGCCTTTAGTTCCTTCTAAATCGTTAATATATATTGTGAAAAGTTGTGGTCTCAGCACTGACCCCCTGAGGCACATCACTAGTCACCGACTGCCATCCTGAAAAAGACCCCTTTATCCTCATTCTCGGTCTTCTGCCAGTATTAAAGACTATCTTAAAGACTTGATTAGTTGTAAGTATTCGCATTCCAACCATTATTTATGTAAATTGAGTTTGTGTCTTTATAAGCTCTGTTTGTGAACAGAATTCCCACTCACCTGAAGAAGGGGCTTAAGGCTCCGAAAGCTTGTGTGGCTTTTGCTACCAAATAAACCTGTTGGACTTTAACCTGGTGTTGTTCAACTTCTTACTGTGTTCTGCCAGTCAGCCAATCCTCTATCCATGCCAAGATCTTATTATTAACATCATGGGCTCTTAACTTATTTAACAGTCTCCTATGTGACACCTTGCCAAAGGCCTTTTGGAAATCTAAATAAATGTATACAATGGTATCTGTACAGAAAGCTATTTTTTTTCTTGTTTTTTTTAACAATGGATGATTTAGTTGCACTATGTTTCTAAAGGGCAAGAGCTCAGCTTGCCAAAAAAGAGATAAGAGCATAAAGCTAAATGAAAAAGCATACATTAGGAAAAAAGTACAGGTCTTGAGCAGTGCAGTGGGAAGATAGAATGAACATTTAGCCTAATACAAAAAGGGAGTGTGAAAAGAAATGGGTTATCAAAATCAACCACAACTTTTTATAATTAGATTAGGGTAAAGGGAGTAGTCAGAAGCATTGTGGGCCCCTTAAACAGATAATGGCTAAGAAAGGTGAACGGGAAGCCAGGAAATTATAGAACAGTTAGCTCATCTGTTGGGAAATGCTTGAGTCTATAATTAAGTATCTGGTAATTAAATGTTCAGCTCATCAGAGAGAGAATTTATCAAGGGTAAGTAATGACTGAATCTGATTTGAATTTTAATATCCAAGTAGTGGACATTTTATATGGACTTCCATTTGATAAAATCCCTCAGACTGTTAGCTAAAGTTGAAGTTCATTGAATTGAAGATAAATTAGTGAGCAATTCAGGAAGTTGCTCGAATGGAAGGTGACCGAGAGTTGGATTTAACAGGCGAGTGTTCAAATTGGCAGGATGTGACAGCGACGCCCTACACAGATTTGTGTTGGCGCCTTGGCTATTTGCTGTATTAATTAACGACTCAGATAATGGGATAGAAAATCACCCAATCAAATTTGCAGAAGACGCAGCAGTGTAAATGGGAACTAAAATTATAAAGAAATTATTGATGAATTGTATGAGATCGAAATCCATTTGCCATAATGTCAGTAAGTGTCAAGTCCATAGATCTAAAATGGATTGGATAGAACAGAGTACTTTCAAAATGATGAAAAGCTGGAAACAGTGGAGGCCCAAGAGACTTGGTATTCAGGTACATAGATTATTGAAATGTCATGAACAGGTACAGAAAACAAACAAAAAGGCTAATGCCAGCATTTATAGTGGATAGAATACAACGGGGTAGAAGTCATTCTTTTAGTTCTACAAAGCCTTAGTTAGACCACACCGAGAGTATTGTGAGGTGTTCTGGGCACCACATTGTAGGTAGGGTATATTGACCTTGGATGGAGTGTAGCATGAATTTAATAGAATAATACCTGGACTCCATGGTTGAACTACAAGGAGAGCTTAAACAAATGATGGTTGTGTTCATTGGAATTTAGAATGTTAGTTATTTGACCGAAGCATTCAAGATTAAAATGGAACAAATCAGGTAGATGGATAGTGGACCCAGTCATTTCAAGAGGGAAATTAGGAGATAAAATCAGAACATGCCAAACATGTGCAGGATTTACAGCATGTTCTCGTATTTCAGATTTCCAGCATCTGGAATTATTTGCTTTTCTATAAGTGAAATTAGGAAGCACCACAATGTGGTAGAAGCTTGGAGCTGGTCCACAAATGTCAACTGTTGCTGAGTCAGTTGTAAATTTAAAAGTAATGTAAATCAATTTTTGTCAGCCAAATTTATTAAGGGATATGGGCAACAATGGATGTCTGGAGTTAGGCTGTAGATCACCCATAATCTCACTGAAAGGCAAAACAGTCTGGAAGGGCAGAATTACTTGGAACAGAATGTTCTGGATTTAAGAACATTTCTATCTGCTACATTAGATGACAAAGGATCATCTAGACTCGCAACATTGGCTCTATTCTCTCCCCACAGATGCTGTCAGATCTGCTGAGATTTTGCAGCATTTTCTGTTTTTGTTTCAGATTCCAGCAATCGCAGTATTTTTGCTTTTATTTTGCATTAGATGACATGATTTTTGACGAGGCATAGTGATTTAATTTTGTTTCTTTGATACTTGCTCTTCATTTGGGAAATCTTATTTAATGGAAACCTGAATAGAACAATGGAAAATCAAATATTCTTGCATGCTAAACTTAATGTTTTATTTCCTTTTGCAATAAAGGGTTCATATATATTCTACATTTTCATAGGAATTGTGAGCTTTGCATTCAAGTTAGCAGTCAAATATAATTCAGGATTAGCAAATTAAATATTGTCCAATATTTCAATTGTATCAGGGATGCAGGAATATTAATGAGACTTTATTCCATCTTTTGTGAACTGTTATAAATTCTATACAATTCTAACTGTAAGAGTTGTTTCAAATTGTGAATGCCCTTGAGTGGATCTTTTTGAATGGGGTGTTTCCCTTGTTCGCTTGGAAAATGTTGTAATGCAAATGAGTGCGTTCAATTAACATGTTTGTTCCATATCAGCTAATATTGTGTGCTCTAAATGTTTTCCAACATTATTCATGTCATCCCTTGTATCTTGGTAGTGGAAGCAGAAGCTAAAAGGGGTCAGTCTCAGAGGATTGATAATTTAAAGCCCCCATGCAGATAGATTTCACATCTTTTTCTGTAATCCTTGCATACAACTCGATGCAATTTTATTATGCAAGCATAGCCTGTACAAGTTGCATATTTAAGCATTTACTAATTTCTTGAATTTAACTTTGAGGATTTTCATACTTTTCACTTTTCCTTGGCCAGAAAGGATGAGACTCAGTCAACTTTTATTTCAGATGCTTTTTCCCTCCCAAAGCCCTTTAACTTTTATTGACCTAATAAATTTTGTAAACAAAAGCATTGTGACAGTTATCTTTCTCAGCATAAGTATTGTTGACAAAAGGCATGGAATATTGCTACCAATCTGCTAAGACGAGGAGCACTTGTGCCAGTGTACTTTAGGGATGCTTTTAATTCATTTTCAAATGGTGCCATCACTTAAATGACCTGTCAGCACCAGTACTTCATCTCAGTATTTCATTGCTCAGTGCTGTCCATCCACATCCAAAGAATACAAGGACCATATGAATAGTTATGCTAGTTTTAATTCATTTGGTCATAATACAGAAATGTCATCAAAACAATGCAGGACTAATGAAACTATATCTGAATTACTGTGTATAGTATTGGTCTCCTCATTTAAGGAAGGATGTAAATGCATTAGAAGCAGTTCAGAGGTTTACACAATCTTTACAGTGCAGGAAGAGGCCTTGGCTCTCTGAAAGCACATTCTACCTATTCCCACTCCTTGTCTGATCCCCGTAATCATGCACATTCTCTTTTCAGATAGTAAGGCCGCTCCTTTTTGAATACCTCAACCAAACATGCCTCCACCACCCTCAGGAAGTTTGTTCCAGATTCCAACCACCCTCTGAAAATATTTTTCTTCTCATCCCTTTTACTCATTTTGTCAATTATTCTGTGCCCCCTTGTTCTTGATACTCTTTCAAGTGGGAACAGTTTCTCACTATTTACCCTGTCCAAACCCCTCAGGATCTTGAGTACTATCAAGTTTCCTCTCTCTCTTCGTCAAGGAAAATAGTCTCGATTTCTTCAATCTATCCTTATATCTACAGTTCTTTATCCCTGGATAATAAATTGCATCACTGCTAGCCAGGAATGGGTGGGTTGGTAGTGCAGCAAAGGTTCACCAGTCTGATTCCTGGAATGGCAGAATTGTTGTATATGGGGAGATTGGGTCAACTAGACCAAGTTCTGACAGGGCTGGACAGACTGGATGCAGGATGATGTTTTCTCTGGCTGTGGAGGTCTAAAACAAGGGGTCACATTCAGATCAGCCAGGATCATATTGAATTATGGAACAAGCTCAAGGGGCTGAGTGGCCTACTCCTAATGCGCTTGTACGAACATGCGAACCACGATACATTATTGAAATTTGTGTATCAGTGCTGATGTATTATTTTCTATAAAAATCCACAGTGTTAAGAGATTAGTTAGGTATTCCTTTGTTTAGATTCAAATTGGGGAACATTCCAAAACAATAAACACTGGTGTTTTAAAAGAAACAGCATACTTGTATATTTTGAATGTCTTCCTGCCAATTTGGTGATGAATGCTAGTCAGAAGAAGAAATTCCGACTCCCAGGTTTTGATGGAAATTTGCACTTGACTTGTATGCCTTTGTTGCTCAAATGTACCTCTCCATAGGTTGATCAAGGAAAACTTTGGCAAACTACATAAAATCCTTCAGTCTGCTTTGTAGCAGTTGAGTGGGAGATTGAGAGGTGGGCACGGTGTGGTATATAATTAGGAAGAAATAATGTTTTTTTTCCCCTCCATTACATTACAAGAAAAATATAGTCCTGTAGTGTAGTTTGCCAAGTGATACAGCAGAATACAAAGGTTCGAAGTTTAATCCTGGATCAGTACTGAATTATCTCCATTTGGGTGCTGCCATTAGCTTAACCCTTCAGGACTAATCAGAAAAATTAAACCCAGGGTCTTGGCTGCAGATCATTAGATAGTGACCCCTGTGTGAAGTGTGTAACTTTGTTGTGCAAGGGCTGAATTAAGCTTGAAGCCGAAGCTTCATATTACATAATTCCATGACGATGCCGAAGCTTGCACTTGAAGAATGGTGAAGCGAGTAATTTACCAGAGGGTAGTTGATACAAACTATATCCCTGCAGCACTCACTTTGGGTTGGTTGGAGGGGTGCAGTGGGTGGGATATTAAAAAAGCAAGGGGGTAAAAAGAAAAATATTTTAATGGGCTCTAATGATTCTGAAACTGTAAAATTTTTAAATTCTAAACTTTCAAGAAGTTTAATGTCCAGTAAATTATAAAAAGTATTTTGTTGAATTAGTCATGATCTGGACTGCACAACCTGCAAATGTGATGGATGGCTTAATTTTAAATGGAGAATTGGATATATATTTGAAGAGGCAATATTTACAGATTTATGAGTGGGAGAGTAATATTAATTGAAGAGCTGTCAACAATGGGTTGAATGGCCTCATTCTATTCTGTAAAATGCTATGATTGTAGCCTTGTGGAAAATGTATAATTTGCTGTTGAATTTTTCCATCATACCTGGTTATCATTTTTAATATTGTCTTTGCTTGCATTAAGAAATTGCATATTTTATTCAGTGTATAATTTCCATACAACATTAAAAGCGCCATGTGTGCAGTTGATGAAACTAGTTACATATCTTAATTTTCTGCACCTTCATGGCAAGAGGGAATTTATTTTTGCTGACCTATTCAAAGTTGTCTCTGCAAGTTTATCTTTTCAAATTATTGCCTCTATTTGTCAATAATGTTCTGTTATTAAAAAATTTTCACTTTTTAAGCAAAACTTATTTTAAAAGTTTCCCTTAGTTCAGGTACTCCACACGTTAAAAAAGGGTTAATATTGCAGTGTTGTAGAGAAATACTTTCAAAACGCCATACTTGCCCTTTAATTTTCACCACTTGGTTCTTTTGGTTGTTTCAGAGCTAAAAAAACTTCTGCATTGTAGCGAGTGTTTTTGAATTTTGTTTTTGAATTTGTGGAATATTTAAAAGGGAAGTAATCTGGTTCTTAGCTGGTTTCGCAGGGAAGTTTCAGAAAATACTTATTTTACAAGCATACAAAATAAATTGGAGTGGCCAGGGTGCCTTGTATTGAAGATTTTGGCAAAAGTACTGCTGGACGTGTTGGTAGACTGGGAAGGAGAGAGAAACTTTTTTGATCCTTTTGAGGGATTGGGAGACACCACCTTTTTTGGGAAAGCATAGTTGATCCTACTGAGAGATTGCTGCAAAAGGGGGTGGGACACATTTTTATTTAAAATGTTTTTATTCTTTCAGTACTATAATGTTAACAAGTGGGGAGTGGCACAGCTGGGCGTGGGACTTGAAATGTATTAGAATTGGGTTAGGTGAAAAATAATTTTCACTATCTTACTGTAGGGCATGGAATAAACAGTAGGTATTCATGTTGTGATATGAGGACTCAACTTGTGAATAGTAAATAATCAATGAGTGAATACGTTTGGGTGATGAGTGACCGTTGACATGTCAAAGGATCAAGATGGGAAAGGATGACAATGCGAGAACCTTTTGAATTAATGGATAAGACAATCACGAATAATTTGAGATTGCTGAGAGGTAGCTTAGGTATAAACCTGTTAAAGATTTCATTCAAGGCAATGATGGATAATTCATCAAAATGTTATAAGTAGAGTTCCTGAAATGTATGATGCGTGGCAATGTAAGTTGGGAATTTGCAACTTGTTTAACTTCAAAAAGACATGATACAAGGGTGACAATTTTGAGTCAGATTTTAAAAAATAAAATATTTTGAACATGGTGCTGGGGGGTAGGTACAGAGGAGATGTCAGGGGTAAGTTTTTCACTCAGAGGGTGGTGGGTGAGTGGAATCGGCTGACGTCGGTGGTGGTGGAGGCAAACTCGTTGGGGTCTTTTAAGAGACTTCTGGATGAGTACATGGGATTTAATGGGATTGAGGGCTATAGATAGGCCTAGAGGTAGGGATATGATCAGCGCAACTTGTGGGCCGAAGGGCCTGTTTGTGCTGTGGCTTTCTATGTTCTATGAGCAAATGAACATTTCCAAAGTGAAGAATATGTCTGTATTGAAGAGAAGATGTGTCAAGATTTGGAGGCATATTATCTCTAGGAATAAAGTAGGAATGCTATCAGCACCAGAGCTCTTCATGTAACCCTGAGATCAGGTTAGCCTGTCTGGAGTAAAACTTGGCATTGGTCTCAGTAGTTTAACAGAACAAGAGACATTTTAGTTAAAATGTCAAGATTTTGAGTTTGAAAAGGAAAGACAAAAAAAAAATTATTTCTCCAAGAACTAACAAGTGTCATTGGATAGGATAAGTTTGGAAAAGGAGGCAACAGAGTTTTGGCAGGGGACCAGGAAAAGCATTAGCTGGAACGGCAGAAAAACCACTGTTGTCATTCTTTTGTGTATACAGTGTGCTATTTCTAAGTAGTATTTTGTAAGTGGCTGGTAGTTTGCTGCTGCTGTTATGAACTTTGTGTCTTGGTATTTGCGTTGCTTTTTTTTAGGCTCAAATCTTTGATCCCTATTGCTCCACAAAATATAAAGGAAATTGACAAACCTGTCATCTACCCTAGTACACAGTTTGATGTCCAAGTAGGATCCATAACAGTGCTCAAAGAAATAGATTTTGCAATTTGCATCTGGTATTAAGTGTATACGTGTGGAGAATGTGAACTAAGGATAAACTGTGGTGCACTTTACAGTTTTATCTTAATATTGCATATTGTGGTTACAGTAGAGATTCATAATTTCCCTTGTTTTGTTTTAAAGGTGTTTTCATTTGAACAAGATTTAATGACATTTTCAATAAATATTACCTTTAATGCCACCTTTGATTATATTCAATATTTTGTAGATTTGGGGTAAAGGGAAAATGTGAAATGTTAAGTGCCTACTTGTTTATCGCAGAACATTATTTTGAAGCATGCTTTTGTGAAATATGTGTCTCGTTTCTGTCATGCATTGTGGAACACCAACCACTATGCAATAAGCTTCCATGGTAAGTTAATCAAATGCATATTCTCCTATTTTTCCCCTAAAACTTATTGTTTGAATGGAACCTTGACATTTCTTATTTTAAAGAGACTTATTTTTATGTTTGTCTACATGTATGATCCTCCATCAGCTTTTCACTACACCATGCCCCATGTTTACCTTTTTTTTTTCTAATTTTATGCACAGCACATGCTCTGAAATTTGGGGACTGAGTACACCTGGTACAGTAGATCAGTGGGATACAACAGGCCTTTACAGCTTTCCTGAGCAAACCAGGTGAATATGCAGTCACTAAAAGCTCTGTTCTTCCACACAGTGAGATGTTGGAATTAATTTGTGGCCATTTGAGAATTGTCAATGTTTGAATTCACTCTTGGTATTTCTAGTTGTCTCTTTTTGTGGATTTTTTAAAAAAGGGCAAATAAAAACAGATGGAAATACGCGGCACATCAACATCGAAAAGAAGGTCTACACCCAAATGTTAACCTATCTTTTTCTTTTTCAGATGCAGATGTGCCTGATGTGTACTTCCAGTATTTTGCTCTAAATCTGATTTTGTAACAAATCTTGTGTAATTTATAAACCAAGAAATAAGACATGTATTTGTATTTAAAGGGGCTAATTCCAGTCGCTGTTTCTACATAACCTGCTAATGACAGGTTAACTGTTCGAACAAAATCATGTTTGCTAGGTTTATTTAGCTAGTATCAGTAATGGGAATGTAATTTGAAAAGATGTTATCTAGATAGCTATGATAATGGACATAGTTCATTTTAAAGAAATTATTACTTGTTTGTTAATTTTTTATGTTGGGTAAGTCTGACAATAGTTGAGGATTTCTTGCATTGATTTTTTTGACATGAACATAACACTTCCTTGTGTGCCTGAGATTTTGATTATCAGTACTCAAGCTATAAGTTACAACTTTCACATCAGTGCTATTTCAGGATTCTGACTTCCAGAAAGCTTTGATTAAATCCAGCATCTGGGGGAGAGAGAAACAGACTTCATGTTGCAGTTCTGATTAAATGTTATTGACCTGAAACGTTAACTCTGTTTCTCTCTCCACAGATGGTGGCAGACCTGCTGAATATTTCCAGCATTTGCTGTATTTTGCTTTCATATTGGGCTTTGGTTTAACATTTGACCTCTCTCTTGCTCAAATGTCACATTGATTAAAAATTTTGGAAGGTTTAAAGACAGCTTCAGCCTGTACAGCTGGTTAAATCATAAACTAAAGCTGCATTTAGTAATGTTACATGGCTCATTTGTACCCCATTGCCACTGAATAAGTAAATTACAGTATGTATTCTTGGTTCCTAATGTACATTAGCATTAACCTACCTGGAAACCATTGCAGTATGAAGAATTATTTTCAGTGTGAGGAAGGAAAATATGTCTTTGTAGAGGCAGATTCTCTCTGACATATTGGACTGGTATGTTGCTGGGAGGTCTGAGCCTTGCATTGAAAGCTTATTCCGTTCTTCTACTAAACACCCATGATGAATTACCGTTCGTGAAACTAGTGTAACCTCTTCGTTTTCACAAACATGCCCATGTCCTGGTTAGCAACGCTATTTAAGGAAATCCTTAATTTTTCTGTATCTCTTGCTCAAGCTGAGTACTTGAGAGTAGAGGAAAGGAATTTTTGTATTGCCCATGTCGAGCATCAGTCTATTCTGATATTGAAGGGATATATCTCCGAAGTAATTAATTATTAGATTAACTGTCTAATTATTGATAGGGTATAAAGTTTTTTGAGGATCATAATTGGTTCAATCACCCATAATTAAGTTTTTACACTACAATTCTGAAGGTTTGTAATCAATATTTTCATTTGTGTTCTGGATTATATTTCTGATAAAACATAATATTGCTGACAGCTTCTTTGTATTCTTTGCCATCCTATGCATTTTTCGGTTGATGAGTTCCAAATCTGATTGTAACTCCAGGTTTGTTGACCTTCATTCTTCAACCATTCCAATTTATAAACTGATTTCTAAATGTTAATTAATTCTTTTGAAGGCATGCCTGCCATGTCTGATTTGAGATTTGGTTAAAAATTTCATGCTGGGGCTTGCATGCACCAAATAAATTTTTAGTACCTGTGAATTATGCATGGCCACATTGGCTGTTTAGTCATGCACATGATCAATCCCTAATTGAACACTTCAGTGGCCAATAATGCTTGTCTGGCAAGTTCTTGTGTAATATGCAAATATCAACAGACTCTATTCAACCATACTTTTGGAAAGCAGCATAATATTTCGACTGCACTTAAAATTCAACTGATATAACAGAGTTGTGGTTATTGATCGCACTAGCATTATTTGCTCTGATCATCAGTATAATAATAATACATTCCTGGGTTTCTTTTTGAGTTCTGAGGAAAATATCTTTCAGGGAAAAGTAAAGCTGCATCTTCTTTGCATTGCAATTGCTCAAAAGATCGTGCCTTCGAATGGAATATTTGAACTGAGTAAGCCCAATGAAATGGCAAAGGAAGAAACTTAATTAGACTAATTCAAATATGGAGTTGCATTTTAGATGGGGCATAGATTTGGGTCAGGGTGGGATAGCAATATTTTCAATAACTTTGTAGAAGAAAAGAAGATGGAATGATAATTTAAAAAGAAATTGGAGTGCATGGAACTCGAGGCAGTCTGTTGACATGCATGGAGAAATGTACAGACACCCATAGTATCTGAAACTCTTGATCATCAAAAAACTCAATCAAGTTCATCAAACACGATTTGCCTTTAACTCCTCAGTGACTTCCATTTATTAATCCATACTTTTCTAAATACCAGTTCATTTTATCCTAGATTAATGCCTACAAGTTTTTTCACCATTGATGTTAGGCTGGCTGCCATGGGGTTGCCAGGTTTATAACCACCCCCTCTTTTTTAAATGGATATAGTATTTGTAATCTGTCAGTCTTTTGGCATCAACCCAATATCCAAAAAGGACTGTGTGGAGTTTGCACATTCTCCGTGTTTACGTAGGTTTCCTCTGGGTGCTCGAGTTTGCTCCTATACCCCAAAGATGTGCGGATCAGGTTGCTTGGCCTTAGTGTCAGGAGGATTAGCAGGGGGGGTTAACCATGGGGTTAAGGGGATAGGGTCTGGGTGGCATTGTTGTCGGCGCAGGCTTGATGGGCCGAATGGCCTCCTTCTGCACTGTCAGGATTCTATTCTATGATTGGAAGATAGTGGCCAGATGCTTCGTAATTTCCATCTTTCTTTAATGAACTAGGGTACATCCCCCTTCTAGCCAGGTGACTTTTCTTCTTTGAGGACTGCCAACCTTTTAAGTACCTTTACTTTATCTATTTTAATCTCTGGAATATTGCTACTGCTTCCTTTACTGGTACATTGGCTTCATTCTCCTCTCTAGTGAAGACAAATGAAATGTACTTAATTTGTAAACTCAGCCATGCCCTCTGCTTCCACAGGATGATCTGTTTGGTCCTATTTGGCTTCACCCTTCCCTATTCTGTCCTTTTCACTATTTGTTTATCAAAGGCTTTAGTGCTCACTTTTATTTTGGATGTTAATACGTTCTCGTGCTTTCTTTTTGCCCCTCTTGTTCCCTTTTTAATGTCAAGGTTTTGGAGTGGGTGCAGGAGCAATTTGCTAGAATGGTATCCAGGATGCAGTTACATGGAGAGACTAGTGAAGCTGGGATTGTTCTCCTTGGAGTGGGGAAGGTCAAGGAGAGATCTAATAAAGTTAAAAATTATAATAAATCTTAAAATTATGAAGGGATTTAACAGAAATGGAGAAAATGTTTCGAAAAGCAGAATGGTTGTCAACCAGAGAACACAGGTTTAAGGTAATTGGCAAAAAGGCTAGAATTGTTAAAATCTGGAAAACACCCACTGAAATGGTAGCAGAGGCAGGTTCAATAACCTCAAGTCAGAATTGGATAAGCATATGTGAGGGGGAAATGCAGGACTATGGGGAAAGGGAAGAGGAGGGGCACTAATTGGATAACTGTTAAAGAGCTTGCACAGCTACGATGAACCTAATGATTCCTAACATGTTCTGTCACTCTATAATTCTGTGATTATTATTACTACTTGGACATTTTTTTCTGCCACGCACTAAATAGTGCAAGTGAGAATAATTTTGCATCATTGAAAATAAACAGCACTGTAAATAATGTTGGAAAAGCATTTAAAACTAGCTACTTGAGTGGGAGCATATTGCAAGTATAATAACATTGCAGTATTAGCGATTTTTAGCTTGTAAGCTAACAACACGTAAACCATTCTTTTGGTGCAGTGTTATATGGTGGCCTAGTGATGGCTGGTACTGTGTTTGAAGTGTTCAGAGATAAAACAGTGAGCCCTGAGACCACTTATCTCTACCGTCACACAGATTATTTCAATCTCTGTACTGACTTTGCCCCTGCCCCTGCTCATTTGTTGCTAAAATCCTCATTCATGTCTTTGTTACCTCCATGTTTGGGTTATCCAAAACTCTGCTATCCTTGCTTTTACATGTGCTAAATCCCATTCCTCCATTAACTCTGCTTGCTGACCTCCTGGCCAAGCAACGCTTGAATTTTAATATTCTCATCCTTGATTTCAAATCCCTCCATGGCTTTGATTCCCCCTGCACCCTGCAAAGCTGTGCTCAGGCCCTAAAACTTTCCCAGATATCTGCATTAATCTAAAAATGGTCTCTTGAGCATTCCTGATTTTACTGCTTCACGATTAGTGACTGTGCCCTAAGCTACCTCTGCTCTAAGCTCTAGATTTTCTCCCAAATCTCTGACTCTCTCCCTCTCTTTCATATCTTAAGACACTCACTCAAACCTACCTCTGTGGCCAAGCTTTGTGCCACTTGTTTTAATATCTCCTAATGTGGCTCAGTATCTGAAATGCTTTTGTGAAGCACCTTGGGCATTTCATTGTTCTAGGTACAAGTCAGTGCAAGTTGTAATTTGCAATTTTGGATAATGAGAAAATGTATTTGGCTTTAAAGAGAAAATGCTGGATATGCTCAGTAGGTCAAACAGCATCTGTGGAGCGAGAATCAAAGTTAACTTCTGAGGTCAGTAACTCTTGTAAGAAACTGGAATATGTTATGGATGTAATAAGAAACGTGGTGGGGGGGGGGGGGGGGGGGGGGGCGGTTGATAAGGGAGGAAAGAACAAAAGGTCTGATGAGGTAGAACACAGGTGTGAATCAGTGACGCAATGGATGGCAGTGTGGCAAATAAATAAAAACATTGGTCTGCTGTTTTAAATAACGA
Organism: Mustelus asterias; assembly: GCF_964213995.1. Lineage (NCBI taxonomy): Eukaryota > Metazoa > Chordata > Chondrichthyes > Carcharhiniformes > Triakidae > Mustelus > Mustelus asterias. Next base: position 167,585,861 of record NC_135801.1, read on the forward strand.
CAGAATCATTACCAGCACCCTGCTGTCTGGGGGGGGAAAAATGAAAATGCTGTTTCTGAATTGAAATTGTGTTGAAGTCCAGAAAGCAGTAAAGTGCCTAATTGAGGGATGGAATGCTGTTCCATGAGCTTCATTGGAACAGTATAGGTGATAAAGAGTGGGAGCAGGTGGAGAATTAAACTGGCAATCGATGGAAGTTCAGGACCACACTTGCAAACTGAATGAAGAAGTCCCACAATCTGCTTTTGGTCTTCCCAATGTAGAAAAAGTCTGCTTGTGAACAATGAATATAGTACACTAACTTGAAGGAAGTACAAGTAAATTGCTGTTTTACCTGGACAGAATGTTTGAGATCGTGGAAAATAGGAAGTTAGGAGGTAAACAGACAGGTGTTGCATCTCCTCGGCTTGCACAGGCATGTGCTGGGAAGAGGAGTAGGTGTTGGAGATGATGGAAGAGGGGAATAGTCCCTAAGGAATGCTGAAAGGGGAATGGAAGATGTGTTTTGTGGGGTAATGTTGCTGGTGGTGGAAATGGTGTAGGATGATCCGTTGAATATGAAGAACGGTGTATTGGAACATTTGGCCAAGTGGAAACTTGTCACAGTTCTGAGGCAAGGTTACAGTTGAGAGTAAGTATGGAAAATGCAATTGATCCCTTGAGGGCATGTTAGCCATAATGGAAGGGAATCGTTTAGAGTCAGAGGTTTACAGCAATGAAACAGGCCTTTCGGCCCAACTTGTCCATGCTACCTAGTTTTTACCAATTGCCTGCATTTGGCCCATATTCCCCTCTATTCATCTTGTCCATGTAACTCTCTAAATTCTTCTTAAAAGTCAAAATTGTACCCGCCTCTACTGGAACATGAAGTATTGGTGTGGAAAGTTGCATTGTGTTGAGGATAGGAAGGGAAAAAAATGTTGGGAATAGACCATATAAAGGTGAGGGTAGAATGGAGATTTAAAGCAAAGTTGATTACCACTCCATTCCGTGAAAGCAATGTGACTGCGCATTTTACAATTTGCTCATTCAACATAATGTTCAACAGTTTCAGTCTATAATTTTTCGTATTCTTTTTGGATAGCACATCCTGGCAATGATTCTGCTGTTCTAATTTATAGTTTCTCAATGTTTTCTATTAACATCCCCTTTTGCGTTGCATCATTATCCCTTTCTCACTTAATCACTCGTGCCTTTCACCCCTATTATAGCCCCATCCGTATTATTCTTTCCCCCCCCCCCCCCCCCACACACACACACACACACTCCAATTGCCTCTTTCCCTGTCTCTGTTCTTAAAGCATGTTGGCATCCATCACGTTTTCTGTGATGAAAGATTGTTGACATGACATACTAACTATTTCTTTCCACAGATACTGCCTGACCTGCTGAGTATTTCCAGCATTTCCTGATCATATTTTAGATTTACAACAATACCGTGACCTTTACATATGATTGTAGTAATGGCTTATGTTGTTTTATCTTTAACCCTCTCCAGCAAGACAAAACAACTTCCTTTCTATGATCCTGAATTTAACTATCACAAAGAAGTGTGCTATCTTTGGTCTCTACTGTTTTCATATTCAAGATCAACTATTATAACCAGGGAGAAAGAAAAATAAAAATACTTTACAATTCTGAATTTGAAAATAGTTTATGCCTTGCTAAATTGGAGGTTTTGTCTGCTGGTAGGTTAAAAATGGATTATTTTATATTGCCGAGTTATAGCAAAGCAAGCAAGATTTTCAGTGCTATTTATACACATCAGTATAATTGAAACGCAAGCCTATGTTCTGTAACTGTTTGAATTGCTTGAATGAGGCTCCACATGGACTGAAACATCTACTTTTCTGTCCATTTTGCTGTTACATACTCCCCAAGCACAAAATTGGAATATTTAATACTTCATGGTAATTTCATTCAATGGAGAGCCTTTTCCCTCCCATTTCTCTTGACTGAAAGCACCAACTTTTGGTAATGAATTTAAATATGCTGGTAACTCCCGCAACTTCTCTGAAGTTGCCATTCTACATGTATGGTTGCAGATGTTGTGTTGGGAGGATTTAGACTGTAGAGGACAGTTGTACCTAATCTTCATTTACTACTCCTCCTCCCTTGATGTCCACATGAGTACTTTCTAGTGAACATGAGAGAGAACCCTGGCTGATTTTTTTTTTTCAATGCCCACCCTTGTGTCTAAATTATATTAACTCAACAGCTGCACTTCCTAAGATCCAAAAATTAATCTCTGACCAAACTTATCACAGGACATCTTGGTTTGTGTGCCTTGCTGATCGTTTACATTGAACAGCATTGATTGTTATGTCACCAAACATAGCAGTATTCTGGGCGCAGGAATCTGCAAACAGCAGCAAGATGAATAACATTTAATGTGTTCTTAGTCATCTTGGTTGATAAAGAAATAGTGACATGCAACAGGACATCACTTGAACCTTTCAGTTTTCATTTAACATATCAAAAGGCCAACCCCTGTAACAGTGCAGTTTCACTACAGGACTGCAATGTCAATCTTGATTGTGTTAAAAGTCCTGGTGTGGAACTTGAATTTATAAACTTGTAATTTGAGATGAGAGCAGTCAGCCAAGTTATCACAAGGCCATTAAAGGTGTGGGTGTAAAATGTGACCTTACAAAATTTTAGAGCTAACCTAGTTTTATCAAATGTAGATTTTAATAAATTGATGATGCTCTTCTCCCACATGTTCAATAGTGTAAAGTTTATTTATTAGTGACACAAGTGGGTTTAGGTAACACTGCAATGAAGTTACTGTGAAAATCCCCTAGTTGCTACATTCTGGCACCTGTTTGGGTACACAGAGAATTTAGCATGACCAGTGTACCCAACCAGAACATTTTTCCATGGGAGGAAACCAGATCACCCGGAGGAAACCCACGCAGACAGGGGAGAATGTGCAGACTCCACACAGACATTGACGCAACCCAGGTCCCTGGTGCTATGAGGCAGCAGTGCTAACCACTGTGCCATCGTGCTGCCCCTAGCCACTGTGCCACCTTAATACTGCTGCTAGTGGTTATGGCTCGAGTCTGGCAATAGTACTGTAACATCAGAAATGTACTGCTTTTCACTTGGATTATGACTTGAATATCTTGCCACCTGAAAAATCTTCAAAATTCAGGAAAAAATAGGAATTTATTTTATCTGGTCGACAATATGAATGCCAGGCAAACGGCTGCTTTTATAATTGAAAATCTTTTGTAATCAAAAAAGATGTAATCTCAATCTTTTCTATTTTCTTAGATATGTTAAATCTTAAATTAAATTTGGTCATTCATAATTAGTTATATTCTCTTTGGTAAGGTCAATATCGCTATAGCTAACCTAATAAATAGGGTTACAAACTGCAGATAAAGCTTTTGGAAAACATGAAATACTAAGAAGAAACTTGTCGTCAATTAAAGCAAAAGATGAGATTGGAATTTGACCAATGCTTGGAGAAAAGCAATCTATACGTGCAAGTTTTTTACACAGAGGGTGGTGGGTGCCTGGAACTCGCTGCCGGGGGAGGTAGTGGAAGCAGATACGATAGTGAGTTTTAAGGCATGTCTGGACAAATACATGAATAGGATGGGAATGGAGGGATATGGTCCCCGGAAGGGAACATAGAACATTACAGCGCAGTACAGGCCCTTCGGCCCTCGATGTTGCACCGACCTGTGAAACCAATCCAAAGCCCATCTAACCTACACTATTCCAATATCATCCATATGTTTATCCAATGACCATTTAAATGTCCTTAATGTTGGTGAGTCCACTAATGTTGCAGACAGGGCATTCCACACCCTTACTACTCTGAGTAAAATAGGGGGTTTTAGTTCAGTTGGGCAGTATGGTCAGTGCAGGCTTGGAGGGCCAAAGGGCTTGTTCCTGTGCTGTAGTTTCCTTTGTTCTTTTTTGTATAATGACTTCTAGGCTAATTTTATCCCTGAGAATATTCAGTGTCTGAAAAATGGACATATGATTTGATATTTCCAGCGCATGTTCTGAGAATGTCCTGTGATTGCAATAAAGTACCCTATATTGTGAGATATTTAATTGCCCTCCCTTCTCTTGCTTCTTCACCTACACTAATAACTTAATCCACAAGATGATACCATGCGGTTAGTTACTGAACTTGCTTTAAATTGTATGTTAAATGTGATTTATTTCACTAATAACTCTAATGCTATTACTTATAAGTTGATATCTCAAGTTTTCTACATGAGATCTTCTTTCTGTGCAGATCACTTGATGGCCGACTGCAGGTTTCACATCGCAAAGGTTTGCCTCATGTTATTTACTGTCGCTTGTGGCGATGGCCTGATCTTCACAGTCACCATGAGCTTCGAGCCATTGAAACTTGTGAATATGCTTTCAATCTTAAAAAGGATGAAGTATGTGTTAATCCGTACCACTATCAGAGAGTGGAGACACCAGGTGGGTGCAACCTAATGCTAGATTATACAAATTAATTTTGAAAATGTAAATGTAATATCCATTCATACACTTTATTCTTTTGTGGGATGAGTGCCCGCTGGCAAGTCCAGCATTTATTGTCATCCCTAATTGTTCTCTAAGGTAGTGGTGAACTGTGGTTGACCATTGCAGTACAGTGATCCAGCGATATTGAAGGAACAATGACAGTTCCACTTTGGGCTGATGTGTAGCTCGGAGGGGAACTTGCAGGTGGTAGTGTTCCTATACATTTACTGCCTTTGCCCTTCTAGGTGGTAGAGGTTGCAGATTTTGAAGGTGCTGTCAAAGGAACCGTGATGAGTTGCTGCAATGCCGCTGTATATAATAGATACTGCTGGCACTGTTGATGGTGGGGGAGTGAATGTTGAAGGTGTGGGATCAGTGCCAATCAAGCAGGCTGCTTTGACCTGGATCGTGTCAAGCTTCTTGAGTGTTAATAGAGGTGCACTTGGCCAGGCAAGTGGAGAGCATTCACAGTCTTGACTTGTACCTTGTGAATGGTGGACAGGCCTTTGGGAGTCAAGAGATTAGTTACTCGCTGCAAAATTCCTAGTTTCTGACCTATTTTTGTAACCATGACATCCAGTTATGTGTTTGTTCAGTGGGGGATTCAGCCATGATAATGCTGTTTAATGTCAAGGTGAGGTGGTTAGATTTTCACTTGTTAAGATGGTCATTCGCAACCCTTGTGTGCTATAATTATACTTGCTACTTATCAGCCCAAGCCTGAATGTTGAATGGATTTTCTTAATGTTTCATGGAATGCGAGCTTGCTGGCAAGCTACCATTTGTTGCTTATCCCGAATTACCCTTGGGGTGAGCTACTACTTTGAACCACTGCATCCATTTGGGGCAAGTACTTCCACAATGCTGTTAAGGAAGGGAGTTCCAGGATTTTGACCCAATGGCGGAGAAGGAATGGTGATAACACTTCCAAGTCATGGTGGCACAGTGGTTAGCACTGCTGCCTCACAGCGCCAGGAACCTGGGTTCGATTCCTATCTTGGGTCACTGTCTGTGCGGAGTCTGCACATTCTCCTCGTGTCTGTGTGGGTTTCCTCTGGATGCTCCGTTTTCCTCCCACAGTCCGATTAGGTGCATTGGCCATGCTAAATTCTCCCTCCGTGTACCCGAACAGGCTTTGGAGTGTGGCGATTAGGGGATTTTCACAGTAACTTCATTGCAGTGTTAACATAAGCCTACCTGTGACTAATGAGTGAACTTTAAGTCAAGATGATGTGTGGCTAGGGTGGGAATTTGCAGGTGGTGGTGTTTCCACTTGTTGGTTACCCGTGTCCTTCCAGGTTGTGGAGGTTGCAAGTGTTGTTGAAGGAAACTTGGTGATTTGCTGCAGTGCATCCTGTGTGTCATCCACACTGTTGCATCAGTGGTGGAGGAAGTTAATGTTTAATTTGATGGGTGGGCTGCCGATAAAACTGACTGCTTTTTCCTGAATGGTGTTGAGCTTCTTGTGTTGTTGGAGTCGCACTTGTTCCATGACACTTCCAACTTGTACCTTGTAGATGGTGGACAGGCTTTGGGGAGTCAAGAGGTGAGCTACTCACCTCAGAATTCCCACTCTGACTTGATTTTGCAGTCCCAGTATTTACATAGCTGCCCAGTTCAGTTTCTAGTCAATGGTAAACCCCAAGATGATAGTGGGGGGATTCAGAAATGGTGATGCTGTTGATGGACAACATGCAGTGATTAGATTCTCTCTTGTTGGAGGTGGCCATTGCCTGGCAATTATGTAGTGCAACTGTTATTTTGCCACTTATCAGTCTAAGTCTGACTTGCTTAGGTCTGGTTGCATATGGCGACTGACTGCATCAGTATTTGAGGAGATGCAAATGGGGCTGAACATGTGCAATTATCCGTGAACATCACCATTTCTAACCTAATGATGGAAGGAGGGTCATTTGAAGCAGCTGTAGATGGGTGGACTAGGACATCACCTGACATTTTACTGTGTTTGGATATGGACTGCTTCTCTGCAGCAAAGTAGTTTACATTCCACATAATGCTCACATGAGCTATTTTAATTGTTTTATGGGGCCTTTTAAAACTAGATTGTTAAAACGTGAACACCAAGGATGCTACTTTTAATGTGGAACATTCCTTGAAATTCATTGTCAAAAAGTGCATGCGTTGGCATGAAACTGAAATGTTATGACTACTTCAATATTTTGTGCACTTCTGGCCTGATAATGGAGAATGAGCTGCAATGCTGAAAACCTTCTCTCATTGAATATCCCTACGCGATGTGTTTGTGCATTCCACCATAAGAACACCAGCAGATGTAGCTGCAGTCCAAACATTTGCATTTTCAAAACTTCTGTATTTGTGTTAAAACACACATTTCTATGAGGTTTCAATAGAACACAAGCCAATTTAAACACTGCGAAGTCTGTACAAAGGAGTTAAATGTGGCAGTCATGTGAATTGTCTCCAGTGTTCACTCCTGACTGGTGAATTAGCATATGCTTGGCCTCTTGCAGCTTTTTGCTACCTGCCAACAATATTGTTAGATAAGCTTCATGGTATTTAGGCCCCAGGAATTGGTCAAATAGTGCTTGTGATGTTCTGGTACTTTCCAGACTAATGACCTCTACTAAGTTGGACACCTTTTGGAGTTTTCCAATCACAGGACTTGATATTGATTCATTTTTCACCATGCAATCCCTACAGTCCAGAAGGAGACCATTTAGCCCACCGAGTCTGCACTAACTCTCTGAAAGCATCTTACCCAGCCTCTATCCCCGTAACCCCACATATTTACCCAGCTAATCCTCCTAACCTACACATTTTGAGACACTATGGGACAATTTAGCGTGGCCAATCCACCTAACCTGCATATTTTTGGATTGTGGGAGGAAACCGGAGCACCCAAGAAACCCATGCGGGGAGAATATGCAAACTCCACACAGTCACCCAAGGCCAGAATCGAACCCAGATCCCTGGCACTGAGGCAGCAGTGCTAACCACTGTGCCGCCCAGAATCTTGTTACTGAGGTGTTACTAAAGAGCAAGAAAGCATTCCGAGAGATGGCCCACTGAAAATGAAATGCTTATTTATAAACATTCAAATGAATAGTTTGGTTGTCTTTGGGGTTTTTCTTTGCTGGTGAAGAATAGGATTCAGCATTTTCTGTTTTTTTTGAAGATCCAGTGCAGTATGAAATGCATATGATTATATTCTTTTAACATCTTAAAGATGAGCCTCTTCCAAGCCTTCATTGGATGCTTTGAATCATTTAGAACTGGTAGATATTTCAAAGGCCAACTCTTAAGATTTTTACAGGCATGGTGAAATTCTTAGTTCTGAGTTGCAAGAATTTGTGGTGAAAGATGTCTAGGGGTGTTTTATATCAATAGTATAAATGTGAAGGATATATTATATTTGTACACTATATTATGCTGTAACTGGGACGCCATGCGCAGTTGGGAAATATGTTTATACCAGTCTGTTTCAGTGTAATTAATGATGTACACTATTCATTTCAGTTTTGCCTCCTGTATTGGTGCCACGACACACAGAAATTCCAGCAGAGTTGCCCCCACTTGATGACTATACTCATTCCATTCCTGAAAACACTAATTTTCCAGCTGGAATAGAGCCACAGAGCAACTACATCCCAGGTAACAAACACCTGTAACCCATGGTATAAATAATTGGTTTATCTTTTCAGCAATCATGCTTCTACATAACGAGGGGGAGAGAGTGAAAGTGTGTTAAAATATTGTATCAGTGAAGTCCAATTAGATATGTTAATTTTGGATAGGATTTTTCGGGCTCTGCCTGCTGTTGGGATCATCTGTCCCGCTGAAAATTAATGAACCTTTGGCTGGCCTCCTGCATTTCCCGTGGCGGTACTGTCATGGCAGACCAGAAAATCCCAGGCCTATTTTTGAAACTTCTCCATAGTGAAAGGAAGTTGAGTAATACTTGCCTCAGGAGTGAATGATGTTACAGGTAAAATAGTTAAATGGATATAAATTGATTTTAAACAATAGAAAATAGCTGAGGAATTTAACAGGGTTGTATTTTTATTCATGTGATCGCTGCCCATAAATGTTATGAATGTGGATGTGATGAATTTTAGAAAATTTGATATTTAACAAACGATGTGATCATGTCCTAGAAAACATAATGTGATCATATACTAGAGGCAAGATAGAAAATATTAAACATGGAGAAGTTATTTAGATGTGGGAAATGAAAAAAAGTGCAAGATGGTGTATTGTTAGAACATAGAACATTACAGCGCAGTACAGTCCCTTCGGCCCTCAATGTTGCGCTGACCAGTGAAACCAATCTAAAGCTCCTCTAATCTTCACTATTCCAACATAGAAATAGTTAGGAAATTGGATTTTGCACCAAATGACTGGGATTCTATTGATGAGAGAGCAAATGGGAAAAATTGGATGAGGGACTGTTGAGACAATGTTAGACTGGAGTTGTCTCCCAATTAACTTATCCCACAGGCTTTATGTGCAGTGCTGTAAGTGACATTGAAAATGTTTCTTTAAATTTGCAATCAGCTAGCATGCAAAGAATCATAAAATGGTCACAAAACAGGTGGACACTATTTGAGCCATGCAAGAGCAGTTCAGCTAGTTCCACTCGCCAGCCCTTCCCCTCAGTTCTGTAAATTTTTCTTTCTTTGGTTGCTTGTCTAATTCCCTTTAGATGTGGGAAATGAAAAAAAGTGCAATACAGTCGTAGAGTCATAGAGATTTACAGCATGGAAACAGGCCCTTCAGCTCATCTTGTCCATGCTGCCCCCTTTTTTAAACCCCTGAGCTAGTCCCAATTGCCTGCACTTGGCCCATATCCCTCTATACCCATCTGACCCATGTAACTGTCTAAATGCTTTTTAAAAGACAAAATTGTACCTGCCTCTACTTCTACTTCTGGCAGCTTGTTCCAAACACTCACCACCCTCTGAAAAGTCCTTATTATCAGTCACTTCATTAAAAATATATTTCCTCATGTCACCATTGGCTCTCCTGCTAATCTAACCTTAATTGGTGTCTTGATTCTTGCCCCTTCTGCCATTCGGAACAGTTTATTTCTATCCATTCTATTTAGACTTCTCATGATTTTGAGTATCACTATCAAATTTCCTCTTTATTATCTTTAAGGAAAGCAATCCCAGTCTCTCCACCAACTGATACCTTTCATCCATGGAACCATTCTCATGAGTCTTTTCTGCACCCTACTGAAAAGCTTAACGCACTTACTGAATTGCGGTGCCCATAATTGGACAAGATATTCCAATTTATGCTGAACCAGTGTTTTATAAACATTCATCATAACTTTCTTGCTTTTGTAGTCCATCCTGTACACTCCTTTAAACACTTTCTCAACCTGCCCTCTTACCTACATCTTCAATGATTTAAACAGTCTGTGTTCCTGGACCCCCTTTAGAATTGTACCACCTTGTTTTTATTTCCTCCTATTTTTCCTCGTCTTTCCCTTTATTAAATTTCATCTGCCCGTTCTACCATCCTGTCTGTTATCTGGAAAACTTACTATACTCCGCTGTTCATAATTCTTTCAAGTTTTAAAACCCCAATCAAGTTAGTTAACATCTTTAAAAGATTAGTGTTGGCTCTCCTCAATTAAATCTTATTTTGTCCAAGTTACAATTTTGTCCCAGATTATCGTTTAAGTGTTTTGTCGCCCCCAAAGTGAAACTGACTGGGCTGCAATTACCGAGTGCAAGATGGTGTATTGTTAGAACATAGAACATTACAGCGCAGTACAGGCCCTTTTTGAACAACAATCTTAACATTTGCAATTCTAAAGTCCCCTGGCATCTCCCCATGTATTTGAGAATTGGCAGATTGTAGCCAGTACTTCTGCAATTTCCACCTTTACGTGTCTCCACATTCTCCACCAATGTATCCGCTCTGTTCCTGGTGAATTTTCAACTCTAAGTAAAGCTGACCTTTCTGATACTCCTTTATCAGCTTTTAACCTATCCTCAACTACATCTTTAATCATTTCGGTCCCACAGGATGTGGATGTTGCTGGCTAGGCCAGCATTTGTTACCCGTCCTAATTGCCTTTGAAAGTAGTGGTGAGTCACCTCTTTGAACTGCTGCAGACCATGTGGTGTAGGTCAAGGATGGAGTTCCAGGATTTGGACCCAGTTTGGAGAATTACTTTGACAGCATTTTCCTTGTAAAGTGTTGCAGTCTCTGTGGAGACATGTAACCTTTAAAGGGATTCAAACTTCCAGCTATGAATACCCTGACAAAATTTCACATTTTAAGACAATTGTAAAAAACAAAAGGTTAAAAACACACTATTGACTAAATGTTATTTTTTTTTGTAAGGCAACTTGTATTTTCACAATTGAAAGTGACGTTCCCCTTCCCCTTGTATAGTTATCATGCTCCATGGAATTACAGTCTATTTTAACAAATATTTCACACTTATGCCCAGCTTCCAACTGGTTCCTGTGTCTCTATTTTGGCAAGTAGTAACTTAAGTGATTGTCTTCAGGCACTTTCCTCAGTTTTTGGAGAGTTTCTTAAATCCGCTAACAGCAAAATCTATTTTGATTAATCATCATATCCCTGGCAATGCCAGAACAGATTTCTGGCAATCTGTAGAAGACTGCAGGATGTGTCTCATCGAATAGAGACCATCTCCCCTTCATGTGATCGCTTACAAAGTCAAACAGCCTTTGACCGCACAGAATTTCTGCTCTTTATCTATGGTATCCATTAATTTGTAGGGAAGCTTGTAACATCTCAAAATGGCTACCTACCCTCTTTCCATGGCAGCATGAAACACGTTAACCATGTATAGAATTCTACAGTGCAGAAGGAGGCCATTTGGCCCATCAAGTCTGCACCGACCACAACCCCCACCCAGGCCCTATCCCATGATGTCATGCATTTAACCTAGCTAGTCCTCCTGACATCTGACACTAGGGGGCAATTTAGCATGGGCAATCCACTTAACCCACACATCTTTGGACTGTGGGAGGAAACCAGAGCACCCGAGGAAACCCACGCAGACATGGGGAGAATGTGCAAACTCCACACAGACAATGACCCAAGGCCGGGAATCGAACCCAGGTCCCTGGCGCTGTGAGGCAGCAGTGCTAACCACCGTGCCATTATGCTGCTCTTAAATGGTATCTAGGTAGAAATACTACTTAGCTATCATTGACCTCCACTCCCTTTCACCTTAAAGATAATTGGATAATTTGCAGTACAGATGTTTACAAACATATCTACAGCACCTTTCTGCAGCTATAGGAAATCCTAGGTCTACTTATGGTAAACTCAGAAACTGCTTCCATTGTCTCAAAGCATAAATACATTGCATCTTAGTAAAACAATCTAAATCTTTCCTATAATCTTCACAGTCAAATCACACAGGCTTTCTGCTGAACAGATCACGTGACTACCTTCATTTTAAAGCTACAGTCCCAAAATATAATCTATGAACTCATAATTTTAACAAAACAAAGATGGAGAACTTGTTGGTAACTCTGCCACTATGTATAAATCCCTTTTTGGGACCTAATCAGGCTTAACCCTACTGTTACTATCCATTTACAATTTACATGGCCATAGAACCATAAAGGACTTTTGGGTTCCCTTTTATGTTGACTGCCAGAGTCTTTCATATTCAGCCTGTTCTTGTATTATCAACCTAACATTTTTAATATGATTCATTTTACACTCTTTCATCGTCCATGGAGCTCTTGTTTGCCTTACCTTTTGCACCTTGTATGATTTACCTCCACTGTAGCTAAACTATCTCTTTAGGCAGCCCATTTTTCTGTTACACTTCTGCCTGCCAATCCTTTTCAAGCTTTTCAGTAAATCATTTTACCTCAACATAGCCATTCTTACAGCACTGAAATTGCTCGAGGTAGCTAATATCAACTAGCAGAAGCCCACAAAACATTTGTATGCTTAAGCAATTAGTCTACTTAAACAAGTTCTATCATCTCATCTCCTCCTACCTTACCCTGTCGTCCCTTACTTGCCCCTTCCACCCACTGTTCACATACACTACCCATCCTTGCATGGAGCCAATGATACACATGCCCCACATGCCTTTGCATCTGCCAAGCTACCCAGTGAATCAACCCACCAACCAATCGTAATAGTAAGAGCTGAAACAAACTTTTTCACCTGTTATCATTTTAGTGCATTACCCTGAAGTAATTCTGTAGCTTTTGCACTCAACTGGCCTCTTAATGTCATCTTTAGCTGTGTGAGAGAATGTAATAAGAAAATGCCATTAATCCCCGATAGTTTGAACTGTTACTGTTTCTCCCTAAAAACAGATTTATCTTTTCAGCACACTTGTGGCTTTAATGGCCCAGAGCATCTTGAATAATTTGTCTTTCTTGGTACACACAGCACCTGAATGTTATAATGTTATGTTTTAAAATATCTAATTTATAACTTTGTATTATTATCTTAATCATTGTTCCCTAAATGTTCTCTTGCTGACACTTGATCCATTTAAACTATCGCAATACACAGAATCAGTAATCCTAACTTCCTCGTTGGATTGGAAATATATTAATGTGGGAAATTCTCCTGAACACATTTCAGAAACTCTATCCTTTCTCTGCCCTTTGTGCTATTACTATCTCAATCTGTTTTACGATGTCACTACTTGCACCATCGTTAGTTCTTGCATGTCTCCACAATTTACCTGCAAATTTGCTCCTCTAAATACTCCTGACAAGTTGATGGCAATAGAATTCACCCAGTAATGTAATGATACCTCTATTGTTAATAGTGTCATCCTTCCTCCTCCATCTCTGCTAAACATTGTCCTGTATATTTGATATCTAGTCCTCCCTTTTTTAAAATTGAGTAACTTCATTTTTAATCCAGTTAATATACAAAATAAATTGAATAGACATGAGAAGTACTGGTACAAGGGCGGCACGGTAGCACAGTGGTTAGCACTGCGGCTTCACAGCTCCAGGGACCTGGGTTCGATTCCCGGCTTGGGTCACTGTCTGTGTGGAGTTTGCACATTCTCCTCGTGTCTGCGTGGGTTTCCTCCGGGTGCTCCGGTTTCCTCTCTCAGTCCAAAGATGTGCGGGATAGGTTGATTGGCCATGCTAAAAATTGCCCCTTAGTGATCTGAGATGTGTGGGTTAGAGGGATTAGTGGGTAAAATATATGGGGGTAAGGCCTGGGTGGGATTGTGGTCGGTGCAGACTCGATGGGCCGAATGGCCTCTTTCTGTACTGTAGGGTTTCTATTCTATTCTATTCTAAATACAGGTGTAAATTAATCCTATTACTGGATGCAATGTGAAATGGCATTTGATCACTTCAGCAATAACTTGGCTTTATGGCTAGGATGACATGTCTTATTTTAATAGAAACACCACCACCTGGCTACATCAGTGAAGATGGGGAGACGAGTGATCAACAAATGAATCAAAGTATGGATACAGGTGAGCTTTTCTTGAAGGGCATGTGGTATATTGGTGAATTTACAATGAATCTTGGAACTTTTAATCGGTTTGTTGTTGATCAGGATTTTGCATTTAAGAGGAAGTTGGAGACTATGATTTACTATTAGTTAACTTAAAAGGGAAATGAGAAAATGTTTGACCATTTCAATACCTTGGTGCCCTGAAAGCAAGATTAGTTTCCTGTGACATTCAATGACATAGATGTTTGCTGACTTAAAAATGGATGCAAGAAATTGTGCTACTGGAAAGTCAAGTAACTTCAACCAATGGCTATAAAAAGTGTAACTTACAACATGTTTGGAGTTTTGTTTTGCTAATTTCAGAACGAATGCAAAAGAAGAGTTTATAATACAAGCTGATTAAAATTTGGCTTAAAATCCATAAATGCAATTTATAATGCATAGTGAAGTAATTATTTAATTTGTATGTGTTTTATCACTCACTTGATGAAGGAGCAGCACTCCGATCGCTCGTGCTGCCAAATAAATCTGTTGGACTTTAACCTGGTGTTGTGAGACTTCTTACCATGCCTACCCCAATCTAACGCCGGCATCTCCACATCGAGTTTTATGCAATTGCTTTTTTTATAAAGTCAATTATTGCTTTCATTTTTAGGGTCTCCTGCAGAAATGTCACCAAGTACCTTGTCACCAGTCAATCATAGCTTGGGTAAGTAGACATTTTTTAACAAAGCCTTGTATTAAAAAGTGTTGATGACCTTTTTTAGGTTTCTTTACTCATTCTGGGAAACGGAGCATTGCTGTAAAAACCAGCACTTATGACCCATTTCTAATTGCCCTTGAACGTGTGAGAGCTGCCTTCTTGAACCTCTGTGGTCCATGTGGTGTAAGTACACCCAGAGTGCTGTTAACAAAATAGTTCTAGGATATTGACTGGCACTAAAGGAATAGTGATGCAAGTTCTTTTCCTGACTTGGCAACAATTGCAAATGGTGGTGTTCTCGTGCATCTGCTGTCCATGGTGTTTCTGGATGGTAGAAGTTATGTAAGGAAGGTGCTGTCAAAGGAGCCTTGGTGAGTTGTTGCACTGCATCTTGTAAATGGTGCACAGTGCTGTTGCTATGCACTGATGGTAGAGGAGTGAATGTTTAATGGGGGTGCCAATTGAACAGGCTGCTTTTTCTTGAATGGTGTTGAGCTTCTCTGGTGTTGTTGAAGTTGCACTCGTCCAGCTAAGTGGAGTGTATTCAAAAGCACTCTTGACTTGTAGATGGCTGACAGATTTTGGCAAGTCTGGAGGTGAATTACTTGCTGCAGAAATTCCCAGATTCTGCATTGCTTTTTTAGCCACAGATTTATATGGCTGATCCAAAGAACAATACAGCACAGGATCAGGCCCTTCGGCCACCAAGTCTGTGCTGACACAGATGCCTCTCTAATCTAATATTTTCTTCCCTCTATGTGGTCCATATACCTCTATTCCCTGCCTATTCATGTATCTATCCAGATGCCTCTTGAACGTTGTTATAGAATCTGCATCCACCACCACCTCCGGCAGCACGTTCCAGGCATTCACCACCCTCTGTGAAAAACTTGCCCCTTACTTATCTTTTAAATTTGCCCACTCTTTCAACCTATGCACCCGAGTAATTGACCCTTTGACCCTGGGAAAAACACTCTGACTATCCATTCTATCCAAGTCTGTCATAATCTTGTAAACCTCTATCAAGACCCCGTCATCGTCCGATGCTCCAATGAAAACAGTCCAAGTTTGTTCAATCTTTCTTCTTAGTTCGTATCCTCCAAACCAGGCGACATCCTGGTAAATCTCTTCTGCAACCTTTCTGATTCATCAACACCTTCTGGTGGTGTGGCAACCAGAATTGTACACAGTACTCCAGATGTGGCCTGACCAAAGTCTTATGCAGCAGCAACATGAATTTCCAATTCCTATACTCAACGCCCCGACCGATGAAGGCCAACGTGCCATATGCCATCTTGACCACCTTGTCCACCTGAGTTGCCATCTTCAGGGAACTGTGGATGTGCACACCTAGATCCCTCTGTATGCTAATATTTCTAAGGGCTCTACCATTTACTGTGCATTTTCTTCTGCAGTAGACCTACCAAATCACATCACCTCACATTTGTCTGGGTTAAACTCCATCTGCCATCTTTCAGGCTAAGTCTCCAGCCGATTTATATCCTGCTGTATCCTCTGACAATCCTCCTCACTATCTGCTACTCCCCCAATTTCTGTCACAGACCTCCAGTTAGAAAAGTACCCTTCCACTGCTACTTACGGCTTTGTATGCCCAAGCCAGTTTTGTATCCATCTTACCAGCTCACCTTGGATCTCATGTGATTTCACCTTCTGCATGAACCTGCCATGAGGGACTTATCGAAGGCTTTACTAAAGTCTATGTTTACAACATCCATGACCCTGCACTGGTCAATTTTTCTTGTCACTTCCTCAACTCAGTCAAGGTCCATTTGCAACAAAAGTTTTGGTTTAAAAACAAATTCAATACATTGCACACTGTCTCACATTTTTTAACTCCTCTTGGGCTTTGTACAGGAGCAAGAGTTTTCTATCATTCTGTACTCAAAAGATCCTGTGGTGGTGTCGTCTGGCTGTAAAAGATCGTAAGTTGTAGACAGTTTAAGGAAACGAACTGTCCTGCTAAAATTTAGACGAAAAGAGCTTCAGAGCATAAATTAATGTGCATATGGACTGTACCCGACCTGATCTCGGAGCTTGTTTGGGGAAAGGGGGCACTTCAAGAGTTCAGGAATGGGTGGGCGGCACGGTAGCACAGTGGTTAGCACTGCTGTTTCACAGCTCCAGGGTCCCGGGTTCGATTCCCGGCTCGGGTCACTGTCTGTGTGGAGTTTGCACATTCTCCTCGTGTCTGCGTGGGTTTCCTCCGGGTGCTCCGGTTTCCTCCCACAGTCCAAAGATGTGCGGGTTAGGTTGATTGGCCAGGTTAAAAATTGCCCCTTAGAGTCCTGAGATGCGTAGGTTAGAGGGATTAGTGGGTAAAATATGTGGGGGTAGGGCCTGGGTGGGATTGTGGTCGGTGCAGACTCGATGGGCCGAATGGCCTCCTTCTGCACTGTAGGGTTTCTATGATTCTATGATCTCTTGGTAGGGGAAGGAATTTTAGAATCTATATTTAAATATGAAATATCTAGATGAACAGAAAATAATTAAAAGTCACCAACACAGAGAATTCAAAGGACAGCTATGCTTCATCAACAAAATGGAGTTCTTTTGAGGACATTAACAATTTAGTGGAAATGCAGTATATGCATTGGATGTGGATTTAAGGCAAAACACTTGCCTATGATGCAGTTAGGAATATAGTAATAGGTAGGCAAATAAGGGAAGTGTTTTTTTCAACAAAAAAAAGGTCCCCTTGTTTATAACTAGTTTTTAAATCCATCGACAACCTGGTATAGGAAATTTCTCAGACTAATTGGAATTGACTAGTATGGTTCTGTTCTGGAGCCTCTTCCCACCCACTGTTGCATTACTAATTTGCATATAGGATGAGGAGGAGTGGTGTCTAAATTTACAATTGTTCATAAAATAGAAAAGTTGTAAATAATTCTGAGAGCTGTTGAGAACTCCGCTGATAAATGCAGGGGTATTCCAAAACCCACAAGAGTAACTTGGAACACTGATTCTTCGTAGTGTATGTTTTCAATTTGGTACAATGTGCGAAAAGATATGCAAACAGTGAGAAACAGTACAGCCTTTGCAACAAAGACTATAACACACCACAACAGTACGTCTCACAGTATGTCATGAAGGTAACATTTGTTTCCAACTACCTGCATTTCATAGAAATCATAGAATCATAGAAACCCTACAGTGCCGAAAGAGGCCATTCAGCCCATCGAGTCTGCACCGACCACAATCCCACCCAGGCCCTACCCCCATATCCCTACATATTTACCCACTAATCCCTCTAACCTACGCATCTCAGGACACTAAGGGCAATTTTTAGCATGGCTAATCAACCTAATCCGCACATCTTTGGACTGTGGGAGGAAACCGGAGCACCCGGAGGAAACCCACGCAGACAGCAGAACGTGTAGACGCTGCATAGACAGTGACCCAAGCCGGGAATCGAACCCAGGTTAGCACTGCTGTGAAGCAGCAGTGCTAACCACTGCTACCGTGCCGCCCACCCATTCCTGAACTCTTGAAGTGCCCCCTTTCCCCAAACAAGCTCTGAGTTAAATCCAGCATATGTTGGGGGCGTTACAGTGGATAGTACTGCAGCCTCACAGCGCCAGGGACTTGGGTTCAATTCCTGGCTTGGGTTACTGTCTGTGCAGAGTCTGCACGTTCTGCCGTGTCTGCGTGGGTTTCCTCCGGGTGCTCCGGTTTCCTCCCACAGTCCGAAAGACATGTTGGTTAGGTGCATTAGCTATGCTATTATCTCATTGAATGGCGGAGCAAACATGATGGGCCGAATGCCCTAATTCTGCCTCCTACGCCTTAATTATGGTCTAGTCAGTACATTGCCTGTTGCAAATAGCTGAAGGGTCATGGTGTTTTATAAGATCTACCAATTTTTGGGACGTACAGCCCACATATCTGGCATCACACCAGCACTGGAATTCATGTACCATATTACCCATGTGTGATAGGCAGAACATCTTTTTGTCATGATGGCAGTACCCTGTTAGTGGAGAATGCCACTCATTCTACTGCACAGTAGCAGGTAGAAATGGCTAGCTTCAACAGCATGTCTCTCTTTCTGGGATGCTGCGGAATTACTGAAGCTGAATCCTTCCTCTCTCAAACATCCTGGCATTACCATTGACCAGAAACTGAACTGGACCAACCATATAAATACTGTGGCCATGAAAGCAGGTAGAGGCTAGAAATTGTGGTTGTTAATTCGCCGCCTCATTCCCCAAAACCTGTCCAGCACCTAAAAGTCAGTGTGATGGCATACTCTCCCCTTCCCTGCATGGATGCAGCTGTAACAATGCTCAAGAAAGCAGCTCGCTTGATTGGTACCCCATCCATCACCTTAAACATCCTCCACCACTGGCACGTAGCAGTAGTGCATGATGTAACCATTTTCAAGATGCAATGCAGCAGGTTGTCCAAGTCTCATTTGGCAAAACAGTCCAAACCTATAAATGGTCTCCACCAACTCAAAAAAACAATTTCAGCGGGCACATGGGAATACCAGCTGCAATTCTCCTTCCAAGCCACACAGCATTCTGACTTGGCTGCATCATCATTCCTTCATAGTTACTGGAACTCCCTTCCTGAACAGCACTGTGGATGTACCTACACCAGATGTCCTGCAGTGGTTCAAGAACATGATTGCCACCATCTTTGCGGACAATTAATGTTATCCTAGGCAACGATGCTCAAGTTTCATGATTTTTTTTAAAAATTACCTTTATCACAGCTACAGTCCCAACAGAGAGTGTGTTTAGCCCTATTCAGTTTTCTTTAATCCTTGTGCATGTTTTCTGAATATCCATTTTGCTGGTCTATATGCTCTTTATTTGAAAGGTGAGAACACACCAAACCACTGAAGAATGAATCAATGTTCCCTTGAGCTTTATGGCTGCACGGCAATCCAAAGTTCCATTGCAAGATGTACAAAAGCCATTCATTTTGGGATATCTTGCTTGGTTAAGCAAAAAAAAACAGGACCGTGCACTTAAATGAATGTGGCGCACTGCATATAGAGGATATTTTGATAGGCATCAGGTGATTAGTACTGAGAACATCTGTTAACCTACTCCGTATTATATAGCAAGTTGTCTTCCAGCTCTTATGATCTAAAATGGGTCAAGTGAGTGCGATGTGCTGGACAATTAAATACTCGTTACCAAGGAAATGAAATTTCTACGTCCTTTTTGACAGACTACAGAACACAGCCTATCTGTTGCCTTTTGAGATACCCAAATCTGCAGGGTTCAAGATAATTTGCTCCATGGCACAGTGGACACCAATTTGCGAGATCTAATTGGACTGTAGATCTTTTACTGGAGTGGCAGTAGAGCATGTGGTTCAAGGAGGCCTATTTGTTTGAGCAGATGAACCACAATTCTGCTACAGCTCAAATTCTATATTTATTCAGCAGCAAAGCTTCACATGTTGCATGCACTTCTTGTAGAATACTCCCCCGCATACAATTGAAGCTTGAACTCAATTAAGTACTTAGTTTTTTCCTGAGCTAGGATTGCTGGAACATACATTTGATGTCACAACCTGCACCACCCACACTACAAAAGAACTGATATTTATAAACTCCTAATATCTAGGTACTTGGAAGAAAGTTAGGTTATGTTACATCTGAGCTATCTGTTGATTTACATCGACACATTTCATTCAACTTAATATAGTTGGTAGGAATCTTAACCATTAAGTTGAATGTTTGTGTGGATTTAATCTGTGCCACAACATGAATTCACCTCATCTCCTGACATGCGGCACGGTAGCACAGTGGTTAGCACTGCTGCTTCTGACAGGGCGGCACGGTAGCACAGTGGTTAGCACTGCTGCTTCACAGTTCCAGGGTCCTGGGTTCGATTCCCGGCTCGGGTCACTGTCTGTGTGGAGTTTGCACATTCTCCTCGTGTCTGCGTGGGTTTCCTCCGGGTGCTCCGGTTTCCTCCCACAGTCCAAAGATGTGCGGGTTAGGTTGATTGGCCAGGTTAAAAATTGTCCGTGAGATGTGTAGTTAGCGGGTAAATATGTGGGGGTAGGGCCTGGGTGGGGTTGTGGTCGGTGCAGACTTGATGGGCCGAATGGCCTCCTTCTGCACTGTAGGGTTTCTATGTTTCTATGCCCCCCGCAAAAGCCTGTCCACCATCTACAAGGCACAAGTCAGTAGTATAATGGAATATTCTCCACTTGACTGGATGAGTGCAGCCCCAACAACACTGAAGCTCGACACAATAAAGGACAAAGCACCCTGCTTGATTGCTACCCCTTCCACAAACCTTCAATCCCTCCACTACTGATCATAGAAATCCTACAGTGCAGAAGGAGGCCATTCGGCCCATCGAGTCTGCACCGACCACAATCCCACCCAGGCCCTACCCCCACATATTTTACCTGCTAATCCCTCTAACCTACGCATCCCAGGACTCTAAGGGGCAATTTTTTTTTTTAACCTGGCCAATCAACCTAACCTGGCCAATCAACCTAACCTGGCCAATCAACCTGAACCGTGGCAACAATGTGTACCATCTACAAGATGCACAGCAGGAACTCAGTGAAAATAGCTAGGTGCTTGATAGGTGGGCTGAAAGGCCTTTTTCTGTGCTGTATTCTCTGTGCCCTACAACCAGAGGGCTTCTCAATCCTGTTCTGGTCCCTCCATGCTGACACAATAGTTAAGAAAGCCCACCAACGCCTCTACTTTAGAGGCTAAGGAAATTCAGCATGTCCACTACGACTCTCTCCAACTTCCACAGATGCACGAGAGAAAGCATTCTTTTTGGTTGTATCACAGCTTGGTATGGCTCCTGCTCTGTCCAAGACCCCAAGAAACTGCAAAGGTGCTGAATGAAGCCCAGTCCATCATGCAAACCAGTCTCCCCTCCATTAACTACTCTTCCCATTGTCTCGGAAAAACAGCCGGCATAATCAAGGACTCCACGCACCCCGGACAGACTCGCTTCCACCACCACCTGTCAGGAAAAAGATACTAGAGTCGGTTTGTACGTGACCTCAGATGAAACATCCTATTTATTGACTACAGCTCAGCCTTCAACATCATTATTCCCACGAAACTCATCTCCAAGCTCCGTAGCCTGGGCCTCGGTTCCTCCCTCTGCGACTGGATCCTGAACTTCCTAACTCTCAGATCGCAATCAGTAAGGATAGGCAACAACACCATCTCCACGACCATCCTCAACATTGGTGCCCCACAAGGCTGTGATCTCAGCCCCCTACTATACTCCTCATACACTGATGACTGCGGCCAAATTCCTCTCCAGTTCGATTTTCAAGTTTGCTGACGACAGCAACGTGTTGGGTTGGATGTCGAACAATGATGAGGCAGAATACAGGAATGAGATAGAGAACCTGGTGCAGAGACACCCGCCCACCAATGCCTCTACTTTCTCAGACTAAGGAAATTTGGCATGTCAGCTACGACTCTCTCTAACTTTTACAGATGCACCATAGAAAGCATTCTTTCTGGTTGTATCACAGCTTGGTATGACTCCTACTCTGCCCAAGACAGCAAGAAACTACAAAAGATCCTGAATGTAGCCCAATTCATCACGCATACCAGCCTCCCATCCATTGACTCTGTCTACACTTCCTGCTGCCTCGGCAAAGCAGCCAGCATAATTAAGGACCCCACGCACCCTGGACATTCTCTCTTCTACCTTCTTCCATCAGGAAAAAGATACAAAAGTCTGAGGTCACGTACCAACTGACTCAGGAACAGCTTCTTCCCTGCTGCTGCCAGACCTTTGAATGGACCTACCTCGCATTAAGTTGATCTTTCTCTACACCCTAGCTATGACTGTAACACTACATTCTGCACTCTCTCTGGATGGCAGAGTAGCACAGTGGTTAGCACTGCTGTTTCACAGCGCCAAGAACCCGGGTTCGTTTCCCGGCTTAGGTCACTATCTGTGTGGAGTTTGCACGTTCTCTCCGTGTCTGCGCGGTTTTCTCCGGATGCTCCGGTTTCCTCCCACATTCTGAAAGACGTGCTGGTTAGGGGCATTGACCCGAACGGACTGAGGCAACAAGGAGAGTTTCACAGTAACTTCATTGCAGTGTTAGTGTAAGCCTTACTTGTGACTGACTAATAAATAAACTTTTAACTTTATCTTGTTTCCTTCTCCATGAACGGTATGCTTTGTCTGTATAGCGTGCAAGAAACAATATTTTTCACTATGCTAACATATGTGACAATAATAAATCAAATCAAACATCAAGGCAACGTTTGACAGTCTGACAGGAAAGAGCCCAGCAGAACTTAAGTCAGTGGGAATTGAGGGAAAACCACAAAGGAAGTTGGTTATGGGTGTTGGAGGTCAATCATCCAGGTCCTAGGACATCACTGCAGGAGTTCCTCCGGGTTATTACTAACAAGGAACAGGATTAGATCACAACCCGTTGAATCTGCTCCACCATTCAATAAGATCATGTCTGATCTGATAACCTCACCTGCATTGTGCCTACTCTGGATAACCTATCACCCCCTTGCTTTACCAAGAATCTATCCACCATGGCCTTAAAAATATTCAAAGACACTGCTTTCACAACCTTTTCAGGAAAAGCATTCCAAAGACTCATGGCCCTCCGAGGAAAAAAAATTCACCTCTTCTCCATTTTAAATGGGTGACCCTTATTTTTAAACAGTTACCAGTAATTCTAGATTCTCCCACAAGAGAAAACGTCCTCTCTACATCCGCCCATGTGAAGGCCCCTCAGGATCTTGTGTCCCAATCAAGTCACCTATTACTCTTAATGAACTTAGTGGATACAAGCTTCCTGATAAAACAACCAGTAATATCCAGTTCCTAACTATATTCAGTTGCTTCATCAATTACCTTCTCTCCATGAGAAGGTCAGAACTAGGGATGTGTGCTAATGCATTTAGCACCATTTTTGACTCGTCAGATACATAGAACATAGAACATTACAGCGCAGAACAGGCCCTTCGGCCCACGATGTTGCACCGACCAGTTAAAAAAAAAACTGTGACCCTCCAACCTAAACCAATTTCTTTTCGTCCATGAACCTATCTACGGATCTCTTAAACGCCCCCAAACTAGGCGCATTTACAACTGATGCTGGCAGGGCATTCCAATCCCTCACCACCCTCTGGGTAAAGAACCTACCCCTGACATCGGTTCTATAACTACCCCCCCTCAATTTAAAGCCATGCCCCCTCGTGCTGGATTTCTCCATCAGAGGAAAAAGGCTATCACTATCCACCCTATCTAAACCTCTAATCATCTTATATGTTTCAATAAGATCCCCTCTTAGCCGCCGCCTTTCCAGCGAAAACAATCCCAAATCCCTCAGCCTCTCCTCATAGGATCTCCCCTCCATACCAGGCAACATCCTGGTAAACCTCCTCTGCACCCTCTCCAAAGCCTCCACATCCTTCCTGTAATGTGGGGACCAGAACTGCACACAGTACTCCAAGTGCGGCCGCACCAGAGTTGTGTACAGTTGCAACATAACGCTACGACTCCTAAATTCAATCCCCCTACCAATAAACGCCAAGACACCATATGCCTTCTTAACAACCTTATCTACTTGATTCCCAACTTTCAGGGATCTATGCACACATACACCTAGATCCCTCTGCTCCTCCACACTATTCAAAGTCCTCCCGTTAGCCCTATACTCAACACATCTGTTATTCCTACCAAAGTGAATTACCTCACACTTCTCCGCATTAAACTCCATCCGCCACCTCTCGGCCCAACTTTGCAACCTGTCTAAGTCTTCCTGCAAACTACGACACCCTTCCTCACTGTCTACCACACCACCGACTTTGGTGTCATCAGCAAATTTGCTAATCCACCCAACTATACCCTCATCCAGATCATTAATAAATATTACAAACAGCAGTGGCCCCAAAACAGATCCCTGAGGTACACCACTTGTAACCGCACTCCATGATGAATATTTACTATCAACCACCACCCTCTGTTTCCTATCCGCTAGCCAATTCCTGATCCAATTTCCTAGATCACCCCCAATCCCATACATCTGCATTTTCTGCAGAAACCTACCATGGTGAACCTTATCAAACGCCTTACTAAAATCCATATATACCACGTCCACTGCCTTGCCCCCATCCACCTCCTTGGTCACTTTCTCAAAAAACTCAATAAGGTTAGTAAGGCACGACCTACCTGCCACAAAACCATGCTGACTATCACCTATCAATTCATTACTCTCCAAATAACTATAAATCCTATCCCTTATAATTTTTTCCAACATCTTGCCGACAACAGAAGTGAGACTCACCGGTCTATAATTCCCGGGGAAGTCTCTGTTCCCCTTCTTAAACAATGGGACAACATTCGCTAACCTCCAATCTTCTGGTACTATACCAGAGGCCAACGACGACCTGAAGATCAGAGCCAGAGGCTCTGCAATCACTTCTCTTGCCTCCCAGAGAATCCTTGGATAAATCCCATCCGGACCAGGGGATTTATCTATTTTCAGACCCTCCAGAATATCCTGCACATCCTCCTTATCAACTGTAATACTGTCTATTCTACTCCCTTGCAACCCAGTGTCCTCCTCAGCTATATTCATGTCCCCTTGCGTGAACACCGAAGAGAAATATTGGTTCAATGCTTCACCAATCTCCTCCGGTTCCACACATAACTTCCCTCTGCCATCTATAACTGGCCCTAAACTTGCCCTAACCAACCTTCTGTTCTTGACATACCTATAGAACGCCTTAGGATTCTCTTTAACCCTATCCGCCAAAGTCTTCTCATGTCCCCTTTTAGCCCTTCTAAGCTCGCTCTTCAACTCCCTCTTAGCCAATCTAAAGCTTTCTAGTGCACTACCCGAGTGCTCACGTCTCATCCGAACATAAGCCTCCTTTTTCTTTTTAACCAACAAAGAAACTTTTTTGGTGCACCACGGTTCCCTAGCCCTACCAATTCCTCCTTGCCTGACAGGGACATACCTATCACAGACTCGCAGTAGCTGCTCCTTGAAAAAACTCCACATGTCGGACGTTCCCAGTCCCTGTAATCTCCTAGTCCAACCTATGTTTCCTAATTCTCTCCTAATAGCCTCATAATTACCCTTCCCCCAGCTAAAACCACTGGCCCGAGGTTCATGCCTATCCCTTTCCATCACTAAGGTGAACGTAACCGAATTGTGGTCACTATCACCAAAATGCACACCAACTTCCAAGTCTAGCACCTGGTCTGGCTCATTTCCCAGCACCAGATCCAATATTGCCTCACCTCTAGTTGGCCTGTCTACATACTGAGTCAAAAAACCTTCCTGCACGCTTTGAACAAAAACTGACCCCTCTAACGAGCTAGAGCTATAACAATTCCAGTCAATATTAGTCAAGTTAAAATCCCCCATAACAATTGCCCTATTACTTTCACTCCTAAGCAGGATTGACTCCGCAATCCTTTCCTCAACCTCTCTAGAACTTTTAGGAAGTGTCCATCCACTGCAAAACCTGGACAACATTCAGGCTGTGTGGCATGAGTATGACCTTGGTCACGGTGTCTGTGGAGTTTGCACGTTTGCCCCGTGTCTTCTTGGGTTTTCTCCGGGTGCTCCGGTTTCCACCCACAGTCCAAAGATGTGCAGTTTAGGTGGATTGGCCATGCTGAATTGCCTCTTGGTATCCAAAAATGTGTAGGTTTGGTGGATTAGCCATAGCAAGTTCGTGGGGAGAGAGGTGGGCCTGGGTAAGATACTCTTTTGGAGGTTGGTAGCCTCCTTCTGCACTGTAGGGATTCCAAGTTGACCTGCCACTCGAGTGCCAGGCTGGCTATCTCCAAAAAGGTCAGAGGCTGGGAGTTGTTGCCTCTTGACCCCAACTTGCCCACCTACCCAAAGCCTGTCCATTAGTCAGGAGTCTGATAAAATACACTCCACTTGCCTGGATGAATGCAGCCCCATCCAACACTTGAAGCGTGACACCATTCAGGACATAGTAGCCCCCTCGATTGGCACTCCATCCACCAACTCGAGCATTCACTCCCTCCACTATGGACCACAGTGGCAACATGATGTAAAATCTACTTTGTATCAATCCACCAAGGTTCCTTTGACAACATTTTCCAAATCCATGACCTCTAATATCTCGAACGACAAGGGTAGCAGGGGCATGGGAACACCAGTTTCAAATTCTCTTCCAAGCCCCATACCATCCTGACTTGGAACTACCGTTGTTCCTCAACTGTTGCTGTGTCAAAATCCTGGAACTCCTCTGACAGCACTGTGGATGTACCCTACATCATATGGGCTGCAACAGTTGAAGAAAATGGCTCACCACTGCCACCTCGAGGGCATTTAGGGATGGACAACAAATGTTGGTCTCTCCAACAACGCCCACATTCTGTTTAAAAAAAAAAGCTTTGTGTACTCAGTGCAGTAATAATCCCATTTGCTTACATAAGTTTGACTACTTTGAAATGCTTTGGGGCCTTTGAGAGATATAAGATTCTACATAAATATAAACAATCTATTTGCTGTTATTGAATCCTTAATTGTTTGTATTCTACCTGTTAGATTAGTAAACTTGCTTCAGTATTGTTTATCCAAGGAAATAATGGAGTAAAATTTTGATTTTAAAATACATTCACCAGAACAAAATTAAGAGTCCATGGTTGATTTTACATGGCACCTCATCCTAGAAGGGACCAAGGTATGATTCTGAATACAATAACAAAAAATTCTTTGCCTTGCCTTCTTTCAGATCTACAACCTGTGACCTATTCGGAGCCAGCATTCTGGTGTTCAATAGCATACTATGAGTTAAACCAGAGAGTTGGTGAAACCTTTCATGCATCTCAGCCTTCATTAACTGTGGATGGATTTACAGACCCATCAAATTCCGAAAGATTCTGTTTGGGTTTGCTGTCCAACGTCAACAGAAATGCAACAGTTGAGATGACGAGACGACACATTGGTAAGTGTGTATGTATTTTTAATTATTTTTCAAGATGTGGGCTTTACTAGCAAGGTCACCATATGAAGCCTATCCCTATTTTCTATTGAGAAGATAGCAACTGAGTGACTTGGCCATTTCAGAGATAGTTTCCAGTCAATTGCTGTGGATGAGGAATATTGTGGGCTGGTAAGGACAGCAGATTTCTTTCCCTAAAAAACATTAGTGAACTCGATGAGCTTTTATGACAGTCTGGTGGTTTCATGGACAGCATTACCGATGTTAGCTTTTTATAACAAACTTGCTATGTTCAGGAAAATTTCAGTTTGCATCAAAAGACCAAAACTGGACCTAAAAATCAAAGAATAGAAACCTCTTTTTAGAAAAAAGACAGTAATTCTGAGCCATATAAATAGTAATGGAGAAACTTTTAAAGTTGATACTATTATTTCATTACTTGTGACAATATTGGTAGTGCGCTTTTCTGAGCATGATTTTGCCTTCAATTTTCTCAGCCCCAATTTACTGCCCCTCCTTTTTTATTTAACCTTTCTCTTAACCAATGCACGAATTACTACTTTGCAAGACAGATCATAAACTGATCATACTGTTGGAGTGAATTAACTTGTATTTATACGTTACTCTTACCGAGGGTTCGGCCACTGAGTCTATATGGGTAGAACTGAGAAATAAGAAGGGGGAACTCACTTTGATAGGATTGTACTATAGGCCCCCAAATAATCGGCAGGAAATTGAGGAGCAAATATGTAAGGAGATTACAGATAGCTCCAAGAAAAATAGGGTGGTAATAGTCGGAGATTTTAACTTTCCCAACATTGACCAACACAGCCGTAATATTAGAGGATTGGATGGAGAGAAATTTGTCGAGTGTATTCAGGTGGAATTTCTCATTCAGTATGTGGATGGCCCGACTAGAGAGGGGGCAAAACTTGACCACCTTGGGAAATAAGGAAGGGTAGGTGACAGAAGTGTTAGTGAGGGATCACTTTGGGAACAGTGACCATAATTCTATTAGTTTTGAGATAGCTATGGAGAATGATAGGTCTGGCCCAAAAGTTCAAATTCTAAATTGGGGCAAGGCCAATTTTGATATCAGGCAGGAACTTTCAAAAGTTAATTGGGGGAGTCTGTGGGAAGGCAAAGGGACGTCTGGTAAGTGGCAGCTTTCAAAAGTGTGTTAACCAGCGTTCAGGGTAAACACAGTCCTCTTCGAGTGAAGGGCAAGGCTGGCAGAAGTAGGGAACCCTGGATGACTCGGGATATTGAGGCCCTGGTCAAGAAGAAGAAAGAGGCACATGACATGCATAGGCAGCTGGGATCAAGTGATACCCTTGAAGAGTATAGGGGGTGTAGGAGTAGAGCTAAGAGAGAAATCAGAAGGGCAAAAAGGGGACACGAGATTGTTTTGGCAGATAAGGCAAAGGAGAATCCAAAGAGCTTCTACAAATACAACAAGGGCAAAAGAGTAACAAGGGAGAGAGTAGGGCCTCTTAAGGATTAACAAGGTCATCTGTGTGCGGATCCACAAGAGATGAGTGAGATCCTAAATGAATATTGCTCATCAGTATTTACAGTTGAGAAAAGCGTGGATGTTAGGGAACTTGGGGACATAAACAGTGATGACTTGAGTGTAGATATTACAGAGAAGGGGGTGCTGGAACTCTTAAAGCGCCTCAAGGTAGATAAATCCCTGGGACCTGACGAAGTGTATCCCAGGACATTGGGAGGCTCGGGAGGAAATTGCGGGTCCCCTAGCCGAGATATTTGAATCATCGATAGTCACGGGTGAGGTGCCTGAAGATTGGAGAGTGGCAAATGTTGTGCCTTGGTTTAAAAAGGGCTGCAGGGAAAAGCCTGGGAACTACAGGCCAGTGAGTATCACATCTGTGGTGGGTAAGTTGTTGGAAGGGATTTTGAGAGACAGGATCTACTAGCATTTAGAGATGCAAGGACTGATTAGGGACAGTCAGCATGGCTTTGTGAGTGGAAAATCATGTCTCTCAAATTTGATTGAGTTTTTTGAAGGGGTAACCAAGAAGGTAGATGAGGGCAGTGCAGTTAATGTTGTCTACATGAACTTTAGCAAGGCCTTTGACAAGGTACCGCATGGTAGGTTGTTGCACAAGGTTAAATCTCGCGGGATCCAGGGTGAGGTATCTAAATGGATACAAAATTGGCTTCTTGACAGAAGCCAGAGGGTGGTTTTTCAAACTGGAAGCCTGTGACCAACGGTGTACCTCAGGGATTAGTGCTGGATCCACTGTTATTTGTCATTTATATTAATGATTTGGATGAGAATATAGGAGGCAGATGACACCAAGATTGGTGGCATAGTGGACAGTGAAGAAAGTTATCTCCGATTGCAACGGGATCTTGATCAATTGGGCTAGTGGGCTGACAAATGGCAGATGGAGTTTAATTTAGACAACTGTATAGAACGCTGGTTAGGCCACATTTGGAGTACTGCGTCCAGTTCTGGTCGCCGCACTACCAGAAGGACGTGGAGGCATTGGAGAGAGTGCAGAGAAGGTTTACCAGGATGTTGCCTGGTATGGAGGGTCTTAGCTATGAGGAGAGATTGGGTAGACTGGGGTTGTTCTCCTTGGAAAGACGGAGAATGAGGGGAGATCTAATAGAGGTATACAAGATTATGAAGGGTATAGATAGGGTGAACAGTGGGAAGCTTTTTCCCAGGTCGGAGGTGACGATCACGAGGGGTCACGGGCTCAAGCTGAGAGGGGCGAAGTATAACTCAGACATCAGAGGGACGTTTTTTACACAGAGGGTGGTGGGGGCCTGGAATGCGCTGCCAAGTAGGGTGGTGGAGGCAGGCACGCTGACATCGTTTAAGACTTACCTGGATAGTCACATGAGCAGCCTGGGAATGGAGGGATACAAACGATTGGTCTAGTTGGACCAAGGAGCGGCACAGGCTTGGAGGGCCGAAGGGCCTGTTTCCTGTGCTGTACTGTTCTTTCTTTGTTCTAAATGCAAGGTGATGCATTTTGGTAGATTGAACCAGGGCAGGACTTACTCAGTTAATGGTAGGGCGTTGGGGAGAGTTACAGAACAAAGAGATCTAGGGGTACATGTTCATAACTCCTTGAAAGTGGAGTCACAGGTGGACAGAGTGGCGAAGAAGGCGTTCGGCATGCTTGGTTTCATCGGTCAGAACATTGAATACAGGAGTTGGGACGTCTTGTTGAAGTTGTACAAGACATTGGTACGGCCACACTTGGAATACTGAGTGCAGTTCTGGTCATCCTATTATAGAAAGGATATTATTAAACTAGAAAGAGTGCAGAAAAGATTTACAGGGATGCTACCGGGACTTGATGGTTTGGATTATAAGGAGAGGCTGGATAGACTGGGACTTTTTTCTCTGGAGCGTAGGAGGCTGAGGGGTGACCTTATAGAGGTCTATAAAATAATGAGGGGCACAGATCAGCTAGATAGTCAATATCTTTTCCCAAAGGTAGGGGAGTCTAAAACTAAAGGGCACAGGTTTAAGGGGAGAGATACAAAAGTGTCCAGAGGAGCAGTTTTTTCTCACACACGGTGGTGTGTGTCTGGAACAAGCTGCCAGAGGTGGTAGTAGAGGTGGGTACAATTTTGTCTTTTAAAAAACATTTAGATAGTTACATGGATAAGATGGATATAGAGGGACATGGGCCAAATGCGGGCAATTGGGATTAGCTTAGGGGTTTAAAAAAAAGGGTGGCATGGACAAGTTGGGCCGAAGGGCCTGTTTCCATGTTGTAAACCTCTATGACTCTGACTCTTTCTGCCCTCCTGCGTTCCCTTAATCTACCCCTCCGTTAAATTTGTCAATCCATGTTCACAACCACCCCTTTAACCATGCTACCTCATGTGACTTGGCTGCTCTCATGCCATTCACAACGCCATCTCTGATCACTTTGAGTTACATTCCACCATCTTCCCCCTCCCAACCATATTTCCTCTTTGTCAGCCTCTGGGAAAACTCTTAATTCATTGAAAGTTGTTTTCAAATTCCCAATCCGGCATTTGACTCTCCATTTCTACAGCCACCAATCTGATCAACACACTGTCGCCTCCAATTTTGATAAAACTGCTACTTAGCCAGATGCCAAAACTACTCATTATTCCAGGACTGGAATGCAAAAATAAACCATTATTTTACCTTCAATTCCCAAAAACCAGTGTGAGGAGCTCGTGGGCATTTTTGTCACTAAGTTTTGAGATCATTTAATCAGCTGCTCCTGCCAGTTCTCTTCCTTTTCCTGGCCTATGTAAGGCTAAGCCAGATGTCCAGCATATCCTTCCGACTCTGCATTCCTATCCCTGAACTTGTTAAAAAAAAATACTTTGGATGCTGGAAATGTGAAATAAAAACAGAAAATAAACTGATGAAAGATCGTCTTGACCTAAAAGGCTAACTCTGCTCCTTTTCATAGATGCTGCCTGACCTGCTGAGTATTTTCGGCAGTTCCTGTTAATGTTTCACACCTCTCTGAACTCATCTTGTTTTAGCATGCAGGCGCAGCAACCACTTAGGAAAGCAAATTGCCTTTATTGCAAGGAGACTGGAGTAAATTGTGCCTATATTCTCCGGTGTTTAGACGAATGAGAGATGACCTTATTGAAACATAGAAGATTCTGATGGGATTTTAAAACATGGTGCACAGTTTCAGGATAGGGGTTGATCATTTAGGACAGAGATTAAGACGAATTGTTTCACTCGAAAAATGGTGAATCTTTGGGATAGTCTACTCCAGATAGTTGTGGATGCTGTATTGTTGAATAAGTTTCAGGCTGAGAGATATTTTTGGTGTCTCGGGATCAAGGGATATGGGGAGGGGATGGGAAAGTGCTGTTTGATTTGATCAACCAATTGCTGTGATATCCAGTCTACATACCTGGCATTGCACCAGCACTGGAAATCATGCATGATTTTGCTTAGTTGTAGACAATGTCTTTTTGGACGGATGATAGCACCTTGTTAGTGGAAAATGCCACTTGCGTTGCTGCTGCATAGTACCAATATGAAATGGCTTCCTTAACCTTGCCAAACCCAAAACAAAACTTCTATTTTTAAATGTCATTCGACAAGTGGGCAGTACCTTCTGAACAATCCTAAGTGTGCTAATAGCTACACTAACAACCAATTTAAGATAATCAGTGGAGCATGTAACATGGCTCACACTCACTTGCCAGAAGCATTAGTACATGAGACCTGTTCTTTACAAACAGAATATTTTCAAGCCTTGCGTCTTTATTGAAGCTTGGGTGAGCCTACAGTTCCAATTGCTTTCTCCAGTTGAGGCTAAACCAGTGATTTATTAAGGTTTGTCCTAACTTCTTTTCTTTTGTACTATATGTGCCTTTTAATAAAGCTTGGGATCCTATCTGCCTCATTTACCACTTTCCCAACTTGCCTCCAATGATTTGAGTGCATAAATCCCCAGGTCCCTCTGCTGCTACAGCTGCTTTAAAATTGTACCCTTTATATTGCCCCTCTGCATTCTTCTTACCAAACTAATCAAATTTCACACTTCCCATCATTAAATTTTAACTGCTTCTTCTTTGCCCATCCTACAAATCTGTGTTTTTGAAGTTCAATGCTACCCTCCTCTCAGTTCAAAGTTTTGTCATCTGCCAAATTTTGAAATTGTGCCCTGTATTCCAAAGTTGTCTAATATATATATCAGGAAGAGCAGAGGTTCTAACAACCTCACCCCAATATATACCTTCCTCCATCCTGAAAAACTACCATTTTCCAAACTGCTGAAAAATCAAGCAAGTTAGTTAAATAGGCTATGACTGTAACACATCTGTGCTAGTTTTCCTTAATTAACCTATTTGTCCAGATTTTTTTGTTTCTAAAAGTTCCCTGTCACTGGAGGTTAAACAAACTGGGCTTATGCTTACACCTTTAAATAAAGGTGTAACATTTGCAAATCTCCAGTTCTCTGTCACCACCCTGTCCATGGTGACATATCAACTACTAAATCTTTCTAATACTTTAATTTCACTTTTTTAAAAACATCAGATGTCTTGACTATCTCCTGTTTCATCATGACTTGGGGAGCCCATTCTTTCTGTGCAAAGTACTAATTTTGTACCTCAGCCATGCCCTCTGTATGCATGTGTAAATGCCCTTTCAACCCTGCTCTTCCTTTTGCCACCCTTTAACTTTTTATATGCCCGCAGAAGACTTTGGAGTTCCCTTTTATGTTATTTGCTGTTGTGCTGTCTTTGCTTCTCTTGTTGGCTTTATCAATTCAGCTCTGAACTTTCTATATTGAGTCTGATTCTCAATTGTATTATCTACTTGACATCTGTTATATCTACCCTTTTTCTGTTTCATTTACTCATGGTCTCTTTTGTCATCAGAGGAGTTTGGTATTTGTTTACCCTTCCTTTTCCCTTTCATGGGAATGTACCATAACCATACCAAAATTATCTCCTCTTTAAAGGCAACTCGATTGTTCAGTTACAGTTTTGCCTGTACATCTGAGATTCCGATGTATCTGGACCAAATTATTCTCATCTCATTGAAGTTTACCCTTGTCCCTTTCATTAATTTTAATCAAGATTGCTGTGTTCTTTTCCATATCAAACCTAAACATTATGGTACAATTGTCATTGCCCCCTTAATATTTTCCTACTGACACCTTGTTGTGCAGAATAGGGCCAGCAGTGCCTCCTTTCTCATTGGATTGGAAACAAATTATGTAGAAAATTGTCCTGAATATACTTTGAACTCTTGCCCTTCTCCATCCTTTATTGTTACTATCTTAGTCCCTCGGATAATTAAAGTCCCCCGTTATAACTGCTCTACTTCTTGCACATGTTGATTACCTGTAATTCTTGCACATTTGATTGCCTGTAGAATACACTAAGCAATGTAATGGTACTGCTTTGATTTCTTAGCCCTAGCCAAATAGATTCTGTCCTTGACCCTTCTCTCTCCAGCACTGCATTGTTTTCTTTAATCAATACTACCACCCATTGCTTTTCCTTCCCTATATTTCCTGAATACCTTTATAACCAGAAATATTTAGTATCCAATCTTGCCCTTCTTTGAATCGGGTCTCTGTTATCGCCACAGCATCATATTGCCACATTTTATCTGTACCGCAGTTCACTGCGCATTTGTTTACATGCGCACTAACACACATGCGCACTAACACACATGCGCACTATTCCTGCACCATTTCTCTAGCATGCAATTCTCTATCCTTGATGTCTTTACTCTCTGGCGTGTGGTACTGGCAATAATCCAGGTCCAGCTTGCTAGTTCCTTCCCAACTCCCTAAGCTCTGACTGCGAGATCACATCCCTCTTTCACCCTGTGTTCTGCAACTACTCCATGATACCCTTGACCCTGGTACCAGGCAGCCGACGTACCATTCTGAATTCAAGTCTGTGGCTGCTGAAACATCTGTTCCTCTAACTATTAACTATCCTGTTATTAATGCATTTCCCATCTTTCTCATGTTCCTATACAGCTGAGTCAGCTGTTCAAAGTCATCCCTTTCTTTTAAAAAAAAAATGCTTGAACTGCTTGACCTTGCAAAGCATGCCAACCCCAATTTCTGAAGTCCTGGCATATGCTATTGTCTGCCAAATCCTTACCTATCTTTCTGCAACAGCTCTTATCAGAGTCACAGAAGATATCTTGTGTCACTATGACAAAGATAATTTCTCCTTGTCCTTCTTGACTTGTTTGACCTAATTGATCTCTCAATCCTCCTGCAATATTTCTCAATGGGACTGCACTCACCTGGTTCCACTTTTGTCTAGCCATTTGTAGCCCAAGAGTTGCCAACAGTGGCTTCTCTTCCTGCATCCACGCCATTACCACTGCTATCCCCAAAAATCTACCTGAATTGTCATCCATATGCTTCCCCTTAGCAATATAATCCAAAAACACTGCACCAGTTTTCATATGTACAGGGATGACATGCAGCTGTATCTCTCCAAGGTGTGGCAAGTATTGGGAACCCTGGATAACGAGGGATATTATGACCTTGTGAAAAAGAAAAAGGAAGCATTCATAAGGTCTAAAGGCCCTTGAAGAACATAAAGTAAGGAGGAAGGAACTTGACGAACTTGTTGGATTTTTATCAAGATGTGACTAGTGCGGTTGACGGAGGGGAACCGGTGGATGCGGTGTTTTTGGATTTCCAAAAGGCGTTTGATAAGGTGCCTCTCAAAAGGTTGTTGAAGAAGATTGGGTCACACGGGGTTGGGGGTAGGGTGTTAGCGTGGATTGGGGATTGGCTATCCGACAGGAAGCAGAGTCAGAATAAATGGGTGCTTTTCTGGTTGGCGGATGGTGACTAGTGGCGTGCCGCAGGGATCGGTACTGGGGCCTCAACTATTTACCATTTATATAGATGATCTGGAGGAGGGGACTGAGTGTAGGGTAACAAAGTTTGCAGACGACACAAAGATAAGTGGAAAAGTGAATCGTGTGGAGGGTGTAGAAGGTCTGCAGAGAGATTTGGACAGGCTGAGTGAGTGGGCGAGGATCTGGCAGATGGAGTATAACATTGACAAATGCGAGGTTATTCACTTTGGAGGAAATAATAGCAAATTGGATTATTATCTAAATGGAAAAAAATTACAACATGCTACTGTGCAAAGGGACCTGGGGGTCCTTGTGCATGAGACGCAAAAACCCAGTCTGCAGGTGCAACAGGGGATCAAGAAGGCAAATGGGATGTTGGCCTATATCGCAAGGGGGATAGAATATAAAAGCAGAGATGTCTTGCTGCATCTGTACAGGGCATTGGTGAGGCCGCAGCTGGAATACTGTGTGCAGTATTGGTCCCCTTATTTGCGGAAGGATATATTGGCCTTGGAGGGAGTGCAGAGAAGGTTCACCAGGTTGATACCAGAGATGAGGGGTGTTGATTGAGGAGAGACTGAGCAGATTGGGTTTGTACTCGTTGGAATTTAGAAGGCTGAGGGGGGATCTTCTAGAGACCTATAAGATAATGAAGGGGCTGGATAGGGTAGAGGTGGAGAGATTCTTTCCACTTAGAAAGGAAACTAGAACTAGAGGGCACAGCCTCAAAATAAAGGGGGGGTCGGTTTAGGACAGAGTTGAGGAGGAACTTCTTCTCTCAGAGGGTGGTGAATCTCTGGAATTCTCTGCCCACTGAAGTGGTGGAGGCTACCTCGTTGAATATGCTTAAATCACGGATAGATGGATTCCTGATCGGTAAGGGAATTAGGGGTTATGGGGATCAGGTGGGTAAGTGGAACTGATCCACTTCAGATCAGCCATGATCTTATTGAATGGCGGGGCAGGCTCGAGGGGCTAGATGGCCTACTCCTGCTCCTATTTCTTATGTTCTTAAGAAAGGAGTTAGGAGGCCTAAAAGGGGTCATGTAAAGTCCTTGGCAAACAGGATTATGGAAAATCCTAAGGCATTTTATGCGTATCCAAAGAGCAAGAGGGTAGCCAGGGAAAGGGTTCGTCGACTGAAGGATAGTGGAGGGAATCTATGCGTGGAACCTGAGAAAATGGGCGTGATACTAAATGAATACTTTGCCTCAGTATTCATCAAAGAGAAGGACTTGATGGATGAGGAGCCTAGAGTAGGGTGTGTAGATATTCTGGGTCATGCCATTATTAAAAAGGAGGTGGCGTTGGGCATCTTAAACAGCATTAAAGTAGATAAGTCTCCAGGGCCTGATGGTTGCAGGTTGAGTCCGTAATTAAGAAAGCAAATGTAATGTTGTCATTTATCTCAAGAGGCTTGGAATACAAAAGCAGGGATGTACTTCTGAGGCTTTATAAAGCACTGGTTAGGCCCCATTTGGAGTACTGTGAGCAATTTTGGGCCCCACACCTCAGGAAGGACATACTGGCACTGGAGCGGGTCCAGCGGAGATTCACACGGATGATCCCAGGAATGGTAGGCCTGACATACGATGAACGTCTGAGGATCGTGGGATTATATTCATTGGAGTTTAGGAGGTTGAGGGGAGATCTAATAGAAACTTACAAGATAATGAACGGCTTAGATAGGATGGACGTAGGGAAGTTGTTTCCATTAGCAGGGGAGACTAGGACGCGGGGGCACAGCCTTAGAATAAAAGGGAGTCACTTTAGAACAGAGATGAGGAGAAATTTCTTCAGCCAGAGAGTGGTAGGTCTGTGGAATTCATTGCCACAGAGGGCTGTGGAGGCCGAGACGTTGAGCGTCTTCAAGACAGAAATTGATAAATTCTTGATTTCTCGAGGAATTAAGGGCTATGGGGAGAGAGCGGGTAAATGGAGTTGAAATCAACCATGATTGAATGGTGGAGTGGACTCGATGGGCTGAATGGCCTTACTTCCGCTCCTATGTCTTATGGTCTTATGGATCTACCCCAGAATATTGAGGGAGGCAAGGGAGGAAATTGCTGGGGCTTTGACAGAAATCTTTTTATCCTCACATTTTATCCTCAAATTTTATTTTTAATCGCTCCTTCGTTGACAGCTGTGTCAAGGCTATGTGGACGTTGATAATGCTAGTCAAATGCCAAAGCCATGATCTCTGGAATTTCCTTCCTCCTAGGTTTAATGATCATCTTCTGTGCTATAACCATGCGATTCTATGGAACCTAGCTTCCCTTCTTCCTCCCTTTCCACCTTTAAGTTGCTCCTTAAAATCAATCTTATCATCTGCCGTAATATCTCCTTGTGTGGCATGGTGTCTGATTTTGTTCGGTAATGCTCCTGAGAAACACCCTGGCATTTTTTTAGTTAAAGTTTAAAGTTTGTTTATTAGTCACAAGTAAGGCATTGTGACTAATAAATGAATTATTAGTGTTTGCATTAACATTGCAATGAAGTTACTGTGAAATTCCCCTAGTTGCCACAATCTGACACCTATTCAGGTCAATGCACCTAACTAGCACGTCTTTCAGAATATGGGAGGAACCGGAGCATCCGGAGGAAACCCCCACAGACACGGGGAGAACATGCAAGCTCCACACAGACAGTGATCAAGCCGGGAATTGAACCCAGGCCCCTGGCGCTGTGAAGCAGCAGTGCTAACCACGCCGCCCCTATGTTAAAAGCACAATATAATTTGCTGTTAATGTAGAAATCCTTTCATGGCCTCTGGATGCTCTAAAATGCTTTACAATAATGTAAGAGATGTCATAGCCTGTCAGTATGAACTTTGCTGTGCACAGGCAATAATGTTATAGTGACTGGATAATCTGTTTTGCAGTGCTGTTGGTTGAGGGCTAAATATTGACCAGAATTCTTGCTCTTTTTTAAATAGTAGTATCAGATCTTAGATGGCACTTCCACCAACATGGCTATGCTTCCACAGTTATGCACTGGAATGTCAACTGAGATTGTGTTCACCTTCCTGCAGTGGGGTGTGAACCCACAGACTTGTAATTTGGAGTTGAGCATGTTACCACTAAACCACAGTTGATTATTCAGATCAGAATAATTGAGTTTGATTAGCCCTCATGATACCATTGTACTAATTTGAATTAGTGCAATGATCCAATAATTGTGCAAAATCCTTTCCCATTGTTTATAATGGACAAAATACGACGTTATTGCGTCTGTCCACTGTGCATGCATGTTTTGCTTTTTTGTTCCATCGTTATTAAAGTCCTTGTGTCATTTCTTAGTTTATTTTCTTAATTGATCTAAATATTCCCTGTATACAATTCGTATTTTTGAAAAAACATCTACCTTACTGTCTTCTGTTTCATAGTATTTTTCCTAACATCCTGCTTCAAAAATAGAGAAGAATTCCTAAGTTTGCCTATGTTTTTTCCTTTTAGGGAGAGGAGTGCGGTTATATTACATTGGTGGGGAAGTTTTTGCAGAGTGTCTGAGTGACAGTGCCATCTTTGTTCAGAGTCCAAATTGTAATCAAAGATACAGCTGGCATCCTGCGACAGTATGCAAAATTCCACCTGGTAAGAACAGTTTAAGTGTTCAGACATCGTGAATCCTTGTTTTCCAGTCAACATTGTTTATGCAATGTACCTCAAGTTCTACTTTTGAATACTTTGTAAATACTCATAACTTTTTAAATCCACCCGTCAAGGAACAGTGCCAAGGTATCTGTTTGATTTGTCAGTGGGCTAGCCAAGGTACAGATAAACTCTATGCAAATCCAGTGGCATAGAAAGCAATTGACCCAATTCTCATTCCCTGCTGACTAGGACTGAACTTGCATCTGTTGCTCTTCTATAAAAGATTTGAGGGATGTCTGTGCATGAAATTGAGCTTACATGGGAGGTGAAGGAGACGAGATAGCAGGACAGTGTCTCGAGCATAAGGCTTTTGGTATTGGCGCAGTTCAAGTCATAGGAATGGAGACCTTGGGCATAGATATTATGGTTGAAAAAGACTTTCTAGAATAATATAGAAAAATGTCATACAGGAGTTGAAGGTAAGGGGGGAATTCTTCTGTCGAGGGGAATCGCGGACCACGCAAAGGTCCATTGACTTCGGGCAGGATTCTCTGGTTTTGGGGGGAGCGCGGCCAGAGCATCCCACCCAATGTGTTTAGAGTTGTTTTTCCAAGTGTCAGTGAAGCCTATATGAGCAGGTTGGTATGTGAAAGAGGACTCTGGTTGGGGAGTTAGATTAGTTGATGTTTTGTGTCGGAAGCAGGAAGGCCACTGAAATTATCATTTAATAAGATCATAGAATCCCTACAGTGCAGAAGGAGGCCATTCGGCCCATCGAGTCTGCACCGACCACAATCCCACCCAGGCCCTACCCCCACATATTTACCCGCTAATCCCTCTAACCTACGCATCCCAGGACTCTAAGGGGCAATTTTTAACCTGGCCAATCAACCTAACCCGCACATTTTTGGACTGTGGGAGGAAACCGGAGCACCCGGAGGAAACCCACGCAGACATGAGGAGAATGTGCAAACTCCACACAGACAGTGACCCGAGCCGGGAATCGAACCCGGGACCCTGGAGCTGTGAAGCAGCAGTGCTAACCACTGTGCCACCGTGCTTTTAAGTTCAGATGTAGAGGTCCAGGAGGAAGTGAAGGCTGGATGCTTTGAACAGGCAGCTAGAAAGACCCAAATGAAATGGTGGGACAGGGAGCATATGATGGTGAAAGTGATGCATTCAAGGACTTGGGAGGGAGAGTGTGGATTGCAAAAAAAGTAATAGTTATATTTGGTCAGCAGGGTTGAGGGTGTGCTTTTAAGTGGAAAGGGGGCTCGAGGAACTTAATTCCTTGCTCTTGTTAACTGAACATGTAAGTGATGGAGTAACAACACCTTTAGAAATTGTTTTTGTTCAGATCAGCTGAATTTTTTTTGTGATTGTTGTGTGGGAATTGGAGAAGAGAGACTGCAAGATTGACCTAATTACAGTAGAAAGCCACCACTGACGGAAGATGTTCTAGTCTTGCACCTTGAATTACCTGGAAACTTGGGAAGTCAATAATTTTTCAGTCAACTTGCCAACCAATCAGCACCCTTTTTCTCCTGTAGTGTAAATTGTTGTGATAGTTTGAACTTTGGCAATCTTGTGTTTGTCCTGATGAGTGCAAGATGAAAAGTTCCAGCAATGGAAGACCAAATATAGGAATACACTTAGGATGCTTGAGGATAGGAGAATGGGAGTTTAAGGGAAAGTGTTTAAGAGAATGAGACATGGCCAAAATTACCTCAATATATCACTGAGTATGATGTGGACCTGGTGTTGTGAGACTTCTTACTATGCTCACCATGAATAGAAGAAGCAAACCTTCAGAAAAGAGATGATGTTTGGCAACCAAAAACTCTTCTGGATTTTCTAAAATTACATTCTTATTGTCTATGTATTCTACAGATTGTCACACTCCTGTAAGAATCGAGTTTAGCACTGGAGATCTATGTAGCTTTGAGAAAAACTACTTCAAAATGTCAACTTCATTCCAAATTGACACTTACTTTGTGTGGTGATGGTATGCGTGGCTTGGTATGCATGAGTTGCTTTTAACAACACTGCCACACTTGACTTGATTAATGCCTTGCTCTGTGCAGAAATTTCTAAGAAAGCAAGAACATGCTGTATTATGTGTACTGTGCGTGCATGTTGAACCTGAATTTCAGAGGAAACTGGCACAGCAGCATGTCGAGTCTCATTTCAGCAGTCAGAGGTCTTTAACTGCCCGATTCTTCTCCAGGGGCAGGGAGTTGTATACTGAGAAGAGAATTTATCATTTTGAGAGGGAAGTAGTTCCATACATGTTGCAAGGTCAAAATTCTGCAACCCCTTACCGATCAGCACTGTATATCTACACTACATGTCTGTGGTTTCACAAGGTGGTTCGCCACCAACTTTTTAAGGACAATTGGGGATGGATAATAAATGCTGGTCTTGCCAGCAATGCCCACACCAATGAACAAATAAATAACTAAAATGTTCAAATTGACTATTTTTCAAATTGTGGAATGTAACACGAGCTTGTTCAATGTTTTTGCACAAGGAGCCACATTTTATTTTACCCATCACTCAAATGGCCAATGAGCTAATATCAGAATGATGAGGTTTGGCAGAACAGACTGTGAATTTTAAAGAAACGTTTGATATGAAGATGAGAAGTTCACAGCAATAAATGGATCATTTAAAAAATAATAACAAAAATGACTCTGTCTGTCTGTCCCTCTCTCCCTGTCTCTGTGTGTGTGTCCCTCTCTCTCCCCCCGTGTGTGTGTCCCTCTCTCTCCCCCCGTGTGTGTGTCCCTCTCTCTCCCCCCGTGTGTGTGTCTCTCTCTCTCTCCCCCCGTGTGTGTCTCTCTCTCTCTCTCTGTGTGTGCGTGTGTGCGTGCGTGTGTGCGTGCGTGTCTCTCTCTCTCCCTGTCTGTGTGTGTGCGTGCGTGTCTCTCTCTCTCCCTGTCTGTGTGTGTGCGTGCGTGTCTCTCTCTCTCCCTGTCTGTGTGTGCGTGCGTGTCTCTCTCTCTCCCTGTCTGTGTGTGCGTGCGTGTCTCTCTCTCTCCCTGTCTGTGTGTGTGCGTGCGTGTCTCTCTCTCTCCCTGTCTGTGTGTCTCTCTCTCCCTGTCTGTGTGTCTCTCTCTCCCTGTCTGTGTGTCTCTCTCTCCCTGTCTGTGTGTCTCTCTCTCCCTGTCTGTGTGTCTCTCTCTCCCTGTCTGTGTGTCTCTCTCTCCCTGTCTGTGTGTCTCTCTCTCCCTGTCTGTGTGTCTCTCTCTCCCTGTCTGTGTGTCTCTCTCTCCCTGTCTGTGTGTCTCTCTCTCCCTGTCTGTGTGTCTCTCTCTCCCTGTCTGTGTGTCTCTCTCTCCCTGTCTGTGTGTCTCTCTCTCCCTGTCTGTGTGTCTCTCTCTCCCTGTCTGTGTGTCTCTCTCTCCCTGTCTGTGTGTCTCTCTCTCCCTGTCTGTGTGTCTCTCTCTCCCTGTCTGTGTGTCTCTCTCTCCCTGTCTGTGTGTCTCTCTCTCCCTGTCTGTGTGTCTCTCTCTCCCTGTCTGTGTGTCTCTCTCTCCCTGTCTGTGTGTCTCTCTCTCCCTGTCTGTGTGTCTCTCTCTCCCTGTCTGTGTGTCTCTCTCTCCCTGTCTGTGTGTCTCTCTCTCCCTGTCTGTGTGTCTCTCTCTCCCTGTCTGTGTGTCTCTCTCTCCCTGTCTGTGTGTCTCTCTCTCCCTGTCTGTGTGTCTCTCTCTCCCTGTCTGTGTGTCTCTCTCTCCCTGTCTGTGTGTCTCTCTCTCCCTGTCTGTGTGTCTCTCTCTCCCTGTCTGTGTGTCTCTCTCTCCCTGTCTGTGTGTCTCTCTCTCCCTGTCTGTGTGTCTCTCTCTCCCTGTCTGTGTGTCTCTCTCTCCCTGTCTGTGTGTCTCTCTCTCCCTGTCTGTGTGTCTCTCTCTCCCTGTCTGTGTGTCTCTCTCTCCCTGTCTGTGTGTCTCTCTCTCCCTGTCTGTGTGTCTCTCTCTCCCTGTCTGTGTGTCTCTCTCTCCCTGTCTGTGTGTCTCTCTCTCCCTGTCTGTGTGTCTCTCTCTCCCTGTCTGTGTGTCTCTCTCTCCCTGTCTGTGTGTCTCTCTCTCCCTGTCTGTGTGTCTCTCTCTCCCCCTGTCTGTGTGTCTCTCTCTCCCCCTGTCTGTGTGTCTCTCTCTCCCCCTGTCTGTGTGTCTCTCTCTCCCCCTGTCTGTGTGTCTCTCTCTCTCCCTGTCTGTGTGTCTCTCTCTCTCCCTGTCTGTGTGTCTCTCTCTCTCCCTGTCTGTGTGTGTCTCTCTCTCCCTGTCTGTGTGTCTCTCTCTCTCCCTGTCTGTGTGTCTCTCTCCCTGTCTGTGTGTCTCTCTCTCTCCCTGTCTGTGTGTCTCTCTCTCTCCCTGTCTGTGTGTCTCTCTCTCTCCCTGTCTGTGTGTCTCTCTCTCTCTCCTTGTCTGTGTGTCTCTCTCTCTCCCTGTCTGTGTGTCTCTCTCTCCCTGTCTGTGTGTCTCTCTCTCTCCCTGTCTGTGTGTGTCTCTCTCCCTGTCTGTGTGTCCGCCCCTCTCTCTCTGTCTGTGTGTGTCTCTCTCTCCCTGTCTGTCTGTGTGTGTGTCTCTCTCTCTCCCTATCTGTCTGTCTGTCTCTCTCTCTCTCCCCCCCCCCCTGTGTGTGTGTGTGTGTGTGCGTCCCTGCCCCTGTGCCTGCGTGTGTCTGCTCTCCCTCTCTCTCTGTCCGCCCCTCTCTCTCTCTGTCCGCCCCTCTCTCTCTCTGTCCGCCCCTCTCTCTCTCTGTCCGCCCCTCTCTCTCCCTGTCCGCCCCTCTCTCTCTCTGTCCGCCCCTCTCTCTCTCTGTCCGCCCCTCTCTCTCTCTGTCCGCCCCTCTCTCTCTCTGTCCGCCCCTCTCTCTCTCTGTCCGCCCCTCTCTCTCTCTGTCCGCCCCTCTCTCTCTGTCCGCCCCTCTCTCTCTCTGTCCGCCCCTCTCTCTCTCTGTCCGCCCCTCTCTCTCTCTGTCCGCCCCTCTCTCTCTCTGTCCGCCCCTCTCTCTCTCTGTCCGCCCCTCTCTCTCTCTGTCCGCCCCTCTCTCTCTCTGTCCGCCCCTCTCTCTCTCTGTCCGCCCCTCTCTCTCTCTGTCCGCCCCTCTCTCTCTCTGTCCGCCCCTCTCTCTCTCTGTCCGCCCCTCTCTCTCTCTGTCCGCCCCTCTCTCTCTCTGTCCG
This sequence comes from Mustelus asterias, assembly GCF_964213995.1. Classification (NCBI taxonomy): domain Eukaryota; kingdom Metazoa; phylum Chordata; class Chondrichthyes; order Carcharhiniformes; family Triakidae; genus Mustelus; species Mustelus asterias. The sequence goes on from NC_135801.1 coordinate 167,630,558, forward strand.
CCCCTCTCTCTCTCTGTCCGCCCCTCTCTCTCTCTGTCCGCCCCTCTCTCTCTCTGTCCGCCCCTCTCTCTCTCTGTCCGCCCCTCTCTCTCTCTGTCCGCCCCTCTCTCTCTCTGTCCGCCCCTCTCTCTCTCTGTCCGCCCCTCTCTCTCTCTGTCCGCCCCTCTCTCTCTCTGTCCGCCCCTCTCTCTCTCTGTCCGCCCCTCTCTCTCTCTGTCCGCCCCTCTCTCTCTCTGTCCGCCCCTCTCTCTCTCTGTCCGCCCCTCTCTCTCTCTGTCCGCCCCTCTCTCTCTCTGTCCGCCCCTCTCTCTCTCTGTCCGCCCCTCTCTCTCTCTGTCCGCCCCTCTCTCTCTCTGTCCGCCCCTCTCTCTCTCTGTCCGCCCCTCTCTCTCTCTGTCCGCCCCTCTCTCTCTCTGTCCGCCCCTCTCTCTCTCTGTCCGCCCCTCTCTCTCTCTGTCCGCCCCTCTCTCTCTCTCTGTCCGCCCCTCTCTCTCTCTGTCCGCCCCTCTCTCTCTCTGTCCGCCCCTCTCTCTCTCTGTCCGCCCCTCTCTCTCTCTGTCCGCCCCTCTCTCTCTCTGTCCGCCCCTCTCTCTCTCTGTCCGCCCCTCTCTCTCTCTGTCCGCCCCTCTCTCTCTCTGTCCGCCCCTCTCTCTCTCTGTCCGCCCCTCTCTCTCTCTGTCCGCCCCTCTCTCTCTCTGTCCGCCCCTCTCTCTCTCTGTCCGCCCCTCTCTCTCTCTGTCCGCCCCTCTCTCTCTCTGTCCGCCCCTCTCTCTCTCTGTCCGCCCCTCTCTCTCTCTGTCCGCCCCTCTCTCTCTCTGTCCGCCCCTCTCTCTCTCTGTCCGCCCCTCTCTCTCTCTGTCCGCCCCTCTCTCTCTCTGTCCGCCCCTCTCTCTCTCTGTCCGCCCCTCTCTCTCTCTGTCCGCCCCTCTCTCTCTCTGTCCGCCCCTCTCTCTCTCTGTCCGCCCCTCTCTCTCTCTGTCCGCCCCTCTCTCTCTCTGTCCGCCCCTCTCTCTCTCTGTCCGCCCCTCTCTCTCTCTGTCCGCCCCTCTCTCTCTCTGTCCGCCCCTCTCTCTCTCTGTCCGCCCCTCTCTCTCTCTGTCCGCCCCTCTCTCTCTCTGTCCGCCCCTCTCTCTCTCTGCCCGTCCGCCCCTCTCTCTCTCTGCCCGTCCGCCCCTCTCTCTCTCTGCCCGTCCGCCCCTCTCTCTCTCTGCCCGTCCGCCCCTCTCTCTCTCTGCCCGTCCGCCCCTCTCTCTCTCTGCCCGTCCGCCCCTCTCTCTCTCTGCCCGTCCGCCCCTCTCTCTCTCTGCCCGTCCGCCCCTCTCTCTGCCCGTTCCCCCCCCCCTCTCTCTCTCTCTCTCTCTCTGCCTCTATTTGTGTGCGTGTCTCCCAGGCTTAGGGTATGCACTCACTCATTTTCACCTCCTGTGGGTGCAAGTAAATCAATACTTATGTTGCAAATGTCATTTGCTCTTGTACAAGTTATCTACTCTGCATGCGAGTATGAGATGTAATTTGCTGCTTTATAATTCTGTTTCTTAGGCTGTAACCTGAAAATATTCAACAACCAGGAGTTTGCAGCGCTTCTGGCTCAGTCTGTAAACCAAGGCTTTGAAGCTGTTTACCAGTTAACCAGGATGTGCACAATTAGGATGAGTTTTGTGAAAGGCTGGGGTGCTGAATACAGGTGAACAATTATTATTAATTCTGTAGTTTTTGTTTTTTAATATTTTCCTAATGTGACGGATGATCTACACTATTCCTGAGCAATAATGCTGAACAGTGATGCTCCTGCTCTCCTTGATATCATAGAATCCGAACAGTGGAGTAGGAGGCCAGTCAGCTCATTGAGTCTGCACTGAATCTGTAACAGACCATCTTACCTCGGTCCTGTCCCCGTAACTCCATGTATTTACCCCGCTAATTCCCTTGGCCTACACGTCTTGGGACACTAAGGGTCAATTTAGTATGTCCAGTCCACCTAACCTTCATGTCTTTGGACTGGAGGGAGGAAATTAGTGGAAACCCACACAGACACGGGGAGAATATACAAACTCAACACAGTTACCTGAGAACATAAGAGCATAAGAACTAGGAGCACAAGTGGTCCATCTGGCCCCTCGAGCCTGTTCCACCATTCAATAAGATCATGGCTGATCTTTTTGTGGTCTCAGCTCCACTTACCTGCCCACACACCATAGCCCTTAATTCCTTTACTGTTCAAAAATTTATTTATCCTTGCCTTAAAAACATTCAACGAGGTAGCCTCAACTGTTTCACTAGGCAGGGAATTCCACAGGTTCCCAACCCTTTGGGTGAAGAAGTTCCTCCTCAACTCAGTCCTGGGCACCCCCACCATCGAGGGCAACCATCCTGTCAATCCTTGTCTACTGCTGTTAGAATTTAATAGGTTTCTATGAGATTCCCCCCCATCCTTCTGCACTTCAGCGAATATAATCCTAACTGACTCGACCTCTTCTCGTACATTAATCCCAGGAATCAGTCTGGTAAATCCTTGCTGCACTCCCTCTATAGGAAGGACATCTTCCTCCGATAAGGAGACCAAAATTGCGCGCACGATTCCAAGGGTGGCCTCACCAAGGCCCTGTATATTTGCAACAATGATGTGGAGCTGCCGGCGTTGGACTGGGGTAAACACAGTAAGAGTTTTAACAACACCAGGTTAAAGTCCAACAGGTTTATTTGGTAGCAAACACCATAAGCTTTTGGAGCGCTGCTCCTTCGTCAGATGGAGTGGAAATGTGCTCTCAAACAGAGCTGGACACTTCTCCAGCTTCCACCCTAAACACGTTAAAGAAGCCATCCCCTACGGGCAAGCCCTCCGAATACACAGGATCTGCTCGGATGAGGAGGATCGCAACAGACACCTCCAGACGCTGAAAGATGCCCTTAGAAGAACAGGATATGGCGCTCGACTCATAGATCAACAGTTCTGACGCACCACAGCGAAAAACCGCACCGACCTCCTCAGAAGTCAAACACGGGACACGGTGGACAGAGTACACTTCATCGTCCAGTACTTCCCCGGAGCGGAGAAGCTACGGCATCTCCTCCGGAGCCTTCAACATGTCATTGATGAAGACGAACATCTCGCCAAGGCCATCCCCACACCCCCACTTCTTGCCTTCAAACAACTGCGCAACCTCAAACAGACCATTGTCCGCAGCAAACTACCCAGCCTTCAGGAGAACAGTGACCACGGCACCACACAACCCTGCCACAGCAACCTCTGCAAGACGTGCCGGATCATTGACACGGATGCCATCATCTCACGTGAGAACACCATCTACCAGGTACACGGTACCTACTCTTGCAACTCGGCCAACATTGTCTACCTGATACGCTGCGGGAAAGGATGTCCCGAGGCATGGTACATTGGGGAAACCATGCAGACGTTGCGATAACGGATGAATGAACACCGCTCGACAATTACCAGGCAAGACTTCTCTTCCTGTGGGGGAGCACTTCAGCAGTCACGGGCATTCAGCCTCGGATCTTCAGGTAAGCGTTCTTCAAGGCGGCCTTCACGACACACGACAGCGCAGAGTCGCTGAGCAGAAACTGATAGCCAAGTTCCGCACACATGAGGACGGTCTAAACCGGATGTTGGATTTATGTCACATCAGTAACCCCCACAGCTTGCCTCCTGGACTTGCAGGCTGTCCTGTCTGGAGACAATACACATCTCTTTAACTTGTGTTTAATGCTCCCTCCACCCACATTGTCTGTACCTTTAAGACCTGGCTGGCTGTAGGGATTCGAATTCTAATCAGTATTCTGTAACTTGATTTTGTGTGTCAGTGCACTGTTTGAGAGCACATTTCCACTCCATCTGATGAAGGAGCAGCGCTCCGAAAGCTTATGGTATTTGCTACCAAATAAACCTGTTGGACTTTAACCTGGTGTTGTGAGACTTCTTACTGTATTTGCAACAAGACATCCCTACTCCTGTATGTGAATCCTTTTGCTGCCTTCACCACCTGTTGCACCTGCATGCTTACCTCCAACGACTGGTGTACGAGGGCACCCAGATCTTGTTGCACATTCCCATCTCTTTATTATCTGAATGGCTATAAATTATCTGCCTTCCTGTTTTGCTACCAAAGTGGATGACCTCTCATTTATCCACATCATACTGCATCTGCCATGCAGTGAAGCATCTCTGCATTCTCCTCACAGCTTACCCTCCACTTAGCTTGTGGCATCTGCAAATTTGGAAATATTACATTTAGTTCCCTCATCTAAATCATTAATATTCTGAATAGCTGGAGTCTTAGCACTGATCTCTCTGGTGCCCCATGAGTCACTGCCTACCATTCGGAAAAAGACCCGTTTATTCCTACTCTTTGTTTGCTATCTGTCAACCAGTTTTCTATCCATCTCAATGCACTACCCTCAATCCCATGCGCTTTAATTTTAGACATTAATCTCTTATGTGGGACTTTGTCGATGGCTTCTGAAAGTGCAAATAAACCACATTCACTGGCTCCCCCTCATCAACTTGGTATATCTATTTTGCAGGGGAATGGCCACGGGAGATTCCTACATTGCCTGCCTAGTCCTCTTGCTCTGCTTGGTGGTCACCCATTCCCTTCCTGGCTGTGGAGTCTTGAGCCTATGATGTGGCCACCTCTCTATATGTGCTATCGATGATACTCTGCGCCTCATGGATGCTCCAGTGTCCCCAGCCACTGCTCCAGCTCCGAAAACTGGGCTTCCAGGGGCTACAGCTGGTGATGCTTCCTGTACATATGCTGGCCCTGGTCATTGGAAATGTTCCTGGCTTCTCGCATGGAGCACGAGGAGCACACCATGGCTTTGAGCTCTCCTGCCATGATTTGCCCCTTTAAATTAAACCTTTGAGCTGGTGGAATTTAAAGCAAGGGGGGCACAGTTTTAAAATAAGAACGAGGCTATTCAGCAATTAAATTAGGAAGCATTTTTCTCACACTGGACAGTTGTATATGTGGAATTTTCCTCCCCAAAAGGCCATGAATGCTGAGTTTGTTGAAATTGTCAAGACTGAAAGTAGTATCTCTTGTTGGGAAAGGTTATCAAGGGATGTGGATCAAAAGCAGGTAAATGGAACTTGGGTACAAATCAGTCATGTTCTAATTGAATGACAAAATTGGCTTGATGGACTGAATGATTGACTCTTATTCCCAAAATAAGAACATAAGAAATAGGAGCAGGAGTAGGCCATCTAGCCCCTCGAGCCTGCCCCGCCATTCAATAAGATCATGGCTGATCTGAAGTGGATCAGTTCCACTTACCTGCCTGATCCCTATAACCCCTAATTCCCTTACCCATCAGGAATCCATCTATCCGTGATTTAAACATATTCAACGAGGTAGCCTCCACCACTTCAGTGGGCAGAGAATTCCAGAGATTCACCACCCTCTGAGAGAAGAAGTTCCTCCTCAACTCTGTCCTAAACTGACCCCCCTTTATTTTGAGGCTGTGCCCTCTAGTTCTGGTTTCCTTTCTAAGTGGAAAGAATCTCTCCACCTCTACCCTATCCAGCCCCTTCATTATCTTATAGGTCTCTATAAGATCCCCCCTCAGCCTTCTAAATTCCAACGAGTACAAACCCAATCATGTACATAGGGTAAACAAGCAGTGATGTGTCCAATTTTGGTCTGTTATTCAGTAACCCATTGTGAAACTGCGAACGCTATGTTCCAGTTTCATGGATTGAACAGTCACTTTCCTTCATGCTCAGCTGCAAAAATCACACATTGTTACTCCCCATTCTTTCCTAAAAGAGGAAAATATACTGAAACTACTCCCAACCACTTCTTCACAAAGCTGTGAAAATTGATTAATTGCCTTTCAACACCATGCTTCAGGCCAAATTACAATGATGCTCTCATCAGAGGCAAATCCTCTCTTTATCCCCATGCCAATGGAAGAGTACCACCTCCCCCATCAATCCTCCCAGAGACTGGGAGAAAAAAATTGACTGGACACCCCATCCTTTCTTCCCTGGCCCACCTCCCTCCAATTCTTGTTTTTCTGGATTGAAGCTAACACTCTCAGTAATTAGGGATTCTGAGTGGCTGGGCTCTAAGCAGTCTAGCTAGGTAAATGAAAACAATGGTTCCAAGTATTTTGAAGCAATTTCTATCACATAATTTGCAGCATGGCACTCTCTCATGAGCCCTTGCGCTAATTAGCTTCTGCAGCCACCAGTGGGAATTATAAAGTATGGTACCGAGAAGAATGGCAGGTAGAATGGGATGCATTGGAGGTGCTTTCTCTACCCACATGCTGCTACTTGCTTTCCTGCTTAGAGACAGAGTTGACTTGCCCTGCTTTGCAAGATGTTTGTAGCATAGGGGTAAGGGAGAATCTAATCCAAAAGATGGGCTGTAGCATCAGACAGTGCACAGATGAGTATGAAGCGGTTATATTGGTTCATTCTTTAGGTTCACTTAGTGATGGTATGTCATGCTTTATATCCAACAAAGCCATACCCATACAGATACAACCAAGCATTTTTGCATCTACCTGACAATAGCTTTGGAGGTAAAAACAAAAATGCTGGAAAAAGCTCAGCAGGCTGTGGAGAGAGAAACAGTTAATGTTCCGAGTCCAATGTGAATCTTCGAAACTGAATATGTTAGTGTTATCTGAAAGCAAAGTAGCATAATATGTTAATTGTTGAATATCACTGGAGAAGTGTCTTCGCATGAGTCAACAGTGTGATGTAGATTTTTACCTCTGCTTTTGAGGGTATTTGAAGGGGATTGATTGAATAGATTTAGGAACATGTTTTCAATCATGAAGGAATCCAAAACCAGAAGTCATAAATGTAAGGTAGTCACTAATAAATTCAGTTAAGGATTTGGAGAAACGTCTTTACCATTAAATTGGTGGGAATGTGAAACTTGCTATCACAGTGAATAGCTTTTAAGGAAGAGCTAGAAAAGTTCATGAGAGAGCGGGCGGCACGGTAGCACAGTTAGGGCGGCACGGTAGCACAGTGGTTAGCACTGCTGCTTCACAGCTCCAGGGACCTGGGTTCGATTCCCGGCTTGGGTCACTGTCTGTGTGGAGTTTGCACATTCTCCTCGTGTCTGCGTGGGTTTCCTCCGGGTGCTCCGGTTTCCTCCCACAGTCCAAAGGTGTGCGGGTTAGGTTGATTGGCTATGCTAAAATTGCCCTTAGTGTCCTGAGATGCGTAGGTTAGAGGGATTAGTGGGTAAATATGTAGGGATATGGGGGTACGGCCTGGGTGGGATTGTGGTCGGTGCAGACTCGATGGGCCGAATGGCCTCTTTCTGTGCTGTAGGGTTTCTATGAAAAAAAAAGAGGAATAAAATGACATGCTGATATGGTTGGATGAAAAAGTATATGAGAGGGGTCATGTGGAGCAAAAGTGTCAGCTTGGACCAGTTGAGTCAGGTGGCCTGTTTACTTGACATAGCCAGTGAAAGCTGTGACCCCAAGCTTTCCTTTTTAACTGTCCTCCTTAAACTCTGAACTTCCAACACTGGCAAATGCTGCTATTGGACTTCTTGTGTTTGTCTAAAAACCTCCCAAAATCCTTGTGATATTCTGCTTTAATTTTCCCCATCTTATAATTAATTTGCAAACAAATTACTATTTCCGCTGTGAATGTGTTTGTTTCACTTGACCTGTTTTATGTTTCTGTCTGTGACTAGTCTGACCTGCATTGGTTAAGTGTCATCAACACTTTACCCCTCAAGTGGGATGAAAACCAGTTCTTCATCTTTAAGATGTACTTGTCATGAGTGTTGAAAGTAATCTGAAAGTCGGGAACTAAACCTACAGGCGGTGTTATTTCGGTACTATCACTGAATTAGTAATCCAGAGACTCAGGGTCATGCTTTGGGGATTCAGCTTTGAATCCCACCACAGTAGATGGTGAAAAAAATGTAATTCAGTAAAAATCTGGAATTAGAAGTCTAATGATTACTGTTGTCGTGAAAACTCATCTGGGTCGCTAATGCCCCATAAAGAAGGAAATCTGCCATCCTTACCTGGTCTGGCCTATATGTGACTCCAGATCCACAGCAATATGATTGACTCTTAAATGACTAGCCAGCTACTCAGTTCAAAGCTAATTAGGGATGACCAATAAATACTGGCCCATGCAATGATACCCATAGCCCATGAATGAATTAAAATATATCTATATAATGAAACATGTCAAATATCCAAGTGCACTTCACAACTAAAGCATTAATTTCGGAGGTGCAGTCACTTTATTATCCAAATAAATATGACAAGCGGTTTGTATGGTGGAGGGGGGGGGAAGAAATGAAAAAGGACCAGATAACTTGCATCAGTGGTGATGGTCAATTCATTGACCAATGGACAGGCAAACTCTCCACTCTTCCTTGAGTAGTACTTGGGGATCTGTTATGCCAATCAGAACAGATAGTGGTGTCCTAGATTTGATACTTTATCCAAAAATGGATACTAACAATGTAGCATTCTGTCAGTATAAGCCTGGGCTTGTACCCACAAGCTTCTGACTTAGATGATGATGCTACCTATTGAGCCAAATTTTGAAGCTTTGTCTGAGGAAAAAGGATAAAAGCTACAAACGACATTCTGGAAGAAGATAAGTCTCTGACAAATTCTCTTTTCTCCGATGCGAAAGTGACATCACTCTTTTTTAAAAACTGTTGTATTTTGGACCAAGTTCAAAGATGTGACACCTGCATTAATTGCTTCAACGTTTCTTTGTCTTTATAGACGGCAGACTGTGACGAGCACTCCTTGTTGGATTGAACTTCACCTGAACGGACCTTTGCAGTGGCTTGACAAAGTTTTAACCCAAATGGGCTCCCCCTCTGTCCGCTGCTCAAGCATGTCCTAAATGACTACACACCTATTTCAGCATCGAGACTGGATTAAGCATAAAATGGAGTCCAATCAACAGACTTAAACAGCTTTTCTGTTGTAGTACTTGTGTGTTATCCCAGAGACTGTTTGTTAATACAAAGCAAAATCAAAAAGAATGGCACTTGATCTCATCAACTTAAGCACCTTGTTGAGTTTTATTATCCCACACCCAGATTATGACATAAATGTATTAGTATTAGTGTATTAAACACAAATATAGCTTATGACTGAGGGTGAAGGGAAAGCTGTGTAAAATTACATTGTATTATGTGTTAATGCACATCATGTATTGAGTGCCTGAGGTTCATCAATAACATGTACAGTAATTCAGTATGTGATTCCCCACACGTTTGTTATGTTTTAAAATGACATTCTTCATCGTTAAATGAAACCTCTATCTTTGTCTTTTCTCTCTCCTCCCCCATTCCCACTCCAACATAGATATACCAGATAAAAATAAATTGACACATGAGAAACTTCTGATTTAATAATGAATTTAAAGTAGTTGGTAGTGGGGAAGCATAGCTTCAATTTAATTTTCCTCAAGATATTCGATCATAATTATCACAAAGTTACCTTTAGCAACAGAATATCATGGCATTTGGGTAAAGAAGTTTGTGTTTCAAAGATTATTAGGCAATGTTATTACTGCTGGAGAAAAGCTGAGTTGTGACAGTGCAATATTGGGTGACTTTGGACTTGCCACTAAAAGATGGATGAATGTAGCACTATATTGAAACTGGCATTTTCAGAGATGGATCTGCAGAAAGAGAGGAGCAGGAATGTGGTCAGATCTGGCATGTTATTAGTTTAGGTAGACTGCCAAATTAGCATAAAATTCTTCATGTAGCTCACCCGAAATGCTGAGTGAACTTTGGTATGAAAACATGGAAATTCCTACGGTATTTTATCACTGTTAAATAGCTGTACCTTAGATTAAGGAAGTTAGTGCAGTTTATTTTAATTTTGTTATCTGTTCAACCTAATCTTGAAATCAAGTGTTTCAAAATGGTCTTTTGTAAGCTATTTTAGTCCCTTGAGTTATTTCATTTAATTTGTTTTAGAATGTATGTAGAACTATTATGGTACAGATAGATGAGTGCTGTTCACACTATACCCAGCATTAAGCAGAGGTTGTAATTGTTATTGTGCATACTGTTACAGTAATTTGAACTCTCGCTGAGCTATTTGCTTGTGATGTTTTGCTTGTATGTGGCACCATTTGAGGAAACTAAACTTCCTGGGACAAAGGAGGATCACATTGGGCAAGATTTCTAAGAATTTTTAAATTGACAGCATTTTAATGGTAAACCAGTAAACTCTGCATGTAACAGATACTTTACAATGCTACGCTTGCCTCTGGCTGCTCATTGTGAATTTTGATGTTGCCCCAAAGATGTGTTCTTTTCCCAGCACTGAGCATTTGTGAAACTGGATAGTAACAGGTCCACCAAAAGGATCATTTCAACAAGTTGTTGAGCAATTTGTTTCTGGAGTTAACAGTATTGATGACTGGGGCTTGATGTTTTAAAGTGCCCCATGTGTTTATACTTTTTATACTTTATCAGTGAAGTATATTACTTAAAATGACGTTGGAAATATTTGGGTATTTTTTATTTATAGATGATGCCAATCACTATTCTTCTTTACTAGTTGCTACCTCTGGTTCAAAAAAGATCATCAGTACAAAACCATGAGGTTTGTGCCATTTCCATTTTAGTTGAGGCCTAATTTAGGGTCTTTTGTAAAGGGGGAACAAGCCTATATACACCATATTTTAAAGCCTTTTTAGGTGAATTATAAGCTTGAAGGAAAATTTGGGGAATTGCAGCTTCTGTGTTTTTAGTCATTTTTGCATTTAGTCATTATGCCAGTGCAGTATCATGTTAAAAATAATAAATGTTGGCTGCATCCTGTAAATATATTTTATTACGGAGCTAAATTGTGTCTTCAATCTTAGAGTGGACTTCGAGTACTTGCGGAGTATCCAATTAGGCAAAATATTCCCTTTGTTATTGAAAGCTAGAAATTGACCACATAAGAGTAAAGTTTTTAATTTCTCCTTCCTCTCCAAAGCTGTTTATAACTATGAAGTGTCTTAAATCATTTGAAAGTTGCAACTTGTATTTAAAGACTGCTTCTCTGAAGCAGTGATTTGACTTCTGAGATATACCCACAAAAAGGCACAATCTCTGCATTTGCTGCTACAAAATCTGCCTTGCAATTTCAGTATAATGTCTGGATAATAGCTGTACATGTTCTTCATGTTCCTCAAACACTACGAACTCATGCACCCCCAAAAAGCTTAGAGAATACATATTTTAATGTGTTCTGTTGGAGGGTGGCTACAGGTGGGACTTTTTTGAGTGACTGTGTAACTTGTAAAATAGAACACAAATGTACAACTTACTAATAATTCTGTGATCTAGCTCTGTCATATTTCCCTTTTGTGGCAGTAGCAGGATTGCTTTTTAAATTTCTTTTACATTGTTAATTCCTCTACATTACACTAGTGCTGTACTTTGTAAGTGCAGCTAGTGATAGCTTATTTTTGAGAACAAGGTGGTGAATGTTAATGCTTCAAAATGGTGAAAGCTGTGGCTGCTTGCAGGCCATCGGGAACAGTTTTGTTTGCCGTTGAGATTTGAGAATGAAAGGAAGCAGCACCAAATAATAGAATATGGCCAGACTTTTTAAAGAAAAGCTAGCAAAGCATTTACTGTTCTATTTGTGAGCTTGTTTTACCAGTAGAATTCTGTATTGGTAGAACTTGTGAATTTGAGAGGAATAAAAGCTTCAGGCCTGTTGCATATGCAGACTAAGTGAATACACTAATAAAGTTTTAATTCTGATGTTCTGTATTTTTCTTGTGTAGAATGTGGGGAAATATTGAACTGTGAGCTTTAATTCAATGATAACTGGAACAAGAGTGCTAAATTCCATGCCTGAACATTGTATAGAATGCACCTGTTTGATCTCATCCCCAAAAATGATTAGACTTTTTTCTTTGACATCCATTTTTGCTTTTGAGGTATTTATAGTTCACTTTTACTTGGAGTTGCACGATACTGCTACAGTTGAGCATTCCAAATGCTGAATGATGGGAGAAGGTTTGTGCGTTAAGAGTGGACTTAAAAAGGTGGGATGGAATGTGGCATGAAAGCGAACAATCAGCATATCAACAAATGTGTATTTTCTCAAGGTGGAAACTGGAATTTTGGATAAATCACAGCTCAACTTTAACATTCAAAACTCCAGTCATTTGTGAGGTTGATGGGTTCACTAGTGTCTAGTTATATCAATGGAACTAAATATTTTAAACAGCACCCTTGCATTGAGAATACTCAAAACCTACCTCTGTGGTTTTAGGTTTGGGTCAAATTGTTGACCAGTTCTTCTCAACCTGATTGAATTTGCACCTAAATAGAACAAAACTAGGCTATTTCACGATATACTAGCTACTTTCTGTGTTCCTTGTGAGGTCATACCATTATGAAGGATCAGTCCAGAGTAGTTATTACCAAGACATCACCGGTTCTCTCTGATCAAAGTTCAGATACAATAATGAAGAAGAGACCTATGTATAATTAAGTAAGTGATGCTGCACTATTTTTAAAGTCAACTTGTCTTGTTTTTTAAACAAGGCAAATGACATTCCTAGTTCATGCAATTTGGAGTTGGGTGGTTAATTGTAGGATGTATTTAACTCTGTCAGGTGTAAGACGCAGCAAGAAGCCTAAGTGAGTCACAGGTTTATACAACTATAAAAGGCAAATGACATAAATTAGCTGTCAGTGTATCCAACCACCCACACTTAATGTGAAACAGTTTTAAAAAGGCATTGTTCTAGAAAGTTCAGATAGGAAGGTATTTCTGTCCCTACAGAAGGTGTTAGCAATTGAGGGGTGGATGGGCAAGGAAAGAAAAGGATGATTTTTCACATTCATTTGACTTGGTAATCTATCAAGGAAATGAGTTGATTTTTAAAAATTCTTTGTGCCCAGGTAACTCTTAAATGCACAGAATGAGGAAAAAGGGATGGAAATCTGCAATGATGGCCCTCCAACATTTCCATTTTGTTTGCCACAGGATTAGGAGGGGGGAAAAGTATATTTTCTTTTGGGCAGCAGGCAAAAAGCCTATGACACCAGGAGCCAATCCCCTGCTTACTGGCCCCTCAGTGGTAGCAACTGCTAGTTTTCCTCCATCCATTGGTGGGTCTGAGGCCCTACCAAGAAACTGACCTGTGCTGAATGAGTGAACAGTTTCCAGGGTATGAACGGGAAAGATAGGGTGGGTTCAGGCAGAGTTCATATCAGGTGTGCTCCATATTCTTGATGTCCAGGCATTAGAAGGCCATAGGAAAAGTTTTTCTCATTTCCCATTCCGGATGTAAATGTTGCTCAAAGTTTATTTGTTAGTCACAAGTACGGCTGACAACGCCAATGAAGCTACTTTGAAATTCCCCTAGTCGCCACACTGGCGCCTGTTCAGGTCAATGCACCTAACCAGCATGTCTTTCAGACTGGGAGGAAACTGGAGCGCCTGGAAGAAATCTACGCAGACACGGAGAATGTGCAAACTCCACAGACAGTGACCCAAGCTGGGAATTGAACCCGGGTCCCTGGCACTGAGGCAACGGTGCTGACCATTGTGCCACCGGGCCGCCTCCATGCTTGTCCTCTTCTGTCTTCCTGAACTTGATTACTGATTTTGATCTCCATCTACATGAAATTTGTCTATATTTGAAATTGTTTTATGCACATTTGCTCAAGCGTAATCTGTATGAGTATGCACATGATGCTTGTGTGCCTGCTCACTTAGAAGCTGAGCTCCAGGTCATTGGTTTTTCTGCCATTTCGCTGTTCTCCACTATTAATACTCCCATTCCCATCTGTAATGAGCCCACATTTGTCCCCTCTAATCTTTTCACATACCTAAAGAAGATTTTACAGTCCACTTTTATGTTCCTTGCTATTTACCTTCATATTCATTTTTCCCTTTCCTAATCAGTTTCTTTGCCGGCTTCTAAATCCACTCTTTCTGGCATCCTTGTAGGCTACTTCCTTTGATTTAATGCAACCTTTTTGTAAACCACATCAACTACAGATTCTGGAAAGGTTCCTGAGAACTGGAAAGTAACAAATGTAATCCCACTAATTTGAGGAGAGGAAGAAGGAGAATAGAGAAATACTGACCTGTTAGTTTGATGTCAGTAGTAGGGAAAAAATTAGAACTTATCAAGGATGTGATAACTGGACATGTGGAATGGTAAAGTTGGACTAGAATCAACATGGATATATGGAAAGGAAATCATGTTTTGAGAATTTTTTTGAGGCTAATACTTGTAGCATTGATGAAGGAGAATCAATGGATAAGGAAATTGATCATTCTCTGGTTGGAAGGCTAGTGGGGTGTGATGAGGTTCAGTGCTTGGTTTACAGCTGTACACAAATCTGAGTAATTTGGATGAGGGGCCAATTGTAATTTTTCCAAATTTGCTGATGACGTTTATCTAGGGTGGGGGCAGTTGAGAGGAGGATGTAAGGGGGCTCGAAGAGGACTGGCCTCTTAGAATTCATTTTATAGGATGTGGGTGTTGTGGGCTGGGCACAGCATTTATTGCCCATCCCTAATTGCCCTCTAAGAGGGCATTTGAGTGTCAACCACACATTGCTGTGGGTCTGGATCACATGTAAGCTAGACCAGATAAGGACGACAGTTTTCCTTCCCTAAAGGACCTTTGTGAACCAGATGGGTTTCTTTATATAGCAATCAACAATGGTAACATGGTCATCAGTAGACCTATAATTCCAGGTATTTACTGAATTCAACTTTCACCATCTGCTGTGCTGGAATTCGCATCTGGGTTCCCAGAGCATTAGAACATAGCACAGAACAGGCCCTTCGGCCCACGATGTTGTGCCGAACTTTATCTGAAACCAAGATCAAGCTATCCCACTCCCTATCATCCTGATGTGCTCCATGTGCCTATTCAATAACCGCTTAAATGTTCCTAAAGTGTCTGACTCCACTATCACTGCAGGGAGTCCATTCCACACCCCAACCACTCTGAGTAAAGAACCTACCTCGGACATCCTTCCTATATCTCCCACCATGAACCCTATAGTTATACCCTGGGTCTCTGGACTAGTCCACCAACAATACCACTATACGACTGCCTCCTGTCCCAAGTGAATGGGCTAGAACATGACAGATGGAGTATGATGTGAATATGTGCAGTTATTCGCTTTGATAGAAAAAACAAAGGTAGAATTTTTTTAAATGGTAAGATTTTGGGAAATGTGGGAGACCTGAATGTCCTTGTTCAGGAGTACTGAAAGTTAGCATGCATGTGCAGCAAGCAATTAGGAAGGCAAATGGTATGTTGGCCTTCATTGCAAAGGGATTTGAGCGTAGGAGTAAAAGATGTCTTGCTGCAGTTGTATAGAGCCTTGGTGCAACTTCACCTGGAGAATTGTGTACAGTTTTGATCCTCTAATCCAAGGAGATATATCTGCCACAGAGAGAGTGTAATGGAGATTCACCAGATTAATCCCTGGGATGGCGGGATTGTCCGAGAGTTTAAAGAATGAGGGGTAACCTCATTGAAACTCATTTACAGAATTTAACGGGGCAGATGTAGACATTTTACTCCTGGCTGGTGAATCTAAAACCAGGGAACTTAATGTCAGGAAAAGGGATAGGTGCTTTAAGATTAAGAAGAGAATGTTTTTTCATTGCTTGGTGAATCTTTGGAACTCTACCCCGGAGGGCAGAGGAAGCTCAATCATTGACAAAAATCAATAAATTTCTCAAGACTTAATGACATCAAGGGATTTGGAGATGGTGTGGGGAAAATAGCAGATGATCAGCCATGATCTAATTGAATGGCACAGTAAGTAGTCTCACAACACAAGGTTAAAATCCAACAGGTTTATTTGGTAGCGTGATCTTTCGGAGCGCTGCCCTTTCATCAGGTGAGTGCAGGATTTATTTCACAAACGGCATATATAGACACAAACTCAATTATAAGATAATGGTTGGAATGCGAGTCTTAACAGGTAATCAAGTCTTTACAGGTGCAAACAATGTGAGTGGAGAGAGGGTTAAGCACAGGTTAAAGAGATGTGAATTGTCTCAAGCCAAGACATGCAGTGAGATTTTGCAAGCCGAGGCAAGTCGTGGAGGTTACAGATAATGTGACATGAACCCAAGATCCCAGTTGAGGCTGTCCTCGTTTGCGGAAGTTGGCTATCAGTTTCTGCTCGGCAATTTTGTGTTGTCTTGAAGGCCGCATTGGAGAACACTTATCCAAAGATCAGAGGCTGAATGCCCGTGACTGCTGAAGTGTTCCCCAACTGGAAGGGAACACTCCTGCTGGCGATTGTCGAACGCTGTCCATTCATCTGTTGTCGTAGCATCTGCATGGTCTCGCCAATGTACCATGCCTCAGGACATCCTTTCCTGCAGTGTATCAGGTAGGCAATGTTGGCCGAGTCGCAAGAGTATGTACCGTGTATCTGGTGGATGGTGTTCTCACATGAGATGATAGCATCCGTGTCAATGATCCGGCACGTCTTGCAGAGGTTGCTGTGGCAGGGTTGTGTGGTGTCGTGGCCACTGTTCTCCTGAAGGCTGGGTAGTTTGCTGTGTACAATGGTCTGTTTTGAGGATGCGCGGTTGTTTGAAGGCAAGTAGTGGGGGTGTGGGGATGGCCTTGGCGAGATGTTCATCTTCATCGATGACATGTTGAAGGTTCCGGAGAAGATGTCATAGCTTTTCCGCTCCGGGGAAGTACTGGACAATGAAGAGAACTCTCTTTGTCATGCCCCGTGTTTGTCTTCTGAGGAGGTTGGTGCGGTTTTTCGCTGTGGTGCGTCAAAACTGTCAATCAATGAGCCGAGCGCCATATCCTGTTCTTATGAGGGCATCTTTCAGCGTCTGGAGGTGTCTGCTGCGATCCTCCTCATCCTGTGTGTACGGAGGGCTTGTCCGTAGGGGATGGCTTCTTTAACGTGTTTAGGATGGAAGCTGGAGAAGTGAAGCATCGTGAGGTTATCTGTGGGCTTGTGGTACAGTGAAGTGCTGAGGTGACCGTCCTTGA
Organism: Mustelus asterias; assembly: GCF_964213995.1. Lineage (NCBI taxonomy): Eukaryota > Metazoa > Chordata > Chondrichthyes > Carcharhiniformes > Triakidae > Mustelus > Mustelus asterias. The sequence continues at coordinate 167,647,560 of NC_135801.1, forward strand.
TGGAGATGCGTGTGTCCAAGAATGCAACCGATTCCGGAGAATAGTCCATGGCGAGTCTGATGGTGGGATGGAACTTGTTGATGTCATCGTGTAGTTGTTTCAGTGATTGTTCGCCATGACTCCAAAGGAAGAAAATGTCATCAATGTATCTAGTGTATAGCGTCGGCTGAAGATCCTGTGCAGTGAAGTCTTGTTCGAACCTGTGCATGAAGGTATTAGCATATTGAGATGCAAATTTGGTCCCCATGGCTGTTCCATGTGTCTGGATGAAGAACTGGTTATTGTAGGTGAAGACATTGTGGTCCAGGATGAAGTGAATGAGTTGTAGAATTGTGTCTGGAGATTGGCATTGAGTACTGAGGCAGTTGCAGCAATGCCATTGTCGTGGGGGATGCTGGTGTAGAGTGCCAAGGCATCCGTTGTGACGAGGAGTGTTCCTGGTTCAACTGCTCCATGGGTGCTGAGTTTTTGTAAGAACAACAAGAACAAAGAACAATACAGCACAGGAACAGGCCCTTCGGCCCTCCAAGCCCGCGCCGCTCCCCGGTCCAGGATTGAATCCTGAATCCAGGATCCCCGCCCAATTTTCCAGCCTATCTACATACCAATATCCTATCCACCGAGCTGTCCCTCACAGCTACGATGCTTTGTTCATCACAACCTATTAACTCACCCCCACCCCCCCATTCCAGACCATGTGATCTCCAGGGAGAGGCGAAAACCCAGAGTGAAAACCCCAGGGCCAATATGGGGAAAACAAAAATCTGGGAAATTCCTCTCCGACCCCCTGAGGCGATCGAAACGAGTCCAGGAGATCACAATGGCCCTGATCGGAAAATGCTTCCCAACCCTAGTCATTTCCACTTCCACGAACACCATATGAATTCCCTGCCCCCGAGACAGGTTCCCAACTATCCGCAGTCTCGCTCTGTACTGGCACCAGCAAGATGATCATAGAATGAAGCCTTGAAACGAGAAACAAAGAACAATTAGCCCGCGCCGCTCCCTGGTCCAAACTAGACCACTCTTTTGTATCCCTCCATTCCCACTCTGTTCATATAGCTGTCTAGATAAGTCTTAAACGTTCCCAGTGTGTCCGCCTCCACCACCTTGCCCGGCAACACATTCCAGGCCCCCACGACCCTCTGTGTGAAATATGTCCTTCTGATATCTGTGTTAAACCTCCCCCCCTTCACCTTGAACCTATGACCCCTCGTGAACGTCACCACCGACCCGGGGAAAAGCTTCCCACCGTTCACCCTATCTATGCCTTTCATAATTTTATACACCTCTATTAAGTCTCCCCTCATCCTCCGTCTTTCCAAGGAGAACAACCCCAGTTTCCCCAATCTCTCCTCATAACCAAGCCCCTCCATACCAGGCAACATCCTGGTAAACCTCCTCTGTACTCTCTCCAAAGCCTCCACGTCCTTCTGGTAGTGTGGCGACCAGAACTGGACGCAGTATTCCAAATGCGGCCGAACCAACGTTCTATACATCTGCAACATCAGACCCCAACTCTTATACTCTATGCCCCGTCCTATAAAGGCAAGCATGCCATATGCCTTCTTCACCACCTTCTCCACCTGTGACGTCACCTTCAAAGATCTGTGGACTTGCACACCCAGGTCCCTCTGCGACTCTACACCCTTTATGGTGTAGAAGTCCGTAGTGTCGCGACAGAAGCTGGTGGTTCTTTGTACGATGGGTTTCAGGATGCCCTCAACGTAGCTGGAGAGGTTCTCACACAGGGTCCCATTGCCTGATACGATGGGACGGCCGGGTGTGTTGGCCTTGTGTATCTTCGGGAGGCAATAGAGATCTCCAACACGAGGAGTACGTGGGATGAGAAGGTCTGGAGAAAAAGATCTTGATCAGTCTGTTGAGTTGACGGGTGTGTTCTTTGGTCGGATCTGTAGTGTTCCTCGTTCTCACAGAGCAGGCTCAACCAGCTGCATGGTCTACTCTTCTGAGATTGGGAAAGTTTTAAAAACCAACAGAAGATGACCATAAAATGGAGAAGGTAAACTGCGGGTAAACTAGCAAGTAATATAAAAACAGGACAGTAAGTCAAATATGTCACAAGGAAGAGAGGCCAAAGTGGACATTAAGTCACTTGGAGAATAAGACTGGGGAAATAATAATGGGAACCAGAAAATAACAAAGTAGTTAATACTTTGCATCAGTCTTCACAGTAGAGGTCTAGTGATATCCCAAAAATATTAAATAATCAAGGGGCAAAAGGTGGGTTGTGGAAAATAAATGCAAAACCTACCTATCACTAGAGAAAAAGAAAATATATTGGGGAAACTAATGGGATCAAAGGCCGATAAGTTCCCTGGCCCTGATGGGTTGCATCCTAGCTTTTTAAAGGAAGTCGATAGTGGATGCACTGGTCATATTCTCCCAAAAAGCCCCAGAGGATTGGGAAACTACCAATGCAACACCCTTATTCAAAGAAAAGGAGGCGAATAACAGGTAACTAAGATAGGCCAGTGAGCTTAACATCTTTCACTGGTAATATGTTACAGCCCATTATAAAGGAAGTAATAGCAGAGCATTTAGAAATAAATAATATCAAGCAGAGTCAGCAAAGCATCATGCCTGACAAACTAATTAGAATTCTTTTGAGGTTGTAATGATCGGGATAGATAAATGGGAACCAATAGATGTAGTGTACTTGTCTTTGCAAAATGTGTTTGGTTAGGAATCGCACAAAAGACTATTTAAGATAAGAGCCAATGGTGTTAGGGGTGGTGGATTGGCATGGATAGAGGATTGGCTAACTGATAGAAGTCAGAGTTGGGCTAAGAGGGGCATTTTCAGATTGGCAGCCCATAACTGGTGCCACCGGGATCAGTGCTGGGGCCACAATTATTTACAGTATATTTTAATGAATTGGACGAGGAAAGTGAATGCCAGGTTTGCAGGTGACATAAAAATAAGTGGGAAGGCAAGTGGTGAGGGTGACAGAGTCTACAGAAAGATATAGAAGTTGAGTGGGCTGATGGAATATAGTTTAGTAAAATGTGAAGTCATGCACTTTGGTAGGAAGAATTTCAAAGGGAATAGAGTATAACAACAGGAAGCCTTGCTAAACTATATGAGGCACTAATTAGACCTTACCTGGAATACCGTGACAGTTTTGGTCCCCTTATCTAAGGAAAGATGTACTGGCTTTGGCGGCAGAGAAGATTTTATTAGGTTGATCCAGGGTATGGAGGGATTAGCTCATGAGGTTGAGTAGGTTGGGCCGTACTCATTGAATTTTAGAAGAATGAAATGTGACCTTATTGAGACAGTAAGAAGTTTAACAACGCCAGGTTAAAGTCCAACAGGTTTATTTGGTAGCAAAAGATTTTGCTACCAAATAAACCTGTTGGACTTTAACCTGGTGTTGTTAAACTTCTTACTGTGTTTACCCCAGTCCAACGCCGGCATCTCCACATCATGACCACCTTATTGAGACACATAGGATCCTCCTGGGGCTTGATGCTGAGGTTGTTTCCCCTTGTGGAGGAATCTAGAATGAGGGAACAATCTCAGAAGAAGGGGTCGCCCATTTAAGACAGATGGAGAGAAATTCTTCTCTTGGAGGGTAATGAATGTGTGGAATTATTTTAGGGCTTGTGTTCATGGCTGAGACATTTTTATTCAGTAAAGGAATTGAGGGTTACAGGCATAAGGTGTAAAAGTGGAGTGGAAGATTTTCGTATCAAATCAGTCATGATTTCATTGGGTCAAATGACCTACTTCTGCTTCAATGTCTTGTGGTCTATGTGCAGACATATCAGAAGGAGTACACCTATGGAAATCCCACCCACCTGAGATCTGCTGAGTGAATCTTTTCTATAGCAGATTGGTAAAGTTAATTAGTTTTTCAGTTGATTTACATTTAGGCTCAGACTGGTTTAATCTGCACTTGCTGATCCTCTATGCATTTATCCTCCATGCATAGCCTTGTACTTCATAGGTCGGGGCTTTGAGTATAAAAATTCACAGATCATGTTGCAGTTTTCGAACCTTAGTTAGGCCTCATTTGGAATATTGTTTCATTTGGCCTATGCTGAAGCATTGAATAGAATATTTCTCTCAATCGATTTTCTTAATTGCTTTCATTTTTTAAAGAGATCTTTTATATACCTGGTTTACCTTGGTTCACATGCTCATAACTTAAGTTCTTGAAATGCAGAATTGCCTTTCTTCAATTTATCTTTACAGTTTTTGTATGGAGATTGAATTGACCAACATGGTGTTAACACACTGACTGTTAGAATTATGTTAAAATTAAGTAATTTACTACATTACTGCCGTTGTTTTGTAGACTGGAGGTGTGTTAAGTGGACAATTTATAGTACACACACTACAAAGCTATCTGGTGTGAAGCATGTGTAGTGAAAAGGTGCTGAAGTGAATTGAGCCTCATTTCTCAAATTAGGTCAGGTTCAGCGTATGGACTCTGGCTGCATTTGGACTTAAACGGCAGTTTTGATGTGAAGCGAAACCTCTGATTGGAATGTAAATTGTAACTGCAGAGACAAACAAGTAATCTCAGCTGGAGGGAGCCTGTAATCTGATCTTAAAGTTTTCTAAATGATTACTAACAGAAATTGAAATAATCTACTTTGGTTTAGGATCACAGTACTTCTGAGCAAGAGTCGGACTTTTGACTGAGCCTGCTCTGCTATTTGATAAGATTATGGTTGATCAGCTTGTGGTTTCAACTTCACCTTCCTGTCAACTCCACAAAACCCTTGGCTCCCTTGTCAATCAAAAATCTATATGACCGAGCATTGAATAAGTTCAAATACCCAGCCTCCATGCTTTCTGTGGAAGACAATTCCACAGACTAACAACCCTCAGAAAATACATTCTTCATCTGTCTTGTGCTTAAACTGCTTGCCTAGTTCTAGTTTTCCCCCACAAGAGAAATATCCACCAGGCTCTACCTTAAGATAAGCCCTTCGACCCAGGGTATCAAGACGAATTAGCCTCTATTCGAGCACAACTATATCCTTTTTCAAATAAGGACTGTACACCGTATTCAAGACATGGTCTCACCAGTGCCCTGTACAACTGCAGCAAAACATCACAAAACAGAAATTGCTGGCAACTCTTTGCAAGTCTGACAGCATCTGTGGAGAGAGAATAGAACTAACATTTTGAGCCTGGACGACCCTTTGTCACTGCGGCAAAACATCACTATTTTATATTCCATTCCCGTTGAAATAAAGGTCATTCCATTTCTCTTCCTAATCACTGCTGTACCTGCATACTAACTTTTCCTAATTTCTATACCAGGACATCTAAATCCCTCTGTATGTCAATGCAATGTCTCTCCATTTAAATGCATATTAATTTTCTATTCTTCCTGCCAAAGTGGACAAGTTCACATTTTCCCACATTACATTCCATCTGCCAAATTTTTGTTTATTCAATTAACCTATCCATATCCTATTCCAGACTCCCTGCCTCCTCTCGACAACTTGCTTTCCTCCCTATTTTGGTGTCACCAGCAAATCTATCTATCATACATTCAGTCTCTTCTTTCAAGCCATTAATAGATTGTAAGTAGTTGAGACACCAGCACTGATCCCTGTGGCATTCCTAATTACAGTTTGCCAATCTGGAAATGACCCATTTATCCCTACCCACTGCTTCCTGATTCTGAAAATATACGTTGAGCGAATGCATGGAAATTGTAAATTTGAAATACATCAGTCAATCAATTCACACAAGTTTACTCTGATAGAACTATTTGTTGTAAGTATATTTACATGCCTTGCCATCTTCCACCTGCTAAATCCATTCATGCATTCTGACATAGGCCAACAAATCCTTGGCCGTTGTTTCTGTCTCAACCGTTCCAACGGAAGTAAGTTACACAATTCAGAACTCTATTCAAAGAAGGTTCTAAATCACTTGCGTTTAATCCTGTGTCTACAACCCCTCAACTAGTGAAAACAGTCTACTTCTAGCTACTCTGGCCTATCCTTTCACAATTTTAATATCATTATCATCCCATAATCTTTACTCTTGACTGAATAGATGTATTTTCTTCAGCCCTTGATATGCAGAACAGCAGTGAGCATCTTAATGAATAGTGATGGAATCTGAGAGTTTACATCTTGTATCCTTTGAGCTAGACTCTAATTGAAAAGGAATAGTGAGAAAGGTGTTATTTTTAAGTAGTTGTATGATTGCTACAAGAGCCGGTCACATGATGTCATTTGGGATATTTCACAGGCTCCTACATTTAGTTTCAGTTTGTACTCTGTACAGGCAACGTCTCTTTCAGAAAAATATATTGTTGTTAGTTTGAATCTACGTGCGCAAACCACTTTTTTGTTTAAAGCCCACAGTCCCTAACCTAGTTAGGACATTACAAAACTAAAATTGGTGACAAGGATGGGATTTTGTTTAATCGAGAACATGAAGAAAGGACCCTGAGTAGAAGAAAACCACTGGGCCCTTACACTTTGAATATTAGAATATTGGGGGGAAAAAAACAACAAAAGGATTAAAGATTGAAGTGCCAGTGGCAGGAATACCAAGTCGGAAAAAAAGCTCTGTGATTTTTAAAAGAGGGTTTCTTTTTGAACAGAGAAGGGGGTGAGATTCCAGGTAGTATGTGGCATATTTGAAAAGGAGGGATGCTTTGCTATATGATTGGGGCTGTTTGAAAAAAAAATACATCAAGGCAATAGTCTCTAGGGTGACAAAGGAAGTACTGGGAAGATGGTAAACAATATATACTGAGCAGCCTTGAGATGCCAGTGGCTGCAAGAGAAATGGTGGGCCAATTAGGTTCCATGGGCCCTATCAGTGAAGAAAATGAATCCTGAAGTTCCTATGCAGAGTGTTTTCGGTGCTTTGTACAAAGGAATACAATTGAAAATGAATTGCTTGTACAAGTTTTTCTCCATCTGTTTTATTATGAAAATTGCATTTTGGAATAACATCCACACCAGCCCTATTCCAAAGATCAATGGATCAAAATTTTAGTGGTCTCTCTAGTGTACAATGTTACCGGGATAATTTGCAGTGAACAAGAGCACTTGAATAATTTCAAAGCAACATTGGAATGTCTTCAAGCACATGGTCAGCGTATCAAGCAAGAGTAGTGTGACTTTTTTCAGACGTCAGTCCAGTATTTGGGTTACGTTATTGATAGTAAAGGCCTACATAAAGCACTTAAGAAGATGGGCGCTATTTTAGGAGCACCACATTTGACAAATGTGACACAATTGAGGTCCTTTCTAGGATTAGTAAATTATTATGGCAAATTTGTTCCTAACTTAGCTACATTATTGAAGTTATTGTGTGTAATCAGTCATGTGACTGGACAACAGCATGTGACAAATCATACAAGGATGTCAAAGATGCTTTGCAGAAGTCTTAAGTATTGGTTAATTTTAAAATGAAGCTCCATTATTGCTTGCTTGCAATGCTTCACCTTATGGAGAAGGGACAGTTATTTCACATATTATGCCTTTGGGAGCAGAATGACCAATAGCTTTTGCTTTGCATACTCTGGCCAGTACTAAATCTAACTATACTCAGCTAGATAAAGAAGCATCGAGTATAATTCTTTGTGTACAAAAGTGTCATCATTATTTATATGGTTATCATTTGATATTATTGACTGATCATTGACCCTTTAACTATTTTCAGGTCAAGTAAAGGCATACCATCATTAACTGCTATCGATTGCAAAGATTGAAGTCTCAACACCAGGTTAAAGTCCAACAGGTTTATTTGGTATCACAAGCATTCGGAGCCCTGCTCTTTTATCTGGTCAGTTCACAAACACGGCATATATGGACAGGGACACAATTGCAAGATAATGGTTGGACTGCGAGTCTTTACAGGTAATCAAGTCTTTACAGGTACAGACAGTGCGAATGGAGAGAGAGATAATCACAGGATAAAGAGGTCTGAATTGTCTCAAGCCAGGAAAGTTCAGGAACAAAGAAAATTACTGCACAGGAACAGGCCCTTTGGCCCTTCACACCTGCACCGACCATGCTGCCTGACTGAACTAAAACCCCCTACCCTTCAAGGGACATTATCCCTTCATTCCCATCCTATTCATGTATTTGTCAAGACGCCCCTTAAAAGTCACTATCGTATCTGCTTCCACTACCTCCCCTGGCAGCGAGTTCTGGGCACCCACCACCCTCTGTGTAAAAAAAAAAAACTTGCCTCGCAATCTTGTAGACTTCTATCAGGTCGCCCCTCAACCTCCATCGTTCCAATGAGAACAAACCAAGTTTCTCCAACCTCTCCTCATAGCTAATGCCCTCCATTCCAGGCAACATCCTAGTAAATCTTTTCTGTACCCTCTCCAAAGCCTCCACATCATTCTGATAGAGTGGCGAGCAGAATTGAACATTATATTCCAAGTACAGTTGAACTAAGGTTCTATAAAGCTGCAACATGACTTGCCAATTTTTAAACTCAATGCCCTGGCTGATGAAGGCAAACATGGCGTATGCCTTCTTGACTACCTTCTCCACCTTCTATGACCGAGCCAGTTCTGTATCCACCTTGCCAGCTCACCTCTGATCCCGTGCGACTTCACCTGCACCAGTCTGCCATGAGGGACCTTGTCAAAGGCTTTTCTGAAGTCCGTGTAGACAACATCCACTGCCCTACCCTCATCAATCATCTTCGTCACTTCCTCAAAAAACTCGATCAAGTTAGTGAGACACAACTCCCTTCACAAAACCATGTTGCCTCTCACTAATACGTCCACTTATTTCCAAGTGGGAGTAAATCGTTTCTTGAAGATTCCTCTCTAATAATTTCCCTACCACTGATGTAAGGCTCACCGGCCTGTAATTACCTGGATTATTCTTGCTACCCTTCTTAAACAAAAGAATGATGTGGAGATGCCAGCATTGGACTGTGGTGCCCACTGTAAGAAGTCTCACAACACCAGGTTAAAGTCCAACAGGTTTATTTGGAATCACAAGCTTTCAGAACACAGCTTCTCTAAGTATTTTGGGGTATATCCCATCAGGCCCTGAGGACCTTTCTACCTTAATGTTTCTCAAGATTGCCAATATCTCCTTTTTGATCTCAACATGACTCAAACTATCTACACACCCTTTCCCAAACTCATCATCCACCAAGTCCTTTCCTTTGGTGAATACTGACGCAAAGTACTCATTTAATACCTCGCCCATTTCCTCTGGCTCCACGCAGAGATCCCCCCTGCCCCTGCCCTTGAGAGGGCCAATCTTCTCCCTGGCTACCCTCTTGCTCTTTATATATGTATAAAGAGCCTTGGGATTTTCCTTAATCCTGCTGGCCAGTGACTTTTCATGATCCCTTTTTGCCCTTCTTACTCCTTGCTTAAGCTCCCTTCTACTTTCCTTGTATTCCACACTTGCTTCGTGTGTTCCCAGCCTCCTACCCTTGACAAATGCTTCCTTTTTCTCTTCGACTAGGCTCACAATATCTCTTGTTATCTAAGGTTCCCAAAACTTGCCATACTTATCCTTCATCCAGGAATATGCCAGTCTGAATTCCGATCGACTTACACTTGAAAGCCTCCCACATGCCTGATGTTGATTTGCCCTCAAACACCTGCCCCCAATCTACATTCTTCAGTTCCTGCCTAATATTGTTGTAATTAACCTTCCCCCAATTTAACCATTTCACTTGATGACTGCACTTATCTTTATCCATCAGTACCTTAAAGCTTATTGAATTGTGGTCACTGTTCCCGAACTGCTCCCCTACTGAAACGTCAACCACCTGACTGGGCTCATTCCCCAATACCAGGTCCAGTACTAGGATTTTGCAAATGGTGGGAATTACGTGTGGTGTGGCGTGAACTCAAGTTTCCGGTTCAGGCCGTCCTCATGCTTGCGGAACTTGGTTATCAGTTTCTGCTCGGCGATTCTGCATTGTTGTGTGCCTTGAAGGCCACCTTGGAGAACGCTTGCCCAAAGAGCTGTGCATTCATCCATTCATCATAGAAATCATAGAAACCCTACAGTGCAGAAGGAGGCCATTCGGCCCATCGAGTCTGCACCGACCACAATCCCACCCAGGCCCTACCCCCACATATTTTACCCACTAATCCCTCTAACCTACACATCCCAGGTCCCTAAGGGGCAATTTTTTTAACCTGGCCAATCAACCTAACCCGCACATCTTTGGACTGTGGGAGGAAACCGGAGCACCCGGAGGAAACCCACGCAGACACGAGGAGAATGTGCAAACTCCACACAGACAGTGACCCGAGCCGGGAATCGAACCCACGACCCTGGAGCTGTGAAGCAGCAGTGCTAACCACTGTGCTACCGTGCCGTACCATTGTCGTGGCGTCTGCATGGTCTCGCCACTGTTCTCAGGAACAACGACCACGACACCACACAACGCTGCCATGGCAGCCTCTACAAGACGTGCCGGATCATCGACACGGATACCACCATCACACGTGAGAACATCATCCACCAGGTACATGGTACATACTCACGCGACTCAGCCAACGTTGTCTACCTCATACACTGCAGGAAAGGATGTCCCGAAGTGTGGTACATTGGCGAGACCATGCAGACGCTATGACAACGGATGAATGAACAACGGATGAACAGACACTGCGTGACATTCGCCAGGCAGGAGTGTTCCCTTCCAGTCGGGGAACACTTCAGCAGTCAAGGGCATTCAGCCTCTGATCTTCGGTTAAGCATGTAGCCCCCACCACTTGGCCTGGGCTTGCAAAATCAAAGAACAAAGATAATTACGGCATAGGAACTGGCCCTTCGGCTCTCCAAGCCTGCACCAACCATTCTGCCTGAACTAAAACCCCTTCCCCTTCCAGGGACCATATCTCTCTATTCCCATCCTATTCAAGATGCACCTCAAAAGTAACTATTGTGTCTGTGATAGGAAATGGCCGAGGCATTAAACAGGTATTTTCATAGAGTCATAGAATCCTACCGTGCAGAAAGAGGCCATTTGGCCCATCGATTCTGCATTGACCACAAATCATAGCCAGTCCTCCTGACTCTAGTAATTTAGTATGGCCAATCCACCTAACCCGCACATCTTTGGACTGTGGGAGGAAACTGAAGCACCCGGAGGAAACCCACGCAGACACGGGGAGAATGTGTACAAACTCCACACAGGCAGTGACCCAGGGCGGGAATCGAACCCAGGTCCCTGGCGCAGTGATGCAGCAGTGTTAACCACTGTGCCACCATGCCACCCAGTCCTACTAACTGTCCTGGCTTGAGACAATTCACACCTGTGATTATCCCTCTCTCCACTTGCACTGTCTGTACCTGTAAAGATTTGATTGCCAGTAAAGACTCATGTCCCAACCATTATCTTGCAATTGTGTCTCTATATGTGCCGGGTTTGTGACGTCAACTTTCCACTCACCTGACGAAGGAGCAGCGCTCTGAAAGCTCGTGATACCAAATAAACCTATTGGACTTTAACCTGGTGTTGTGAGACTTCTTACTGTGCCCACCCCAGTCCAATGCTGACATCTCCATATCATTGCAAAGATGGTCACTGACCTTATCTGCACACTCTTACAATATAAGGTATTGTAAATCAGAATGCCTTGCGAAGGCTGATGCATTATCACACTTGCCTTACTGAGCAGATTCCACCAACTGGGTTTGCTAATATTCTTTCAGAAATGATCCTGTGATGGGGAAGGTGATGGATATGGTATTGAAAGGAATGATTGCTGGAATGCATTGTCTGTATCCTGGTGTGAAACGATATAAGCTTGAGTCAATTGTCCAAGGTGAGTGTTCATTGTGGGGAATCTGAGTGATTAATCCTTCTGGCCTGCATGGAAGAGTTCTTGAACAAATTCATGAAGGTCTTTCTGGTATAGTTCGGGTGAAGGAATTAGCACGTAGTTATTTTTGGTGGCTGGGTCCAGATGCTCAGATTGAACAAAAAAGTAGGACAGTGTCAATCCTGTGCCCATATAAGAAATACACCGCCATTGTCTCCTTTACACCCTGGGGATGGCCTAAAATGTCATGGCAATGATTGCATGTAAATTTTGCTTATCCTTTTGAGGAAGCTCCTAGTCATAATTGATGCACACTCAAAGTGGCCTGAAGTTATCATGAGATCTGCTACATCTGAACAAACCATTGAAAAGCACAATTAATTTTTTTTTACAAAAATTGCTAAACTGGAACAGATCATTAGCAATAATAGTTCACGGTTAACTTCACAAGAGTTTGAGGATTATCTCAAAGTAAATGGTATTCAGCATAGAAAATCCACATTTTATCATCTGTCAACAAATGGGTTAGCTGAAAGAATTATAAAATCCTTGAAACAACTTTAAAGCTTCAAGGCAACAAGGTTCGTTATCACTTCATGTGAATAGCTTTTTGGCATCTTGTAAAAACACTACTTGTGTGACTACCGAATGTCCACCTGCGTTATTACTCAAAGAACGAAGAAAATTACAGCACAGGAACAGGCCCTTCGGCCTTCCAAGCCTGCATCGACCATGCTGCCCGACTTAACTAAAACCCCCTACCCTTCTGGGGACCATATCCCTCTATTCCCATCCTACGCTATAGATAGGCCTAGAGGTGGGGATGTGATCGGCGCAACTTGTGGGCCGAAGGGCCTGTTTGTGCTGTGGCTTTCTATGTTCTATGTTCTATGTACTCATGTATTTGTCAAGACGCCTCTTAAATGTCACTACCGTATCCGCTTCCACTACCTCCCCCGGCAACGAGTTCCAGGCACCCACTACTCTCTGTGTAAAGAAAATCTGCCTCGTACATCTCCTTTAAACCTTACCCCTCGCACCTTAAACCTGTGCCCCCTAGTAATTGACTCTTCCCCCGGGGAAAAAGCTTCTGACTATCCACTCTGTCCATGCCTCTCAATCTTGTAGACTTCTATCAGGTCTCCCCTCAACCTCCGTCACTCCAGTGAGAACAAACCAAGTTTCTCCAACCTTTCCTCATAGCTAATGCCCTCCATACCAGGCAACATCCTGGTAAATCTTTTCTGTACCCCCTCCACATCCTTCTGGTAGTGTGGCGACCAGAATTGAACACTATATTCCAAGTGCGGCCTGACTAAGGTTCTATAAAGCTGCAACATGACTTGCCAATTTTTAAACTCAATGCCCCAGCCGATGAAGGCAAGCATGCCGTGTGCCTTCTTGACTACCTTCTCCACCTGCATTGCCACTTTCAGTGACCTGTGTACCTGCACACCCAGATCCCTTTGCCTATCAATACTCTTAAGAGTTCTGCCATTTACTGTATATTTCCTATCTGTATTTTCTCTCTCAAAGAGAGAAAACTGAAAACCACGTTAGATTTGTTATTACCTCCAGAAACTTCAGAGATAGGGCATCAACAACAATCTTAAGTTGCAAGACAAGAAGTGAGAGCAAAACAACCCTCATTTCAACAAGGAGAATGATTGCTCGTGGAGAATTATGCCACAAGTGAGAAATGGGTACCAACAATTTGTTACATGGTTCAAACCAATGATGAACTAGGTTGGCGACGCCATGCTGACCAATTGTTATCATCTCAATGATTTCTCAGAATCCTTTCCAGAAGTACCAACTTCTTTAGTTGATAAAGAGAACATAAGAATGAGTGTAAGAATAATATAATCCCTACAGTGCAGAAGGAGACCATTCCACCCATCGAATCTGCACCAACTTTCTGACAGAGCATCTTATCCTGCCTAGCTGTAGTATGATTTTCTAAATTTCCTGCTACTGCTTAATGATAGATGTTGGGCTTTCTGTCCTATTGTTTATTGTTTATTTCTCTCTCTACTGGCAACTCCCCACCTTCTTGACCAGAAGTATTACATTTATCATTATCCAACCTGATGGGACTTTTCCAGGATCTTGGCAATTTTGGAAGATCACCACCAATGCAGCATTCACTGTCACTGCTGCCAATTATTTTAAGACCCTAGGATGCAGGCCATTGGATCCAGGGGACTTATCAATCTTCAGTTCCATTAGTTTTCATAGTACTTTTTCAGTAGTTATTTTGATTGTTTTAAGTTCCTCGCTTCCTTTTGCCTGTTTATTTTCTACTATTCTCAGGATGCTATTTGTATCTTCCACTGTGAAGATGGATACAAAATACTTGTTCAAAATTCAATAGACTCATCCTCTCAGGAACCAATACTTTTACTTTAGCTAGTCATTTCCTGCTTGTATACTCAATTACCATCTATTTTATGCTTTTTTTAGTTTTTGCTCATTCTTTTTTTCTCTTTTTAGTCGCTCTTCGATAGTTTCTAAACATTTCTCAATCTTCTAGCCTACCACGAATCTTCATGGCATTAATGCCATCCTTAACTTGCTTAGTTAGCTAAGGCGGCACATTTTTCTCAGTCTTTCTTTCTTATTGAAATACATGTTTGCTGACAGTTATGTATTATCTCCTTAAATGTCTGTTACTGCTTCTCTACTGTGCTATCTTTAACCTATTCTCTCTGTCTATCTTCATGTAATTGCCTTTACTTAAGTTTAAGATGCTAGATTTTAGACACACGTTTCTCACCCTCAAAATGAATATGGAATTGTTAATGTTATGATCACTCTTGCCTAGAGGAGGCTAAAGCTGTACACTACTCCAGCATAGTCTCACCAAAGCCCTATATAACTAATACTTTTTTACCCCTAGAATATAAGCCCTATGAAATAAAGGCTAATATGCCATTTGCTTTCCTAATTCCTTGTTGCACCTACATGTTCATTTTCTTTAATTCATATACAAGTGTTTCTGAATATCACCATTTCCCAGTCCCTCACTATTTATCAGATATTTTGCTTTTCTGTTTTTCTGTACCAAAGTAGAGAATTTCATACTACTCTCAAATTCTGTTCCATCTGCCGTGTTCTTGCCCATTCATTCAACCTGTCTTTTTCCCTGAGCAGCATCCTAACATCCTCCTCAGCTGTATCCCGAGTGAGAGGGGATCTCATAGGAACTTATAAAATTCTAACAGGGTTAGACAAGGTAGATTCAGAAAGAATGTTCCTGAAGGTGGGGAGTCCAGAACTAGGGTCATAGTTTGAGGATAAGGGGTAAACCTTTTAGAACTGAAGTAAGAAGAAATTTCTTCACCCAGAGAGTGGTGAATGTGTGGAACTCACTACCACAGAAAGTAGTTGAGGCCAAAATGTGTGATTTCAAGATGAAATTAGATATAGCTCTTGGAGCTAAATATCAGGATATTGGATCGGGATATTGAATTCGATGATCAGCCATGACCATAATGAATAGCGGAGCAGGCTCAAAGGGCTGAATGGCCTACTCCTATTTCTAGTTTCTATGTTTCTATCCACTAAAGCCTCAGTGGTCCTTCTATAAATTGGAGCCCAATGCTAAACACTTTACCCTTACTGGGGCTTCTTTAAGGTTTTACATAGGCAGTCATTACCTCTTTTATATTCTATACCTCAACATAAAATTTAGAATGCCATTTACTGTTCAACATCCTGTTCAACCTGAGGTGCTGCCTTTAAAGTCCTCCGATTATCTGCCCTAAAATCCCTCTGCTTTTCCACAGCGCTGAACTGACTTTCATTCCAATAACTACTGTTGTTAAAACCAAAATACATCACCAACATTGAATTTCATCTAATGCCTTTTAGCCTATTTCTCCGTCTCATAAATACCCTGTTTCATCTTCCTTTGCACTTCTCATGAATTCATTATATAATTTCTTGTAGTTTCATAAATGAATTTCAACACTATTCTCTCTAGAGCAATTTCCACACCAGTGACATACGCAGTGAACAGATGGAGCCCTGGAACTTAATGCTATGCAACACAATGACCCACTTAAAAAAGGCTGCATTTACCTATGCCACAACACTAGGGGGAAGACTTGCTCACAGGCGCACATACAGTGTCAGCCACAGTGAAACAGTCTGGGACTTTATCATTTACTGCTCGACAGACATCCTA
This sequence comes from Mustelus asterias, assembly GCF_964213995.1. Taxonomy (NCBI): domain Eukaryota; kingdom Metazoa; phylum Chordata; class Chondrichthyes; order Carcharhiniformes; family Triakidae; genus Mustelus; species Mustelus asterias. The sequence goes on from NC_135801.1 coordinate 167,663,522, forward strand.
AATTGAGATTCAAACTGAAACCAATATTCGGGAGTAAATCAAAATAGAGTCATGTTAGGATTGACTTTTCCTCAAAATGTTCTGTTCATTTGTCGATCATTGTTATTAACATTTTCATCAGGAATACATTGAGGTTTTGCTTTTTTAAAAAGTAGGACTTTTTGCAGATGCTATCAAAAAAAGACTGAAACGCATCATAATGTATGGGTTTACTCCATCTTGCATGAATTGTTAACTTTTCCTATTTTGTACAAAGATTTTTTTGTTGAAGTTTTTCATCTTGTACTCATCAAGACAATCACAAGAATACCAATGGCGGGGCAGGAACAACAACTTATTACTGCAAGAGAAGAGTGTGCTGTTTGGTTGGCCAGTGGATTCTGATTGGTAGAGGTGTTGCCATGAAGAATGCACCAGTTGATGGTATATGTACCGGAAGTATCTTGATGAATGTAAGATGAAAATCTTTGACAAAAAATGTATTTTTTTTTCCAGCAGTACTCAAGTTCTACCAAACAACTATTTTGTACAAATGAATGCATTGTTTGTTAACTGGGCCCTCCAGGGGAGCTCCTATGCTCTCTCGAATAATTCTTGTACCTGTGACAAGGACACTTATTTTGTACATCATTCCCATAATGTGGCTTATTTAAACTTTCTATATGCAACATACATTCACAGGCAGGGATCTGTTCTATGCAAACAAAAGGAAGATGTTCAAGCCATGTGACTTTTTTCAATTGCCCAAGAACTTGGGGAACCTCTGCTCCATTGTTGCTTTATCCATGGCAAAGCCACTACCAATCAGAATCCACTTGCCAACCAAGTTGTTTCCCCTGTTGTAAAATTGTTGTGATCGTTTGAAATTTGCCCTGATGAGTGCAAGATGAAAAATTTCAACAGCATGTCTCTTTTCAGCAATATTTCAGGTCCTTTTTATATGAGTTGCAGGAAAATAATCTGTTTAGTCCAAAACTGAGAATATTTGATAATATACAAGTAACTGAGCATAAACATCCTATCAAGCCTCCTGCTTCTGCAGGCCGTCTTCACTGTCAGGTTTAGCTTAGGAAAAGTCATTCAACCAGGACAGGAGGAAATGCTGACTGAAACCTTGTTTGATTTACCTGTGTAAAAATGACCCAGCGTTAACCAGATATAAGGAAGAAACCATGCTGTAGAAGAGTGACCGTGTTCTGGGAACTCAAGATTGCAATGCTGTGTTTCTAAATAGTATTTATCCTTCCTTTAAGAGAATTAGGACTTGATTAACTACTATCTTGTTTTTTACTGGCAAATCTATGGAGATTAATTTTGTACTCCGATCCTTTAGTTCTGTGCTCAAAGCCCAAATTAAGTAGTGTGCTTACATCTACATTATCCAGCTATCACAGTATTTCAAAGATTTGGATTAGTTCCATCTTAATCTACTGTAATGAAAATTAGTTCAATTCTTACAGCCTCCATAACTGAGGGAAGTAAATCCTGCAACAATGCTTGCTGCTCCTGTCTGAATCCTCTCCAATACAATACTGTCCTTAAGGGCGGATGCTAAATATTCAGGCGATATTCTAAATACAGAATTGAAATACCTCATTTTGACACGTGGTCCTATATCTAAGATCCATTTTAATAATTTACTGTGAATTTTACATTTACTTTGTATTTCAAATGAGTAGTCTACAATCATTCTGAAATCCAGTCTCAGTTTTGTGAATAGCCATCACTTTATCAGTTGCACTGTTTCCCTGCTCTTGCATCTATCAACTTCATTTATTCATATTAAGAACTGCCGAATCTCAGCTCGCAATACTTGGTCCATATCTTCCTGAAAGCTATCAGCCTTTTTCATGCTCATCATTTCACTACGTTTTCAATAAATTTAGGGGACGATTCTCCTATCCCGCTTGTGGGAGTTTGTCAGAAACCTATGCATTATGCTGGCTTTTACACGAGAGATTTCCCTTTATTAATTACAGCTCAGCAAATACAAAGAACCCACGGAGACAGTAATTGTGGTTGAAGATATACTTTATTGCCCAGGCCTGGTCCACGTGAGCAGGAGAACAATTTAGGGCCGCCCAAACTATTCTAAATTGTTGTAGCACAATCATTTTCAAAAATCATTTGCCCACCTCTCTCTCTCATCCGAATCGCACGTGAGCCAATCATTTTGGTATGAATCATTTACCTTGGCCAATGACATTTTACTCTCTGGCAGCATGAGAATATGTAAATTCATCCCACTATCTCCTAGCAACCCCAATACATAGACCCGTAGAGTTCAAAAGTTCTTTTCCCCACTGTTTACTTAGCAACCCTTTGTCGGGAAAATTGTATTGCCCTATTCATTCTACTGTCTAGGAAGCTTGTACTTTCTGAATCCCCACACTGATAAGAGAATTCATTTTTGCTTCACTCAGTAACTGTATTGTTTTCAAACAATGTGGTTCTTCTTGCCTGGCTATATTCCATCATGCCCTAGAGTGCCATTAGCCAAGGTGTACGCTTTTAATACAGAATATAACATTTTTTCAAAAATATATGTTTAAATTTGCTAACAGTAGTTATGTATTTCTATGCAAACAGTACCTTTGTAACACCAGGTACTTTGTGATTTTCCTTTATCATATTCACTCTAAGTTAACCTAGTCTGACCTATTAGTCTTTTTAGTCCCTGGAACTAAATCCACTGTGCTGATTTTGTAGTGCAACAGGCCAGAAGGTTTAGGTGGTGCCGGATTAGCGCAATCCACGCAGGGCGTCCAACCAGGAACGTGTCTCCTAGTGCCGTCAGGCGTGGAGCTGCAATATATATCCAGCCCTTTATTTACATTTGTTTTTTTTAATACTTTTCCAATTCAATCAAATCAAATCCAAATCAGAGTCTCAACAAGTTGAGACACCTCAGATCCAGGCTGACAAGACAGGACGGGAGACCAAAACCACCCTGTCCTGGGCCTGATCTACATGAGTCAAGCTGATTGGAGAAGGGGGAGGATCCTCCTCCAAGACTTGAGCTCATTTGCATCTTAGCCAAAAGGCCGAGATACCGCTTTTAAAAATTGCTTCATATGAAACATATGAAGCCTCAGCATAACCCAATGACCTCAACCAAGTGCAGATCCGATACTACACTTGATCTTAGCCAAAAGGCCGAGAAGCGACATTTGTTTTAAATAGCATTAGCGGGCCCAGCTGACAGGGGGCACTGTGCGTGCGCCGATCTCAGTGCTGACAGATCAGTCCTTGCGCAGTGGCCCGCTCAGCACTGTGCTGCCGGCCTCTCCAGTGGGAACATCCTCCTGATTTTGAGCATGATTCAAGAACAAAGAAGTTTAGATCGGAAATGAGAGAGACAGGAATTCTTCAGTTTCGAGCGGAGATGGTTAAGGATAGATTTAATAGATGTTTTCAAAATGTAGTGCAGTTTTGTTGGAGTGTAAAAGGAGAAACTTTCCATCAACAGTCAATGGAATCAGTAAACCGAAGTCCCAGAATTCAGGATAATTGGCAAAAGAACAACATTCCGCCCATCATGTCTCTGCTTGTTCTTTGAAAAGAATAGTTCAATTTATCCTTCTCTTCTGTTCTTTCTGCATCACCCTGCAATTGTCATGTCCTTTTCACATACTTAAACAAATAGCATCCTGAGAATAGTAGAAAATAAACAGGCAAAAGGAAGCGAGGAACTTAAAACAATCAAAATAACTACTGAAAAAGTACTATGAAAACTAATGGAACTGAAGATTGATAAGTCCCCTGGATCCAATGGCCTGCATCCTAGGGTCTTAAAATAATTGGCAGCAGTGACAGTGAATGCTGCATTGGTGGTGATCTTCCAAAATTGCCTAGATCCTGGAAAAGTCCCATCAGGTTGGATAATGATAAATGTAATACTTCTGGTCAAGAAGGTGGGGAGTTGCCAGTAGAGAGAGAAATAAACAATAGGACAGGAAGCCCAACATCTATCATGAAGTAGTAACAGGAAATTTAGAGATTTCATGGCTGTTCATTCATCTCAATGTGGGTGTGGAGTTTCCTTTACAGCTTGAGATGCATTGAAATAGAGGTTGTTGTTAAAGTGAAATGAATGAGTATTGTTCCTCTGCCTTTGTCACTTCAACTGCAAGAATACTCTAATGACCATTAGACCAGATGAAAGGTCTCCATTCTTCCTGAGAGGGTGCACGTTTCCACTTGGGAAAGAGAGTTTGGAAAGAGTTATTCGATAATTCGGGCATGGAGCATTTCGGAACGAGGCAGGAGCCAAAATGGAAATACTTAAAATAAGGATCATATCAATTGCCACAAACATGCAAGAAATGAATCATTTACAAATCTGTTTCCAGAGCAGAATCCATGGGCTGAGAACTCTCTTGGCATTCCAAAGCTTTCTTATGAGGCATCAACTCAGAACTAGGAAAGGCCGGTGGGGCTATTTGGGCCATTCCAACCCATCCACAGCTCGAAGTGCTTCAATCATAGATACCTTGTTCTCTCTATAACTCCATGCTATCTTTCTAATCCCTAGAGATCCATCAATATATCTATAAGCCACAATACATTTCCTGCTTTATAGAAACCCATGGATGAACTGTTCTTTTCAACTTTGATTAAACATTATTGACAATTAATTCGGTTTCCCTCTCTACAGTTGCTGTCTGACCTGCTGATTCTTTCCAGTATGTTCTGCTCCTATTTCAGCTATTTAGCACTCACAGCAATTTGCCTTTATTCTCCCGCGACCAGCATATTCCTGTCTTTTCGTTGGCTGTGGAAGGAATTTTTTAAAAGATAAACTTTTTAAAAGATCATGCATTTGCTTGAGATGCGAGGTGAAATTTTGACAATCAGTGGAAAGCAACTGGGATTTTATTTGTGGTTGACTTAGCCCTGCGATATGGGAGAGTTTTATGTAATAAGGTTGGTTGGCCAATGTCCTGATGAGTGGGGATGTTTGAACAAAAGTGCCACTTTGTGGTGAGTAATGGAAATGCAATTATGAATCTCAACCACTTTAATGTAGACACCATAAAAGTATCAGAATGGCGATTTCTGAACCAGTTATCACCTCGGTTCAAATATTGTTTCTTGAAGTGAAAGGACAAATGATTACTCTGTCCTATCCCATATTTCAAAATAGGGTGGCACGGTGGCACTGCTGCCTCACACAGTCAGGGATCCGGGTTTAATTCTGGCCTCAGGTGACTGTCTGTGTGGAGTTTGCACGTTCTCCCCATGTCTGCGTGGGTTTCCTCCAGGTGCTCCGGTTTCCTCCCACAGCCCAAAGATGTGCAGGTTAGGTTGATTGGCCATGATAAATTGACCCAAAGGGCGGGACTTGCCGTCAACATTCGCCCCGAAACCGGAAAATTCCGCTGGAGGTCAATGGACCTTTCCATGGTCCGCTCCTCGCCCGCTACGATTCCTGTGACGGGCAGAACGGGAAAATTTAGTGTCAGGGGGACCAGCAGGGTAAATACGTAGTGTTATGGGGATAGGGCCTGGGTGGGATTGTTGTCAGTGCAAACCTGATGGGCTGAATGGCCGCCTTCAGCACTGGAGGGATTCTATAATATTTCAGAGGGCTGAAAACTGCATGGAAACTTTAGTTGAAGCGATGTTTTCTCATATTTGTATGGATGGTTTGTATCAGATCTCCATGTAACCTTTCCAGCTGATTCACAGATAGCTCGAGGGAACATCAAATATGATTGTGCAGAAATACCCCCTCCCACTCCCTGAAGGATTCTAACACTTGGAAAGATTTTCTTAGTCTTCAATATCTCAAGAAAAATATTAAAGTCTGGCTGCCCGGTTTCATTCTGCTGAAACAGCTTGCTTTAAAGCCGTTTGTTTATAAATCCACACCACCATCAGTTCTCTGCATACTCTGCTGTTGCTAGAGGATACGGCCTGACTGGAGAACACAGCCGAGCTGGGTTTCTGTAAAATTAACATTCTTGTATACAGGTTTACAGAATGGAAACAGGCCCTTCGGCCCAACTTGTCCGTGCCGCCCTTTTTTAAAAAACCCCTAAGCTAATTCCAATTGCCCACATTTGGCCCATATCCCTCTATACCCATCTTACCCATGTAACTGTCTAAATGCTTTTTAAAAGACAAAATTGTACCCGCCTCTACTACTACCTCTGGCAGCTTGTTCCAGACATTCTCTGTGTGAAAACATTGCTCCTCTGGACCCTTTTATATCTCTCCCCTCTCACCTTAAACCTATGCCCTCTAGTTTTACACTCCCCTACCTTTGGGAAAAGATATTGACTATCTAGCTGATCTATGCCCCTCATTATTTTATAGACCGCTATAAGATCACCCCTCAGCCTCCTACGCTCCAGAGAAAAAAGTCCCAGTCTATCCAACCTCTGCTTATAACTCAATCCATTAAGTCCCGGTAGCGTCCTAGTAAATCTTTTCTGCACTCTTTCTAGTTTAATAATATCCTTTCTATAATAGGGTGACCAGAACTGTACACAGTATTCCAAGTGTGGCCTTACCAATGTCTTGTACAACTTCAACAAGACATCCCAACTCCTGTATTCAATATTCTGACCTATGAAACCAAGCATGCTGAATGCCTTCTTCACTACTCTGTCCACCTGTGACTCCACTTTCAAGGAGCTATGAACATGTACCCCTAGATCTCTTTGTTCTGTAACTCTCCCCAATGCCCTACCATTAACTGAGTAAGTCCTACCCTGGTTCAATCTAACAAAATGCATCACCTCACATTTATCTAAATTAAACTCCATCTGCCATTCGTCAGCCCACTGGCCCAATTGATCAAGATCCTGTTGCAATCTGAGATAACCTTCTTCACTGTCCACTATGCCACCAACCTTGGTGTCTGATGCGCGATATAACACACGAGAGGCTGGATGTACTTGGGAAATAAAGGCTTTTATTGCCAACAATAACAGAGCTACTATATACAGTATACGATCCCAGACTAAAGGGTCACCAGGCAGAGCAGTGACCTTTATACCTCTCCCAGGAGGCGGAGCCGACTGGGGTGTACCATAAGGACTATATTAACAGGTAGAACAGCCCAACCCTAACCCCAACAGTAACATATCTACAGACTCATAGTACTGGCCAGACCATGGCTCAGCACTACCTGGTGGGAACCAACAATGGTTCACCACATTCACCCCTCCTTTGAAAACAAAAGCCGGCGGGGTACAAAACACAGAACAATTGTTCATCTGTCTATAAGTTCAAACGGTCTGGGGGACCGCACCGTCGTTGTGACCTCCTCAACACCGGCGATGACACCGGTTCAGGCAATCGCGGTGACGTTCTCTCCAAGGCGGTGTCCAGCGACTCCTCCAGTGCCTCACGGGCCGGTAGACCCCGAGGTGGTGACAATCCGCTGAACTCGGGCACGCCTTGAAGTGGCGACCATCTCCTGGACTCAGGCAAGCTGTAAACAGGAGTAAGAGGGTTAAGTGGTGGTCCCGATACTGCCCGCGCCGTGTCAGGAGGGGAAATAATGGTTGGAGGGTCCCTAACAGGAGGTGTGGGAGCGACAGGGGTTTCCAAGCCCCCTGCTGGCGCCAGATCTCGAATCGAGACCGTGTCCTCTCGCCCGTCAGGATATGCCACGTAGGCATACTGAGGGTTGGCGTGGAGGAGATGGACCTGTTCAACCAAAGGGTCGGACTTGCGGGTCCTAACATGCCGCCGCAGGAGGACAGGTCCTGAGTACGTCAACCAAGACGGTAATGAGGTCCCAGAGGAAGACTTCCTAGGGAATGAAAACATTCTCTCATGAGGAGTAGCGTTGGTTGCCGTACACAGGAGTGAGCGTATGGAGTGGAGCGCATCAGGGAGTACCTCTTGCCAACGGGAGACTGGAAGACCTTTAGACCTCAACGCCAGTAAGACAGCCTTCCAGACTGTAGCATTCTCTCGTTCGACCTGTCCGTTACCCCTTGGGTTGTAGCTCGTGGTTCTACTCGAGGCAATCCCATATGAGAGCAGGTATTGCCTCAAGTCATCGCTCATGAACGACGAGCCCCTATCGCTGTGGATATAACAGGAGTAACCGAACAGGGTGAAAAGATCACGAAATGCCTTGATAACCGTGGCAGCGGTCATATCAGAACAGGGAATGACAAAAGGGAATCGTGAGTACTCATCAACCACATTGAGGAAGTACACGTTCCGATCTGTCGAGGGAAGGGGGCCCTTAAAGTCCACACTCAGTCTTTCGAAGGGACGAGTGGCCTTAACGAGGTGTGCCCTGTCAGGTCGGTAGAAGTGCGGTTTGCATTCCGCGCATACCCGGCAGCTTCTGGTTATGGACCTGACATCCTCCACCGAGTAGGGTAGATTCCGGGCCTTTATGAAGTGGAAGAGCCGAGTGACCCCCGGATGGCAGAGGTCATTGTGGAGAGCCTGCAATCGGTTCTCCTGCACACTAGCGCATGTTCCACGTGACAGGGCGTCCGAGGGCTCGTTGAGCTTCCCTGGACGGTACATGATATCATAATTGTAGGTGGAGAGTTCGATTCTCCACCTCAAGATTTTATCATTCTTGATCTTACCCCGTAACGTGTTGTTGAACATGAACGCCACGGACCGCTGGTCCGTGAGTAGAGTGAACCGTTTTCCAGCCAAGTAATGGCGCCAATGCCGAACGGCCTCCACAATGGCCTGGGCCTCCTTTTCCACCGCCGAATGTTGAATTTCAGGGCCTTGGAGGGTGCGAGAGAAAAAGGCGACGGGCCTGCCCGCCTGGTTAAGTGTGGCGGCCAGGGCGAAATCAGATGCATCACTCTCCACCTGGAAGGGGATGGACTCATCGATAGCGTGCATCGTGGCTTTCGCGATGTCGGCTTTTATTCTTGCAAAGGCTAAGCGAGCCTCTGTTGCTAGGGGAAAAGAGGTAGACTTGATGAGCAGACGGGCTTTGTCCGCGTAATTGGGAACCCACTGTGCATAGTATGAGAAGAAGCCTAAACATCTTCTCAGTGCTTTGACGCTAGTGGGCAGGGGAAGTTCGAGGAGAGGACGCATACGGTCTGGATCAGGGCCAAGGACCCGGTTTTCCACCACGTATCCGAGGATAGCTAGGCGGCGCGTGCGAAATACACACTTCTCCCTGTTGTAGGTCAGATTCAGGCGAGATGCAGTGCGTAAGAATCTAAGAAGGTTGGCATCGTGGTCCTGCTGGTCATGGCCGCAGATGGTGACGTTATCCAGGTACGGGAAGGTAGCCCGCAGCCCGTTCTGGTCCACCATTCGGTCCATAGCACGCTGGAAGACCGAGACCCCATTCGTGACACCAAAAGGAACCCTTAAAAAATGGTACAGGCGACTATCCGCCTCAAAGGCTGTGTATTGTCGGTCCTCTCGGCGAATGGGGAGCTGGTGATAAGCAGATTTTAAGTCGATGGTGGAGAACACCCGGTACTGCGCAATCTGGTTGACCATGTCAGATATGCGCGGGAGGGGATACGCATCCAGCTGCGTGTATCTGTTAATGGTCTGACTATAGTCTATGACCAATCAGGGTTTGTTCCCATTCTTAACCACCACGACTTGCGCTCTCCAAGGACTAGCGCTAGGTTGGATGATCCCTTCCTTGAGGAGCCGCTGAACTTCAGATCGAATTAAGATCCGATCCTCAGCGCTGTAACGCCTGCTCTTTGTTGCGATGGGCTTGCAGCCTGGCACGAGATTCTGGAATAGGGAGGGTGTGGTAATCCTAAGCGTTGAGAGACTACATGTGGAGCGCGTTGGGCAGTTTAGAGGCTGCGGATCTCCCACTGAAAACGGAGGGAGTGGCCCATCGTACTGCAGGGTTACACTCTTCAAGTGGACCATAAAATCTAGTCCGAGGAGTATTGGCGCGCAAAGGTGCGGTAACACAAGGAGCCTGAAGTTCTCGTAAACCATGTCCTGCACCGTCAGATTGACAACGCAGCTCCCTAGCACGGTGACAGACCGGGACCTTGATGCCATCGAAATTGTCTGCTTGACAGTCCGAATCTGGAGAAAACACCGCTTCACGGTGTCCGGGTGAATGAAGCTCTCCGTGCTCCCGCTGTCAAACAAACAATAAATTGGGCGTTTGTTTACCTGTATGTCCATCATGGACTTGTCGAGTCTGTGAGGCTTGACCTGGTCCAGGATGATCGATGCCACCGTTGGTTCGTGGGTGCAACTGCAGGCAGCTGAGATGGTTGATGACGACCCCTGCTGGTCATGCGCGGTCGGTGCCGACCAAAATGGCTGCCCCCATAGGTCGCACATGGACGATGGCGCCAAAACCTGCGGCCCCTGCAGGTCGCACGTGTCTTGCGACTCCGTCGTTCGGAATGGCAACGTCCTGGAATCGCACGTGGTAGAAGACCTTGAAGACGCAGAAGACAAGGAGGCCGGCTCCGGGGAGTCACACGCCGCACTGCTGTTCTTGGATGGAAGTTTGGACCGGCATACTTTGGAATAATGCCCCTTCTTGCCGCAGGCGGAGCACAACACCGCTTTAGCTGGACATCGCTGCCGAGGGTGTTTCACCCCCCCACAGAAGTAACACCGCGGGCCACCTGGAGCTGCTGCCGTCGTCAGGTCCGAGGCTGGGAACGCAATCGCGCAGTTTTTCGGTCCCGCTGAATGAAGTGGAGTCTGCGACTGCCCCTGCCACACTGTCTCCACGTGGTCGTCGGGGTACATCGCCAGACCTTTGGAGGCCGTTTCTAGAGAGTCAGCTAACTCTATGGTTTTAGTGAGATCGAGGTTACCTTGCTCCAACAGCCGAAGGCGGATGTACGACGAGCTGATTCCCGCCACGAACGCATCTCGAGCTAGGTCGTTCATGTACTGGTCTGCCGACACTGACTTGCAGTTGCAGGCTCTGGCTAGCTGCTGAAGCTCGCACGCGTACTGTTCCGTCGTTTCGCCGGGCTGTCGCCGTCGAGTGGCTAGAAGGTATCGAGCATGGATCTCATTCGGCGGTTTGTTGTATCGCTTCTTGAGAAGCTCGAGGGCCCCTTTGTAGTCGGTGGCCCCACGGATCGCTAAGTATACAGCGTCGCTTACCCTCGCGTGGAGGACCCGGAGTCTGTCGGCGTCGTCGGTGACCGCTGTGGAGGCGTCGAGGTAATCTTGGAAACACTTCAACCAGTGGTCGAAAGTGTTCGATGCTCCCGCCGCACGTGGGTCCAACATAAGCCGTTCGGGTTTAAGCATTTGCTCCATGTTTTCTTTTGTCGTTTTTTTTTTCAAAAAAAAAGAATTTACTTGTTGGCAATAAAATTGATGCGCGATATAACACACGAGAGGCTGGATGTACTCGGGAAATAAAGGCTTTTATTGCCAACAATAACAGAGCTACTATATACAGTATACGATCCCAGACTAAAGGGTCACCAGGCAGAGCAGTGACCTTTATACCTCTCCCAGGAGGCGGAGCCAACTGGGGTGTACCATAGGACTATATTAACAGGTAGAACAGCCCAACCCTAACCCCAACAGTAACATATCTACAGACTCATAGTACTGGCCAGACCATGGCTCAGCACTACCTGGTGGGAACCAACAATGGTTCACCACAGTGTCATCTGCAAACTTACGAACCATGCCTCCTATATTCTCATCCAAATCATTATTATAAATTACAAATAACAGTGGACCCAGCACTGATCCCTGAGGCACACCGCTGGTCACATGTCTCCAGTTTGAAAAACAACCCTCTACAACCACCTTCTGGCTTCTGTTATCAAGCCCATTTTGTACCCATTTAGCTACCTCATCCTGGATCCCGTGAGATTTAACTTTATGCAACAACCTACCATGCGGTACCTTGTCAAACGCCTTGCTAAAGTCCATGTAGACAACATCAGCTGCACTGCCCTCATCTACCTTCTTGGTTACCGCTTCAAAAAACTCAATCAAATTTGTGTGACATGATTTTCCACTCACAAAGCTATGCTGACTGTCCCTAATCAGTCCTTGCGTCTCTACATGCCTGTAGATCCTGTCTCTCAAAATACCTTCCAACAACTTACCCACCATAGATGTGAGGCTCACTGGCCTGTAGTTCCCAGACTTTTCCCTTTTAAACAAAGGTACAACATTTGCCACCCTCCAATCTTCAGGCACCTCACCTGTGACCATCGATGATTTAAATATCTCTGCTAGGGGACCCGCAATTTCCTCCTTTGCCTCCCACAAGGTCCTGGGATACACTTCGTCAGGTCCTGGGGATTTATCTACCTTGATGCGCTTTAAGAGTTCCAGCACCCCCTTCTCTGTAACATGTACACTCCTCAAGTCATCACTATTTATTTCCCCAAGTTCCCTAACATCCATGTTTTTCTCAACAGTAAATACTGATGAGAAATATTCATTTAGGATCTCACCCATCTCTTGTGGATCCGCACATAGATGACCTTGTTGATCCTTAAGAGGCCCTACTCTCTCCCTAGTTACACTTTCAGTCTTTATGTATTTATAGAAGTTCTTTGGATTCTCCTTTGCCTTATCTGCCAAAACAATCTCGTCTTGATCGTCTCGTGTGATCTTGCCGTAGAATGTTTATTGGTTATTTCGGTGTGCTTTTTAAAATTAAATATGCCACCTGTATGGTAATGTTCCAAATGTGAATTTTATTTAAAAAAATCAAGGTGTTTGTTTTAATTTGCAGAACATGTGGCATAGTGGTTAGCACTGCTGTCTCACAGGGCCAGGGTCCTGGGTTTGATTCCCGGCTTGGGTAACTGTCTGTGCGGAGTCTTCATGTTCTCCCTGTGTCTGCGTGGGTTTCCTCCGGGTGCTTCAGCTTCCTCCCACAGTCCGATAGACGTGCTGGTTAGGTGCATTGGCCATGCTAAATTCTCCCTCAGTGTACCCAAACAGGCACCGGAGTGTGGCGACTAGGGGATTTTCACAGTAACTTCATTCCAGTGTTAATGTAAGCCTACTTGTGACAATAATAAATAAATATACTTTAAATAAACTTTAATGTAGATGTGATCAAAGTCGGAATAAAGCAAAGAGCTGTGTGATCTTACAATTATAACATGAGATGGAGTGAGATTTATTGAAGCAAATTACAGTATTTTCTCTCAGTTTGCAGTAATCAGTCTGTTGCGCTGCTGCAGAAAACACTGCTTAACAATCAGTTTAATTTTTGAATCATTGTACCATCGTGCAGTTTAGCTGTACCTTATCAGGTGATTTCTGAGACTCACTGCTAGCAAGGTCATACACAGTAAGACATTTAACACCAGGTTAAAGTCCAACCAGTTTATTTGGTAGCAAAAGCCACACAAGCTTTTGGAGCCCCAAGTCTCTTCTTCAGGTGAGTGGGAATTCTGTTCACAAACAGAGCATATAAATTCACAAACTCAATTTACATGAATAATGGTTGGAATGCGAATACTTACAGCTAATCAAGTCTTTAAGATACAAACAATGTGAGTGGAGAGAGCATCAAGACAGGCTAAAGAGATGTGAATTGTCTCCAGACAGGACAGTGAGACTCTGCAGGTCCAGGCAAACTGTGGGGATTACAAATAGTGTGACATGAACCCAATATCCCGGTTGAGGCCGTCCTCATGTGTGCAGAACTTGGCTATCAGTTTCTGCTCAGCGATTCTGCGCCGTCGTGTGTCTTCAGGCACAGGTTCGAACAAGACTTCTTCACCGCACGGGACCTTCAACCGATGCTATACACTAGATACATCGATGACATTTTCTTCCTTTGGACTCATGGTGAACAATCACTGAAACAACAATATGATGACATCAACAAGTTCCATCCCACCATCAGACTCACCATGGACTACTCTCCGGAATCGGTTGCATTCTTGGACACACGCATCTCCATTAAGGACGGTCACCTCAGCACCTCACTGTACCGCAAGCCCACGGATAACCTCGCGATGCTCCACTTCTCCAGCTTCCACCCTAAACACGTTAAAGAAGCCATCCCCTACGGACAAGCCCTCCGTATACACAGGATCTGCTTGGATGAGGAGGATCACAACAGACACCTCCAGACGCCGCAAGATGCCCTCATAAGAACAGGATATGGTGCTCGACTCATCGATCAAGAGTTCCGATGCGCCACAGCGAAAAACCGCACCGACCTCCTCAGAAGACAAACACGGGACACGGTGGACAGACTACCCTTCGTCGTCCAGTACTTCCCTGGAGCGGAGAAGCTACGACATCTCCTCCGGAGCCTTCAACATGTCATTGATGAAAGCGAACATCTCGCCAAGGCCATCCCCACATCCCCACTTCTTGCCTTCAAACAACCGCACAACCTCAAATAGACCATTGTCCGTAGCAAACTACCCAGCCTTCAGGAGAACAGTGACCACGACACCACACAACCCTGCCACAGCAACATCTGGAAGACGTACCGGATCATCGACACGGATGCCATCATCTCACCAGGTACACGATACATACTCTTGCGACTCAGCCAACGTTGTCTCCCTGATACGCTGCAGGAAAGGATGTCCCGAGGTATGGTACATTTGGGAGACCATGCAGACACTACGACAATGGATGAATGAACACCGCTCGACAATCACCAGGCAGGAGTGTTCTCTTCCTGTTGGGGAGCACTTCAGCAGTCATGGGCATTCAGCCTCTGATCTTCGGGTAAGCGTCCTCCAAGGCGGCTTTCATGACACACGACAATGCAGAATCGCCGAGCAAAAACTGATAACCAAGTTCCACACACATGAGGACGGCCTCAACCGGGATCTTGGGTTCATATCACACTATCTGTAACCCCCACGACTTGCCTGGGCTTGCAAAATCTCACTAACTGTCCTGGCTGGAGACAATACACATCTCTTTAACCTGTGCTTAACCCTCTCTCCACTCACATTGTCTGCACCTGTAAAGACTTGATTACCTGTAAAGACTCGCATTCCAACCATTATTTTGTAAATTGAGTCTGTGTCTGTATATGCCCTGTTTGTGATCACAACTCTTCACTCACCTGATGAAGGGGCAACGCTCCGAAAGCTCGTGCTACCGCATAAACCTGTTAGACTTTAACCTGGTGTTGTGAGACTTCTTACTGTGCCCACCAGGCCACTCCCATGGATGTAGGGAGACTGAGGGTGGGAGAATTTGCTTTTCCTGGCACAGATCACATCACTTCACCAAATCTGTCATGTCAGAGTCAAGGCCAGACCGCCAGATATAACTCCTGGCCAGCATCTTCATTTTTGATACTCACGGGTGGCCATTATGTAGTTCTGTTAATATCGGCCGTCATCCTGAGGGTGGAACAATTACTCGGGACCCCAAAAGAATTATCCCATTTTCCACACTATGTTTGGACTCCTTGGTGAGGTAGGATTTCATTTCTCTGGAGGGTTGTCCTTGGAATCCCCTCTGTAAGATCATGTAGATGAAGGGAAGGCGGTGGATGTTGTCTACCTGGATTTCAGCAAGGCCTTTGACAAGGTCCCTCATGGGAGGTTAGTTAGGAAGGTTCAGTCGCTAGGTATACATGGGGAGGTAGTAAATTGGATTAGACACTGGCTCAATGGAAGAACAGTAAGAAGTCTCACAACACCAGGTTAAAGTCCAACAGGTTTATTTGGTAGCAAATACCATAAGCTTTCGGAGCAATGCTCCTTCGTCAGATGGAGTGGTCTCTGTTCTCAAACAGGGCACAGACACAGAAATCAAATTACAGAATACTGATTAGAATGCAAATCTCTACAGCCAGCCAGGTCTTAAATGCACAGACAATGTGGGTGGAGGGAGCATTCAACACAGGTTAAAGAGATGTGTATTGTCTCCAGACAGTACAGCTTGTGAAATTGTGCAAGTCCAGGAGTCAAGCTGTGGGGGTTACTGATAATGTGACATAAATCCAACATCCCGGTTTAGACCGTCCTCATGTGTGCGGAACTTGGCTATCAGTTTCTGCTCAGTGACTCTGCGCTGTCGTGTGTCGTGAAGGCCGCCTTGGAGGACGCTTACCTGAAGATCCAAGGCTGAATGCCCGTGACTCAGCCCGTGATTCAGCCTTGGATCTTCAGGTAAGCGTCCTCCAAGGCGGCCTTCACGACACACGACAGCGCAGAGTCACTGAGCAGAAACTGATAGCCAAGTTCCGCACACATGAGGACGGTCTAAACCGGGATGTTGGATTTATGTCACATTATCAGTAACCCCCACAGCTTGACTCCTGGACTTGCACAATTTCACAAGCTGTACTGTCTGGAGACAATACACATCTCTTTAACCTGTGTTGAATGCTCCCTCCACCCACATTGTCTGTGCATTTAAGACCTGGCTGGCTGTAGAGATTTGCATTCTAATCAGTATTCTGTAATTTGATTTCTGTGTCTGTGCCCTGTTTGAGAACAGAGACCACTCCATCTGACGAAGGAGCATTGCTCCGAAAGCTTATGGTATTTGCTACCAAATAAACCTGTTGGACTTTAACCTGGTGTTGTGAGACTTCTTACTGTGCTTACCCCAGTCCAACGCCGGCATCTCCACATCAATGGAAGAAGCCAGAGAGTGGTTGTGGAGGATTGCTTCTCTGAGTGGAGGCCTGTGACTAGTGGTGTGCCGCAGGGATCGGTGTTGGGTCCATTGTTGTTTGTCATCTATATCAATGATCTGGATGATAATGTGGAAAATTGGATCAGCAAGTTTGCTGATGATACAAAGATTGGAGGTGTAGTGGACAGTGAGGAAGGTTTTCAAAGCTTGCAGAGGGACTTGGACCAACTAGAAAAATGGGCTGAAAAATGGCAAATGGAATTTAACGCAGACAAGTGTGAGATATTGCACTTTGGAAGGACAAACCAAAGTAGAACGTACAGGGTAAATGGTAGGACTCTGAAGAGTGCAGTTGAACAGAGGGATCTGGGAATACAGGTACAGAATTCCCTAAAAGTGACGTCACAGGTGGATAGGGTCGTAAAGAGTGCCTTTGGTACATTGGCCTTTATAAATCGGAGTATCGAGTATAAAGGTTGGAGTGTTATGGTAAGGTTATATAAGGCATTGGTGAGGCCGAATTTGGAGTATTGTGTACAGTTTTGGTCACCTAGTTACAGAAAGGATGTAAATAAGATTGAAAGAGTGCAGAGAAGGTTCACAAGGATGTTGCCGGGACTTGAGAAGCTGAGTTACAGAGAGAGATTGAATAGGTTGGGACTTTATTCCCTGGAGCGTAGAAGATTGAGGGGAGATTTGATAGAGGTGTATAAGATTTTGATGGGTATAGACAGAGTGAATGCAAGCAGGCTTTTTCCGCTGAGGCTAGGGGAGAAAAAAACCAGAGGGCATGGGTTAAGGGTGAAAGGAGAAAAGTTTAAAGGGAATATTAGGGGGGGCTTCTTCACGCAGAGAGTGGTGGGAGTGTGGAATGAGCTGCCGGATAAAGTGGTAAATGCTTTTAACTTTTAACATTTAAGAAAAACTTGGACGGGTTCATGGATGAGAGGGGTGTGGAGGGATATGGTCCAAGTGCAGGTCAGTGGGACTAGGCATAAAATGGTTCGGCACAGACAAGAAGGGCCAAAAGGCCTGTTTCTGAGCTGTAATTTTCTATGGTTCTGTGGTTCTATGTGCCTAAATTTGTAGATGTTGGAATTTTCTTCACAGTGGATGGAGAAAGAATGACTACAACAACGATTTTAACAACAATAATGGCAATTTTGGCTTTAAAGAATAATTGCGACTGAGAGTTGAGTATGCTGGGCTTTTTAGTCAAGCTGTAATCAAACACCGGTGCAAGCTGTAAAGTTGCTGTTGCTGTCGTCTGTGAGCTGTATCCTGACACTTCCAGTGTTGACCAAGTATGAGAGAATGTTTGAATAAGGCTGGACTGCGTGGTGCTGAGGTTTCCTGCCGTACCCATATAAGGTTTAAGGCAATGTGACCTACATGTCATTTAATCTAAGCATTGTGGAGCTTTCTGTGAGTAACTCCATTGGCCTGGTCAGACAATGTGATTGTTTTCTGGTTACATCATTCACTGAGTGCCACAGAACTATCTGGAAGTTAGGACAGTTTAAGGATAACGACACATTCTCCTCGTGTCTGCATGGGTTTCCTCCGGGTGCTCCGGTTTCCTCCCACAGTCCAAAGATGTGCGGGTTAGGTTGATTGGCCAGGTTAAAAATTGCCCCTTAGAGTCCTGAGATGCGTAGGTTAGAGGGATTAGTGGGTAAATATGTGGGGGTAGGGCCTGGGTGGGATTGTGGTCGGTGCAGACTCGATGGGCCGAATGGCCTCCTTCCGCACTGTAGGGTTTTCTATGATTTCTATGATTTCTATGACACATGTTCCAGCCCTTTGTCTCCAGCAATAACTCAGAGATCGACCATCGCAAGAATGCCCTGAAAGAACATCTTCAGAGAAGGACCATGAGGACAGAATCTACATTGGGAACGCTCCTGGCCATTTCATTCTAAACTTGGGTAGCATCTGTTTTCAGTTAAAAAATTAGAGTTAATGCTCAGTTCAGAGTTAAAGTTCAGTAAAAGAGTTAAAGGGTTGCAACTGTTGTAAGTTTGAGTTTGGTATCTAAAGTGTTAAATAAACTGAAGTTTGTTTAAGAGAATTTGAGTTGACTCCTGTCTTTGGTTTGTCACATTAAATTAAATGCTTGGAAGGAGTTTAAATTAGTAGCTGGAGAATAACGCCAAATACAACCGCCAACCCTTCCTCCTCAATTTGAGAATATCTTCGCTCTGCATCCAGAAAGGTTTTGGAGGCATATACGATGTACTTCTCCACCCCCTTTCCAACAATGTGACAGCACTGCACCAACCCCGTATGGGGGACTGCCACAGGTTAAAATAATTTCTTTAAGAGTTGAAATGGGTCAGTAAGTTGGATGTCAGTAACTGACATTTGACCTGAGAAAAAGCCTCTGCCCGCGAAGCTCCCCAAACCATCTGTGGTGTTTTTGTATCAGGGCGAGTAAGAGAGCCAGTATGGATGTCAAAGTTGGGATAAATTTTCTGTAATGATTGACTAGCTCCAGGAAGGATTTTAGCTCCATGCTGTTCCTTGGGGTTGGTGCTTCCATGATGGCCTTCACTTTATCCTCTACTGGATGTAACTCCTTGCCATCTACTTGATAGCCTACTTTAGCCACTTGGAAAATGCATTTCTCCCTCTTCAAGCAGGAGAATCTCTGCAAGACTTCTAGGTTGGCCAGTTGTTCCTGTTCTGAAGCCTCCGTGACCAAAACACCATCTAAGTATACCCCTATCTTTAGTAACTCTTGAAGGATATTCTCCATAACTCTTTGGAAGATGGCACACGCTGACGAGACCCCGAAAGGCAAACGGGTATACTCGTAGAGTCCAAAAGACATGCTGGTTAGGTGCATTGGCCCTCAGTGTACCCAAACAGGTGTTGGAGTGTGGCGACTCGAGGATTTTCACTGTAACTTCATTGCAGCGTTAATGTAAGTCTACTTGTGACAATAATAAATAAACTATAAACATCATGAGAACAGATATAGTTTTTTAAAAAAACTTTAGTTGAATTCAGCCAACTCAATATAAAGCTGAGAGATTGGGGTTGGTGCAAAGGGGTTCACAATCAAGCCCTTGAATGTATGATAACATAGACTCTGTACTATTTCATAATATCATCATCAATATTTCATTCATCTTCAGAGTATGCTGGCTGTCAACATCTGCCCTGACACCAGGTGGCAGCAGAACTACATTGTTCTGCTTCATGAAGCGAACTTTCTGTTTGTTCTGTTGCTGGTGGTGACGGACTTCCTAAACTTAAAAACAAGGTGTGATATATCCTCTCAAACCATAACCCCCCCCCCCCCCCGCCCCCCCGAACACTACACTCCCGCTGATTTTCATGATAACACTACACCTACACAGCTTTCTACACAGAGGGGTGAATTTTCCTGTCCCGCCTGCCACGGGAATTGTAGCGGGCGAGGGGCGGACCATGATCAGGTCCATTGGCCTCGGGCGGGATTTTCCGGTTTCGGGGCGAGCGCGGCTGGAAAATCCCACCCTGAGTGTCTGCTGCCTAGCAACAAGCAAGGAAACACTGAGAAAGCAGGGACGCATCAATTAAACTATTGATTTTACACGCATATCAGCACAGCAATTTGAATTAATCTGAAACACAAACAGAAAATGCTGGAAAATCTCAGCAGGTCTGACAGCATCTGTGGAGAGAGAATAGAGCCAATGTTTCCCGTCTGGGTGACCCTTGGGTTGGCTCTATTCTCTCTCACCTGCTGAGATTTTAATTTCCAGTTTTTGTTTCAGATTCCAGTGTCCGCAGTGACTTTGCTTTTATATTATTTTGAATTAATGAATTATTTTTGAATTAATGAATTAAATGACTGATGAAAAGTCACTGACCTGAAATGCTGACTCTATTTTTGTCTCTCCACAGATGCCACCTGGTCCATTGAATGTTCCAACAATTTCCATTATTTTTATTTCCCTTCAAGGTGCAATTGCATCAAAATGATCAATAGGTGGCACTGAACATTATCAACTCAGAACAGGGTATACTGGATTAAAATGCTGGGTTTGGAACAAATGCTTTATCAGCCTTGTTGATTCCTTTTAGCACAATCTGTAACCTCGTGGCCTGGCATACGCTTCACTCGACCATCACCGTCGAATCAGGGGATCAACCCAGGTCAGTGTAAAATTGAGAAGGGCAGCTCCTGGAACACCTAAACATGAGGTGTCAACTTGGTGACAAGCAATGGACCCAGCTAGGTGATCCCACAGCCAATGGAGCAGCTCAAAGCTCTACAGTCCTGCTACATGCACTTGGGAATGAACATGGACAATTAAACAACTGTCCTCAGAGATCCTCATCCTCAATGATGGGGGAGCCCAGTACCTCAGTGTAAAAGATAAGTCCGAAGCATTTGCAACAATCTCAGCCAGATGTACTGAGTGGCTGATCTCCCTTGGCCTCCTCTGGAGGTCCCCAGCATCTCGGATGCCAGTCTTCACCTGATATCATTCATTCCACGTGATATCAAGAAAGGGCTGAAGGCACTGGATGCTGCAAAAGCTATGGGCCCTGGCAATATTCCAGCAATAGTACTGAAAACTTAAGTTTATTTATTAGTGTCGCAAGTAGGCTTACATTACCACTGCAATGAAGTTACTGTGAAAATCCCCTAGTCGTCACACTCCGGCGCCTGTTCAGGTGCACTGAGAGAGAACTTAGCATGGCCAATGCACCTAATTTGTACATTCCTTTTACATCTTTCAGACTTAAGCTCCAGAATTAGCTGTGTGTTAGCCAAGCTGTTCCAGGACAGCTACAATACTGACATCTACCCGGCAATGTGGAGAATTGTCCAGGTACGGCCTGTATACAAATAACAGGATAAATCCAACCAATAACCACCCCACTGCTTAATCTTGATCATTGGTAAAGTGATGGAAGTAGTCAACAACAGTGTTCTCAAGCGGCCCTTATTCAGCAATAACCTGCTCAATGACGCCCAGTTTGGGTTTCGCCAGGGTCACTCAGCTCCTGTCCTCGTTACAGCCTTGATTCAAACATGGACAAAAGAGCTGAACTCCAGAGGTGAGGTGAGAGTGACAATCCTCGCCATCAAGGCCGCATTCGACCGAGTGTAGCATCAAGGAGCCCTAGCAAAACTGGAATCAATGGGAATCAGGGGGAAAACTCTCCGCTGGTTGGAGTCATACCTGGCACAAAGGAAGATGGTTGTGGTTATGGAGGGGCAGTCATCTCAGCTCCAAGACATCTCTGCAGGAGTCCCTCAGGGTAGTGTCCTAGGCCCAACCACCTCAGCTGCTTCATCAATGACCTTCCATCCGTCATAAGTGGGGATGTTCGCTGATGATGATATAATGTTCAGCACCATTCACAACTCCTCAGATACTGAAGCAGTCCATATGCAACAAGACCTGGACAATATGCAGGTTTGGGCTGATAAATGGAAGGTAACATGTGCCCCACACAAGTGCCAGGAAATGATCATTTCGAACAAGAGTGAAGCTAATGATCCCCCCTGTCGATTTTCAACAGCATTACCGTAGATTAATCCCCCACATCCCCCATTATCAACGTCCTGCGAGGCTGGGGGTGGGGGGGGGGGGGGGGGGGGGCAGAAACCAAATTAAACCAGCCACATAAATACAATGGCTACAGAAGTAGGACAGGAGCTGAGAATCCTGCGGTGAGTAACTCACCTCCTGACTCCCCAAAGCCTGTCCAACATTTACAAGGCACGAGTCAGGAATGTGATGGAATATTCTCCCCTTGCTGTCAGACCGATTGGCCAAGCTACAATTTCCCCTTAATATTAAAGTCATTGTCTTCAGTTCCTGTCTTATACTCCATACTCCTGCTGCCAATTCCATTACTGACCAAGAATCAGACTTTAATAACATTTTTGGAATTCTGTTTAGCCCCGAGCCTGAAATTTAAAATTCTCATGTGAAAATACTGGAAACACTCCGCAGATTGGCCAGGTAGTGCCTGTGGAGAGAATAGAAAGGATAACATTTCAGGTATAGATCCTTTGTCAAAATAAGATCTGATGAATTGTTCAGAGCTGAGGAAACGTTAACTTGTACATTCCTTTTACAGATGCTGCTTGAGTATTTCCGGCATTTTCTGTTTTTTTTTCCAAATGTGGAAAGGAGAGCAGATTTCCACTCCATCTGACGAAGGAGCAGCGCTCCGAAAGCTAGTGGCTTTTGCTACCAAATAAACCTGTTGGACTTTAACCTGGTGTTGCTAGGTTCCTTACTGTGTTTTTCCAAAGGCAGAGCTCAGGAACACAGCAGAGGTTGTCTCATTGATTCAGAGAGCTGGGGTAAAATGGAGGGTCAACCAGGAGCCAGCACAGGTCGGTCCTGAGGTCCAACGCAGGTACATAATGGCCTCAGGTGTTGTCAGTGCTCAAGAGTTAACCAGTGAGGAGCAAAGACAAGGACCAAGAGCAATGCAAAATGAGGGTGGCAGACACCGAAGGGGAAAGGGGTCCAACGAACTGCTGTAAAAGTGTGCATGAAATCTAGAGTGGCAGCTTGAGGAGCCTTTCCAAGCAAATCCAGTGCAGTATGATGAAGTTGCAAAGGAGAGAAGGAGCTGGATAGACACATAGACATAGAACAGTACAGCACAGAACAGGCCCTTCGGCCCACGATGTTGTGCTGAGCTTTATCTGAAACCAAGATCAAGCTATCCCACTCCCTATCATCCTGGTGTGCTCCATGTGCCTATCCAATAACCGATGGAGGTAGAGTTTCCCAGGGCGGTTTGAACTAGCTGGTCGCTGAATGATATTGGTGGATGGCTGGAATGAAATCCCATTCTGCTGCTATCTTAATGCAGATTGGGATGAGGAGGAGTGGGAGAAAGGCTTTGTCTTAAAGGAGAAGGGGAGAAAAATGGAAAGGAAGGAAAGAGAAAGGAGGGGGATTTAAATTACCCAAAATAACACATGCAAGTAATTTGGTTTCGATTTAATGTGTGTGCATCTGAAGGCTCCAGCTGCCTGCTGCCGACTATAGACTGACTGTTAAACTATGGTTGACCCAGAGGATAGACAATGGGCTTTTGTGGGTTCCTTGATTCAATTTCCCCAGTTTTGTGCAGTGTCGGGTGTTGGATACAGTTGCGTTACGTTCCAATGCCCTTTGGCAAAGGTGAAACGCTGTAACCTGATGAGATGACTAGACCTGAATTTAATTAGTTTGGAGAATGTGTTCCAGTCGACGTGAGCAGCAAAAAAGCAACGACGTTTCAGGAAGGAAAATTCAGCTCCGCTTTATTGGAGGTTGTACTTTGAGGAGAATCAGCAGGGGAGATGCGGCTGTGCAGCTCACTCTGTTTTCTTCAATCTCCCCTACAGCCTATCCATGATAAAATGTTAAAGGCATTGGTGTGTGTTTATCATGGACATTTTTAAGAGTCACTTCATGGGATTGTCTGACCTCCCTCCGTTACTGGGTGGATATGACACTGCCTGAATGAATCAGCAACAGAATAATTAGAAACAACCTTGGGATATATTATCACTCTTTCAGGTACACAGATCTTCCCATTAGCATTGGCTTGTCTCGCTTTGAGCATGTTCACATATGAATGAGGAGGTTATGGGTTCGTGTCTCACTTCCGACATGGGCCTGGATTTTTGTTAAATTAGGGTGAATTGGAAGCCACTTAAAAATGTTGAATGGAGCCTGATTCCAGGATTCTCGGTCCCATTTCTTTTTCTGCCAATTTTTGATGGTGCAGGATAAGGGTGTAGGTTTGCAAGCCCGCAAACAGCATTCCCACCGAGGCTGGCCCCGTTCCAAGAGCATGCAGTTCAACCATTCCACTTTGGTGGAGTTGGGTCCCTTTAATAACTTCATGGCTTGTCAGAAGAGTTAGAACCATGGAGGAACATGAGCTTTGAGTCATTAACCCCTCCCCCTCACAAAAAAACCAATTAGTCTAATGTTTGTTACTACAATCTCTTAAAGAGGCAGAATGACTAAACTTGGATAAATATTAACTGATTACAGGGCGCCAGCCTGAATTTGTAACTGGTAAGTCATATCCACTTAGTTGAATGTATTGATGAGGCAAACCAGCCTCCCATCCATTGACTCTGTCTCCACTTCCCACTGCCTCAGGAAAGCAGCCAGCATAAGGACTCCACGCACCCCAGACATTCTCTCGTCCACCTTTTCCCCTCGGGAAAGAGATACAAAATTCTGAGGACACGTACCAACCGACTCAAAAACAGCTTCTTCCCTGTTGCCATCAGACTTTTGAATGGACCTACCTTATATTAAGTTGATCTTTCTCTTCACACTAGCTATGACTGTAACACTATATTCTCCACCCTCTCCCCTATGTACTCTATAAACGGTATGCTTTGTTTGTATGGCACACAAGAAACAATACTTTTCACTGGATAAAATCAAATTACTGTGGATGCTGGAATCTGAAACCAAAAGAGAAAATGCTGGAAAATCTCCGCAGGTCTGGCAGCATCTGTAAGGAGAGAAAAGAGGTGATGTTTCGAGTCCAGATGACCCTTTGTCAAAGCTCAGCACTCTGCAAAGCTGACAAAGGGTCATCTAGACTTGAAACGTCAGCTCTTTTCTCTCCTTACAGATGCTGCCAGACCTGCTGAGATTTTCCAGCATTTTCTCTTTTGGAACACTTTTCACTGTATCCCAATACATGTGATAATAATAAATCATATCAAATCAAAGGTGGCTTACATAGTAGGTAGGGAAGTGTCTATAGATGTGTTATTTATATGAACTTTCAGAAGACATTCAGTAATGATCTACAAAAGCAGCTGTTAACAGTAATGAAAGTACATGGAACTGGGGCAACCTACTGACATAGATAGAGAATTTGTTGGGAGGTAGGAGACAGAAAGTAGGATAATGGACAGTTTGGCAGAATGTGTCTAGTGATGTTCCCCCCAGGGATCTGTAGAAATGATGTAGGTGAAGGAATAGACAGCCACATTTCCAGATATGCTGAAGGCATAGTTAGATGGCACAGTGTGTGTTATAAATAAGAGTGAAAGTTGCAAAGGGAGCTTGGAAGACTGAGCAAAACTGCGGCAGGAGGTGTTCAACATGGGGAAGTATAATTCATTCACGCTGGAGCTGCGAAAGATTGCTCCGGTTAATTCCGAAGGAGTGCAAAGCTAGGAGCTGTGGAGGGGCTGACAGTTCTGAGGAACCATTTACAAAAATTGCTAAAAGCTAAAAGCCAGGTACAGAAAATGAAAATGGCGAATGGAACTTTCGCCTTAACATCAAAGGAGCTAGAATACAAAGAGATGGTAAGTTATAATTATTTTAAAAGCCTCTGGTCACACTGCATGTTGGGTACCTTGTTCAGCTGGGCATTGAACCTCAGGAAGGATATATTGACCTTTTGCTGGTGGGCCAAGGGGGCAGAGCAGGAGGGGCCAGGGGAGGGGGGAGGAGGGGTGGGTGGGCATTGGGGTGATTGGGTGGAGGGTTGGTGGGGATGGGGGTGGGAGATGGTGTACAGTGTAGATTAGACTCATCAGAATGCTCCCAGGGTTAAAGGAGTTAAACTACAAAGGATAACTTTCATAGACTAGGCTTCATTTCCTTAAGTATAAAAGATTAAGAACATGCATAAGAACATAAGAACTCGGAGCAGGAGTAGGCCATCTGGCCCCTCGAGCCATTCAATAAGGTAATGGCTGATCTTTTCGTGGACTCAGCTCCACTTACCCGCCCGCTCACCATAACCCTTCATTCCTTTACTGTTCAAAGGTTTATCTATCCTTGCCTTAAAAACATTCAATGAGGTAGCCTCAACTGGTTCACTGGGCAGGAAATTCCATAGATTCACAACCTCTTTTGTGAAGAAGTTCCTCTTCAAGTCAGTGTGATCTAATTGAGGTGTTTAACATGACTGATGGATTTGATAGAGAAACTATTTCTCTGGTGGGGGAGTCCAGAACAAGATTATAGCTAGGCCATTCTGGGTGATGTCCTTCTTCCCACAATGGGTGGTGGGAATTTGAAGTTCTCCCATTAACGCGGTGTTGAGGGAATGTGTGGAGGGAATGGTCTCTCTGGTTATCAGAAATGTAAGTTTCCAAAAATCGGATCATTCAGCAAAATAAAATTACACATGAGTATAGATTGCAAGGGGATTTTACAGTGACCTGGACATTTTGGGCAAATTTTTCAGGGACTAAAGAATGTTTGACCTAAATTCACACCTGTTTTAACAAGCTGGCTTCCATTATCAATGCTGCCCAAATCTTAATGTCCACTATGAAATAAAACTAGTGTTTGGGCTTCATGCAACCTCCCTGCAATGTGACTATGAACTGGTTTACCACATTCTCCATCTTAAATCTGGTAAGCTTCTTAGTCATTGTGGCTATCTACCGCACTTGCTCTCCCAATAGCAAGTCATCCACTTCTCCCACTCCATCTCTGCCCCTATGGGGTGGCACAGTGGCACAATGGTTAGCACTACTGCCCCACAGCATCAGGGACCCAGGTTCAATTCTGTCCTTGGGTCACTGTCTGTGTGGAGTTTGCACATTCTCCCCGTGTCTGCGTGGGTTTCCTTTGGGTAAAAACATAGGGTTACATGGGTGGGATGCTCCGTCAGTCAGTGCAGACTCGATGGGCCAAATGGCCTCCTTCTGCACTGTAAGGATTCTATGTTATTGATACTGACCCTCTAACTTCCCCATACTCTCAAGGACAAAGAACAAAGAAAATTACAGCGCAGGAACAGGCCCTTCGGTCCTTCAAGCCTGCACCGACCATGCTACCCGACTGAACTAAAACCCCCTACCCTTCCGGGGACCATATCCCTCTATTCCCATCTTATTCATGTATTTGTCCAGACGTCCCTTCAAACTCAGTGCTTCCACTACCTCCCCCGGCAACGAATTCCAGGCACCCACCATCCTCTGTGTAAAAAGACTTGCCTCGTACATCTCCTTTACACATTGCCCCTCTCACCTTAAACCTGTGCCCCTGTGGTGAACCATCGTTGATTCACCACTGGGGGTTGTTATTATGTTACTGTTGGGCTAGGGTGTTGTTACTGTGGGGGTTGTACAATGTTGTTGGGTTAGGGTGTTTACCTGTTATAAGTGTTATCATGGCACATTCCAGTGGGGTCCCGCCTCCGGTGGCGAGGTATAAGACCCCCTGCTCCGGCAGGACCCCTTCAGTCTGAACTGGTGTATTCGTGTTAGTAGTTCCATTGTTACACAATAAAAGCCTTCAATATCGAAGCCTTGGTTCCACGTGCTTAATTGTCGCGCATCAATTTTATTGTGTACCAGAAAACTCACAGCTGTACAAAAAAAAAGAGTATGGAACAGATCTTAAAACCGGATCGTCTGACACTGGACCCACGTGCGGTCGGTGCCGCTAACACATTCGACCATTGGTGGAAGTGTTTCGAGGACTACCTGGCAGCCTCGGTAGCTATCACTACAGACAGTGATAAACTCCAGGTCCTCCACGCAAGGGTAAGCGACACGATTTATCTCGCCATTCGTGCAGCTCCCACTTACCCGGGTGCCGTCGAGCTCCTAAAAAAACGATACACGAAGCCACCCAACGAGATACACGCTCGTTACCTCCTCGCTACACGACGTCGGCAGTCGGGCGAAACCATGGAGGACTACGCCAATGAGCTCCTGCAGCTTGCCAGGGGTTGCGATTGTAAAGACGTATCAGCCGAACAATATATGTACGACCTCGCCCGAGACGCGTTCGTAGCAGGGGTAGGGTCCTCGTACATCAGGCTTAAATTGCTGGAAAAGGGGAAACTCGACTTGACCCAAGCAATGGAGATGGTTGTGATGCTGGAAGCGGCGTCGAAGAGCTTGGCGCTGTACCCCGAGGACCACGTGCAGTCAACGTGGCTGGAGCAAGCTCAGCTCCCTCCTCGCCCCGCTAACCCGCGCTCCCAGATCGATCCGACGACGGCGGCAGCTCCAGGTGGCCAGCGATGCTATTTTTGTGGTGGGGCCAAGCATCCACGGCAACAGTGTCCGGCAAGAACGGCAATCTGTAGCCAGTGCGGTAAAAAAGGCCACTACGGCAAAGTCTGCAGGTCCAAGCCTAAAAACGGCAGTGCAGCTTGTAACCCTCCAGAACGGAGACAATCTCCTTCGGCGTCGCAGTACCCACGAGGTCCGACCACGTGCGAACCCAGGACGGCGCCATCGTGGCTGACGGAGGAGGAGGAAGACCACCAGGAGTCGCTGCGTTTGGCGCCCTCGCCCACGTGCAATTCATGGGGGCGGCCATCATGGTCCACGACGACTAGGAGCGACCAGCAGGGGTCCTCAGCATCAACATCGGCAGCATGCAGTGATGCCCAGGGGCCAACGGTGGCGTCGATCTCCCTGGACCAGACCAGGCACTACAGGCTTGAAAATTCCATGATGGATATAAAGGTTAGTGGTCGAACTGTGAATTGTCTGTTTGACAGTGGGAGCACCGAAAGTTTCATACACCCTGAAACTGCTAAAAGGTGTGGACTCCGGGTTCTCCCTGCCAAGCAGACAATTTCCATGGCATCACGGTCCCGGTCTGTACCGATCCAAGGACGATGTATGGTAACTCTTGAGGTACAGGGCACAATTTACGAGCAATACAGGCTCCTTGTGTTACCTTACCTTTGTGCGCCAATTCTCCTCGGACTAAACTTTATGGTCCACATGAAGAGTGTGATCCTACGGTACAGTGGGCCACTCCCTTCACTGGCAGTAGGGAATCAGCCGCAGCCTCCAAATTGCCCAAAGCGCCCCGCATGCAATCTATCCACCCTGAAAATCACTACACCATCCCTTTTTAAAAATCTGGTACCTGGCTGCAAGCCCATCGCTACTAAAAGTAGGCGTTACAGCGCTGAGGACCGGATCTTTATTAGATCTGAGGTTCAGCGGCTCCTCAAGGAAGGGATCATACAGGCCAGTGCTAGTCCGTGGAGAGCGCAGGTCGTGGTAGTCAAAAGCGGGAACAAACCTCGGATGGTCATCGACTATAGTCAGACCATTAATCGTTATACGCAGCTGGATGCGTATCCTCTCCCGCGCATTTCTGATATGGTCAATCAGATTGCGCAGTACCGAGTGTTTTCTACCATAGACCTTAAGTCCGCCTACCATCAACTCCCCATCCGCCCAGAGGACCGACAATATACGGCTTTTGAGGCGGATGGTCGTCTATACCAATTCCTCAGGGTTCCATTTGGTGTCACCAATGGGGTCTCGGTCTTCCAGCGTGCTATGGACCGAATGGTGGACCAGAACAGGTTGCGGGCTACCTTCCCGTACCTGGATAACGTCACCATCTGCGGCCATGACCAGCAGGACCACGACACGAATCTCCAACACTTTCTGCGCACTGCATCTCGCCTGAATCTGACCTATAACAGGGAGAAGTGCGTATTCCGTACGCGCAGGTTAGCCATCCTCGGATACGTGGTGGAAAACGGGGTCATTGGCCCTGATCCAGACCGTATGCGCCCACTTACTGAACTTCCCTTGCCCGCTAGCACGAAAGCACTGAGGAGATGCCTCGGGTTCTTTTCGTATTATGCACAGTGGGTCCCCAACTACGCGGACAAAGCTCGTCCGCTCATTAAGTCCACGACCTTCCCACTTACGCCGGAGGCCCAATTGGCCTTCAAGGTTTTGAAAAGCGACATCTCGAAAGCCACGATGCACGCGGTGGATGAATCCATCCCTTTCCAGGTGGAGAGTGATGCATCTGATTTCGCCCTAGCCGCCACACTAAACCAGGCAGGCAGGCCCGTCGCGTTCTTTTCCCCCACCCTTCAAGGCCCCGAAATTCGGCACTCAGCGGTGGAGAAGGAGGCTCAGGCCATTGTGGAGGCAGTCAGACACTGGCGCCATTACTTGGCAGGGAAGCGGTTCACCCTGATCACGGATCAATGATCCGTGGCGTTTATGTTCAGCAACACGCAGAGGGGCAAGATCAAGAACGATAAGATCTTGCGGTGGAGAATTGAGCTCTCCACCTATAATTACGATATTATGTATCATCCAGGGAAGCTCAATGAGCCCTCGGATGCCCTCTCGCGCGGAACATGCGCCATCATGCAGGAGGACCGCTTGAAGGCTCTCCACAATGATCGGTGTCATCCTGGAGTCACCAGACTCTACCACTTCGTCAAAGCCCGCAACCTGCCCTACTCGGTGGAGGATGTCAGGTCAGTGACGAGAAGCTGTCGGATTTGCGCAGAATGCAAACCACACTTTTATCGACCAGACCGGGCACAATTGGTCAAGGCCACTCGCCCTTTTGAGAGGCTGAGTGTGGATTTTAAGGGCCCCCTTCCCTCAATGGACCGGAATGTCTATTTCCTCAACATAATAGACGAGTATTCCCGGTTTCCGTTTGTTGTCCCCTGTGCGGACACGTCGACTGCCACCGTCATCAAGGCATTCAGTGAGCTTTTTACCCTGTTCGGGTACCCCTGCTACATTCATAGCGACAGGGGCTCGTCGTTCATGAGCAACGACTTGAGGCAATTCCTGCTCTCATTCGGGATTGCCTCTAGTAGAACCACGAGCTACAACCCTAGGGGTAACGGACAGGTGGAAAGGGAGAATGCTACAGTCTGGAAGGCTGTCCTACTGGCACTGAAATCCAGGGGCCTTCCAGTCTCCCGTTGGCAGGAGGTCCTTCCAAATGCGCTCCATTCTACCCGCTCCCTCCTGTGTACGGCAACCAATGCTACTCCCCACGAGAGGATATTCTCATTCCCTCGGAAGTCGTCCTCGGGAACCTCATTGCCAGCCTGGTTGACGTACCCAGGACCCGTCCTTCTGCGGCGACATGTGAGGGCTCGCAGGTCCGACCCCTTGGTCGAACCGGTCCAACTCCTCCACGCCAACCCTCAGTATGCCTATGTGGCATATCCTGACGGGCGAGAGGACACTGTCTCCATTAGAGACCTGGCGCCCGCAGGGGACGTAGCAACTCCTGTCGCTCCTATTCCCCCAGTCACGAATCCACTACTCCTCATTGCTTCCCCAGACGTGGCGTGGTCAGCACCGGGACCAGTGCATAACACTTTTACTCCCATGTACAGCTTGCCTGAGACTCAGAGATCGGCGCCACCATCATCACCACCACCACCACCACCAAAGGTTCCAGGATCCCCTGCACCATCGCCTCACCAGGGCCAGCCGGCCCGGGAGTCCTTGAGGGGACAGCCAGACGTTGTTTTGGAAAGAACGCCACCGCAAGCACCTGCTCCGGTTTCGCAACCGGTGTTGAGGAGATCACAGCGTCGGTGCGGTCCTCCAGACCGTCTGGACTTGTGAATTCTGTTTATATGACCTGTTTTTTTCTTGCACCCCGCCACCTTTTGTTCTTAAAGGAGGGGTGAATGTGGTGAACCATCGTTGGTTCACCACTGGGGGTTGTTATTATGTTACTGTTGGGCTAGGGTGTTGTTACTGTGGGGGTTGTACAATGTTGTTGGGTTAGGGTGTTTACCTGTTATAAGTGTTATCATGGCACATTCCAGTGGGGTCCCGCCTCCGGTGGCGAGGTATAAGACCCTCTGCTCCGGCAGGACCCCTTCAGTCTGAACTGGTGTATTCGTGTTAGTAGTTCCATTGTTACACAATAAAAGCCTTCAATATCGAAGCCTTGGTTCCACGTGCTTAATTGTCGCGCATCAGCCCCCTAGTAATTGACTCTTCCACCCTGGGAAAAAGCTTCTGACTGTCCACTCTGTCCATGCCCCTCATAATCTTGTAGACTTCTATCAGGTCTCCCCTCAACCTCCGTCGTTCCAATGAAAACAAACAAAGTTTCTCCAACCTCTCCTCATAGCTAATGCCCTCCATACCAGGCAACATCCTAGTAAATCTTTTCTGTACCCTCTCCAAAGCCTCCACATCTTTCTGGTAGTGTGGTGACCAGAATTGAACACTATATTCCAAGTGCGGCCTAACTAAGGTTCTATAAAGCTGCAACATGGCTTGCCAATTTTTAAACTCAATGCCCTGGCCGATGAAGGCAAGCATGTCGTTTGCCTTCTTGACTACCTTCTCCACCTGCGTTGCCACTTTCAGTGACCTGTGTACCTGTACACCCAGATCCCTCTGCCTATCAATACTCTTAAGTGTTCTGCCATTTACTGTATCTCCTTCCCAACACCAGTGTCTGACCCTTTACTTCCCAGAGGCTTTTGATAACAATACGTTGGATTTCTGCTGTTTCCTCTCTACAGGTACGTATCACACATTGCTGCTTCTGTGTCTCTCTGCTGCTGTCCAACCTTTCTGTTCTTATGAGGTTTGGTGCTGTATTCTGCTTCTGGATGTGCATTGTACTGTATTCATTACAGTTTTAAAAGTTTATTTATTAGTCACAAGTAGGCTTACATTAACACTGCAATTAAGTTACTGTGAAAATCCCCCAGTTGCCACACTCCAGCGCCTGTTCGGGTACACTGAGGAAGAATTTAGCATGGCCAATGCACCTAACCAGCACGTCTTTTGGACTGTGGGAGGAAACTGGAGCATCCAGAGGAAACCCACGCAGACACGGGGAGAACGTGCAGACTCCGCACATACTGTGACCCAAGCTGGGAATCAAACCTGGGTCCCTGGCACTGTGAGGTAGCAGTGCTAACCACTGTGCCACCATGCCGTGGTCACTCCTTGGCTGTCCCTACACTGAGGGTGACCCTACACTGAGGGTGTCCAATGACCCCCTGAGTATTTTAAAGTACGGTTTGGAGTGCAGACATCAATACCGACTAGTTGTGTCGAAAAACATGTAAATTCCAAACAATTTTCACCTCACCCCCCAGCAAGATGTTCTCACTCTCAATTCCCTTGAGCTTGCCAGGGATTTCCAATGTACCAGTTCCCACACCCCAAATGTTCCGGAGCTCCCCGGGCCCTCCGGATCGTCTCGCCTTGTACAGTATCAGCATTCTGGTCCCAAATCTATTCCAGACTGTCCACTCTCTTCCAGCCTTCCACCTCTTTCACACCAGGTGTTATCCTAGCCACTCTCCTCACTCCCATCAACTCTTTGCCACTGTATCCCCCAGTATTAACCCTAATCCCTAGCTGAAGGTAGTGTATTAGCAAGGTGGGGGATTGGTTATAATGATGTTTGTCAATCAATGGATAAATATTGGGCAGGGCACTGGGCAAAATTCCTCTACATTTCTTCAAAATACTGCCATGGGATCTTTTATGTTCCCTGGAGTGGACAGACAGGTCGAGGTTGAGTGTTTTACGGAATCTGAAAAATGAATCACAGAGAGTACGAATCTCACAGAGACGGGGAGTATGAGGGAATTTTAAAAAGACAGTCACAGACATCACAATGAGAAAATTGTGAGCAGTTTTGGGCCCCATATCTAAGGAAAGATGTGCTGGCCTTGGAAAGGGTCCAGAGGAGATTCACAAGAATGATCCCCGGAATGAAGAGCTTGTCGTATGAGGAACGGTTGAGGACTCTGGGTCTGTACTCGTTGGAGGTTAGAAGGATGAGGGGGAATCTTATTGAAACTTACAGGATATTGCGAGGCCTGGATAGAGTGAATGTGGAGAGGATGTTTCCACTAGTAGGAAAAACTAGAACCAGAGGGCACAACCTCAGGCTAAAGGGACGATCCTTTAAAACAGAGATAAGGAGGAATTTCTTCAGCCAGAGAGTGGTGAATCTGTGGAACTCTTTGCCGCAGAAGGCTGTGGAGGCCAGATCATTGAGTGTCTTTAAGACAGAGATAGATAGATTCTTGATTAATAAGGGGATCAGGGGTTATGGGGAAAAGGCAGGAGCACGGGGATGAGAAAAATATCAGCCATGATTGAATGGTGGAGCAGACTCGATGGGCCGAGTGGCCTAATTCTGCTCCTATGTCTTACGGTCTTATGGTCCAAAAGAAAAGGAGAATCAAATAGAGAGAGTGAAAAAAACTGCAAAAAGACAATTGGCGTTTTAAGTTTTTCCCACGACGTGTTGCAATAAAGACTCCTTCCTGGAATGAAAGTGTTTCTTTTCCACCGTCTTACCACTAGGTGACAGCAGAGAAGGACCTCTCAACTGGTTGTTGCTGGAGTTAATGTCAGTGTTTCAAAGTCATCACACTCAGTGTTAGAAGGGCAATTTAGAGCAATTACAGGAATTATTATGGCTTTGCTAATTAGTGTTTTTCTCAGGAAATTACGATCCATTCAAATCATTTAGCGCAAGCTGTTTGTTGTCACAGTGTTGAGTGCGCTTTTCAACCTGTCTCAGCAACTAGAAACTAAAAAATAACTGTGCGCTTAATAATTCATCTGCTGCAATTCAATCAATGTTAGAAAAGAGCCCGGGCTAATTAAAGGTTCCGAAGGATTCCCAGTTGTAATTTACCGACTACAAGAAGTTCATTGTCTTTTTTTGTTTCTGATTCCGAAGGATCACATGACTGCAAGCAGTGTAAGTGACTGACCGTTATTTTCCTCCAGAGAGCCAATCACTATTCATCTGTTCAATTAATAACTGACTGTGATGTTAAGTTGATTTACTAAATTAACATTTTGTAGTGTAATAAGTTGGGGGGAGTTAGTCTCACAACTGCCACAAGACCCCTCCTGTGAATGACCGTTGATGTTGAGGGCGGTCAGTCGTCATCCGTTTTTACCATGGATAGAGGATTGGCTGACTGGCAGAAGGCAGAGAGTGGGGATAAAGGGTTTCAGGATGGCAGCCGGTGACTAGTGGTGTGCCTCAGGGGTCGGTGCTGGGACCACAACTTTTCACAATATACATTAACGATTTGGAGGAAGAAACTGAAGGCACTGTTGCTAAGTTTGCAGATGATACAAAGATATGTAGAGGGACAGGGAGTATTGAGGAAGCAGGGGGGCTGCAGAAGGACTTGGACAGGTTTGGAGAGTGGGCAAAGAAGTGGCAGATGGAATACAATGTGGAAAAGTGTGGGGTTATGCACTTTGGAAGGAGGAATGGAGGCATAGACTATTTTCTAAATCGGAAAATGCTTAGGAAATCAGAAACACAAAGGGACTTGGGAGTCATTGTTCAAGATTCTCTTTAGGTTAACGTGCAGGTTCAATTGGCAGTTAGGAAGGCAAATGCAATGTTAGCATTCATGTCGAGAGGGCTAGAATACAAGAGCAGGGATGTACTTCTGAGGCTGTATAAGGCTCTGATCAAACCCCATTTGGAGTATTGTGAACAGTTCTGGACCCCATATTTAAGGAAGGATGTGCTGGCCTTTAAAAAAGATCCAGAGGAGGTTCACAAGAATGATCCCTGGAATGAAGAGCTTGTAGTATGAGGAACGGTTGAGGACTCTGGGTCTGTACTCGTTGGAATTTAGAAGGATGAGGGGGGACCTTATTGAAACTTACAAGATACTGCGAGGCCTGGATAGAGCGGACATGGAGAGGATGTTTCCACTAATAGGAAAAACTAGAACCAGAGGGCACAACCTCAGACTAAAGGAACGATCCTTTAAAAGAGAGATGAAGAGGAATTTCTTCAGCCAGAGTGGTGAATCTGTGGAACTCTTTGCTGCAGAAGGCTGTGGAGGCCAGGTCATTGAGTGTCTTTAAGACAGAGATAGATAGGTTCTTGATTAATAAGGGGATCAGGGGTTATGGGGAAAAGGCAGGAGAATGGGGGTGAGAAAAAAATCAGCCATGATTGAATGGCAGAGAGGACTCGATGGGCCGAGTGGCCTAATTCTGCTCCTATGTCTTATGGTCTTATGGTTTATTGTGGCCAAGCTCCTTATGCTTGGGCCCATGTACCAGGGTCGTTCTTGCTGCCTGGGCCCATGTACCAGGGTAACCCCTGCTGCTTGGGCCCATGTACCAGGGTAGCTCATGCTGCCCGGGCCCAGGTACCAGAGTGACTCCTATAGTTTCAGCACTAGATCAGGATCAGAGAAAGAGGAACGGGAGAGGGAATTAGAAAGATACTTGGCTCACATGCCTAATGTTCACCTCCCAGCAGATGGTTTAAAGATGGCATCGTGTGAAACTGAGAGAAAGAGACTCCGGCTGCTGGAGATATACGGCAGCTGAAAATGCGAAAGGCAGGCTGCTGTGAGCTGCTCTGCTGGACAGAGAGGCTTCCTTTACCATTCCTGTTTCTTCCTGACTGACTGGGCCGCACATTTCCACTGCTTTTGTTCCCCATTCGGGATGAGGCTATGGGGCAGTGACTAAAGGATTTGGGGCAATACAGAAAAAAATCTCCTCGATTGCCAAAAACATTT
This sequence comes from Mustelus asterias, assembly GCF_964213995.1. Lineage (NCBI taxonomy): Eukaryota > Metazoa > Chordata > Chondrichthyes > Carcharhiniformes > Triakidae > Mustelus > Mustelus asterias. The sequence goes on from NC_135801.1 coordinate 167,700,317, forward strand.
TTTAAAAAGTTACAAAGTACAATTTAGATCCCTGTTTTCAGAGCAGTCTTCACGGGCTGAATATTGACACCATAAGATATAAGAACAGAATTAGGCCACTCGGCCCATCGAGTCTAATCCACCATTCAATCATGGCTGATATTTTTCTCAACCCCATTCTCCCGCCTTTTCCCCACAATCTTTGATCCCCTTACCAATCAAGAATCTGTCTATCTCTGTCTTAAATATACTCAATGACCCGGCCTCCACAGCCTCTGTGGCAATGAGTTCCACAGATTCACCTCCCTCTGGCTAACGAAATTCATGTTCCAAGCTTCCTAATAAAACAAGCATAGAATTTGAAAAGGTTATTTGGCCCATTCCACTCACATTCCACTCACAGGCCGAAGGGCCTGTTTCCATGCTGTAAACCTCTATGACTCTATGACATGACCCAAGAACAGCTTCTTCCCTGCTGCTGTCAGACTTTTGAATGGGGCTTACCTTGCATTAAATTGATCTTTACACCCTAGCTATGACTGTAACACTACATTCTACACTCTCTCCTTTCCTTCTCTATGAACGGTATGCTTTGTCTGTATAGTGTGCAAGAAACAATACTTTTCATTGTATCCCAATACATGTGAAATTAATAAATCAAATCAAATCACATCAGGAAACACCTTTGTTCTCTGTAACCTCATACTACCTTTCTAACCCCCCATATGGACACTTCCTTTACCAGTGTTGATCCAACTCCTCTAACAATCAGAGTTAAATATCTTTTTCCATTCTGATGAAAGGCCATCAACCTGGATATTAACCTTGTTGCTCAGATATACCCAGACCTGCTGAGTATTTCCAGCATTTTCTGTTTTTATTTCAGATCTCCCACATCCATAGATTTTTTAAAAATCAAACCTTTGTCACCGTGTTGGCATAGTATGTTTTCTAATTTCTAAGTTTTTAAAAAAAGTTTAATTTATTATTGTCACAAACAGGCTTACATTAACACTGCAATGAAGTTACTGTGAAGATCCTCTAGTCGCCACACTCTGGCATCTGTTTGGGTACACTGAGGGAGAATTTAGCATGGCCACTGCACCTAACCAGCACATCTTTCGGACTGTGGGGGGAAACCGGAGGAAACCCACGCAGACACAGGAAGTGCAGACTCCGCACAGACAGTGACCCAAGCTGGGAATCGAACCCAGGTCTCTGGCGCTATAAGGCAACAATGCCAACGACTGTGCCACCATGCTGTCCATATTTGTTTGATATGTGATGTTTATTTGAGGCTTGTTCCATGAGTTACCTGCTCACTGTCACAGTTTGATTACAACTGCTTTTACATTTTGGCTCCTTTGGGCTAAAGAAGAATGAGGGGAAATCTTATTGAAACATATAAGATTATGAAGGGAATAGATAAGATAGAAGCAGGGAGGTTGTTTCCACTGGTGGGTGAAATTAGAACTAGGGGGCATAGCCTCAAAATAAGGGGGAGCAGATTTAGGACTGAGTTGAGGAGGAACTTCTTCACACAAAGGGTTGTGAATCTGTGGAATTCCCTGCCCTGTGAAGCAGTTGAGGCTACCTCATTGAATGTTTTTAAGGCAAAGATAGATAGATTTTTGAACAGTAAAGGAATTAAGGGTTATGGTGAGCGGGCGGGTAAGTGGAGCTGAGTCCACAAAAAGATCAGCCATGATCTTATTGAATGGCGGAGCAGGCTCGAGGGGCCAGATGGCCTACTCCTGCTCCTCGTTCTTACGTTCTTATTTAAACGTTGGTTTCACTCCTGTTCTTCTATATTATCATAGAGCATTCAGACATGTTATTCAGAGTAAGAATAAGGCTCCCATCGATTTTTTTCCTCTCTCTAGCACTGAGGCCAATTGTAATGCCCCACCACCAATCTCTATAACCATCTCCATAGAGTCTAGTCTGGATTTTTACTGTCTCCTTCAGTTCCCCACGCATGTGGAATTTAACAGTTGATGCACTAGAGAGGACTTTCTGAAGCAGAGTCATTAACCGAAACGTTAACTCTGTTTCTCTCTCCACAGATGCTACCAGACCTGCTCGGTATTTCCAATCCTTTCTGTTTTGTTTCAGATTTCCAGCATCCACAGTATTTTGCTTTTTTATTACGGGTTGGAGAGGTTGCCTGTCTTCATTTTACCTACCTGTGTCATTTTCCCCAATTGTGCAAAACTGCTTGTACAGTCCATCTTAGAGATGGCCAGGGGCCTATAACCCAGCCGCACTTAGCCCTTTGTACTACAGAACAGCTAATGACATCTCATTCAATGTCATACTGTACTTGCTTTATATTATTACGGTCACAGACCTAATTTTGATGTGAATGTCGCAGGCTCAGCCAGCATTTATTACCCATTGTTAATTGCCCTTGAGAAGGTGGTGGTGATGAACTGCCTTCTTGAACCGCTGCAGTCCAGGTGGTGGTGGTACATCCACAGTGCTGTTAGGGAGGGAGGTCCAGGATTTTGACCCAACGACAGTGAAGGAACGGTGATATATTTCCAAGTCAGGATGGTCAGGAGCACTCCTCATCACAATGGATGTCTCGGCACTCTACGGCACCCCTACGGACAAGCCCTCTGTATACATAGGATCTGCACAGATGAGGAAGATCGCAACAGACACCAACAGATGCTGAAAGACATCCTTATAAGAACAGGATATGGCGCTCGACTCATCGATCGACAGTTCCGATGCGCCACGACGAAAAATCGAACCAACCTCCTCAGAAGACAAATATGGGACACGGCGGACAGAGTACCCTTCGTCATCCAGTACTTCCCTGGAGTGGAGAAGCTACAACATCTTCTCCGGAGCCTTCAACATGTCATCGATGAAGATGAACATCTCGCCAAGGCCATCCCCACACCTCCACTTCTTGCCTTCAAACAACCGCACAACCTCAAACAGACCATTGTCTGCAGCAAACTACCCAGCCTTCAGGAGAACAGTGACCACGAAACCACACAATCCTGCCACAGCAATCTCTGCAAGACGTGCCGGATCATCGACATGGATGCCATCATCTCACGTGAGAACACCATCCACCTGATACATGGTACATACTCTTGCGACTCGGCCAACGTTGTCTACCTGATACGCTGTAGGAAAGGATGTCCCGAGGCATGGTACATTGGGGAGACCGTGCAGACGCTACGACAACAGATGAATGGACACCGCTCAACAATCACCAGGCAGGAGTGTTCCCTTCCAGTCGGGGAATACTTCAGCAGTCACGGGCATTCAGCCTCTGATCTTCGGGTAAGCGTTCTTCACGACACATGACAGCTCAGAGTCGCTGAGCAGAAACTGATAGCCAAGTTCTGCACAAATGAGGATGGCCTCAACCAGGATGTGGGGCTCATGTCACACTATCTGTAACCTCCACGACTTGCCTGGGCTTGCAAAATCTCACTAACTGTCCTGGCTGGAGACAATACACATCTCTTTAATCTGTGCTTAACCCTCTCTCCACTCACATTGTCTGTACCTTTAAGACTTGATTACCTGTAAAGACTCGCATTCCAAACATTATCTTGTAAATTGAGTTTGTCTATGTATGCCCTGTTTGTGAACAGAACTCCCACTCACCCGAAGAAAGAGTAACACTCCGAAAGCTTTTGCTACCAAATAAACCTGTTGGACTTTAACCTGGTGTTGTGAGACTTCTTATTGTCCTTCTTTAAAAGGCAGATGAGTTTTTAGAAAGAGTACAGAATACATCCAGTCTTGCTGGAGCATTGCAGAAAGATACAGGACAGAGGTGATACTGATCAGAGGGACAGTGAGCAAGTGTAAAGTGTCCTCTGTGAGAGTCACTTTATATTATCCTTTCTGTGGTGCATTTTGTCTTGTATTTTATCCTCTGTGTTATAGTCTCTATGTGATACACTCTGGTCTGTGTTTTGTCCCCTTTACGTTAGAATCATAGAATCTAACAGTGCAAAAAGAGGCCATTCGGCCCATCAAGTCTGCACCGACCACAATCCCACCCAGGCCCCAACCCTGTAATCCCATGCATTTACCCTAGCTAGTCCCCCTGACACTAAGGGGCAATTTAGCATGGCCAATCCACCAAACCCGCACATCTTTGGACCGTGGGAGGAAACCGGAGCATCCGGAGGAAACCCACGCAGACACGGGGAGAATGTGCAAACTCCACACAGACAGTGACCCAAGCCAGGAGTCGAATCCGAGTCACTGGTGCTGTGAGACAGCAGTGCTAACCACTGTGCCACCGTGCTGCCCTAAAGGACATTCGTGAACCAGATGGGTTTTTCCGACAATCGACAATGGTTTCATGGTCATCAGTAGATTCTTAATTCTAGATATTTTTTATTGAATTCAAGTTTCACCATCTGTTGTGGTGGCATTCGAACCCGGGTACCCAGAACATTAGCTGAGTTTCTGGATTCATAATCTAGCGATAATACCACTAGGCCATCACCTCCCCAATCTTTTTGCAGGCCTATTTGTGGGCTGAGGATAAGCATCTGTTTAAATCAGATATCTTGATTTGCAAAGGTGGAAACATGGCTGTCGTTAACGTAATTATTATTTTTTTTTAATTTATCCGTGAGACATGGGTATCGCTGGCTGGCCACCATTTAGACTTGGGTCTGTGTTTTATCTCCTGTGTTATTCACTCTGGTCTGTTTTATCTCCTGTGTTTTACACTCTGGTCTGTGTTTTATCTCCTGTGTTTTACACTCTGGTCTGTGTTTTATCTCCTGTGTTTTACACTCTGGTCTGTGTCTGACTCTTTGTTTTTGATTTTTGAGAATTGGATAACTTGCTGGGACAGAAAACCAGGGACACTTTTATTTTTCTTTCTGTTATCTAATATTTTTATTCACTTCTGAGATGTGGGCATCGCTGGCTAGGCCAGCATTCGTTGCCTATCCCTAACTGCCCTTGAGAAGGTGGTGGTGAGCTGCCTTCTTGAATCATTGCAGTCCATGTGGTGTAGGTACATCCACAGTGTTGTTAGGGAGGGAGTTCCAGGATTTTGACCCAGTTACAGTGAAGGAATGGTGATATATTTCCAAGTCAGGATGGTGAGTGGCTTGGAGAGGAACTTGCAGGTGGTGGTGTTCCCATGTATCTGCTGCCCTTGTCCTTCTAGATGGTAGTGGTCATGGGTTTGGAAGGTGCTGTCTAAGAAACTTTGGTGAGTTCCTGCAGTGCATCTTGTAGATAGTACACACTGCTGCCACTGTGCATTGGTGGTGGAGGGATTGAATGTTTGTGGAAGGGGTGCCAATCAAGTGGACTGCTTTGTCCTGGATGGTGTCAAGTTTCTTGAGTGTTGTTGAAGCTGCACTTATCCAGGCAAGTGGAGAGTATTCCATCACACTCCTGACATGTAGATGGTAAGTATTCTTTTGGGGGGCTCAGGAGGTAAGTTACTTACTGCCAGATTCCTATCCTTTGACCTGATTTTGTAGTCGCTAGTCCAGTTCAGTTTCTGGTCAATGGTATGCCCTCAGGAGGTAGTGGTGGGAGATTCAGTGATGGCAATGCCATTGAATATAATGGGCGATGGTTAGATCCTCTCTTCTTGGAGTTGATCAATGCCTGGCCATTGTTTGGCACAAATGGTACTTTCCATTTGTCAGCCTGGATATTGTCCAGGTTTCGTTTCATTTGGACATGAACTGCTTCAATATCTAAGGAGTCGCGAATGGTGTTGAACATTGTGCCGTCATCTGCAAACATTTCTACTTCTGATGGAAGGAAGGTCATTGATGAAGTAGCTAAAGGACACTCCCCTGAGGAACTCCAGCAGTGATGTCCTGCAGCTACGATGACTGACCATCAACAACCACACCATCTTCCTTTGTGCTAAATATGACCAGAAGAGAGAATCCAGCCTCCCCCCCGATTTCCACTGACTTTAATGTTGCTTGGGCTCCCTGATTTCATTTTCAGTCAACTACAGCCTTGATGTCGAGAGCTGTCACTCTCACCTCACCTCTGGAATTCAGCTTTGTTGATCTGTGTTTGAACCAAGGCTGCAATGAGGTCAGGAACTGAGTGGCCCTGGTGGAACCTAAACTGACCGTCAGTGATCAGGTTATTGCTGAGGAAGTACTGCCTGATAGGACTATTGATGACCCCTTGCATATTGTTACTGATGATTGAGATTAGACTGATGGGGCATTAATTGACTGGGTTGGGTTTGTCCTGCTTTTTGTGCACAGGACATACCTTGGCAATTTTCCACATTGCTGAGTAGATGCCAATATCATGTGTTATTTTGTTATTGATATGAGTAGGCTTACAATGAAGTTACTATGAAAATACCCTAGTCGCCACATTCTGGCGCGTGTTCGGGTACACTGAGGTAGAATTAAGCATGGCCAATGCACCTAACCATCATAACTTTTGGACTCGTATTGTAGCTGTACTGGAACTGCTTGTCTACAGGCGCAGCCAGTTCTGGAGCACAAGATCTATTGCCTGAATATTGTCGGGGCCATAGCCTTTCCAATTTATGAGAGAAATGTTAGCCCTTTGAAAATTTGGATCCCTCACAGATTATTCCATTAACAATTTGAAAAGCATCAACATTCTTGGTATTAGATGACTGCAACTTTAGGTTGTGGATTGTTTTTCCAACTATCTGCTATTAGGTCAAGCAAACCCAGTTTGTAACAGGAAACGACACTAAAAATGTTGGACATCTGGAAGTTTCTGATTCACATAAGGAGTTTATCAGCATCTGAAATTAGAATTGGGTTCATGTTTCAGGTGTCGACCCTTGGTGAGGAATCTTAACTAGAGGTCTGCCCCATAAATGCTAATCCAACAACTCGGGTTCGATTCTGGCCTTGGGTCACTGTCTGTGTGGAATTTGCACATTCTCTCTGTGTCTGCGTGGGTTTCCTCCGGGTGCTCTGGTTTCCTCCCACAGTCCAAAGATGTGTGGGTTAGGTTGATTGGCCATGCTAAATTGACCCTAGTGTCAGGGGGATTAGCAGGGTAAATATGTGGGGTTACGGGAATAGGGCCTGGGTGGGATTATGGTCGGTGCAGACTCGATGGGCCAAATGGCCTCCTTCTGCGCTGTAGGGATTCTGTGATTCTCCCTGGTGACTAGCTGTGCCTGTTCAACAACCTCTGCTGAATGAAATGTTTTCTTCATTTGTTTTATTATTCAAAGTACAAATGCACACATTTTGCAAAGCAGCTGTACAGTTTGTTACAAAATATTCTGAGGAGAATACATTAACACAGTGAGGTTGGTGATGAATACACTGGGACTCATTAGCTTTTGTCACCAGCTTTTGCTGGTGTGTCTCAGTTTCGCATGAGCCACTGAGATTTCACTGAGACCCACCTGCATTGGGCAGAGAAACACAAAGGTCTTTTCCTAAAATGGGGCTTCTATGGTGCAGTGAGATGCAGGAGAATCCAAGGCCAAAATTTTACAGTCCTTCACTCTGGCAGTCCCGCTGATTTGAACAGAAATTTCAATGACTCACCCCCCCCTCCCCCACAACCCCATGGTGGGGGTGGGGGGTGGGTGGAGGGGGGGCTGGAAAATTCAGATCCAAAATGACTGATGACTTCCTGTGGATGAGCTGGAGTGTTTGAACATAGAACATAGAACAGTACATGGAAGGGGATGTGTCCAGGTATGACAAACACACACAATGGTGGTCCATATAGGACAAAGGCACAACTGAGGTCCACCACACAAGCCCTGGCAACGTCCTTGTAAATCTGGTTGTGGGATTGTCTGGGTAGGATAAGTGAAAATGGCTTTGGATAGATTCTGTACAGAATGCATTCTGTATGGCAAATATCACATAAACGTCTCACCCAGATCATTTGAATCCACTACTGGAACATGAGCTGAGGACAGAGAGAAGGAATGACCAATTCATGTGATTAAATGCTTCCCATGCACCCAGTTAAAGGGGAGGATGGGGCAGAGTTGTTATTCTTCAACAGTCCTGCGTGAAACCCATTTGGTCCATGTAGACCGAGTTGCAAGTGAAATAAAAACCTGTCAGAACATAAATAGTTTCCTTTGGATTCAGAGTGCTAAATGTCCTCATATCTACTGAAAGTGGCAATGCAGGTGGAGAAGGCAGTCAAGAAGGTATACGGCATGCTTGCCTTCATTGGCCGGGGCATTGAGTTTAAAAATTGGCAAGTCATGTTGCAGCTTTATAGACCCTTAGTCAGGCCGCACTTGGAATATAGTGTTCAATTCTGGTCGCCACACTACCAGAAGGATGTGGAGGCTTTGGAGAGGGTACAGAAAAAATTTACCAGGATGTTGCCTGGTATGGAGGGCATTAGCTATGAGGAGGGGTTGGAGAAACCTGGTTTGTTCTCAGTGGAACGACGGAGGTTGAGGGGCGACCTGATAGAAGTCTACAAGGTTATGAGGGGCATGGACAGAGTGGATAGTCAGAAGCTTTTTCCCAGGGTGGAAGAGTCAATTACTAGGGGGCATAGGTTTAAGGTGTGAGGGGCAAGGTTTAAAGGAGATGTACGAGGCAAGTTTTTTACACACAGGGTGGTGGGTGCTTGGAACTCGCTGCCGGGGGAGGTAGTGGAAGCAGATACAATAGTGAGTTTTAAGGGGCATCTGGACAAATACATGAATAGGATGGGAATAGAGGGATATGGGCCCCTGAAGGGTAGAGGGTTTTAGTTCACACGGGCAGCATGGTCGGTGCAGGCTTGGAGGATTGGAGGGCTTGTTCCTGTGCTGTAATTTTCTTTGTTCTTTGTACTCACCCGACCTGGACCATTTGCACTCTATCAGGAATTTGGCTTGCTGAAGGGCGTAGGCCCTATTCTAAGCTGTGCGTGGGAATACTCCAGTTTTGAAGAAACCAGATCTTCTGACAACACATATAGGGTAAAGAAGGTGAAGCTGGGGAACGTCCATGTTTGGAGAAGGAGGGTCACAACATTCTCTGGAACACAGGGAGATTGAGTAGTGCTCTGTAACCAAAGACAATGCTTTGGTTTATGGACTAAATTTCAATACTGAGATATTTAGAAAAGTCACATTCATACTAAAAATAGCACACATCATTATACAGAAAATGATTTATTATAATTGGATTTTGAACTCCCTGCTATTTGTTTACACATAACATGATAACATAAATCTTTTAAAAATGCATCATTAAGAAATGAGGCCAACTCTCCTGGTCTCCCGAAACAACAATAAAGAGAGAGTCCTGATGACATAATTGAAGGAGATAGTTTGACAATGGTAGGTAGCGGCATGATGGCACAGTGGTTAGCACTGTTGCCTCACAGTGCCAGGGACCTAGGTTTGATTCCCAGCTTCACTGCGCGGAGTCTGCACATTCTCCCCGTGTCTGCGTGGGTTTCCTCCGGGAGCTCCAATTTCCTCCCACAGTCCGAAAGACGTGCTGGTTAAGTGCATTGGCCATGCTAAATTCTCCCTCAGTGTACCCGAACAGGCGCCGGAGTGTGGCGACGGGGGGATTTTCACAGTAACTTCATTGCAGTGTTAATGTAAGCCTATTTGTGACACTAATAAATAAACTTTAAAACTTGAATGTTCACTGTATCATCACTAATAACTCTAATTTGCTTCCTTTTTTGTGTGAAAATGGAAATATGATTGCAGTGGGACACCGGCAGTCTGGGTTGTCAGGTTGAGCGGTTTGACCATGGAGAATACTGGAGTTGAGTCTGTTTCTACCCTTGCCTAACATCTGTGTGAAGGGCCTTTCCAACAAGTGTCACTGGATAGGAACCAATAGTGGAAACTCAGCTTTTTTTTGTCCCCTGTACCAATTGTGCATCATCACCTTGGCAGAAATCGCTTCAACTCAGAATAGACTGGCATCTACTCCGGAGCCTTTCAGGCCTGTGTTGGTCAGTTTTATACTTGCCAATATATTTACCCAATCAGCGGAGCAGCATTCACATTTTAAACAATGTTCAGGGAGCTGCTGTTTAAATTTTCCAAATTTTTAAGAAATGTTTTCTTCCACAGGGTCTGGGCGTTGCTGGTCAGGCCAGCATTTATTGGTCATCCCTAATCAGCCTTGAGAAAGTGGTGGTGAGCCGCCGCCGCTCCTTGAACTGCCGCAGTCCATCTGGAATGATGGAGTACACAGTGTCAATGGAGGTTAGCTGACCTGGAGCAGTGGACACAAAGACTCAGCATGAATACCTGTCCAGGATTTGTTTTTCATTCGTGAGACATGGCTGGCCAGCATTTATTGCCCATCCCTAATTGCCCTTGACAACTGAGTGGCTTACTAGGCCACTTCAGAGAGTAGTTGAGAGTCAACGACATTGCTGTGGGTCTGGAGTCACATGTAGACCAAACCAGGTAAGAATGATAGATTTCCTTCCCTTAAGGACATTAGTGAACCAAATGGGTTTCTCCAATAATCGACAATGGTTTCATGGTCATCAGTAGATTCCTAATTCCAGATTTTTTTTATTGAATTCAAATTTGGGCGGCATGGTAGCACAGTGGTTAGCACTGCTGCTTCACAGCTCCAGGGACCTGGGTTCGATTCCCGGCTTGGGTCACTGTCTGTGTGGAGTTTGCACATTCTCCTCGTGTCTGCGTGGGTTTCCTCCGGGTGCTCCGGTTTCCTCCCACAGTCCAAAGATGTGCGGGTTAGGTTGATTGGCCATGCTAAATTGCCCCTTAGTGTCCTGAGATGCGTAGGTTGGAGGGATTAGTGGGTAAATACGGAGGGATATGGGGGTGGGGCCTGGGTGGGATTGTGGTCGGTGCAGACTCGATGGGCCGAATGGCCTCTTTCTGTACTGTAGGGTTTCTATGATTTCTATGATTTCTATGAAATTCCACCATTTGCCGTGGTGGGATTTGAACCCGGGTCCCCAGAACGTTAACTGAGTTCTGGATTAATACTCTAGCGATAATGCCACTAGGTCATCACCTCCCCTGCTGGTTCCAATATTTTTCTTCATAAAATTCACCTTAATATTCCAGGGTCTGGGCCTGCACCCCAAGATAGTCCCTACCTCCAGACAGAGCATAATGATCTCCAAAGAGGTCATCACTTTCAGTGAGCCCAAGATTGCAGGAACTCTGTCGCCCTTATACATTGTAAGAGGTAGGTGAAGGTTCCAGTCCTGAGTAGGCCAAATGGGAACTCCAATATTAGACTGCGTTCTGGCACATCCAGGCTGTTGCCTTTCTTCAAACCCTTACATCCTTGGGCGGCACGGTTGCACAGTGGTTAACACTGCTGCCTCACAGCGCCAGGGACCCAGGTTCAAAACCGGCCTGGGGTGACTATCTGTGTGGAGTTTGCACTTTCTCTCCATGTCTATGTGGGTTTCCTCCGGGTGCTCCGGTTTCCTCCCACAGTCCAAAGATGTGTGGGTTAGGTTGATTGGCCATGCTAAATTGCCCCTTAGTGTCAGGGGGACTAGCAGGGTAATTAGGTGGGGTTACAGGGATAGAGCCTGGGTGGGATTGTTGTCGCTGTAGGTTCGATGGGCTGAATGGCCTCTTTCTGCACTGTAGGGATTCTATGATTCATATAAACCTGAAGTAAGGGACAGACCTAATATAAATTTTTTAAAATCAAGTAAATTCTAATCTTGAGTTAGATTTGATTTCTGAACAGGATCCTGATGATACGACTCACTCTGTAAGAAAAGCTATCCAAGCCATTAGCGTTTGATATATAAGTGAAGTTTTCAGGTTGATATACTGGAGCTGAAATTCAGGCAGCTCTGTTTCTATTGCTAGAGAGCGAGGTCGCTGACTTCTGTGGCCTACCAGCATTAAAGGCCCTTGATGTGGTAGAGAGAGCGCCGATAGTATTACATCTTGATCAACAAATGACTGATAATATTTTGCCGCACATCTTTCAGGCCTCCAGTTTGATGACAAAGCACGGCCCACATACCACATCCATTATCCACTGCCCTCCCTGAGGCTAGAGCATCAATAACACACTCACTTCTCTGCTGGATGGATGCTGTATTCCTCTGCTGCACAGGACACTGTGGATTGCTCATGGGCATTTCCATACAACTCACATCATTAGAGAGCCACCGATCTTTCACAACTTTCTCCTGTCCCGGCGGCCGGCCGACTCCAACTCTCTCCAAGAGGATGCGGAATGTGTCTTCTGTTATTTTCCCTTTGTGTCGATTGTATTTCACAGGGAGCAGAGAAATTAATCACATTCCTCAGTTGCTGCTGTTCCATATTAATCCTCCGATTTCACCCTGCACTATTAGGGAATCAGTTGGAGTTTAACCCCAGCGCTGCCACAGATTTACTTTTTGGTTTTTATTCTTGTAAAAGAAAAATTATCTGATTTTTGCCCCTTCGCCTCTTTTGAAAGCATTGACTCTTCATCAGGTGGCTTTTCCTCAGCTACACATTGAATTACAGGTCACTGGCGAGTGGTCAGGAGCAGGAACTGAGAATGTTCCCTCTCCCCCAACTCGACCAAGGCACTGAGACCAGTTGAAGCAAATCCCAATACTCTTAGATCAAAGCAAATTACTGCAGATGTAACAAGGACTCATGGTGAGCACTTGTCCAGGAATTTTCATTTAATTCAGTCATGGGACATGCATGTCGCTGGCTGGCCAGCATTTATTGCCCATCCCTAGTTGCCCTTGACAACTGAGTGGCTTACTAGGCCATTTCAAAGGGCAGTTGAGAGTCAACCACATTGCTGTGGGTCAGGAGTCACATGTAGACCAAACCAGGTAAAGATGGTAGATTTCCTTCCCTAAAGGACATTTGTGAACCAAATGGGTTTCTCCGATAATCGACAATGGTTTCATGGTCATCAGTAGATTCCTAATTCTACTGATTCTGGGAAACAAAAACAGTAATGTTGGAAAATCTCAGTAGGTCCGACAGCATCTGTGGAGAGAGAACAAAGCTAACGTTTCAAGTCTGGATAACCCTTCGTCAAAGCTGAAGGTAATAGAAAATAGGGTGATATTTATACTTTATGGGTAGGTGGGAGGGGGAATGGGATTGACAAAGATTTGATGGACATAAAAGCAAAGGGAATGTAAATGGTGGTGATCATGACTAAGAAGGGTGCTAATAGCGGCCATTTGGAGATCAGAGTGTGTAAAAGGTAAGCAGAGTGTCAAAGGACAACCTGAGACAGGTAACAGATGGCCCTAGTGGGGTGGGGGGGGGGGGGGGGGGGGGGAGAGGGGGGACCATAGTTGGGGGGAAAAGATGGAAAGTGAGATTTTAAAAAGCGAGAAAACTTAAAACGATGGAAGAAATGAAAATACATTTTTTTTAAAAATTAGATAAAATAAAATAAAATAAATGGAAATGGGGTGAAGGTGGAGAGGAGAATTCATCCTCTGAAGATATTGAACTCTGTGTTCAGTCCCGAAGGCTGTAAAGTGCCTAATTGGAAGATGAGGGGCTCTTCCTCCAGTTTGCATTGGACTTCACTGGAATATTGCAACAGGCCAAGGATGAACATGTGGGCTTGAGGTCAGGATGGTGTGTTGAAATGGCAAGCGACAGGAATGTCTGGGTCCTGCAGCTGGATGGATCAAAGGTGTTCTGTAAAGCGGTCACCCAGTTTGCGTTTGGTTCTCTTAAGCAACTCCTGGTATCATCAGCTAATATTCAAACATAGTTCAGTATCATACTGACTAGTGCATTTGCCTGACCAGTTACCAGAGCAACTTTATGGGACACACTTCAGCAACAATATGTATATGCATGGTTTAAATATTTAAGTACCAAAGGCAAATATTTTCCCCTCCTCCCCAGTTTGTGTTTTATTTTTGCTACTTTCAATCTGATTTTCTCTTTCTTATACTTTCCCCAACTCAGGAGAGGGCACTGTGCTTTCTGCTTGGTGCTTGGAGGTGTAGCTGAGGCCAAAACCTCCCGTGTAATTTTGACATTGAGTAGTAGCGATGATAGAGCAACATCATATCAGGTCTCCACTATACATCTCTTCCAATTTTCCTTCCTCCTGAAGTCAATGGGAGATATAGCAGGTGGCTGAATCAATATGGTACATTTATACAATTAGCCAGAGCCAAAGCTATCCTCACTGTCTGGGAATATTGCATCCTGTCTTTCTGCAACAGAATCTGCTGCAAAATGATATCAGTTAACCAGCACGTCATTCTGTGTTAAATAAACACAGAGAAAGCTGAATAACAGTATTCATAAGTAATAGTGAGCACAGTGATGGTGGAATGACCGTGGAGTAATATATGTGGTGAGAACAATATTCAGACATTGCAGAGTAAGAAAATGTTGGGGTTCCTCCCAATTAAACACATTGTTACCGAGGAATCATTTTGTCAAAACACATGGCAGGTTATGATTAGCCTAGTTGGTATGGTAAGTGTTTACATATTGAGCTATTAGATGCTCTGTGCACTGGACATTTCCACAGGCCTCAACCTGCTGTTGGTAACAATATCAAAAAGAGGAAACTTGGACTAGGCTATTGATCCCCTTTTGGACTGACTTTGTTCCTTCTCTTTGTTTCACAAATGGTTTGCACAAGGCGGTACAATGGTTAGCACTGCTGCCTCACAATGCCAGGGACCCGGGTTCGATTCCTGGCTCGGGTCACTGTCTGTGAGGAGTTTGCACATTCTCCCCGTGTCTGTGTGGGTTTCCTCCGGGTGCTCCGGTTTCCTCCCACATTCTGAAAGACGTGCTGGTTAGGGTGCATTGACCCGAACAGGAGTGTGGTAACTAGGGGAATTTCATAGTAACTTCATTGAAGTGTATATGTAAGCCTTACTTGTGACTAATAAATTAACTTTAACTTTAAGTACACCAAAAAATGACCAAAAAATCATCTTCAATACAACCAACCATATCCTACCAGCATGATAGACCAAGAGCCCTGAAGAGACTCAACTGTTCACCTGTTGCTCGGGGACTTGTCACCAGTTGCCAGTCTTCCTGGTTTGATTTGGGTTTTATTTTGTTAGCATCAAAGATTGACCTGGTTGTGACCTTGAGGTGGTTTTGTCAGATTTTAGGCCTTTAAGTGGTCAAAAGGGGAGGCAGTGACACAGTGGTATCGTCACTGGAATATTAATCCGGAGACCTAGGGTAATGCTGTGGGGACTGGGTTTCGAATCCCACCACGGTAGATGGTGAAATTCAATAACATAATTGGAATTGGGAAGCACGGTAGCACAGTGGTTAGCACTGCTGCTTCACAGCTCCAGGGACCTGGGTTCGATTCCCGGCTCGGGTCGCTGTCTATGTGGAGTTTGCACATTCTCCTCGTGTCTGCGTGGGTTTCCTCCGGGTGCTCCGGTTTCCTCCCACAGTCCAAAGATGTGCGGGTTAGGTTGACTGACCATGTTAAATTGCCCATTAGTGTCCAGGGATGCATAGATTAGAGGGATTAATGGGTAAAATATATGGGGGTAGGGCCTGGGTGGGATTGTGGTCGGTGCAGGCTCGATGGGCCAAATGGCCTCTTTCTGCACTGTAGGGTTTCTATTCTATGAATTAGAAGTCTCATAATCACCATGAAACCATTGTCGATTGTTGTAAAAACCCATCTGGTTCACTCACGTCCTTTAGGGGAGGAAATCTGCCATCTTTACCCGGTCTGGCCTACATGTGACTCCAGACCCACAGCAATGTGGTTGACTCTCAAATGCCCTGTGAAATGGAGGGCAGTTAGGAATGGGCAATAAATGCTGTCCCAGCCAGCGACGCACACATCCCGTAAAATGAATAAATAAAAAACAGCTCTCGGCTAATACAATGTTTTCGGACGTTCCTGCCACTTCCAACGTGGAGGAAGGACCAGAAACAGGGTCGGAAAATAATGGGTTGAAACATTTTCATAAACTGAGAAAAATGATAGAATCAGTATGTTAGAGGCAAATAAATAAAAATAAAAGTTGCACTAGACAGAGTAGGGGGAATGCAGGAAATTTTTTAAAATTTAAAACATTACTTAACTATGTTTGCTTTAGCAGTTTATATTACAATAATCAGTCTGCTTCTAATATTAGCTGGGAATTGAGTTGAGGATGGCATTGCCCTCCAGTATATGATGCCCCCCAATGGTTAGGGGCAAAGGGCAGGTGGTGCCTGTGGAACTGAGCTTCCTCAGTGCCTCCTGATAAGAGGAAGATGGATTGAATAAAAGTATAAATATAACACATAGAATAGCTGGTAGCTGGTTAACTACATGCAATTATGTGGAATTTGCCAATGTTGACAGAGCTTTGTGATTGGGCAATTATTACATCATGATTTTTCATAGTAAATACACATAATACTTTGCCTTTGTAAAGTGTGTTGGCTTCTTCAATGTTTTACACTAGGGTAAATATCAGATTGTATTCACTTTGCTGGGCATCAGTATTTCCATCTGTGGAATGACATGCAAGCCTAGTCCTTATCAAATATTAATAATCAGACTGAGTGATCTTATGTACTTATTGATGATATGCTTACCACAAATCATTCTGCCTCACAGCTTCACACAAGCGCCAGTGGAAAGATGATGGCATTAGATTTTTCTTTTCTCCTCCAGATTTCCTCTCCTTTTCTGAAGGCCCTAATGCGTGCTTAGGGCATAGCTCTGTGGATGCTACACCCAGTCAGTTTCATAGAATCATAGAATCCCTACAGTGCAGAAGGAGGCCATTTGGCACATCGAACCTGCACCGACGACAATCCCACCCAGACCCTATCCCCATAACCACATGTATTTACCCAGCTGCTTCCCCTGACACTAAGCGGCAATTTAGCATGGCCAATCAACTTAACCCACGCATCTTTGGAGTGTGGGAGGAACCCGGAGCACCCGGAGGAAACCCACACAGACATGGGCAGAACTTGCAAACTCCACACAGTGACCCAAGCTGGGAATCAAACCCGGGTCCCTGAGCGCTGTGAGGCAGCAGTGCTAACTACTGTGCCACCATACCGAGCCTAGTTGGAGCCTGGACAATAGCAACGGGCTATTTGACCATTATTTGGAGTGGAGGTGGCATCTCAAACACTTTTGATGGTCTCATCATCAACCCAAAATGTTAACTCTCTCTTCACGGACGCTGCCTGGCCTGCTGAGTATTTGCAGCATTTTCGTTTGGTTTTTGTTTCAGATTTCCAGCACCTGCAGTATTTTACTTTTGTTAAATTAGTGTTTAATGTTGCTCTTTGTCTGGCTCATAGAGCTCATAGAAGCTCATAGAAATTGTTATAGCATTTGTTATTCCAAGGAATCAGACATTTGTTTTCACCTCACCAGCATTGTGGCACGTTGACCAATCACAGATGCTTATTGTCACATGGGTTTGGATTAGGGAGCTCAGGCAGGCTGGAAACCAAACCTGGGGCCTAGCAACATAGTAATCTTCAAACCTACCCCACTGGGAACCTAACTGAAAATTAGCCACCGACCTATTAATAATAAAAAGCACATTAAAATGTAATTTATAAGAAAAAATATTTGTAGTCTCTTAAGTTCTCCACCATTGTCTTGGCAATAGTTTTAGTCATGGATTCTAATCTCTCCATTAAAGACTATGATTTCAGAATATTGAGTGTGTTTATACTCGAGCTTCCAGCTTTAAATTCCATTAAAAGCTCAGGCTTCTCCGCCTGTGTTCACATAAAAGACGATTTTTCTTCTTCCTCAGGGTTTTTAATATATGAAAGAGGATCAACATTATGTTACCAACGACATCATGGTTAAGGGTCAAAGGCCTGGAATCTGGCCATTTGGTGCAATTTAATGATTTGATTTGATTTATTATTGTCACATGTATTGTGGTATAGTGAAAAGTATTGTTTCTTGCGCACTATACAGACAAAGGATACTGTTCATCGAGAAGGAAAGGAGAGAGTGCAGAATGTAGTGTTACAGTCATAGCTAGGGTGGAGAGAAAGATCAACTCAACATAAGGTAGATTTGTTCAAAAGTCTGATGGCAGCAGGGAAGAAGCTGTTCTTGAGTTGGTTGGTACATGACCTCAGACTTTTGTATCTTTTTCCCGAAGGAAGAAGGTGACTGGAACTGCTGGTGTGTTTAGTCTGTGCACCTGGCCACAGTACTCATGGTGTTGGAGGTTCTGTAGGGGCAGAGTGTTGGTCCATTGTGGCTCAGTGCAGATATCATGAGAGGGTTGAAGTGGGATGAAACAAAAAGGAGCAATGCGTGAAAAAATGATGATTTCCTCACCATGGGGGAGAGAGAGAGAGACGGATATAAAGATCAGAGGAAGACTAAATCTCCTCTCGTGCACAGCTTTCAAGGTGGGGCCGGAGCGTGACGACTTAGAATGTAAGAACTAGGAGCAGGAGTTGGCCATCTGGCCCCTCGAGCCTGCTCCGCCATTCAATAGGATCGTGGCTGATCTTTCCGTGGACTCAGCTCCACTTACCTGCCCACTCACCATAACCCTTAATTCCTTCACTGTTCAAAAATTTATCTCTCCTTGCCTTAAAAACATTCAATGAGGTAGCCTCAACTGCTTCACTGGGCAGGGAATTCCACTTCTTGCAAGCTATCCCCTGCATGCCCTCTAATTCTATCTTTTATTCTCGTTCTATGCTTTCAAAACTTAACTCTACACTATATTCTGCACTGTCTCCTTTCCTTCTCCCTTATGTACTCTGTGAACGGTATGCTTTGTCTGTATAGCACGCAAGAAACAATGCTTTTCATTGTAAACCAATACATGTGACAATAATAAATCAAATCAACTCAAATCTCTGGAGACCAGTTGACAGTAACATTGCTGGAAATCTATATTTGCAGACAATGGAATGTGGCACATTGCAAGTGATTTTCTCTGCTCCTTTTTTCAAAGTATGTGAAAATAACTGGTGAACGCATACAAAAAATAAAATTCAACTTTGTCTTCCCAGTTTCTTGGCATAACATAAATGTTAGGTTTTTGGATCATTGTCTCCACCATCTGGTCTCACTTGTTACAGGTGACATTTTATCACCTTCAGCAGCCAACACAAAACAATGGAAGTTATATTAAAAAAAGGATTCATTTTATCTGTCTCAGGACCCATTGAAACATTTGACTGTAGGAATTCTGTATCCACTGGTCATCAGGCCTATCCAGTAATTGAAGGTATGATTTGAGAAAGGTGATGGTGTCTTGATCCGCTGCAGTCCCTGTGGTATAGGTATAATCATAGCACTGTTAGTGAGTTAGTTCCAGGATTTTGACTCAGTGACAGTTGATATAGAAACAAGTCAGGATGGTGTGTGGCTTGGAGGGGAACTGGCAGGTGATGGTGGTATCCCCCTACAGTTGCTGCCCTCTCCTCCTCTTTGTATTGAGGGAGATGTTGTCATAGTGGTAATGTCACTGGACTAGTAATCCAGAGGCCCAGGCTAATGCTTTGGGGAAATGTTTTCAAATCCCACCATGGCAGCAATTAATAAATTAGGAAATAAAGCTAGTCTCATTGACTATGAAACTAATATTCTGAAAGACGTGCTGGTTAGGTGCATTGACCCGAACAGGCACTGGACTGTGGCGACCAGAGGAATTTCACAGTAACTTCATTGCAATGTTAATATAAGCCTTACTTGTGACTAATAAATAAACTTTACTTTACTTTACTTTTTAATATTGCTTGTCATAAAAACTCAGCTGGCTCATTAATGTCCTTTAGGGAAGGAAATCTGTCTTCCTCGGCTGGCCTACATGTGACTCCAAATCCATGGTAATGTGCTTGACTCTTAATTGCCCTCTGATATGGCCTAGCAAGCCATTCAGTTCAGGGACAATTAGGGATGGATAACAAATGTTGGCCTTGCCAGTGACACCCACATCCCATGAAAGAATAAATGAAATGCAATGCTAGTGGTCATGGGTTTGGAAGGTACTGTTGAAGGAGCCTTGCCAAGTTGCTGTGGTGCATTTTGTAGATGGCACACACTGCTGCCATTTTAAGTCGCTGGTGGAGGAAATGAATATTTAAAGTAGTAGATGGAGTGCCAATGAAACCGGCTGCTTTGCCCTGGATAGTGTTGAGCTTCTAGAGGATTGTTGTAGCTGTACTTATCCAGACAAGTGGAGACTATTACATCGCACTCCTGATGTCCTGTGGATTGTGGGCAGGCTTTGGGGATTCAGGAGATGAGTTACTCATTGTAAAACTCTACAATTAACTCAAACTCTGACCTGCCCTTGTAGCCACAATATTTATATGCCAGTATTTATATGGCTAGTTTAGTTTCTGGTCAATGGAAACCCCCAGGATGGTTGATAGTGGAGGATTCAGTGATGATAATGCCATTGAATGTCAAGGGGAGATGTTTGGATTCTCTCTTGTTGGAGATGGTCATTGCCTTGCACTTGTGTGGCCTGCATGTTACTTACGAGTTATCAGGTCAAGCCTGAATGCTATCCAGGTCATGTGGCATGTGAGAATGGCCTGTTTCAGTACCTGAGGAGTTACGAATGGAACATAAGAATTTGCAATCACCATGAACATCTCAACTTTTGACCTAATGATGGAGCAAAGATCCTTGATGAAACAACTGAAGATATTTGGACCTATGATATTACCCTAATGAGTCTTGTAGTAAGGTCTGAGCTCCTGCTTGTCTTTCGGGGATGTATAAGATCTCCCCGCTCCATCTGAAGAGGGACAGGAGAGTTCCCCCTGGCATCTTGGACAATATTTTATTCTGTAATGCACCTTAATTAATCAGACTATCGGCCATTAATACATAGTAGTTTGGGGGACCTTCACAACCAGTAATTACGCCCACCAGATTAATAGCCTCATATTGTACAATAACGAGAAGCAACTTTGCAAAACAATCAACTGATTCAGAGCAGTTCATTCAATGATTGAATGCAGTGAGATTTGAAAGCTAAAAATCACTCTAGTGCATATCTTCTCTGTTTATTTACCTACTCTGGGATGTCGGGTGGGGGTGGGGGGGTGGGGGCGGGGATGGTGGATAGGGGGATATGGATATCCCAGTAACAGTTCAGTTGGTTAGGATTGTTTTTGCTGGAGTTCAGAAGAATGATGGGGGTTCTCATAGAAACCTATAAAATTCTAACCGGATTAGACAAAGTGGATACAGATGGATGTTCCTGATGGTGGGGGTTTCCAGAAAACAGGAGGCAGACTCTAAGGATTTGGGGTGAACCTTTTAGGATTGAGATGAGGAGAAATTTCTTCACTCAGATGAATCTGTGGAATTCACTACCACAGAAAATAGTTGAGGCCAAAACATTGTGTTTTCAAGAAGCAGTTAGATGTAGCTCTTGGGGGGAAGGGCATCAAAGGATATGGGGGGAAGGCAGATTAAGCCATTGAGTTGGATGATCAGCCATGATCATAATGAGTGGCAGAGCAGGCTCGAAGAATTCTGTTGGCCCATTGGTTTAACGCATTACCTGGTGAACCATACAGACTAACCAAGTGCCCAGTGTAGCCCCAGGTTAGAATTAATCAAAACTGTTCCCATTGGCAGAAGAGTCCAGATTTCACAGGTTTAAGGTGATTGGTAAAAGAATGAAAGGTGACATGAGGAAAGCTTTCTTATGCAGTACATGGTCATGATCTGGATTACAGAGCCTGGCAGGGTGATGGAGGCAGATTGAATCAGGACTTTGAACAGAGAATTGGGTAAGCACCAGGAGGAAAAAATTTGAAGGGCGATGGATAAAGGTGGAGTAGAGCAATGAACTAAAGTGCTCTTGCAGAGAGCTGACATGGAATCGATGGGCCATATGGCCTCCTTCTGTGCTGCAACCCAAGCCATTCTATATCGACTAGTGTCACATGGGGGAGCAGTCTGGGTTGTTATCATTGACATTGGTGCACCTGACTGGAGGTAGGCAAGTTCAGCTGGAATTCCCGCTCCTTAACCCTGGTACAGGCCAGGTGGATAGTTGTGGTCTTTTCTGTATTTATTCCAACTCGTATTCCTATGATTAATGCCTGTTACTTCCTGCAAATGGTGTATTAAGCTGAACTGGCATAGTCTTCACTGTCAATAGCTTGCAACACTCATTGAGGTTCACACATGAAGATAGCCACTGGTGAAACATCAAAGGACTGGCACTTAACCCTTGGCAGCATGAGTCAGAAACCTGAACTTACAAACTCAGCAGGGACGTGGAACAGACACACACTCCGCTTGATGGGAAGAAAAATCATGAGGACTGTATAATCAGTTATTGATCATTCTGCATTCCTGCCAAAGCTATAAGCTGTGTCTAAAGTCTTCAGGAGAAACTTTGGAATAAAAACGGATATTGATTTGTTCCAATGAAAAGGGAAAGTGATGTGAAAATTCAAGCTTTACCTCCTCACTGGGTGGGAAGCTCAACAACATGGCATTTTCCTTACATCGGTGTTTAGCCCAGATGATTATCATGTACAGCACCTTATTTCCCTCTCGTTCCCTGCATGGGTAAACAGTTGTGTCCCTATGTCCTGTGACTACATCTCCCAGGATTAGCATCAAAGCTGCATCAAGAAGTCTTTGTTGGTTGGGCCAATTTCCGAGCCCCAGAAGCTTCCTTTCTCTTCACCTGAAATGTCACACTGCTGTATTTATGTGATACTATTCTCCACAGCTTTTTTAATGTACTTGTATTTCCCTTGTTAATTTTCTTTCCTCCTCTTCTTTCCAAGTGGGTACAGTTCCACACGTACCAGCTGCGCTCTGGAACATTGCCCGGTGAGCCATTATTCATATAGCAGCTCGACAGGGAATGCCAGCACCTTATCCCATCACAGAATGGGATACTCACTTGCAGCGGGGACTGGGGGAATATTCGCTTTAGGAGCATTGCACTGACTGATTTTCCCTCCTTTTACTGAGGTCAATTGTGCAGCGTCTGAGAGAAGTTAACTCAGTATAGACTCAGGATTGAACTTCCTTGGCCAGTGGGGATCAATTGTTCATTGCATTAATTTACTGATCCATTGGTGAGTGTTATTATGTGTTTAATGTATTTAAACATGCTGACACTCCAGACAATTTTGTATGGACACCTCCTTGTCAATAAGACCAATGTCTCAAAGAAATTTAGACCATCTTGTTATTTGTGTTGTCGCACAGAAAACTAATCTTCTGTTTCTTTCAGCTTCTCACATTTTACATCACAATGTTGGTTCATCACCCTTCTCCATCTCCTGTCAGTTACCCAATCTTCTTACATAAGAACATAAGAACTAGGAGCAGGAGTAGGCCATCTGGCCCCTCGAATCTTCTCCGCCATTCATGGCTGATCTTTTTGTGGATTCAGCTCCATTCTTCCAACCTTGCTGTGTTTAAGTCTTCCACAGCTTTCTAACTGGTCCTAGCTCTTCTTTCTCTCCTTTTCTCTGATAGTCCCATCTCCGTTAGTCTCCTTAGCCCATCCGTAATTGGCAAGTGATGGTGAGCTGCCTTCTTGAACCGTTCGCTATAAGTACACCCACAGTGCTGCTAGTGAGGGAGATCCTGGATTTTGACCCAGTGACAGTGAAGGAACAACAGAGTCATAGAGTCATAGAGATTTACAGCATGGCCCTTCGGCCCAACTTGTCCATGCCACCCCTTTTCTTTTTAAACCCCTAAGCTAATCCCAATTGCCCGCATTTGGCCCATATCCCTCTATACCCATCTTACCCATGTAACTGTCTAAATGCTTTTTAAAAGACAAAATTGTACCCACCTCTACTACTACCTCTGGCAGCTTGTTCCAGACACTCACCACCCTCTGTGTGAAAAAATTGCCCCTCTGGACACTTTTGTATCTCTCCCCTCTCATCTTAAACCTATGCCCTCTAGTTTCAAACTCCCCTACCTTTGGGAAAAGATATTGACTATCTAGCTGCTCTGTGCCCCTCATTATTTTATAGACCTCTATAAGATCACCCCTCAGCCTTCTACGTTCCAGAGAAAAAAATCCCAGCCTATCCAGCCTCTCCTTATAACTCAAACCATCAAATCCCAGTAGCATTCTCGTAAAACCTAGTGAAATAATGGTGTAGCTCCAAGTCAGAATGGTGAATAAGTTGGAGCGAAACATGCAGGCGGTGGTGTTCCCATGCATCTATGCCCTTGCCCTTCTAGGTGGTAGAAGTTATGGGTTTGGAAGGTGCTGTTGAAGGGGCCTTGGTGAGTTGCTGCAGTGCGTCTTGTAGATGGTACACACTGCTGCCAGTGTGTGTCGATTGTGGAGGGAGTGAATACTGAAGGTGGTGGTTGGGTGCCAATCAAGTGGGCTGATTTGTCCTAAATGGTGTTGAACTTCTTCAGTGTTATTACAGCACTCGTCCAGGCAAGGGGGGAGTGTTCCATCTCATTCCTGACTTGTGCCTTATAGATGGTGAACAGGCTTTGGGGCATCAGGACGTGAGTTATTTGCCACAGGATTCCTTGACTTTGACCCTGCTCTGGTAGCTACAATATTATATGCCCGGTCCAGTTCAGTTTCTGGCCAATGCTTAGTCCCAGGATGTTGATTGTGGGGGTTTCAATTACGGTAAAACGATTGAATGTCGAGGAAAGATGGTTAAATCCCCTCTTGCTGGGAATGGTCATTGCCTCGCATTTTTGTGCTGTGACTATTACTTGCCACTTATCAGCCCAAACCTGAAGGTTGCCCAGGTCTGGCTGCATACGGGCATAGATTGCTTCAGTATCTGAGGAGCCGTGAATGGTGCTGAACATTGTGCAATCATCAGTGAATATCCCCACTTCTGACATTATTATACAGGGAAGATCATTGATGAAGCAGCTGAAGGTGGCTGGGCCTAGGACACTATCCTGAGGGATTCCTGCAGAAATGTCCTGGAGCTGAGATAATGGACTTCCAACAACCACAACCATCTCCCTTTGTGCCAGGTATGGCTCGAACCGACGGATAATTTTCCCTCCGATTCCGATTAAGTGCAGTTTTGCTAGGGCTCCTCGATACCACACTTGGTCAAATGCTACCTTGATGTCAAGGGCTGTCACTCTCACCTCACCTCTTGAATTCAGCTCTTTTGTCCATGTTTGAATGAAGGCTGTAATGAAGTCAGGGGCTGAGTGACCCTGGCGGAACTCAAACTGGGTGTCACTGAGCAGGCGCTGATAGATAGCACTGTTGATGACCCCTTCCATCACTTTACTGATGGGGTGGTTATTGACTGGGTTGGATTTGCCCTGCTATTTGTGTCCAGGACATACCTGTGCAATTTTCCACATTGCTGGGTAGATTCCAGTGTTTTAACTATACTGGAAGAGCTTGGCTAGGGGAGAGGCAAGTTCTGGAGCATGTGTCTTCAGCACTATTGCTGGAATGCTGTCAAGGCCCATTGCCTTTGGAGTATCCAGTGCTTTCAGCTGTTTCTTGACATCACGTGGAGCGAATCAAATTGGCTGATGACTGGCACCTGAGATGCTGGGGATCTCTGGGGACGGTCGAGATGGATCATCCAATCAGTACTGAAGATGGCTGCAAATGCTTCAGTCTTATCTTTTGCACTGATGTGATTTTGATTTGATTTGATTTTTTATTATCAAATGTATTGGGATACAATGATAAGTATTATTTATTGTGCGCTATACAGACAAAGCATACTATTTATAGTGAAGAAAGGAGAGGGTGCAGAATGTAGTGTTACAGTCATAGCTAGGTGTGGAGAAAGATCAACTTCATATAAGGTCGGTCCATTCAAAAGTCTGACAGCAGCAGGGAAGAAGCTGTCCTTGAGTAGGTTAGTACCTGATCTCAGACTTTTGTATCTTTTTCCTGACAGAAGAAGGTGGAAGAGAGAATGTCCAGGGTGTGTGGGGTCCTTAATTATGTTGGCTGCTTTTCCGAGGCAGTGGGAAGTGTAGATGGAGTCAATGGATGGGAGGCTGGTTTGAGTGATGGATTAGGCTTCGTTCACAACCCTTTGTAGTTTCTTGCAGTCTTGGGCAGAGCAGGAGCCACACCAAGTCATGATACATCTGGAAAGGATGCTTTCTATGGTGCATCTGTAAAAGATGTGCTGGCCTCTCCCGTCATTGAGGATGGAGATATTTGTGCAGTCTTTTTCTCCGGTCAGTTGTTTAATTGTCCATAACCATTCACAACTGGATGTGGCAGGGCTGCTGAGTTTAGATCTGATCCGTTGGTTGTGGGATCACTTAGCTCTGTCTATTGCATGCTGCTTGCTCTTTGGCAAGAAAGTAGTCCTGTGTGTAGTCTGACCAGGTTGACACCTCATTTTTTGGTCTGCTTGGTGGTAATGGTAGAGTGGGGGATATACCGGGTCACAGGTTACAGATTGTGGTTGAGTACAATTCTGCTGCTGATGGCCCACCGCACCTCACGGATGCCCAGTTTTGAGTTCAGTCTGATTTACCTCTGAGCAATGTTTAGTATGACACCAGTTTCAGGTCCACAACAGGCTTATTTATTGAACTTTGGAATATCTCTTCAAATACAATATGTTTACTCACATGTCCAGAGAGCAGGCTATATAGGTCATTACCTGGAATCATCTATTTAGTTAGTGCAGAAAAGGCCCTTCGGCCCATCAAGTCTGCATGGACAATAACTACCATTAAAGACGCGCTAATCCTAATTTCCTACACTTGTCCCATATCCTTGAATATTATATTTTCTACGCTAAAGTAAATAGAAGCTTCCAGATAAAGACCTATATAGCCTGAACTTTGGACCTGTAAGTAAACTCCTTTTGATTTGATTTGAGTTATTATTGTCACATGTATTAGTATACAGTGAAAAGTACTGTTTCTTGCGTGCTATACAGACAATGCATACCGTTCATAGAGTACATAGGGGAGAAGGAAAGATGGTACAGAATATACTGTTACAGTCATAGCTAGGATTTAGAGAAAGATCAGCTTAATACAAGATAGGTCCATTCAAAAGTCTGATGGCAGCAGGGAAGAAACTATTTTTGAGTTGGTTGGTACGTGACCTCAGACTTTTGTATCTTTTTCCAAATGGAAGAAGGTGGAAAAGAATATAACCAGGGTGCGTGGGGTCCTTGATTATGCTGGCTGCTTTGCCGAGGCAGCGGGAAGTGTAGACAGAGTCAATGGATGGGAGGCTAGTTTAAGTGAGTGGGCTTCGCTCATGATCTTTTGTAGTTTCTTGGGGTCTTGGGCAGAGCAGGAGCCATACCAAGCTGTGATACAACCAGAAAGAATGCTTACTATGGTGCATCTGTAAACGTTGGTGAGAGTTGTAGCGGACATGCCAAATTTCCTTAGCCTCTTGAGAAAGTAGAGGCGTTGGTGGACTTTCTTAACTATACTATCGGCATGGAGGGACCAGAACAGGTTGTTGGTGATCTGGACACTGACAAACTTGAAGCTCTCGATGATTTCCACTTCACCTCTGTTGATGCAGACAGGGGCATGTTCTCCACTGCTGGAGCTGCTGGCCAGCCCAATTACCTGGCATCTCCCAAGGGCCATAGAGTCATAGAGGTACATAGAGCAGAGAAAGGCCCATTGGCCCATAGCGTCTGTGTCGGTCAAAGACAAATCACCTAACCAACACACGGCCCATAGCCTTGCATGCTTTGACATCGCAAATGCACGTCTAATTGCTTCCTCTCCAGTGATAGGTAGGTGTCCTCTAGCAGGCCACTTATCCTGCACACAGCGCATTATGGCTACAAGGCAGGTTGATGCGCAGCAAGTCGACTCCATGTTAACTTGCTTCCAGGGATGGGGGGTTGTGAGCTGTGCACACCACCCCCCTCACCCCACTTCCCTACCCCCACCCATCTTCCCCATCATATTCAGCCCATGGTTGTCTGAGCTTCGACATACTTTAACGGTGACGGTGGGAAAGTTTGTATGGAACCGGAAGAAATAGCAGAGGTACTTAATGAATACTTTACTTCAGTATTCACTATGGAAAAGGATCTTGGTGGTTGTAGTGCAGACTTGCAGCGGACTGAAAAGCTTGAGCATGTAGATATTAAGAAAGAGGATGTGTTGGAGCTTTTGAAAAGCATCAAGTTAGGTAAGTCGCCGGGACCGGATGAGATGTACCCCAGGCTACTGTGGGAGGCGAGGGAGGAGATTGCTGAGCCGCTGGCGATGATCTTTGCATCATCAATGGAGACGGGAGAGGTTCCGGAGGATTGGAGGATTGCGGATGTTGTTCCTTTATTCAAGAAGGGGAATAGGGATAGCCCTGGAAATTATAGACCAGTGAGTCTAACCTCAGTGGTTGGAAAGTTGATGGAGAAGATCCTGAGAGGCAGGATTTATGAACATTTGGAGAGGTATAATATGATTAAGAATAGTCAGCATTTGTCAAAGGCAAATCATGCCTTACGAGCCTGATTGAATTTTTTGAGGATGTGACTAAACACATTGATGAAGGAAGAGCAGTAGATGTAGTATATATGGACTTCAGCAAGGCATTTGATAAGGTGCCCCATGCAAGGCTTATTGAGAAAGTGAGGGGGCATGGGATCCAAGGGGACATTGCTTTGTGGATCCAGAACTGGCTTGCCCACAGAAGACAAAGAGTGGTTATAAATGGGTCATATTCTGCATGGAGGTCGGTCACCAGTGGAGTGCCCCAGGGATCTGTTCTGGGACCCTTACTCTTTGTGATTTTTATAAATGACCTGGATGAGGAAGTGGAGGGATGGGTTGGTAAGTTTGCTGATGACACAAAGGTTGGAGGTGCTGTGGATAGTGTGGAGGGATGTCAGAAGTTGCAGCGAGACATTGATAGGATGCAAGACTGGGCGGAGAAGTGGCAGATGGAGTTCAACCCAGATAACTGTGAGGTATTTCATTTTGGCAGGTCAAATAGGATGGTGGAATATAATATTAATGGTAGGACTCTTGGCAGAGTGGAAGATCAGAAGGATCTTGGGGTCTGAGTTCATAGGATGCTCAAAGCAGCTGTGCAGGTTGAGGCTGTGGTTAAGAAGGCGTGTGGTGTACTGGCCTTCATCAATTGAGGAATTGAGTTTAGGAGGTCATGAGATAATGTTGCAGCTATATAAGATCCTGGTCAGACCACACTTGGAGTACTGTGCTCAGTTCTGGTCGCCTCATTACAGGAAGGATGTGGAAACCATAGAAAGGGTGCAGAGGAGATTTACAAGGATGTTGCCTGGGTTGGGGAGCATGCCTTATGAGGATAGGTTGAGTGAGCTCGGCCTTTTCTCCTTGGAGAGACGAAGGATGAGGGGTGACCTGATAGAGGTGTATAAGATGTTGAGAGGTATTGATCGAGTGGATAGTCAGAGGCTTTTTCCCAGGGCTGAAATGGTTGCCACAGGAGGACACAGGTTTGAGGTGCTGGGGAGTAGGTACAGAGGAGATGTCAGGGGTAATTTTTTCACTCAGAGGGTGGTGGGTGCGTGGAAAGGGCTGCCAGCAACGGTGGTGGAGGCGGATTCGATAGGGTCTTTTAAGAGACTTTTAGATAAGTACATGGAACTTAGTAAGATAGAGGGTTATAGGTAAGCCTAGTAATCGCTAAGGTAGGGACATGTTCGGCACAACTTTGTGGGCTGAAGGGCCTGTATTGTGCTGTAGTTTTTCTATGTTTCTAAGTTTAACCTTTTTTTTGAAACCTCGATTATTGCAAAGATAGAACGAGTGAGCACACACACAACAAAAGCGCATCTTTACTTTGCCACCGTCGAAGTCAGTGCTACTGAATACCCACATTTTAAATTTTCAAAGTACATCCAGAAATAGATCACATGATCCACAAAAACCTTTCCTCCTTAACAAAAGGAAAAACACAAAACTTGTTTTATGCAAATCTAATAACCATTGACAACAGAAGTCTCCGCTCACTGGTTGCCTTCCCCTTTTCTTTCTCGTCCCTGATGCTGAAGGAGTGCTACGAAGACAAAAAAAATAATAGTTTGTAAGTACTTAAAAGCTTATGGATGGGAAACTTAAAGCTCACAGGATTCAACCCAAATCCCATCAGATTTTCTTGGTTCCCTCTAAATCTTTAATCAGGTCCCATGGGGCATTTGGTGAACCGTAAAATCTCTGATTAAAAAGCACATGAACTGCTGGAATTATAACTAAGTGACGGGGATGATGTCTGCTTAATGTAACGGTTTAACTGATGGTGCATTTCAGCGATACCGTCTACACAACTGGCACATGGTCCCTCACATCAAAAACCATTTCATAGTTTCCTTACCAAATCAGAGAGCAAAGCCAGATTTTGGAACAATGTTGATAAAGATGCCAAACGTCTTCACACACAATTGCACACATCTTAATGAGCATTATGACTAGAGAACAATATTGTTAATATCTTGCATTAATATTTATTGCTAAGGATGTATCTAAACCTGGCGGTCAGTCATCTGAGTCTCTGATACTGTAATTCAATTCTCTCTCTCTCTAAATATGCAGGTTACTTTGTAATAACGATCTAAGGAATGAAGAATAGCTAAGAGGCTGTAAATCCTGTGAATCCCATTCCTTCCACAGCATGTATTATTTATGTCCTTACATTATTTGATTCATATCAACTTACCAAAGCCATTAAAGTTCTGAGGAAAACACTGCAATTTGCTTCCTGAACCTCAAAGGTAAGTCGAGTGAAACTCCAAATCGAATCCTTATTTCTTCACAGTAGCAAATTCGGATTCATCTTTGGATAGAATGTTAAAAAGAGGCCCATGTCTGTCCATTCAGATGGTCACAGAAAATTCCATGGCGATTGAAAGAACACATTTCACCCTGGCCAACATTCTTCCCTCAAATAAAATCACCCAAAACATGATTGAATGGTCATTCATTTCTATAGAACCATAGCATTCCTACAATGCAGAAGGAGGCTATTCGACCCATCGAGTCTGCACCGACTCTCTGAAAGAGCATCTAATCCGCTCTCCCACCCTATCCCCGTAACCCCGCATGTTTACCATGGCCAGTCCGCCTAACCTGCATATCATTGGACAATAAGGGGCAATTCAACATGGCCAATCCACCTAACTCACACACCTTTGGATAGTGGGAGGAAACTGGAGCACCCGGAGGAAACCCACACAGTCATGGGGAGAACGAGCAAATTCAACACAGACAGTCGCCTGAGGCCGGAATCGAACCTGAATCCCTGCTGGTGTGAGGCAGCAATGCGAACTACTGTTTGCTGTTTGTGAGATCTTGCTGTGCCGAAATTGGCTGCTGACCATCTGCAAACATAACAACAGTAGCTACATCTGAAAAAATAATTTGTTGGAAGTGAAACCCTCTGAAAACAGATGAAGCCACTGTATAATGATAATATATCCATGCCCTCCTGAGGTAACATTCCATGGTCCCTGAAGCTCAGGAGCCACCATATTTTACACAGGACTTTATTGTTGTGAACAATAAAGGGGATGGGGCTGGACATGGGCACTCTCATCGCCTCATCAACATGTCTCTAACATTTGATTTGCACTCGGCATGCCAAGGAAGAACAAGTATGACATCTGCTTCATTGGTGAATGTGAGGTTCACCAGCCTTACAAAGGGAACAAAGAGGTCATACATACTTATTGCCTGGGGTACCTCTGCCTAATTTGTCGTCTCCTTTGGTAGACTACAAACAACTATTTAAATACAGATCTCCGTTGATTGGTATTCTCCAGCATTTCCACACAAAGTGCAGAAACAAATTGAAAATACTTTGAGACACCATCTAAGTTAAGTTTAAGTTTATTTATTAGTGTCATAAGTAGACTTACATTAACACTGCAATGAAGTTATTGTGAAAATCCCCTAGTCACCACAGTCCGACGCCTGTTCAGTTACATTGAGGGAGAATTTAGCATGGCCAATGTACCTAACCAGCACGTCTTTCACATAGAACATAGAATATAGAACATAGAACATTACAGCGCAGTACAGGCCCTTTGGCCCTCGATGTTGCGCCGACCAGTGAAACCAATCTAAAGCCCCTCTAATCTACACTATTCCAATACCATCCACATGTTTATCCAATGACCATTTGAATGCCCTTAATGTTGGCGAGTCCACTACTGCCGCAGGCAGGGCATTCCACGCCCTTACCACTCTCTGAGTGAAGAAGCTACCTCTGACACCTGTCCTATATCTATCACCCCTCAATTTAAAGCTATGTCCCCTCGTGCCAGCCATCACCATCCGAGGAAAAAGGATCTCACTATCCACCCTATCTAATCCTCTGATCATCTTGTATGCCTCTATTAAGTCACCTCTTAACTTTCTTCTCTCTAACGAAAACAACCTCAAGTCCCTCAGCCTTTCCTCATAAGACCTTCCCACCATACCAGGCAACATCCTAGTAAATCTCCTCTGCACCTTTTCCAATGCATCCACATCCTTCCTATAATGCGGTGACCAGAACTGTAGGCAATACTCCAAGTGCGGCCACACCAGAGTTTTGTACAGCTGCAACATGACCGCCTGGCCCCAAAACTCAATCCCTCTACCAATAAAAGCTAACACTCCGTACGCCTTCTTAACAACCCTATCAACCTGGGTGCCAACTTTCAGGGATCTGTGCACATGGATATAAGATTATGGGAGAAAACCCACGCAGACACGGGGAGAACGTGCAGACTCCACACAGACAGTGACCCAAGCTGGGAATCGAACCCGGGTCCCCGGCCCTGTGCGGCAGCGGTGCTAACCACTGTGCCACCGTGTTGCCCGTGCTATCTATAATACCACACTCTCACCATACAGGAATCAAGACCAGAAAACAGCTGCCTGGTTCGAGGCTGACATGTCTGTGATCAAACCTGTCATTGAAGTCGAGCGCAAAAACAAAATATTGTGGATGCTGGATTCTGAAACTAAAACAGAAAATGCCGGAAAATCTCAGCAAGTCTGACAGCATCTGTGGAGAGAGAATAGAGCCAGCCTTTCGAGTCTGGATCACCCTTTGTCAGAGCTCAAGCGAAGTGGTCTTGTCCCATTAATTGCAGGAATAATCCCAGTGTGAAGACTCTGAATTCACTAAGAGCCACTGAAAAGTTTATTTTATTTATTTATTAGTGCCACAAGTAGTCTTACATTAACAGTGTTAGCAGTGCTAACCACTGAGCCACCATGCTGCCAGACAAAAGTAAAGTCCAACAGGCTGATAAACAGTCTGCCAATGGCTATTGGTTCCAACTTCTCCAGAAATCCAGATGTCCTTTAACATTTGGAATGCTAGGGCTAGCCAGAGCTGCCCACTGTGATCTCCTCTTTCCTTGACAGCATAATGATTAAGATCAACAATGATATGGAAAAATTGGAACCCTTTAAGATCTGCAGTGTGTCCTGACACTTTGGCATATTCTTCTCTTTGCTGTTGTCACTCAATTTCAGTTCATCCGCAGCCAGCATCTACTTACCAGAACTGAGAGGAAGCTGTTCATCCTTCATCCAAGACAAACAGCGAGCCACGTCTTCATCAGGCCGTTACTCTATGCTGACGAAACTGCACTAACAGTCTATACTGAGGAACATCTTCAGCAACAAATGGACAGACTCTCTTGTAAAGGGTTTGGTTTGACCATCAGCACAAGGAACACAACTCTTATGGTTCTTGATGTTGCCAAACCTCCATCTATCAGCTTTGACAGTCTGATGCTGAAGGCTGCTGATAGCTTCACATATCTCGACTCCACAATCACCAGCAATCTGTCAGTTGATGCTGAAATCAATACATATGTTGCAAAAACTGCAATAACAGTAACCTGATGGAGAAAACCTAACTGTGAGTCTGCCAAGCCTGTGACCTCAGTGCTAACATCCTCAGGGGTGAGACCCCGGACAATATACGCTTGGCAGAAGGGACGATTGAAACATTTCCACCTTTGCTGTCTGAGATCTATCTGTGGCATCTCCTGGCGGGACAAGTTTACCAACTTGGAGGTCCTGGAGTGTGCTAATTCCATTAGCATACACTCATTGCTAAGACAATGACATCTTCATTGGCTCATTCATATTCATTAGATGGATATACCCAAGGTCCTTCTTTCCGGTGGACTGGCCCCTGGGTCATGACCTCTTGGGCATCCACACCTTCACTAAAATGACATCTGCAAGTGAGTTGTGAAAATGGCGGACACTGACACCGACAGTTGCTGATGGCCATGATCGCTGGAGGTTGACTGTCTGGAAAGGAATTGGAAAAGTTAAGCAGAAACAACAAAGCCAGCTGGTTGAGGAGAGGGCCCAGAGAGCACAAAAACTAGTGAACTCTGCACCATCTCATCCCACTGCCTTCTTCTGCAGCAAATGCCATGCCAGTGAGACACAAATCCGAATAATGAATGATGAAAGAACTCTGGATCTCAAGGACCTTTTTCTTGAGGATGATGGATGGTTTGTCAGTTGCATACCTTCTCTCCAGGAGTGGATGACACCAATTCTGGCGTGAAGTTATGATTTTCCCCTTAAAATGAATCTTTCTCAGACAGCAGTGGCTGTCAGTTATATCACTGGAGTGATCTGGAGGATTGCAAACCTGAAAACGTTATCAATTCTCTTACTCCTTGCACTTAATATTGAACAAAAAATGGAAGGAGTTTTGGGTCTGGCTGACCCGAGCACTGCTGGATCTGGGCACTGCTGGACCCAGGCACTGTTGGTCGTAGGCATTGGTGGCCCTGGGCACTGGTGGATCTGGGCACTGGTGGACCCAGATACTGGTGACCCTAGGCACTGGTGAACCTGGGCACTGCTGGACACAGGCTCTGGTGAACCTGGGCATTGGTGGCCCTGGGCACTGGTGAGCACAGGCACTGGTGAACACGGGCACTGGTGAACCCGGGCACTGGTGAACCCGGGCACTGGTGGCCCTGGGCACTGGTAACCCGGGCACTGGTGGCCCTGGGCACTGGTGGACCTGGACACTGGTGGACCTGGACACTGGTGGACTTGGGCTCTGGTGAACCTGGGCACTGGTGAACCCGGGCACTGGTGAGCACAGGCACTGGTGAACACGGGCACTGGTGAACCCGGGCACTGGTGGCCCTGGGCACTGGTAACCCGGGCACTGGTGGCCCTGGGCACTGGTGAACCCGGGCACTGGTGGCCCTGGGCACTGGTGAACACGGGCACTGGTGTCAGTGGTGTCACCGCAGTCTGTGAAAGGTCCACATGAAGCTGGTTCATCCTTTCCCTAAGAAGATTCTATCCCTGAATCAAAGCATTAAAAAAATGAAATAAGTAGCAATGAATACTTTTGCTTATAATTATATTTCTTACATAGACACCGGGGGAATACCTTGAACAAAAAGTACTGTTTTCCTTTAAGTCAATCAGCCGTGTTCTGATATTTCAAATGCCTTAAACCACGAGAGCTAAATCACAGTTGATCTGGTCTTCATTACCATTGACAGACTTAAGGCAATACAGTTAATATGTTCTCTTTATTATACATGACAGAATTTCCAATATAATGAGTGTTTAAACCTTACTGATGTATTGTGATGTATCATGAAGCAATACTAATGATTTTTCCCACTACTGCCAATTGGTTCAATCCCTATTAGCATTACGTTATGGTAATTTATCATTCTTAATGGACACTTAGAAAAAGTTTGCAATTGGAACATTTTTGTGCAGAAAATTATTTATTTATTTCAACTCGTACAAGCCACGGCTCCTTAATGTACAACGGCATAGAGGCCCCAGAGGATAAAAGCAGCACTAAACCCAGTAGACAATTTCAGCAATTATAAGGACCACATAACAAAAGTAACAAAGTGATGCACTGCAGTTTTCAATCTCAAACATGCAGTTTCAATGGAAACTGGTGAGCGGAGAAACGAAGAGATTGAATACTGAGATGAGAAAAATCAATTTACCATCAAACAACCAGATACCGCTTCACATGTGAAACAAATGTCATTCATCTACTTTAAAATGAGTAAACCTATAGAAATGTAGTTAATTTCACCATGACACATGTTAGAATAGCACAAAAAAACTCTGTAAAATTTAATACAACCACACAAAATATTAATCTTCACCATTGCTGTTGAAGGATTACTTCTGTGATGGAAATTCCTGCCTATGTCGTTATATGTGAATAGTCCCTGACATGCTTTTGTGATATATAATCAAGATTCTATAGAAACACAAGTACTTCTGCACTTTTGCTTACATATTACAAAAAGGAATATTAATTTATATAGTGCCTCGGAACACCCCACAAGATACTGAAACCTCCTCATTTTTACCATATAGGCAGCAGTTTTGCACACTGCAAGATCCCACAAACAACAATGAGCAGTTAATGGTGATGGGAGGAATATAGTCCAGGACAACTCAATACTCTTCCTCACTTAGTGCCCATGTGATGGGCCTGGGTAAGATGCTCTGTCAGAGAGTTGGTGCAGACTCGATGGGCCGAATGGCCTTCTGCACTGTAGGGATTCTTTTCTATGATTTTGAACATCCCATCGTATTCGTTTAATCCTGCAATCTTTGAATGTTTGATGGAGATGATGATGCAAGATTACGGTGCAGTGACAGGCTGAGCAATGCAAATAGATAGACTTCTTTCAGCAAACAATACTTTAGGATACAATACATGAATAATTTGAGACATGAGTGGGAGGTGTATTGTGCTTGGGAGGAACAAATGACTTTGGATTTATGATTCCCAAAGCCTTTTCATTGCTTGGTTTTCCTTTTTGTCTTCAAGACTAACTGATGGAGATTATTTTCCATGAATAGTCAACAACTCCATTATCGTTGTATTTACACAACAGCCAGGATGGTAGTGGGCAACTGGGAAGGTATTTTTACACCTAATTTTCTGTTATGTAATTGCTATGGAGTTCCAAATCCCTGGGGAGCAATTCTCCCACCCTGTTGCGTTAATTTTTTAGCACAGCGGGCCAGGAGAATCTCACGGCGGATGACATGCAGGATCCGCGCATGCGTTCCAGCCCCGATTTCCAGCGGGGTCAGCTCCGCGCCGGAAATCGACAGGGAGGCGCGGGAATGATTTCAATACTTATTTTAATATATTTTGAATGCAATTAGTGGGCCTGGGACTAAAATCTCCAGGCCTGCCAGCATCTCCCGTCCCGCCAGTTTGGTTCACCCCAGTGGGGATTATGCTAGCTCTCCACTAATGGGGAACTTGCAGCCCGACTCTTCTCCAGTGAAGGCCTCCCAGAGGGTCGGGTGGCAGGGGGTGGTGTCCCCTGGGTATTGGCACCCTGGCAGTGCCAGCCTGTGCCCCTGGCACTGCCCAAGGGCCTAAATGCCAATGCCCAGGAAGCATCTTGGCACTGCCCACCAGACATGAGGCATTGGCAAGGGGGTGATGCATATGAGGGCAAGGCCTGATGGGGCAGAGCTTAGGGGGCGATCGGTGGGGATGGGGATACCCGCTGCAACATTACAGTTGGGATCAGTGGGGAAAGGATGGAGGGCAATGATCAGGGTTGGCTGGCGAGGGTGGAGGTGCGTGGTCAGATTGCTGGGGGGGTGTTGGGACTGCAGGCAGGGAGGGGGGTGTGTCGGGGCTGTGGGGAGGGGTAACTATCGGGGGGAAGGCTGGAGATCGAGGCGGCTGGGGGGGTGGGGAACGGGCTGGAGATCGGGAGAGGGGTGGACAGGGCTGGGTCTGGGAATGGTCGGGGGGGCTAGCGATCAGGCCATGGGGGGGCGGAGAGCCAGCATTGTGAGGGTCACAGGGCTGGCCAGCGATCGGGAGGCCATCAGTGCGGGGCCACTGCGCATGCGCTGATCTCGGCACTGACAGGTCAGTGCGTGCACAATAACCCGCTCAGCACACTGATTTCAGCCTCCCTGTCCCTGAAATATAATGATATTCGCACTGGTGGCTCTGCATTGCACAGTGTGGGAGATTGTTCTCTGAACTCCCACTGAAAAAAACAATGTGAATTACTCCAGTTTTCACGCAAATTCAACACTTAGAGGATTCTGATGAATTTTGTTGTGATACTATTTGTTATAAGTAAAAGGAGTGACATTCATCAGAATATATAGGGATTATTTTATTTATTAGTGTCCAAAGTAGGCTCACATTAACACTGCAATGAAGTTACTGTGAAAATCGCCTAGTCGCCACACTCTGGCGCTGTTCGGGTACACTGAGGGAGAATTTAGCATGGTCAATGCACTTAATCAGCACATCTTTCAGACTGTGGGAGGAAACAGGAGCACCCGGAGGAAACACACGCAGACATGGGGAGAAGGTGCATAGACAGTGACCCAAGCCGGGGATTGAACCCAGGTCCCCGGCACTGTGAGGCAGCAGTGCTAACCACCGTGCCACTGTGTGGATTATGTGGATTCCATAGCCTGTGTTTTCTGGTTTTTGGGGAAACCCTGTGTAAAGTCAATGGATCAGTCCTGCCTTCGCATCCTGTCACTGACTGTGACAATTGAGCAGGGTCTCTCACTCAGCTCTGATGGGCTGCCAGGGAATTTCTCCCCAAGCTGAAGATCTGACCTTGAGGGATGGAGGAAAAGGATAGCTACATCATTGGCTATCTCCAATAGTGAAGTTGGCCAACTGTTTCCAAGGCAGCTGAAGAAGAGCTTAAAAAGGATTTCACTCATCGATCTATCAATTTCCCACCACTAACTGCACTTCCACCATCCGGGATGTGAAAATTAAATCCCATTTCACCCCATAGCTTTGCCCCATACCAGTAAGGCACTGTTATTCCCAGTGTCTCGTGTTGTTGTGAAGTTATGATCAGGCAGATACTGTGAGACAGTTTCACTTTAACACTGTGTCAGCTGTGGCTCAGTTGGTAACACACGCTCCACTGAATTAAAGTCTTACAGATTCACTTTCACTTCAGGACTTGAGCACAAAAGTCAAGGCTACACTGTAATACTGAGGGGGTGCTGCCCTGTTGGAGGGTGCGGTCTTTTGAATGAAGCATTAAACTGAGGCTCCATCCAACCTCTCAGATAATTCATAGATGCCCTACATTGCAGAAGGAGGCCATTCAGCCCCTCGGGACTGCACTGACTCTCTGACCACACCTCAAAAATATTTAGATTGTTAAAGTGCATTCAAAAGTCTGGTGTTTGTGAAACGCGCTATGTAATGCAAGCTTATATTTTCTTTTATGCCTTGACACAGCGGAGTGAGTTGAGCAGAAACCTGTGAAACTGGCTGGCTGTCGGAAGCTGCCGGAATGCCTTGCTGCTCAACCTTCTGCACCCACCAACCGGAGTTATGTCAGGAAACCGATACCATTTCAGGGGCAGCACGGTGGCACAGTGGTTAGCACTGCTGCCTCACAGCGCCAGGGACCCAGGTTCAATTCCGGCCTTGGGTTACTGTCTGTGTGGGGTTTGCACATTCTCTCCGTGACTGCATGGGTTTCCTCCGGGTGCTCTGGTTTCTTCCCACAGTCCAAAGATGTGCCGGTTGGGTTGATTGGCCATGA
This sequence comes from Mustelus asterias, assembly GCF_964213995.1. NCBI lineage: Eukaryota > Metazoa > Chordata > Chondrichthyes > Carcharhiniformes > Triakidae > Mustelus > Mustelus asterias. The sequence continues at coordinate 167,739,699 of NC_135801.1, forward strand.
TAAAATTGCCCCTTAGTGTCAGGGGGGATTAGGAGGGTAAATATGTGTAGTTATGGGGATAGGGCCTAGATGGGATTGTTGTCGGTGCAGACTCAATGGGCCGAATGGCCTCCTTCTACACTGTAAATTCTATGATTTCCGTGGAGAAATTTCCCTAATGCCAGAAGATTCAGTATTTTGACAGTCATTTTTCTCACCATTGAAGATTCTTCCTGGGTGAATGCAGCTGAGAGTTATCCTGTATTCAGCAACACATCAACAGTCCCTGCAATCCCCTGAATTTCCCAAAACGTGTAGTCAGGATTATTGCCCAAATGCTTCCAGACACTCTTTTCTCCCTCTCCATGGTGGATTAGGCGGCTGCTCACTGGCCCCACCGTTGCCGACGGGGTTTCTCATTGAACACATCCTTCGCCAGCAAGAAACCCGGGACGGGAGAGCACCATCGGTGGGCCGACCGTAAAATGCCGCCAGCGTGAACGGCAGCAAGATTTCGGCTGCTGTGGATGATTATGGGTCAGATCCTCTAACCCCCCCGTAGCCGGGATTCTCCTGTCCCGCTGCATTGAATGGAGATTTGGCTAAGCGCCAAAATTTCCGTTCTCGTTGACAGTGGTGGCGGGTCGTGAACGGCCGGTGAATTCCAGCCTGTATCTTAAAGCTTTGATTTGGTATATTTATTCAATGAAACATACAGTTCAGTTAATGAAAGGTTGTCCCTTTTCTTTAAGTACCATTCCCTACCCACACGGCCAGGACCATTTTCATATGGAGAGATCAATTGCCGCATTTCTGCTGTTTTGAGCTTTCAAAAAGTACTCAATTCAGCTATCGTTACTAATCAGTGGATCATTTGATTCTGATTGAATATCCCTGAAATAAATAGCGGCGGTTCATGCCACCTGCCTGCCTTAAACTTTAAACTCAGTGTCGTGCCAGATGTTTGTGATTTGCTATGGATGGTGTTAGTCGCTGCCTTCTGATCGTCAGTTGCAGATTATTTTTGCTTTCTGGCTGATACTTGTTTATTTAATTTTCTCTAGAGAAGTGGATTGGTAAAGCAGTGCTGGTATTCATTGCTTATCTCAGGTTGCTCTGAGTGAATGAAGAGTCAACCGTGTGGTATCGGAGTGGAATCACCTTTCAGCCGGATCAGGTAGGGGTGCTAGTAATAAGCCAGCCATTTGATGACAATCACACACTTTCATGGACATCTCTTAATGGTGCCTATTGGGAGGAATTTAATGTCCCCTCCTTTGGGAGCAGACTGGAATGGCTGTTTAATCAGTCATGAAGGCGTAGGGTGGGGGACCCATCACCTTCCCAACTCCTCTCCTCCCCCAGTCCCTCCCCCCCTGCCTTTCACCCCTCCCCCTGTCCCTCCCCCCAACTCCCCAATTAAGTCAGGGTAGAGGATGGCCTTCTTGCCCAGAGGCCAATTGAGGTCCATCACTGGTCCAGTAAGGGCCAATTAAGGACCTTACCCCAGGGCCATTTGCATTATACTAGAGGTGGTTGGGTTGGAGGTGGGTGTTTTCCCTGACATGTGGTTTATTCCGTAAGGGCTACGTGTAGGATGGGGTGGGAGCCGTCCCGATCGGGAGCCCAGAAGCTAATGGAGGGCCTGCCGGTGGCAAAGGCCACACCCGCAGGAAGATTCCCCCTGTCCTCAACACCAATTACTCCATGCATCTTTGCTGGGGTCCGCCTGTCTGACTGCTCCCATTTAGGCCGCCCTGGGATTAGGGGCCTCAATGGCTGCTCCTTGTTCCAAGCCTCCTGCAGACTCAGCAGTGATTGGCCAGCAGCTCTTGGAGGTGGGATCCTCACCCTGATGGTCCCAGGAACACTAGACTACAGCATGTCATCCCATCAGGGCTCCTGGAAATAGTTTATTTTATTAGTGTTACAAGTCAGCTTACCTTAACACTGCAATGAAGTTACTGTAAAAATCCCCGAGTTGCCACACTCCGGCGCCTGTTTGGGTACACTGAGGGAGAATTTAGCATGGCCGATGCACCCTAACCAGCACGTCTTTCGGAAGTGGTCAGGATGGGGTTGACACCAGCTTTCTGACTAATTAATGGGACCATCGCCAAGGCTATTAACTGCAGCTCATTCTTATTTTCTTGGGCAGTTCCCCAGTTGCTGGTTGGTTCTTGAATTTCAGTTGTTAAATTTGACTTTTAGTTGCTGACAGCCAGTTTTAATTTCTGATTTTACCTTCTAGTTATTTGTTTCTGGCTCATTTCCCACCTATTTTTGGCTGTTGCTTGCAGCTGATGACTTCTGGATGTCCGTTTCTAGTGGCTGGTTCTTGGCCTTTGTCTGTTCATCTCTTGGTTGTTTATTTCTTGGCCATCTTTCTAAGGTTGTTGTTGTAGTGAGAACACAACAGAGGGACATAGAGTTTGTCCCTCTTGTGACGAAGCCCTGCTACCTCATTACCCATTAATTCTTTCTTTTATTTTGTATGTCACTGGCATGTTATTCTGGTTTGAAGTCCGTAAAGGGTTCTTGGCATAGACATTTAGGTGGCCTACCTTTGGTTACCTTACCCACACAGTGTTAATAGGTCAGGCTCAAATAGAGGAGTAGCAGTAGCAGGAGTAGCCAAGGAGTCCAGGATTCTGGGCCTCTGAACTCATCATACTGTAGATGGCATGGCAGTACAGGAGATTGCTCCAACTCCCGGATAAGTGATGGGTTGAATTGTGGGAGAGGGGCCTGGAGACGGAACAGATGGGCTTTGGAGTCCATGATCAGGATTTAATGGTTGGGAGATTGAGTAGAAAGATCGCAGGCGTCGGGAAGGTCGGGGAACCTCGGAGATCAGAGGTGGGGCTGGGGGGAAATTAATGGTGGGTGCCTGAAGGTTAGGAGCAAGGGTGAGCTCAGAGATTTTGTGACCGTGAGTGGCGGTGATTGTGGTGAGTATAACCATCTTGTTTTACTTATATAGTGTTCAGCATTGTCTTTTCAGATTCAGTCACGGCCGTGGGCTGCCTCAGGGCGAACCAGCTCTACAGCATGGGCCAGAAGTGGGCAATAGGCCCTTATCTCCACATGCAAATGGTCAAATGCCTGCTTCAGACATGCCCGTCCCAAGATGACATCCAGCGCGATTCGCGGCCGAAGCGTGCACGTTCACGTTGGACGCGGTTCCAGTCTCCAATCTCAGCCGCAGGACCCGAACATCGAACGGGTGCTACCGATCGCAATCTCACACCCTCGGTCTTTGTAATTGTGAATGACTGTAAAGCAGATGGTATTGGAATTGGCCCAGGGTCATATTGTTCTGTGTTTGCTTCAGCCAGTGTGACTTACAAGGCAACGTGTGACAACATCAGAAACCTCACAGCCCTGGGTAAAATTATGATAATAAGACAAAATAGCTATTACTGACAGCGTGCTTTCATTATGCAAATGATATTAAGTGAGGCCGTGCGGATTGCTTGGGGCTAGGCTATAATCTCCATGCAGTGATTACAATGTGTCAGACTCAGTCATTTTGATTATGACATGTTAATTACATGCCATCTTCACAGAGCTATGAATATTACTTGTGGCCCCCAAAACAAAAAGGAAGCGTGAAATGACAGCTTTTTAACACTTTGAACATAGTGGGACCCACTTAAACAAGCACCCCTTAAAAGACTGCTTTAAATTCCCACCTTGAGGATCAAGCTGTTTAATTTATGAGGAAATGAACCATTTGCCACACTTTTTAGACAATGCTTTTCTCCTCAAATAGATTCATTCAAATCCTACAACATGAGCACCGCCAACCTGATTCCAGCAAAATGTTTGAAAAAATACCTTTTGCAGCGTGCTGGACAGAAATCTTTCAAACAAATTCTTCCTCGAAACATCTCCAACATTTCCAAAATATGCAAAGCATGAATTGGTGATGGATCTAACCTTGTTAACCCCAATTATATTGATTTGTATCTCTGAATAACTAACAAATTGTGGTAAATCAAATGATAAGAGTGTTTTCATAAAATCCCAGTTCAGAAGGAGGCCATTCAGCCCATCAAGTTTCAACTGACAACAATCCCACCCAGGCCCTATCCCCGTAACCCCACATATATACCCTGCTAATCCCCCTGACAGCAAGGGGCAATTTGGCATGGTCAACCTACCGAACCCTGGAGTGTGGGAGGAAACCGGAGCACCCGGAGGAAACCCCCGCAGACACGGAGAGAATGTGCAAACTTCACACACAGTCACCCGAGGTGGGAATTGAATCCGGGTCCCTGGAGCTGTGAGGCAGCAGTGCTAACCACTGTGCCACCATGCTGTCATTTCAGAAGGACAGGGACATTATCTCAAATAACGTAAAATGTATTATTCTGCTATTAATGTGAAACTTTAATTGCTATTAATCTGATTTTAATTGCTATTTGGTGAATTTTGTAATTGGAATGTTTGGACTCTGTTTAAGAATAACCCACCATTGAGTACCTGTCCTTTGTATAAAGATTGCTTTATCCCTGCAGCCATGTGTTAAATTGATTTAACCACAGCTCTCACCACCTATCCTCCCTCCCAGAACCAGGATAGGGTCCCCCTTGTCCTCACTTTTCACCCCACTAGCCTCCGCATTCAAAGGATCATCCTCCACCATTTCTACCAACTCCAGCACGATGCCACCACCAGACACATCTTCCCCATCCAGTGGAAGGTGTGCATCTCAGTGCCACTGGCAGGAAAACTGAACCCTCTTAAGTTAGTGGCAGGAAAGGGCTGACGGGGGATAAATGTGAGGTGATTCATTTTGGTAGGACTAATTTAAATGTGGATTACAGAGTCAAAGGTAGGGTTCTGAAGACTGTGGAGGAACAGAGAGATCTTGGGGTCCATATCCACAGATCTCTAAAGGTTGCCACTCAAGTGGATAGAGCTGTGAAGAAGGCCTATAGTGTGTTAGCTTTTATTAACAGGGGGTTGGAGTTTAAGAGCCGTGGGGTTATGCTGCAACTGTACAGGACCTTGGTGAGACCACATTTGGAATATTGTGTGCAGTTCTGGTCACCTCACTATAAGAAGGATGTGGAAGCGCTGGAAAGAGTGCAGAGGAGATTTACCAGGATGCTGCCTGGTTTGGAGGGTAGGTCTTATGAGGAAAGGTTGAGGGAGCTGGGGCTGTTCTCTCTGAAGTCCGGAGGAGGCTGAGGGGAGACTTAATAGAGGTTTATAAAATGATGAAGGGGATAGATAGAGTGAACGTTCAAAGACTATTTCCTCGGGTAGATGGAGCTATTACAAGGGGGCATAACTATAGGGTTCGTGGTGGGAGATATAGGAAGGATATCAGAGGTAGGTTCTTTACGCAGAGAGTGGTTGGGGTGTGGAATGGACTGCCTGCAGTGATAGTGGAGTCAGACACTTTAGGAACATTTAAGCGGTTATTGGATAGGCACATGGAGCACACCAGGATGATAGGGAGTGGGATAGCTTGATCTTGGTTTCAGATAAAGCTCGGCACAACATCGTGGGCCGAAGGGCCTGTTCTGTGCTGTACTGTTCTATGTCTATGTATGTTACTGAACCACTTAAAAGTAAAGATCCCTGGACCCTCCAGAATTTTGTGGTGGCTGAAGGATTTTCCAGCTCTCCCGTGGGTTTCCCATACCTCCTGAAAACTGCTGAGAGCCAACCCCTTGCATCCAACTTCACTCCATCCCACTCACCAGATACAGCCTTCCCACAATTCCCTACACTCCCCACTCATCCCTCTTCAGGGATCCCACGATGATCTTGCTGTACAGGCCTCACTGCATTAGCACAGAAGCCACTGCCCTCGGTGGCTCTGCTGGCTCAGCAGCACTCTGTGGCTCGGGTTTCTGCAGCCAAGGTCCTAGATCCTGGGGAAAGGTCTATTGTGGACCAGTTAAGTGCCTGAGAATTGAATATGGATTTAGGCCTGAACCTCACTGTAGTTTCTTCCAGCGTTCTACACTAGTGAAATAGTTAGTCTGACAAGAAGTATCCCTTGGTCCCCAACCAGAGGAACATAGGGACAGGAATAGGCCATCGACCTTTGAGCTTGTTTTGCCATTCAATAAGGTCATGGCTAACCTGTGACCTAACTCCAGCTACTCACCTGTGCCTCATAGAAAGAACAAAGAACAGTACAGCACAGGAACAGGCCCTTCGGCCCACCAAGTCTGTGCCAACACAGATGCCTCTCTAATCTAATATTTTCTTCCCTCTATATGGTCCATAGCCCTCTATTCCCTGTCTATTCATGTATCTATCCAGATGCCTCTTGAACATTGTTATAGAATCTGCTTCCATCACCTCCTCTGGCAGCACATTCCAGGCATTCACCACCCTCTGTGTGAAAAACTTGCCCCTATATCTCTTTTAAACTTGCTTCCTCTCACTTTCAACCTATGCTCCAAGTAATTGACCCTTCAACCTGGGAAAAGATTCTGACTATCCACTCTATCCAAGCCTGTCATAATCTTGTAAACCTCTATCAGGTCCCCCCTCATCCTCCAATGCTCCAATGAAGACAGCCCAAGTTTTTCCAACCTTTCTTCATAGTCCATATCCTCCGAACCAGGCAACATCCTGGTAAATGTCCTCTGCATCCTTTCTAATGCATCATCTTTCCAGCAGTGTAGTGACCAGAATTGTACACAATACTCCAAATGCGGCCTAACCAAATTCTAATCAGACCACCTACATTTTCCTCCAAATCATTTAAAGTAAAAGTTTATTTATTAGTCATAAGTAGTCTTACATTAACACTGTAATGAAGTTACTGTGAAAATCCCCTAGTCGCCACACTCCGGCACCTGTTCGGGTACACTGAGGGAGAATTTAGCATGGCCAATTCACCTAACCTGCACATCTTTGGACCGTGGGAGGAAACCGGATCATACAGAGGAAACCCACGCAGCCACAGGGAGAATGTGCAAACTCCACACAGACAGTGACCCAAGCTGGGAATCGAACCTGTGTCCTTGGCACTGTGAGGCAGCAGTGCTAACCACCGTGCTGCCAAACAACAGAGGCCCCAGCACTGATTCTTGTGGAACACCGCTTGTCACAGACCTCCAGTTAGGAAAATACTCTTCCACTGCTACTCTCTGCTTTCTATGCCCAAGCCAGGTTGGATCCATTTTACCAGCTCATCTTGGATCCTGTATGACTTCACCTTCTGTATCAGCCTGCCATGAGGAACCTTATCGAAGGCTTTACTAAAGTCCATGTATACAACATCCACTGCCCTGCTCTCGTCAATTTTTCTTGTCACTTCCTCAAAGAACTCAGTCAAGTTTGTGAGACACGATCTCCCCTTCACAAAACCATGCTGCATATTAGCACTTTTGGTTAACAAAACTATCAATCTCAGGATTTAAAAGTACAATTGATTCAACATCAATTGATGTTTGTGGAAGTGAGGTCCAAAATTCTAACAACCTTAATATGCAGAAGTATTTCTTAATTTCACCCCTGAAAGGTCTGGCTCTAACTTTTAGCGTTATGATGTGCAGTCATGATATTAATGATTTTTAGAGAATTGTTTTAAAGGTTACATTTTTAAACCTTGAAATGAATTTAAAGACTGTTTTCAGTGGACTCTGAAAGCTGCCTGACTTACTCCTGATGGGCCGGAACTCCTTCAGCCTAACAAACAGGAGACAAACAAAACAAAATCACATTAGAGACTGAGATGGTGGTGCAGAGGTTATGTCAGGGGATGAATAATCCAGAGGCTAATGCTCTGGGGACATGGGTTCCAATCCCACCATGGCAGCTGCTGGAAGTTAATATCAATTAATTATTTGAAAAATCTGGAACATAAAGTCTTGGTAATAGTGAATTGCCGATTGTCGTAAAATCTTATCTGGTTCACCAATGTCGTTTAGGGAAGGAAATCTGCCATCCTTATCTGGTCTGGCCTACATGTGACTCCCTCCCAAAAAAAGAAAGCATCCTCTCCACACCATCCTGTCAGTATCCCTCAGAATCTTAAAGGTTTCAATCAAGTCTATGATTCTAAGTCATTTCTTACTCTTCTGAACTCCAATGGATACAAACCTAACCTGTCCAACATTTCCTCATACAATAACTCACCCATTCTTGGTATTAATTTAGCAAAAAGGTGAAATTGCCGTAGTCCCAGGTAAATAGGCTGCTGGTGATTTAACCTGAGGATCACCACACTTCAGGCAAGGGGCAAGGTTGAAAAAGCAGATCTTCAAGAATAATCTCAGCTGGTCCAGGAATTGAATCTGTGCTGTTAGTGTTATTCAGCATCACAAACCAGCTGTCCAGTCAACTGAACTAACCGACTCCCCCATTAGTTAATAAACCTTCTCTGAACTGCTCTAATGCATTTGCATATTTTCATAAATAAGGAGACCAATACCGTGCACAGTACTCCAGATGTAGTCTCACTACAGGGCGGCACGGTAGCACAGTGGTTAGCACTGCTGCTTCACAGCTCCAGGGTCCCGGGTTCTATTCCCGGCTCGGGTCACTGTCTGTGTGGAGTTTGCACATTCTCCTCATGTCTGCGTGGGTTTCCTCCGGGTGCTCCGGTTTCCTCCCCAGTCCAAAGATGTGCGGGTTAGGTTGATTGGCCAGGTTAAAAATTGCCCCTTAGAATCCTGAGATGTGTAGGCTTAGCGGGTAAAATATGTGGGGGTAGGGCCTGGGTGGGATTGTGGTCGGTGCAGACTCGATGGGCCGAATGGCCTCCTTCTGCACTGTAGGCTTTCTATATTCTTTCTATATTCTAATGTCCTGTACAACAGAAGCAGAATGACAATCCTGCGATTACAGAAATCAGTCTGGTGAACCTTTGCTGCACTCCCTCTAAGGTAATATATCCTTCTTAGAAAAGGAGACAAAAACTGCACATAATATTGAGCTGTGGTCTCTCCAAGGCCTTGTACAGATACAGTAAACATCCTTGCTCCTGTGCTCAAGTCCTCTTACAATGAAGGCTAATATACCAATTATCTTCCTAGCTGCTTGCTGCACTTGCATGCTTGCTTTTAGTGACTGGTGTACAAGGACGCCCAGGTCCCTTTGTACGTCAACACTTCCCAATCTATCACCTTTTAAATAATACTCTGCCATCTGCTTTTCTTACCAAAGTGGATAACCTCACACTTATCCACATTATACTGCGCCTGCCATGTCTTTGGCCAACTTGTCTAAATCGCCTTGAAGCCTCTTTACTTCCCCACTGACGTGGCAAACCAGCTTTAAGTGGTAGAATTCTTCAACCAGCAGTTTTCAGCTCTCTGACTGCCCATTTTATATAGACACACAGGGTGGAATTTTATCAGCTTGCCCCTTGATAGGCAGAGCGAGCTGATAAAATCGTGCGAGAGCCGAGAAATCAGGATCATGCCCGACTTCTCGTCTCTCCTGATTTTCCGAGAGCTGGATTTCCGACGAGGTCAGCCTCTCACCGGAAATGGGCGAGAGGCGGAATAAATTATGTAAATACATTTAAATCTTTATTTCCTTGTTATTAGTGAGCCCGGCGCTCAATCGTCCAGGCTCACTTACCTTTATGGCCCCACTGGGAGAGGTTCTCTCCGGCGAGGAAAACACCTTCTCCCCATGAACAGGGAACAGTTGTTGGCCTCGCTGGTGGAACCAGAGACCATTGAAACCCCCCGGGGAAGCCGTGGGCAACAGTGCCCCATGGGACCTATGGGGGGGGGGGGCACCTATGGGCCTCGGGGGGATGGATCCTATGGGGGGCAATGGGAATGGGGTCTGAGGGGGGCAGGGCTTATGGGGGCAGAGCTTGAAGGGGTGGCCCGATTGCAGAGGGAGCGGGGGGCCCGCTGCACACTCTGAATCGTGATCGGATCGGGGGTGGGGGGGGGGGGAACCGCTGTCGCTCTGCATCAGGATTGGATGGGGGAGGGGCCACAATCGGTCTGGGCAGCAGGGGTTGGTGGCGGCTAGATTTCTATGCAGTGTAGAGCTCACGATCGGCCACAGGCCCCCACGATTGCAGTGGGGGGGGGGGGGGGTATTTATGAGACTGCCTGTAACAGCAGGGGCCTGACAGCTCTCTCTCTGTCTGTCAGACCCCTGCTGTTGGAATTGCGCATATGCAGAACCAGAAGTCTGCACATGTGCAACAGCTCCCTCTACAGTTGCTATTGCGCATACACAGACACAGAGGTCTGCGCATGCTCAATGGCTCCCTCTGCAGGCTGGCTGGTGAATTAAGCCCAATCCACCACCTGCAGCAGCTAGAAACAGTCGAGCCCATATTTTCAGTGTCTAAGTCCGTAAGATTGGGCGTGAAAATTCACCCAGAAACGGATCAGGAACTCTCCCATTTTCATGCTAGCTGGACACTTCATATAATTCTCATAAAATTCTGCCCACTGTCTTTCAGAAGTTTGACTGTAAATCAAAACAAGGAATCTGGAATTGGACTTTGCATCAAATTAAATGGGGAAGTTGTCCCTCTAGCTGGTGTGCAGAATTTACTTCCTTTTCTTTCCTTCTCTGCTTCAGCATGCCCCCATGCTAAGGCATGGTAAGGTATGCACCCTTCCCACCCGCTGTGGCTCCTCATGCTCCTGCATGCCGAGTCTGCCCTCCACCCATGTTCCATTGGTCCCTCATGACCCTGTGCCAAGATCTGCCACCATTCATCTCCTATCGATAGCTGAACTCTCAGCCAAGCATACATAATAAGGCTGGGCTGAGAGCCCAGAAGTCAATTAGCCTGTTGAAACGCCTGAGCCCCCATCACCTTCTCCCCAGCCCCCACAACACTTCATGCCCAAGGTACAGATTTGG